>NC_140591.1:735032370-736232370 GCF_964204655.1 Triturus cristatus | reverse complement strand
AAAGAAATACCAAGGTGAATACCTAGGCCACAGATTCAAGCTAAAGATCTTCCTGCTGAATGCAAGGCGCAATAAAAACTGCATATCGCTGGACTAAAGCATTCCTTGCATAGCCTCTAACATCATAACATAACTGAGCTGCTAGCAGCAAGCTAACCAATACCTTTCTGAAATGAGAATGACATGTGCTTATCTGCTCAATCAGTGCTCAATCAGGCTCGATCAGGCGAGATTTAGAAAAGGTGGAAAGGGTCCAAGTGGATGCCCCTTCCTTTTTAGGGTGGGTCCTGCTCACTATCATAGGATTGCTTGTAAAAGTGGCCAGGGTCAGAGGAAAAGCTGCCAACACTTCTTAGCGTTCTCTATAGATGCAGCCATTTTCTGTGACTGTAATTTCGGCCTTTTCCCAGAAGTCTCTATTCTGCCTATGCAAATTAACAAAAGCAGTGCTTATTCCTCACTTGCTCAAATGTCCTTCCTGTCCAGAAAGCTCTGATTAAGCATGCTTATTTTCTTTTTCTGGGATATTTTAAATTGTTTCGCTGTCCAGTCTGTGGCAGTAGAAAGCTGCTTATGATGCCAGGTTTTGATGAATCCCCAAGGTACAAGTACAGAGGAATATATCAGTCTCTAGGATATGGAACTTTTAGCTAACACATCACAATATGTGATGCTTGCCAAGAAAACACTACATTCTGGAGCGCTGATGATCAGAACATTCTGCTCCTGAAGGATAGAAAAGACAGCTTGATTGAAATAAAGTCTGTTTATATTGACGCTCTCTCTCTCCCTATATATACATACATGCGTACACACACACACACAGGTATGTCATGCATTTCTTCAGATTTGTTTCAACCATTTACCATTTATTGGAGAATCCCTACTTTTCAAGTGACTGCAAATGAAGTCATCTCTGGCACTTTTTGTGCAAAGTAAGAGACACACATGACACCTTTTTATAAAAGTCATCGGTTTCTTTGTTACTGTGTACTTTCAAAGCATGGGGCTTTCACACGTCAGGTAAACCTGATTACCACTACACAACAAAAGCAGATGCAGCTTTCTTATCTATGTCGTGATAGAACAGTTGTGAATTGAGTACAAGAAGGGCCCTGATGTGATACTTATTACATGCAGCCTGTAAGATAGTCAAACATGCAGGCTAGGAAGGAAGATGCAAATATCAATGTATTAGAAAAACACCTAAAGGCGAGTGATATGCTTTCATTCATGCATGGCTAGGAAAAATCGCCATACTGTTGCAAACATTCTTACACCACCAACTGGAAATAAATGATTCTGACATTAAACGTAAAGGTGACAATGCATTTGTATCATCACCTTGAGAAGGATCATCTTGGAATTGAGCCGAGGGCCTCTGCACTCAAAGCCAGAAACACTCCACTAAAATAAGATTCCTGTTGGTGCCAACAATTCTCCATGTTAATGCTTGTTCTAGGTGAGCAGTGAACCGATTGCAGGGCTCTTTTGAAAGCAAGGTCTGAGAACCAACAGATACATCCACACGCCGATTACTTTAATGTTTTGAGAGAATTCCCTTTCTTGGAACGAGATTGCATGAAATAATCTTCAGGGCTTGGACAATTCCATGGCAAAACGGCACCTATCAACATTGTAGCCAACACAATATAACAACTGTTTCTGCCCGGTTTCAAACCGGGGACCTTTCGCGTGTGAGGCAAACGTGATAACCACTACACTACAGAAACAGATACCTACAGTTGATTTTTCTGTAATGAAACTGCTCCGAACTGGCTATTCCATGGGCCTCTGGCTTTAGATTTCTTTCATGCAACCTGCCCGACATCCCTAGCTGAACGCTCGTACATGCCATGCAAGACCAGATGTTTGGTATTAGCTCAGACTGGGCAGGGCTGAAGCATGAGACTCTAGCAAAGAATTATCCACTACTGCAAAGAAAAAATTGATGTTGGATTTGAAACGCAAACTTCAAAACAACTTGAAAAGAGTACCAAGAAAAGGGCTCGTCCGGGATTTGAACCCGGGACCTCTCGCACCCAAAGCGAGAATCATACCCCTAGACCAACGAGCCCTCAAAATCCTCTTACCTCTCAAAAGCTAATACCGGCTCTAAGCCCGCAATGAAGATCATGCTGGTATCTTTATGATGCTTGGTCTGTGAATACGCATGAAAGTCAGTCTCAACTTACCCTTTCTCAAACGATAGCACTATCATTTACAAGTGTCTCCTTTTATTCCGTCCCAGCTTTGGACACGTCTTACAGGAAGTCAGCCCTTATTTATATATTTCTGCAGTGGCTGAAGCTTAATGAGAAAGAGTAACAAGTTGTTCATAACAACATAAGAAACACATTGTGCATTTTCTCTCAAATACTCCTTCACTTTGTGCCAAAAGAAATACCAAGGTGAATACCTAGGCCACAGATTCAAGCTAAAGATCTTCCTGCTGAATGCAAGGCGCAATAAAAACTGCATATCGCTGGACTAAAGCATTCCTTGCATAGCCTCTAACATCATAACATAACTGAGCTGCTAGCAGCAAGCTAACCAATACCTTTCTGAAATGAGAATGACATGTGCTTATCTGCTCAATCAGTGCTCAATCAGGCTCGATCAGGCGAGATTTAGAAAAGGTGGAAAGGGTCCAAGTGGATGCCCCTTCCTTTTTAGGGTGGGTCCTGCTCACTATCATAGGATTGCTTGTAAAAGTGGCCAGGGTCAGAGGAAAAGCTGCCAACACTTCTTAGCGTTCTCTATAGATGCAGCCATTTTCTGTGACTGTAATTTCGGCCTTTTCCCAGAAGTCTCTATTCTGCCTATGCAAATTAACAAAAGCAGTGCTTATTCCTCACTTGCTCAAATGTCCTTCCTGTCCAGAAAGCTCTGATTAAGCATGCTTATTTTCTTTTTCTGGGATATTTTAAATTGTTTCGCTGTCCAGTCTGTGGCAGTAGAAAGCTGCTTATGATGCCAGGTTTTGATGAATCCCCAAGGTACAAGTACAGAGGAATATATCAGTCTCTAGGATATGGAACTTTTAGCTAACACATCACAATATGTGATGCTTGCCAAGAAAACACTACATTCTGGAGCGCTGATGATCAGAACATTCTGCTCCTGAAGGATAGAAAAGACAGCTTGATTGAAATAAAGTCTGTTTATATTGACGCTCTCTCTCTCCCTATATATACATACATGCGTACACACACACACACAGGTATGTCATGCATTTCTTCAGATTTGTTTCAACCATTTACCATTTATTGGAGAATCCCTACTTTTCAAGTGACTGCAAATGAAGTCATCTCTGGCACTTTTTGTGCAAAGTAAGAGACACACATGACACCTTTTTATAAAAGTCATCGGTTTCTTTGTTACTGTGTACTTTCAAAGCATGGGGCTTTCACACGTCAGGTAAACCTGATTACCACTACACAACAAAAGCAGATGCAGCTTTCTTATCTATGTCGTGATAGAACAGTTGTGAATTGAGTACAAGAAGGGCCCTGATGTGATACTTATTACATGCAGCCTGTAAGATAGTCAAACATGCAGGCTAGGAAGGAAGATGCAAATATCAATGTATTAGAAAAACACCTAAAGGCGAGTGATATGCTTTCATTCATGCATGGCTAGGAAAAATCGCCATACTGTTGCAAACATTCTTACACCACCAACTGGAAATAAATGATTCTGACATTAAACGTAAAGGTGACAATGCATTTGTATCATCACCTTGAGAAGGATCATCTTGGAATTGAGCCGAGGGCCTCTGCACTCAAAGCCAGAAACACTCCACTAAAATAAGATTCCTGTTGGTGCCAACAATTCTCCATGTTAATGCTTGTTCTAGGTGAGCAGTGAACCGATTGCAGGGCTCTTTTGAAAGCAAGGTCTGAGAACCAACAGATACATCCACACGCCGATTACTTTAGTGTTTTGAGAGAATTCCCTTTCTTGGAACGAGATTGCATGAAATAATCTTCAGGGCTTGGACAATTCCATGGCAAAACGGCACCTATCAACATTGTAGCCAACACAATATAACAACTGTTTCTGCCCGGTTTCAAACCGGGGACCTTTCGCGTGTGAGGCAAACGTGATAACCACTACACTACAGAAACAGATACCTACAGTTGATTTTTCTGTAATGAAACTGCTCCGAACTGGCTATTCCATGGGCCTCTGGCTTTAGATTTCTTTCATGCAACCTGCCCGACATCCCTAGCTGAACGCTCGTACATGCCATGCAAGACCAGATGTTTGGTATTAGCTCAGACTGGGCAGGGCTGAAGCATGAGACTCTAGCAAAGAATTATCCACTACTGCAAAGAAAAAATTGATGTTGGTTTTGAAACGCAAACTTCAAAACAACTTGAAAAGAGTACCAAGAAAAGGGCTCGTCCGGGATTTGAACCCGGGACCTCTCGCACCCAAAGCGAGAATCATACCCCTAGACCAACGAGCCCTCAAAATCCTCTTACCTCTCAAAAGCTAATACCGGCTCTAAGCCCGCAATGAAGATCATGCTGGTATCTTTATGATGCTTGGTCTGTGAATACGCATGAAAGTCAGTCTCAACTTACCCTTTCTCAAACGATAGCACTATCATTTACAAGTGTCTCCTTTTATTCCGTCCCAGCTTTGGACACGTCTTACAGGAAGTCAGCCCTTATTTATATATTTCTGCAGTGGCTGAAGCTTAATGAGAAAGAGTAACAAGTTGTTCATAACAACATAAGAAACACATTGTGCATTTTCTCTCAAATACTCCTTCACTTTGTGCCAAAAGAAATACCAAGGTGAATACCTAGGCCACAGATTCAAGCTAAAGATCTTCCTGCTGAATGCAAGGCGCAATAAAAACTGCATATCGCTGGACTAAAGCATTCCTTGCATAGCCTCTAACATCATAACATAACTGAGCTGCTAGCAGCAAGCTAACCAATACCTTTCTGAAATGAGAATGACATGTGCTTATCTGCTCAATCAGTGCTCAATTTAGCTCGATCAGGCGAGATTTAGAAAAGGTGGAAAGGGTCCAAGTGGATGCCCCTTCCTTTTTAGGGTAGGTCCTGCTCACTATCATAGGATTGCTTGTAAAAGTGGCCAGGGTCAGAGGAAAAGCTGCCAACACTTCTTAGCGTTCTCTATAGATGCAGCCATTTTCTGTGACTGTAATTTCGGCCTTTTCCCAGAAGTCTCTATTCTGCCTATGCAAATTAACAAAAGCAGTGCTTATTCCTCACTTGCTCAAATGTCCTTCCTGTCCAGAAAGCTCTGATTAAGCATGCTTATTTTCTTTTTCTGGGATATTTTAAATTGTTTCGCTGTCCAGTCTGTGGCAGTAGAAAGCTGCTTATGATGCCAGGTTTTGATGAATCCCCAAGGTACAAGTACAGAGGAATATATCAGTCTCTAGGATATGGAACTTTTAGCTAACACATCACAATATGTGATGCTTGCCAAGAAAACACTACATTCTGGAGCGCTGATGATCAGAACATTCTGCTCCTGAAGGATAGAAAAGACAGCTTGATTGAAATAAAGTCTGTTTATATTGACGCTCTCTCTCTCCCTATATATACATACATGCGTACACACACACACACAGGTATGTCATGCATTTCTTCAGATTTGTTTCAACCATTTACCATTTATTGGAGAATCCCTACTTTTCAAGTGACTGCAAATGAAGTCATCTCTGGCACTTTTTGTGCAAAGTAAGAGACACACATGACACCTTTTTATAAAAGTCATCGGTTTCTTTGTTACTGTGTACTTTCAAAGCATGGGGCTTTCACACGTCAGGTAAACCTGATTACCACTACACAACAAAAGCAGATGCAGCTTTCTTATCTATGTCGTGATAGAACAGTTGTGAATTGAGTAGAAGAAGGGCCCTGATGTGATACTTATTACATGCAGCCTGTAAGATAGTCAAACATGCAGGCTAGGAAGGAAGATGCAAATATCAATGTATTAGAAAAACACCTAAAGGCGAGTGATATGCTTTCATTCATGCATGGCTAGGAAAAATCGCCATACTGTTGCAAACATTCTTACACCACCAACTGGAAATAAATGATTCTGACATTAAACGTAAAGGTGACAATGCATTTGTATCATCACCTTGAGAAAGATCATCTTGGAATTGAGCCGAGGGCCTCTACACTCAAAGCCAGAAACACTCCACTAAAATAAGATTCCTGTTGGTGCCAACAATTCTCCATGTTAATGCTTGTTCTAGGTGAGCAGTGAACCGATTGCAGGGCTCTT
This sequence comes from Triturus cristatus, assembly GCF_964204655.1. NCBI lineage: Eukaryota > Metazoa > Chordata > Amphibia > Caudata > Salamandridae > Triturus > Triturus cristatus. The sequence goes on along the minus strand of NC_140591.1, from coordinate 736,226,085 downwards.
TTGAAAGCAAGGTCTGAGAACCAACAGATACATCCACACGCCGATTACTTTAGTGTTTTGAGAGAATTCCCTTTCTTGGAACGAGATTGCATGAAATAATCTTCAGGGCTTGGACAATTCCATGGCAAAACGGCACCTATCAACATTGTAGCCAACACAATATAACAACTGTTTCTGCCCGGTTTCGAACCGGGGACCTTTCGCGTGTGAGGCAAACGTGATAACCACTACACTACAGAAACAGATACCTACAGTTGATTTTTCTGTAATGAAACTGCTCCGAACTGGCTATTCCATGGGCCTCTGGCTTTAGATTTCTTTCATGCAACCTGCCCGACATCCCTAGCTGAACGCTCGTACATGCCATGCAAGACCAGATGTTTGGTATTAGCTCAGACTGGGCAGGGCTGAAGCATGAGACTCTAGCAAAGAATTATCCAATACTGCAAAGAAAAAATTGATGTTGGTTTTGAAACGCAAACTTCAAAACAACTTGAAAAGAGTACCAAGAAAAGGGCTCGTCCGGGATTTGAACCCGGGACCTCTCGCACCCAAAGCGAGAATCATACCCCTAGACCAACGAGCCCTCAAAATCCTCTTACCTCTCAAAAGCTAATACCGGCTCTAAGCCCGCAATGAAGATCATGCTGGTATCTTTATGATGCTTGGTCTGTGAATACGCATGAAAGTCAGTCTCAACTTACCCTTTCTCAAACGATAGCACTATCATTTACAAGTGTCTCCTTTTATTCCGTCCCAGCTTTGGACACGTCTTACAGGAAGTCAGCCCTTATTTATATATTTCTGCAGTGGCTGAAGCTTAATGAGAAAGAGTAACAAGTTGTTCATAACAACATAAGAAACACATTGTGCATTTTCTCTCAAATACTCCTTCACTTTGTGCCAAAAGAAATACCAAGGTGAATACCTAGGCCACAGATTCAAGCTAAAGATCTTCCTGCTGAATGCAAGGCGCAATAAAAACTGCATATCGCTGGACTAAAGCATTCCTTGCATAGCCTCTAACATCATAACATAACTGAGCTGCTAGCAGCAAGCTAACCAATACCTTTCTGAAATGAGAATGACATGTGCTTATCTGCTCAATCAGTGCTCAATTTAGCTCGATCAGGCGAGATTTAGAAAAGGTGGAAAGGGTCCAAGTGGATGCCCCTTCCTTTTTAGGGTAGGTCCTGCTGACTATCATAGGATTGCTTGTAAAAGTGGCCAGGGTCAGAGGAAAAGCTGCCAACACTTCTTAGCGTTCTCTATAGATGCAGCCATTTTCTGTGACTGTAATTTCGGCCTTTTCCCAGAAGTCTCTATTCTGCCTATGCAAATTAACAAAAGCAGTGCTTATTCCTCACTTGCTCAAATGTCCTTCCTGTCCAGAAAGCTCTGATTAAGCATGCTTATTTTCTTTTTCTGGGATATTTTAAATTGTTTCGCTGTCCAGTCTGTGGCAGTAGAAAGCTGCTTATGATGCCAGGTTTTGATGAATCCCCAAGGTACAAGTACAGAGGAATATATCAGTCTCTAGGATATGGAACTTTTAGCTAACACATCACAATATGTGATGCTTGCCAAGAAAACACTACATTCTGGAGCGCTGATGATCAGAACATTCTGCTCCTGAAGGATAGAAAAGACAGCTTGATTGAAATAAAGTCTGTTTATATTGACGCTCTCTCTCTCCCTATATATACATACATGCGTACACACACACACACAGGTATGTCATGCATTTCTTCAGATTTGTTTCAACCATTTACCATTTATTGGAGAATCCCTACTTTTCAAGTGACTGCAAATGAAGTCATCTCTGGCACTTTTTGTGCAAAGTAAGAGACACACATGACACCTTTTTATAAAAGTCATCGGTTTCTTTGTTACTGTGTACTTTCAAAGCATGGGGCTTTCACACGTCAGGTAAACCTGATTACCACTACACAACAAAAGCAGATGCAGCTTTCTTATCTATGTCGTGATAGAACAGTTGTGAATTGAGTAGAAGAAGGGCCCTGATGTGATACTTATTACATGCAGCCTGTAAGATAGTCAAACATGCAGGCTAGGAAGGAAGATGCAAATATCAATGTATTAGAAAAACACCTAAAGGCGAGTGATATGCTTTCATTCATGCATGGCTAGGAAAAATCGCCATACTGTTGCAAACATTCTTACACCACCAACTGGAAATAAATGATTCTGACATTAAACGTAAAGGTGACAATGCATTTGTATCATCACCTTGAGAAAGATCATCTTGGAATTGAGCCGAGGGCCTCTACACTCAAAGCCAGAAACACTCCACTAAAATAAGATTCCTGTTGGTGCCAACAATTCTCCATGTTAATGCTTGTTCTAGGTGAGCAGTGAACCGATTGCAGGGCTCTTTTGAAAGCAAGGTCTGAGAACCAACAGATACATCCACACGCCGATTACTTTAGTGTTTTGAGAGAATTCCCTTTCTTGGAACGAGATTGCATGAAATAATCTTCAGGGCTTGGACAATTCCATGGCAAAACGGCACCTATCAACATTGTAGCCAACACAATATAACAACTGTTTCTGCCCGGTTTCAAACCGGGGACCTTTCGCGTGTGAGGCAAACGTGATAACCACTACCCTACAGAAACAGATACCTACAGTTGATTTTTCTGTAATGAAACTGCTCCGAACTGGCTATTCCATGGGCCTCTGGCTTTAGATTTCTTTCATGCAACCTGCCCGACATCCCTAGCTGAACGCTCGTACATGCCATGCAAGACCAGATGTTTGGTATTAGCTCAGACTGGGCAGGGCTGAAGCATGAGACTCTAGCAAAGAATTATCCACTACTGCAAAGAAAAAATTGATGTTGGTTTTGAAACGCAAACTTCAAAACAACTTGAAAAGAGTACCAAGAAAAGGGCTCGTCCAGGATTTGAACCCGGGACCTCTCGCACCCAAAGCGAGAATCATACCCCTAGACCAACGAGCCCTCAAAATCCTCTTACCTCTCAAAAGCTAATACCGGCTCTAAGCCCGCAATGAAGATCATGCTGGTATCTTTATGATGCTTGGTCTGTGAATACGCATGAAAGTCAGTCTCAACTTACCCTTTCTCAAACGATAGCACTATCATTTACAAGTGTCTCCTTTTATTCCGTCCCAGCTTTGGACACGTCTTACAGGAAGTCAGCCCTTATTTATATATTTCTGCAGTGGCTGAAGCTTAATGAGAAAGAGTAACAAGTTGTTCATAACAACATAAGAAACACATTGTGCATTTTCTCTCAAATACTCCTTCACTTTGTGCCAAAAGAAATACCAAGGTGAATACCTAGGCCACAGATTCAAGCTAAAGATCTTCCTGCTGAATGCAAGGCGCAATAAAAACTGCATATCGCTGGACTAAAGCATTCCTTGCATAGCCTCTAACATCATAACATAACTGAGCTGCTAGCAGCAAGCTAACCAATACCTTTCTGAAATGAGAATGACATGTGCTTATCTGCTCAATCAGTGCTCAATTTAGCTCGATCAGGCGAGATTTAGAAAAGGTGGAAAGGGTCCAAGTGGATGCCCCTTCCTTTTTAGGGTAGGTCCTGCTGACTATCATAGGATTGCTTGTAAAAGTGGCCAGGGTCAGAGGAAAAGCTGCCAACACTTCTTAGCGTTCTCTATAGATGCAGCCATTTTCTGTGACTGTAATTTCGGCCTTTTCCCAGAAGTCTCTATTCTGCCTATGCAAATTAACAAAAGCAGTGCTTATTCCTCACTTGCTCAAATGTCCTTCCTGTCCAGAAAGCTCTGATTAAGCATGCTTATTTTCTTTTTCTGGGATATTTTAAATTGTTTCGCTGTCCAGTCTGTGGCAGTAGAAAGCTGCTTATGATGCCAGGTTTTGATGAATCCCCAAGGTACAAGTACAGAGGAATATATCAGTCTCTAGGATATGGAACTTTTAGCTAACACATCACAATATGTGATGCTTGCCAAGAAAACACTACATTCTGGAGCGCTGATGATCAGAACATTCTGCTCCTGAAGGATAGAAAAGACAGCTTGATTGAAATAAAGTCTGTTTATATTGACGCTCTCTCTCTCCCTATATATACATACATGCGTACACACACACACACAGGTATGTCATGCATTTCTTCAGATTTGTTTCAACCATTTACCATTTATTGGAGAATCCCTACTTTTCAAGTGACTGCAAATGAAGTCATCTCTGGCACTTTTTGTGCAAAGTAAGAGACACACATGACACCTTTTTATAAAAGTCATCGGTTTCTTTGTTACTGTGTACTTTCAAAGCATGGGGCTTTCACACGTCAGGTAAACCTGATTACCACTACACAACAAAAGCAGATGCAGCTTTCTTATCTATGTCGTGATAGAACAGTTGTGAATTGAGTAGAAGAAGGGCCCTGATGTGATACTTATTACATGCAGCCTGTAAGATAGTCAAACATGCAGGCTAGGAAGGAAGATGCAAATATCAATGTATTAGAAAAACACCTAAAGGCGAGTGATATGCTTTCATTCATGCATGGCTAGGAAAAATCGCCATACTGTTGCAAACATTCTTACACCACCAACTGGAAATAAATGATTCTGACATTAAACGTAAAGGTGACAATGCATTTGTATCATCACCTTGAGAAAGATCATCTTGGAATTGAGCCGAGGGCCTCTACACTCAAAGCCAGAAACACTCCACTAAAATAAGATTCCTGTTGGTGCCAACAATTCTCCATGTTAATGCTTGTTCTAGGTGAGCAGTGAACCGATTGCAGGGCTCTTTTGAAAGCAAGGTCTGAGAACCAACAGATACATCCACACGCCGATTACTTTAGTGTTTTGAGAGAATTCCCTTTCTTGGAACGAGATTGCATGAAATAATCTTCAGGGCTTGGACAATTCCATGGCAAAACGGCACCTATCAACATTGTAGCCAACACAATATAACAACTGTTTCTGCCCGGTTTCGAACCGGGGACCTTTCGCGTGTGAGGCAAACGTGATAACCACTACACTACAGAAACAGATACCTACAGTTGATTTTTCTGTAATGAAACTGCTCCGAACTGGCTATTCCATGGGCCTCTGGCTTTAGATTTCTTTCATGCAACCTGCCCGACATCCCTAGCTGAACGCTCGTACATGCCATGCAAGACCAGATGTTTGGTATTAGCTCAGACTGGGCAGGGCTGAAGCATGAGACTCTAGCAAAGAATTATCCAATACTGCAAAGAAAAAATTGATGTTGGTTTTGAAACGCAAACTTCAAAACAACGTGAAAAGAGTACCAAGAAAAGGGCTCGTCCGGGATTTGAACCCGGGACCTCTCGCACCCAAAGCGAGAATCATACCCCTAGACCAACGAGCCCTCAAAATCCTCTTACCTCTCAAAAGCTAATACCGGCTCTAAGCCCGCAATGAAGATCATGCTGGTATCTTTATGATGCTTGGTCTGTGAATACGCATGAAAGTCAGTCTCAACTTACCCTTTCTCAAACGATAGCACTATCATTTACAAGTGTCTCCTTTTATTCCGTCCCAGCTTTGGACACGTCTTACAGGAAGTCAGCCCTTATTTATATATTTCTGCAGTGGCTGAAGCTTAATGAGAAAGAGTAACAAGTTGTTCATAACAACATAAGAAACACATTGTGCATTTTCTCTCAAATACTCCTTCACTTTGTGCCAAAAGAAATACCAAGGTGAATACCTAGGCCACAGATTCAAGCTAAAGATCTTCCTGCTGAATGCAAGGCGCAATAAAAACTGCATATCGCTGGACTAAAGCATTCCTTGCATAGCCTCTAACATCATAACATAACTGAGCTGCTAGCAGCAAGCTAACCAATACCTTTCTGAAATGAGAATGACATGTGCTTATCTGCTCAATCAGTGCTCAATCAGGCTCGATCAGGCGAGATTTAGAAAAGGTGGAAAGGGTCCAAGTGGATGCCCCTTCCTTTTTAGGGTGGGTCCTGCTGACTATCATAGGATTGCTTGTAAAAGTGGCCAGGGTCAGAGGAAAAGCTGCCAACACTTCTTAGCGTTCTCTATAGATGCAGCCATTTTCTGTGACTGTAATTTCGGCCTTTTCCCAGAAGTCTCTATTCTGCCTATGCAAATTAACAAAAGCAGTGCTTATTCCTCACTTGCTCAAATGTCCTTCCTGTCCAGAAAGCTCTGATTAAGCATGCTTATTTTCTTTTTCTGGGATATTTTAAATTGTTTCGCTGTCCAGTCTGTGGCAGTAGAAAGCTGCTTATGATGCCAGGTTTTGATGAATCCCCAAGGTACAAGTACAGAGGAATATATCAGTCTCTAGGATATGGAACTTTTAGCTAACACATCACAATATGTGATGCTTGCCAAGAAAACACTACATTCTGGAGCGCTGATGATCAGAACATTCTGCTCCTGAAGGATAGAAAAGACAGCTTGATTGAAATAAAGTCTGTTTATATTGACGCTCTCTCTCTCCCTATATATACATACATGCGTACACACACACACACAGGTATGTCATGCATTTCTTCAGATTTGTTTCAACCATTTACCATTTATTGGAGAATCCCTACTTTTCAAGTGACTGCAAATGAAGTCATCTCTGGCACTTTTTGTGCAAAGTAAGAGACACACATGACACCTTTTTATAAAAGTCATCGGTTTCTTTGTTACTGTGTACTTTCAAAGCATGGGGCTTTCACACGTCAGGTAAACCTGATTACCACTACACAACAAAAGCAGATGCAGCTTTCTTATCTATGTCGTGATAGAACAGTTGTGAATTGAGTAGAAGAAGGGCCCTGATGTGATACTTATTACATGCAGCCTGTAAGATAGTCAAACATGCAGGCTAGGAAGGAAGATGCAAATATCAATGTATTAGAAAAACACCTAAAGGCGAGTGATATGCTTTCATTCATGCAATGGCTAGGAAAAATCGCCATACTGTTGCAAACATTCTTACACCACCAACTGGAAATAAATGATTCTGACATTAAACGTAAAGGTGACAATGCATTTGTATCATCACCTTGAGAAGGATCATCTTGGAATTGAGCCGAGGGCCTCTGCACTCAAAGCCAGAAACACTCCACTAAAATAAGATTCCTGTTGGTGCCAACAATTCTCCATGTTAATGCTTGTTCTAGGTGAGCAGTGAACCGATTGCAGGGCTCTTTTGAAAGCAAGGTCTGAGAACCAACAGATACATCCACACGCCGATTACTTTAGTGTTTTGAGAGAATTCCCTTTCTTGGAACGAGATTGCATGAAATAATCTTCAGGGCTTGGACAATTCCATGGCAAAACAGCACCTATCAACATTGTAGCCAACACAATATAACAACTGTTTCTGCCCGGTTTCAAACCGGGGACCTTTCGCGTGTGAGGCAAACGTGATAACCACTACACTACAGAAACAGATACCTACAGTTGATTTTTCTGTAATGAAACTGCTCCGAACTGGCTATTCCATGGGCCTCTGGCTTTAGATTTCTTTCATGCAACCTGCCCGACATCCCTAGCTGAACGCTCGTACATGCCATGCAAGACCAGATGTTTGGTATTAGCTCAGACTGGGCAGGGCTGAAGCATGAGACTCTAGCAAAGAATTATCCACTACTGCAAAGAAAAAATTGATGTTGGTTTTGAAACGCAAACTTCAAAACAACTTGAAAAGAGTACCAAGAAAAGGGCTCGTCCGGGATTTGAACCCGGGACCTCTCGCACCCAAAGTGAGAATCATACCCCTAGACCAACGAGCCCTCAAAATCCTCTTACCTCTCAAAAGCTAATACCGGCTCTAAGCCCGCAATGAAGATCATGCTGGTATCTTTATGATGCTTGGTCTGTGAATACGCATGAAAGTCAGTCTCAACTTACCCTTTCTCAAACGATAGCACTATCATTTACAAGTGTCTCCTTTTATTCCGTCCCAGCTTTGGACACGTCTTACAGGAAGTCAGCCCTTATTTATATATTTCTGCAGTGGCTGAAGCTTAATGAGAAAGAGTAACAAGTTGTTCATAACAACATAAGAAACACATTGTGCATTTTCTCTCAAATACTCCTTCACTTTGTGCCAAAAGAAATACCAAGGTGAATACCTAGGCCACAGATTCAAGCTAAAGATCTTCCTGCTGAATGCAAGGCGCAATAAAAACTGCATATCGCTGGACTAAAGCATTCCTTGCATAGCCTCTAACATCATAACATAACTGAGCTGCTAGCAGCAAGCTAACCAATACCTTTCTGAAATGAGAATGACATGTGCTTATCTGCTCAATCAGTGCTCAATCAGGCTCGATCAGGCGAGATTTAGAAAAGGTGGAAAGGGTCCAAGTGGATGCCCCTTCCTTTTTAGGGTGGGTCCTGCTGACTATCATAGGATTGCTTGTAAAAGTGGCCAGGGTCAGAGGAAAAGCTGCCAACACTTCTTAGCGTTCTCTATAGATGCAGCCATTTTCTGTGACTGTAATTTCGGCCTTTTCCCAGAAGTCTCTATTCTGCCTATGCAAATTAACAAAAGCAGTGCTTATTCCTCACTTGCTCAAATGTCCTTCCTGTCCAGAAAGCTCTGATTAAGCATGCTTATTTTCTTTTTCTGGGATATTTTAAATTGTTTCGCTGTCCAGTCTGTGGCAGTAGAAAGCTGCTTATGATGCCAGGTTTTGATGAATCCCCAAGGTACAAGTACAGAGGAATATATCAGTCTCTAGGATATGGAACTTTTAGCTAACACATCACAATATGTGATGCTTGCCAAGAAAACACTACATTCTGGAGCGCTGATGATCAGAACATTCTGCTCCTGAAGGATAGAAAAGACAGCTTGATTGAAATAAAGTCTGTTTATATTGACGCTCTCTCTCTCCCTATATATACATACATGCGTACACACACACACACAGGTATGTCATGCATTTCTTCAGATTTGTTTCAACCATTTACCATTTATTGGAGAATCCCTACTTTTCAAGTGACTGCAAATGAAGTCATCTCTGGCACTTTTTGTGCAAAGTAAGAGACACACATGACACCTTTTTATAAAAGTCATCGGTTTCTTTGTTACTGTGTACTTTCAAAGCATGGGGCTTTCACACGTCAGGTAAACCTGATTACCACTACACAACAAAAGCAGATGCAGCTTTCTTATCTATGTCGTGATAGAACAGTTGTGAATTGAGTAGAAGAAGGGCCCTGATGTGATACTTATTACATGCAGCCTGTAAGATAGTCAAACATGCAGGCTAGGAAGGAAGATGCAAATATCAATGTATTAGAAAAACACCTAAAGGCGAGTGATATGCTTTCATTCATGCATGGCTAGGAAAAATCGCCATACTGTTGCAAACATTCTTACACCACCAACTGGAAATAAATGATTCTGACATTAAACGTAAAGGTGACAATGCATTTGTATCATCACCTTGAGAAGGATCATCTTGGAATTGAGCCGAGGGCCTCTGCACTCAAAGCCAGAAACACTCCACTAAAATAAGATTCCTGTTGGTGCCAACAATTCTCCATGTTAATGCTTGTTCTAGGTGAGCAGTGAACCGATTGCAGGGCTCTTTTGAAAGCAAGGTCTGAGAACCAACAGATACATCCACACGCCGATTACTTTAGTGTTTTGAGAGAATTCCCTTTCTTGGAACGAGATTGCATGAAATAATCTTCAGGGCTTGGACAATTCCATGGCAAAACGGCACCTATCAACATTGTAGCCAACACAATATAACAACTGTTTCTGCCCGGTTTCAAACCGGGGACCTTTCGCGTGTGAGGCAAACGTGATAACCACTACACTACAGAAACAGATACCTACAGTTGATTTTTCTGTAATGAAACTGCTCCGAACTGGCTATTCCATGGGCCTCTGGCTTTAGATTTCTTTCATGCAACCTGCCCGACATCCCTAGCTGAACGCTCGTACATGCCATGCAAGACCAGATGTTTGGTATTAGCTCAGACTGGGCAGGGCTGAAGCATGAGACTCTAGCAAAGAATTATCCACTACTGCAAAGAAAAAATTGATGTTGGTTTTGAAACGCAAACTTCAAAACAACTTGAAAAGAGTACCAAGAAAAGGGCTCGTCCGGGATTTGAACCCGGGACCTCTCGCACCCAAAGCGAGAATCATACCCCTAGACCAACGAGCCCTCAAAATCCTCTTACCTCTCAAAAGCTAATACCGGCTCTAAGCCCGCAATGAAGATCATGCTGGTATCTTTATGATGCTTGGTCTGTGAATACGCATGAAAGTCAGTCTCAACTTACCCTTTCTCAAACGATAGCACTATCATTTACAAGTGTCTCCTTTTATTCCGTCCCAGCTTTGGACACGTCTTACAGGAAGTCAGCCCTTATTTATATATTTCTGCAGTGGCTGAAGCTTAATGAGAAAGAGTAACAAGTTGTTCATAACAACATAAGAAACACATTGTGCATTTTCTCTCAAATACTCCTTCACTTTGTGCCAAAAGAAATACCAAGGTGAATACCTAGGCCACAGATTCAAGCTAAAGATCTTCCTGCTGAATGCAAGGCGCAATAAAAACTGCATATCGCTGGACTAAAGCATTCCTTGCATAGCCTCTAACATCATAACATAACTGAGCTGCTAGCAGCAAGCTAACCAATACCTTTCTGAAATGAGAATGACATGTGCTTATCTGCTCAATCAGTGCTCAATTTAGCTCGATCAGGCGAGATTTAGAAAAGGTGGAAAGGGTCCAAGTGGATGCCCCTTCCTTTTTAGGGTAGGTCCTGCTGACTATCATAGGATTGCTTGTAAAAGTGGCCAGGGTCAGAGGAAAAGCTGCCAACACTTCTTAGCGTTCTCTATAGATGCAGCCATTTTCTGTGACTGTAATTTCGGCCTTTTCCCAGAAGTCTCTATTCTGCCTATGCAAATTAACAAAAGCAGTGCTTATTCCTCACTTGCTCAAATGTCCTTCCTGTCCAGAAAGCTCTGATTAAGCATGCTTATTTTCTTTTTCTGGGATATTTTAAATTGTTTCGCTGTCCAGTCTGTGGCAGTAGAAAGCTGCTTATGATGCCAGGTTTTGATGAATCCCCAAGGTACAAGTACAGAGGAATATATCAGTCTCTAGGATATGGAACTTTTAGCTAACACATCACAATATGTGATGCTTGCCAAGAAAACACTACATTCTGGAGCGCTGATGATCAGAACATTCTGCTCCTGAAGGATAGAAAAGACAGCTTGATTGAAATAAAGTCTGTTTATATTGACGCTCTCTCTCTCCCTATATATACATACATGCGTACACACACACACACAGGTATGTCATGCATTTCTTCAGATTTGTTTCAACCATTTACCATTTATTGGAGAATCCCTACTTTTCAAGTGACTGCAAATGAAGTCATCTCTGGCACTTTTTGTGCAAAGTAAGAGACACACATGACACCTTTTTATAAAAGTCATCGGTTTCTTTGTTACTGTGTACTTTCAAAGCATGGGGCTTTCACACGTCAGGTAAACCTGATTACCACTACACAACAAAAGCAGATGCAGCTTTCTTATCTATGTCGTGATAGAACAGTTGTGAATTGAGTAGAAGAAGGGCCCTGATGTGATACTTATTACATGCAGCCTGTAAGATAGTCAAACATGCAGGCTAGGAAGGAAGATGCAAATATCAATGTATTAGAAAAACACCTAAAGGCGAGTGATATGCTTTCATTCATGCATGGCTAGGAAAAATCGCCATACTGTTGCAAACATTCTTACACCACCAACTGGAAATAAATGATTCTGACATTAAACGTAAAGGTGACAATGCATTTGTATCATCACCTTGAGAAAGATCATCTTGGAATTGAGCCGAGGGCCTCTACACTCAAAGCCAGAAACACTCCACTAAAATAAGATTCCTGTTGGTGCCAACAATTCTCCATGTTAATGCTTGTTCTAGGTGAGCAGTGAACCGATTGCAGGGCTCTTTTGAAAGCAAGGTCTGAGAACCAACAGATACATCCACACGCCGATTACTTTAGTGTTTTGAGAGAATTCCCTTTCTTGGAACGAGATTGCATGAAATAATCTTCAGGGCTTGGACAATTCCATGGCAAAACGGCACCTATCAACATTGTAGCCAACACAATATAACAACTGTTTCTGCCCGGTTTCGAACCGGAGACCTTTCGCGTGTGAGGCAAACGTGATAACCACTACACTACAGAAACAGATACCTACAGTTGATTTTTCTGTAATGAAACTGCTCCGAACTGGCTATTCCATGGGCCTCTGGCTTTAGATTTCTTTCATGCAACCTGCCCGACATCCCTAGCTGAACGCTCGTACATGCCATGCAAGACCAGATGTTTGGTATTAGCTCAGACTGGGCAGGGCTGAAGCATGAGACTCTAGCAAAGAATTATCCAATACTGCAAAGAAAAAATTGATGTTGGTTTTGAAACGCAAACTTCAAAACAACGTGAAAAGAGTACCAAGAAAAGGGCTCGTCCGGGATTTGAACCCGGGACCTCTCGCACCCAAAGCGAGAATCATACCCCTAGACCAACGAGCCCTCAAAATCCTCTTACCTCTCAAAAGCTAATACCGGCTCTAAGCCCGCAATGAAGATCATGCTGGTATCTTTATGATGCTTGGTCTGTGAATACGCATGAAAGTCAGTCTCAACTTACCCTTTCTCAAACGATAGCACTATCATTTACAAGTGTCTCCTTTTATTCCGTCCCAGCTTTGGACACGTCTTACAGGAAGTCAGCCCTTATTTATATATTTCTGCAGTGGCTGAAGCTTAATGAGAAAGAGTAACAAGTTGTTCATAACAACATAAGAAACACATTGTGCATTTTCTCTCAAATACTCCTTCACTTTGTGCCAAAAGAAATACCAAGGTGAATACCTAGGCCACAGATTCAAGCTAAAGATCTTCCTGCTGAATGCAAGGCGCAATAAAAACTGCATATCGCTGGACTAAAGCATTCCTTGCATAGCCTCTAACATCATAACATAACTGAGCTGCTAGCAGCAAGCTAACCAATACCTTTCTGAAATGAGAATGACATGTGCTTATCTGCTCAATCAGTGCTCAATCAGGCTCGATCAGGCGAGATTTAGAAAAGGTGGAAAGGGTCCAAGTGGATGCCCCTTCCTTTTTAGGGTGGGTCCTGCTGACTATCATAGGATTGCTTGTAAAAGTGGCCAGGGTCAGAGGAAAAGCTGCCAACACTTCTTAGCGTTCTCTATAGATGCAGCCATTTTCTGTGACTGTAATTTCGGCCTTTTCCCAGAAGTCTCTATTCTGCCTATGCAAATTAACAAAAGCAGTGCTTATTCCTCACTTGCTCAAATGTCCTTCCTGTCCAGAAAGCTCTGATTAAGCATGCTTATTTTCTTTTTCTGGGATATTTTAAATTGTTTCGCTGTCCAGTCTGTGGCAGTAGAAAGCTGCTTATGATGCCAGGTTTTGATGAATCCCCAAGGTACAAGTACAGAGGAATATATCAGTCTCTAGGATATGGAACTTTTAGCTAACACATCACAATATGTGATGCTTGCCAAGAAAACACTACATTCTGGAGCGCTGATGATCAGAACATTCTGCTCCTGAAGGATAGAAAAGACAGCTTGATTGAAATAAAGTCTGTTTATATTGACGCTCTCTCTCTCCCTATATATACATACATGCGTACACACACACACACAGGTATGTCATGCATTTCTTCAGATTTGTTTCAACCATTTACCATTTATTGGAGAATCCCTACTTTTCAAGTGACTGCAAATGAAGTCATCTCTGGCACTTTTTGTGCAAAGTAAGAGACACACATGACACCTTTTTATAAAAGTCATCGGTTTCTTTGTTACTGTGTACTTTCAAAGCATGGGGCTTTCACACGTCAGGTAAACCTGATTACCACTACACAACAAAAGCAGATGCAGCTTTCTTATCTATGTCGTGATAGAACAGTTGTGAATTGAGTAGAAGAAGGGCCCTGATGTGATACTTATTACATGCAGCCTGTAAGATAGTCAAACATGCAGGCTAGGAAGGAAGATGCAAATATCAATGTATTAGAAAAACACCTAAAGGCGAGTGATATGCTTTCATTCATGCATGGCTAGGAAAAATCGCCATACTGTTGCAAACATTCTTACACCACCAACTGGAAATAAATGATTCTGACATTAAACGTAAAGGTGACAATGCATTTGTATCATCACCTTGAGAAGGATCATCTTGGAATTGAGCCGAGGGCCTCTGCACTCAAAGCCAGAAACACTCCACTAAAATAAGATTCCTGTTGGTGCCAACAATTCTCCATGTTAATGCTTGTTCTAGGTGAGCAGTGAACCGATTGCAGGGCTCTTTTGAAAGCAAGGTCTGAGAACCAACAGATACATCCACACGCCGATTACTTTAGTGTTTTGAGAGAATTCCCTTTCTTGGAACGAGATTGCATGAAATAATCTTCAGGGCTTGGACAATTCCATGGCAAAACAGCACCTATCAACATTGTAGCCAACACAATATAACAACTGTTTCTGCCCGGTTTCAAACCGGGGACCTTTCGCGTGTGAGGCAAACGTGATAACCACTACACTACAGAAACAGATACCTACAGTTGATTTTTCTGTAATGAAACTGCTCCGAACTGGCTATTCCATGGGCCTCTGGCTTTAGATTTCTTTCATGCAACCTGCCCGACATCCCTAGCTGAACGCTCGTACATGCCATGCAAGACCAGATGTTTGGTATTAGCTCAGACTGGGCAGGGCTGAAGCATGAGACTCTAGCAAAGAATTATCCACTACTGCAAAGAAAAAATTGATGTTGGTTTTGAAACGCAAACTTCAAAACAACTTGAAAAGAGTACCAAGAAAAGGGCTCGTCCGGGATTTGAACCCGGGACCTCTCGCACCCAAAGTGAGAATCATACCCCTAGACCAACGAGCCCTCAAAATCCTCTTACCTCTCAAAAGCTAATACCGGCTCTAAGCCCGCAATGAAGATCATGCTGGTATCTTTATGATGCTTGGTCTGTGAATACGCATGAAAGTCAGTCTCAACTTACCCTTTCTCAAACGATAGCACTATCATTTACAAGTGTCTCCTTTTATTCCGTCCCAGCTTTGGACACGTCTTACAGGAAGTCAGCCCTTATTTATATATTTCTGCAGTGGCTGAAGCTTAATGAGAAAGAGTAACAAGTTGTTCATAACAACATAAGAAACACATTGTGCATTTTCTCTCAAATACTCCTTCACTTTGTGCCAAAAGAAATACCAAGGTGAATACCTAGGCCACAGATTCAAGCTAAAGATCTTCCTGCTGAATGCAAGGCGCAATAAAAACTGCATATCGCTGGACTAAAGCATTCCTTGCATAGCCTCTAACATCATAACATAACTGAGCTGCTAGCAGCAAGCTAACCAATACCTTTCTGAAATGAGAATGACATGTGCTTATCTGCTCAATCAGTGCTCAATCAGGCTCGATCAGGCGAGATTTAGAAAAGGTGGAAAGGGTCCAAGTGGATGCCCCTTCCTTTTTAGGGTGGGTCCTGCTGACTATCATAGGATTGCTTGTAAAAGTGGCCAGGGTCAGAGGAAAAGCTGCCAACACTTCTTAGCGTTCTCTATAGATGCAGCCATTTTCTGTGACTGTAATTTCGGCCTTTTCCCAGAAGTCTCTATTCTGCCTATGCAAATTAACAAAAGCAGTGCTTATTCCTCACTTGCTCAAATGTCCTTCCTTTCCAGAAAGCTCTGATTAAGCATGCTTATTTTCTTTTTCTGGGATATTTTAAATTGTTTCGCTGTCCAGTCTGTGGCAGTAGAAAGCTGCTTATGATGCCAGGTTTTGATGAATCCCCAAGGTACAAGTACAGAGGAATATATCAGTCTCTAGGATATGGAACTTTTAGCTAACACATCACAATATGTGATGCTTGCCAAGAAAACACTACATTCTGGAGCGCTGATGATCAGAACATTCTGCTCCTGAAGGATAGAAAAGACAGCTTGATTGAAATAAAGTCTGTTTATATTGACGCTCTCTCTCTCCCTATATATACATACATGCGTACACACACACACACAGGTATGTCATGCATTTCTTCAGATTTGTTTCAACCATTTACCATTTATTGGAGAATCCCTACTTTTCAAGTGACTGCAAATGAAGTCATCTCTGGCACTTTTTGTGCAAAGTAAGAGACACACATGACACCTTTTTATAAAAGTCATCGGTTTCTTTGTTACTGTGTACTTTCAAAGCATGGGGCTTTCACACGTCAGGTAAACCTGATTACCACTACACAACAAAAGCAGATGCAGCTTTCTTATCTATGTCGTGATAGAACAGTTGTGAATTGAGTAGAAGAAGGGCCCTGATGTGATACTTATTACATGCAGCCTGTAAGATAGTCAAACATGCAGGCTAGGAAGGAAGATGCAAATATCAATGTATTAGAAAAACACCTAAAGGCGAGTGATATGCTTTCATTCATGCATGGCTAGGAAAAATCGCCATACTGTTGCAAACATTCTTACACCACCAACTGGAAATAAATGATTCTGACATTAAACGTAAAGGTGACAATGCATTTGTATCATCACCTTGAGAAGGATCATCTTGGAATTGAGCCGAGGGCCTCTGCACTCAAAGCCAGAAACACTCCACTAAAATAAGATTCCTGTTGGTGCCAACAATTCTCCATGTTAATGCTTGTTCTAGGTGAGCAGTGAACCGATTGCAGGGCTCTTTTGAAAGCAAGGTCTGAGAACCAACAGATACATCCACACGCCGATTACTTTAGTGTTTTGAGAGAATTCCCTTTCTTGGAACGAGATTGCATGAAATAATCTTCAGGGCTTGGACAATTCCATGGCAAAACGGCACCTATCAACATTGTAGCCAACACAATATAACAACTGTTTCTGCCCGGTTTCAAACCGGGGACCTTTCGCGTGTGAGGCAAACGTGATAACCACTACACTACAGAAACAGATACCTACAGTTGATTTTTCTGTAATGAAACTGCTCCGAACTGGCTATTCCATGGGCCTCTGGCTTTAGATTTCTTTCATGCAACCTGCCCGACATCCCTAGCTGAACGCTCGTACATGCCATGCAAGACCAGATGTTTGGTATTAGCTCAGACTGGGCAGGGCTGAAGCATGAGACTCTAGCAAAGAATTATCCACTACTGCAAAGAAAAAATTGATGTTGGTTTTGAAACGCAAACTTCAAAACAACTTGAAAAGAGTACCAAGAAAAGGGCTCGTCCGGGATTTGAACCCGGGACCTCTCGCACCCAAAGCGAGAATCATACCCCTAGACCAACGAGCCCTCAAAATCCTCTTACCTCTCAAAAGCTAATACCGGCTCTAAGCCCGCAATGAAGATCATGCTGGTATCTTTATGATGCTTGGTCTGTGAATACGCATGAAAGTCAGTCTCAACTTACCCTTTCTCAAACGATAGCACTATCATTTACAAGTGTCTCCTTTTATTCCGTCCCAGCTTTGGACACGTCTTACAGGAAGTCAGCCCTTATTTATATATTTCTGCAGTGGCTGAAGCTTAATGAGAAAGAGTAACAAGTTGTTCATAACAACATAAGAAACACATTGTGCATTTTCTCTCAAATACTCCTTCACTTTGTGCCAAAAGAAATACCAAGGTGAATACCTAGGCCACAGATTCAAGCTAAAGATCTTTCTGCTGAATGCAAGGCGCAATAAAAACTGCATATCGCTGGACTAAAGCATTCCTTGCATAGCCTCTAACATCATAACATAACTGAGCTGCTAGCAGCAAGCTAACCAATACCTTTCTGAAATGAGAATGACATGTGCTTATCTGCTCAATCAGTGCTCAATCAGTGCTCGATCAGGCGAGATTTAGAAAAGGTGGAAAGGGTCCAAGTGGATGCCCCTTCCTTTTTAGGGTGGGTCCTGCTCACTATCATAGGATTGCTTGTAAAAGTGGCCAGGGTCAGAGGAAAAGCTGCCAACACTTCTTAGCGTTCTCTATAGATGCAGCCATTTTCTGTGACTGTAATTTCGGCCTTTTCCCAGAAGTCTCTATTCTGCCTATGCAAATTAACAAAAGCAGTGCTTATTCCTCACTTGCTCAAATGTCCTTCCTGTCCAGAAAGCTCTGATTAAGCATGCTTATTTTCTTTTTCTGGGATATTTTAAATTGTTTCGCTGTCCAGTCTGTGGCAGTAGAAAGCTGCTTATGATGCCAGGTTTTGATGAATCCCCAAGGTACAAGTACAGAGGAATATATCAGTCTCTAGGATATGGAACTTTTAGCTAACACATCACAATATGTGATGCTTGCCAAGAAAACACTACATTCTGGAGCGCTGATGATCAGAACATTCTGCTCCTGAAGGATAGAAAAGACAGCTTGATTGAAATAAAGTCTGTTTATATTGACGCTCTCTCTCTCCCTATATATACATACATGCGTACACACACACACACAGGTATGTCATGCATTTCTTCAGATTTGTTTCAACCATTTACCATTTATTGGAGAATCCCTACTTTTCAAGTGACTGCAAATGAAGTCATCTCTGGCACTTTTTGTGCAAAGTAAGAGACACACATGACACCTTTTTATAAAAGTCATCGGTTTCTTTGTTACTGTGTACTTTCAAAGCATGGGGCTTTCACACGTCAGGTAAACCTGATTACCACTACACAACAAAAGCAGATGCAGCTTTCTTATCTATGTCGTGATAGAACAGTTGTGAATTGAGTAGAAGAAGGGCCCTGATGTGATACTTATTACATGCAGCCTGTAAGATAGTCAAACATGCAGGCTAGGAAGGAAGATGCAAATATCAATGTATTAGAAAAACACCTAAAGGCGAGTGATATGCTTTCATTCATGCATGGCTAGGAAAAATCGCCATACTGTTGCAAACATTCTTACACCACCAACTGGAAATAAATGATTCTGACATTAAACGTAAAGGTGACAATGCATTTGTATCATCACCTTGAGAAGGATCATCTTGGAATTGAGCCGAGGGCCTCTACACTCAAAGCCAGAAACACTCCACTAAAATAAGATTGCTGTTGGTGCCAACAATTCTCCATGTTAATGCTTGTTCTAGGTGAGCAGTGAACCGATTGCAGGGCTCTTTTGAAAGCAAGGTCTGAGAACCAACAGATACATCCACACGCCGATTACTTTAGTGTTTTGAGAGAATTCCCTTTCTTGGAACGAGATTGCATGAAATAATCTTCAGGGCTTGGACAATTCCATGGCAAAACGGCACCTATCAACATTGTAGCCAACACAATATAACAACTGTTTCTGCCCGGTTTCGAACCGGGGACCTTTCGCGTGTGAGGCAAACGTGATAACCACTACACTACAGAAACAGATACCTACAGTTGATTTTTCTGTAATGAAACTGCTCCGAACTGGCTATTCCATGGGCCTCTGGCTTTAGATTTCTTTCATGCAACCTGCCCGACATCCCTAGCTGAACGCTCGTACATGCCATGCAAGACCAGATGTTTGGTATTAGCTCAGACTGGGCAGGGCTGAAGCATGAGACTCTAGCAAAGAATTATCCAATACTGCAAAGAAAAAATTGATGTTGGTTTTGAAACGCAAACTTCAAAACAACGTGAAAAGAGTACCAAGAAAAGGGCTCGTCCGGGATTTGAACCCGGGACCTCTCGCACCCAAAGCGAGAATCATACCCCTAGACCAACGAGCCCTCAAAATCCTCTTACCTCTCAAAAGCTAATACCGGCTCTAAGCCCGCAATGAAGATCATGCTGGTATCTTTATGATGCTTGGTCTGTGAATACGCATGAAAGTCAGTCTCAACTTACCCTTTCTCAAACGATAGCACTATCATTTACAAGTGTCTCCTTTTATTCCGTCCCAGCTTTGGACACGTCTTACAGGAAGTCAGCCCTTATTTATATATTTCTGCAGTGGCTGAAGCTTAATGAGAAAGAGTAACAAGTTGTTCATAACAACATAAGAAACACATTGTGCATTTTCTCTCAAATACTCCTTCACTTTGTGCCAAAAGAAATACCAAGGTGAATACCTAGGCCACAGATTCAAGCTAAAGATCTTCCTGCTGAATGCAAGGCGCAATAAAAACTGCATATCGCTGGACTAAAGCATTCCTTGCATAGCCTCTAACATCATAACATAACTGAGCTGCTAGCAGCAAGCTAACCAATACCTTTCTGAAATGAGAATGACATGTGCTTATCTGCTCAATCAGTGCTCAATCAGGCTCGATCAGGCGAGATTTAGAAAAGGTGGAAAGGGTCCAAGTGGATGCCCCTTCCTTTTTAGGGTGGGTCCTGCTCACTATCATAGGATTGCTTGTAAAAGTGGCCAGGGTCAGAGGAAAAGCTGCCAACACTTCTTAGCGTTCTCTATAGATGCAGCCATTTTCTGTGACTGTAATTTCGGCCTTTTCCCAGAAGTCTCTATTCTGCCTATGCAAATTAACAAAAGCAGTGCTTATTCCTCACTTGCTCAAATGTCCTTCCTGTCCAGAAAGCTCTGATTAAGCATGCTTATTTTCTTTTTCTGGGATATTTTAAATTGTTTCGCTGTCCAGTCTGTGGCAGTAGAAAGCTGCTTATGATGCCAGGTTTTGATGAATCCCCAAGGTACAAGTACAGAGGAATATATCAGTCTCTAGGATATGGAACTTTTAGCTAACACATCACAATATGTGATGCTTGCCAAGAAAACACTACATTCTGGAGCGCTGATGATCAGAACATTCTGCTCCTGAAGGATAGAAAAGACAGCTTGATTGAAATAAAGTCTGTTTATATTGACGCTCTCTCTCTCCCTATATATACATACATGCGTACACACACACACACAGGTATGTCATGCATTTCTTCAGATTTGTTTCAACCATTTACCATTTATTGGAGAATCCCTACTTTTCAAGTGACTGCAAATGAAGTCATCTCTGGCACTTTTTGTGCAAAGTAAGAGACACACATGACACCTTTTTATAAAAGTCATCGGTTTCTTTGTTACTGTGTACTTTCAAAGCATGGGGCTTTCACACGTCAGGTAAACCTGATTACCACTACACAACAAAAGCAGATGCAGCTTTCTTATCTATGTCGTGATAGAACAGTTGTGAATTGAGTACAAGAAGGGCCCTGATGTGATACTTATTACATGCAGCCTGTAAGATAGTCAAACATGCAGGCTAGGAAGGAAGATGCAAATATCAATGTATTAGAAAAACACCTAAAGGCGAGTGATATGCTTTCATTCATGCATGGCTAGGAAAAATCGCCATACTGTTGCAAACATTCTTACACCACCAACTGGAAATAAATGATTCTGACATTAAACGTAAAGGTGACAATGCATTTGTATCATCACCTTGAGAAGGATCATCTTGGAATTGAGCCGAGGGCCTCTGCACTCAAAGCCAGAAACACTCCACTAAAATAAGATTCCTGTTGGTGCCAACAATTCTCCATGTTAATGCTTGTTCTAGGTGAGCAGTGAACCGATTGCAGGGCTCTTTTGAAAGCAAGGTCTGAGAACCAACAGATACATCCACACGCCGATTACTTTAGTGTTTTGAGAGAATTCCCTTTCTTGGAACGAGATTGCATGAAATAATCTTCAGGGCTTGGACAATTCCATGGCAAAACGGCACCTATCAACATTGTAGCCAACACAATATAACAACTGTTTCTGCCCGGTTTCAAACCGGGGACCTTTCGCGTGTGAGGCAAACGTGATAACCACTACACTACAGAAACAGATACCTACAGTTGATTTTTCTGTAATGAAACTGCTCCGAACTGGCTATTCCATGGGCCTCTGGCTTTAGATTTCTTTCATGCAACCTGCCCGACATCCCTAGCTGAACGCTCGTACATGCCATGCAAGACCAGATGTTTGGTATTAGCTCAGACTGGGCAGGGCTGAAGCATGAGACTCTAGCAAAGAATTATCCACTACTGCAAAGAAAAAATTGATGTTGGATTTGAAACGCAAACTTCAAAACAACTTGAAAAGAGTACCAAGAAAAGGGCTCGTCCGGGATTTGAACCCGGGACCTCTCGCACCCAAAGCGAGAATCATACCCCTAGACCAACGAGCCCTCAAAATCCTCTTACCTCTCAAAAGCTAATACCGGCTCTAAGCCCGCAATGAAGATCATGCTGGTATCTTTATGATGCTTGGTCTGTGAATACGCATGAAAGTCAGTCTCAACTTACCCTTTCTCAAACGATAGCACTATCATTTACAAGTGTCTCCTTTTATTCCGTCCCAGCTTTGGACACGTCTTACAGGAAGTCAGCCCTTATTTATATATTTCTGCAGTGGCTGAAGCTTAATGAGAAAGAGTAACAAGTTGTTCATAACAACATAAGAAACACATTGTGCATTTTCTCTCAAATACTCCTTCACTTTGTGCCAAAAGAAATACCAAGGTGAATACCTAGGCCACAGATTCAAGCTAAAGATCTTCCTGCTGAATGCAAGGCGCAATAAAAACTGCATATCGCTGGACTAAAGCATTCCTTGCATAGCCTCTAACATCATAACATAACTGAGCTGCTAGCAGCAAGCTAACCAATACCTTTCTGAAATGAGAATGACATGTGCTTATCTGCTCAATCAGTGCTCAATCAGGCTCGATCAGGCGAGATTTAGAAAAGGTGGAAAGGGTCCAAGTGGATGCCCCTTCCTTTTTAGGGTGGGTCCTGCTCACTATCATAGGATTGCTTGTAAAAGTGGCCAGGGTCAGAGGAAAAGCTGCCAACACTTCTTAGCGTTCTCTATAGATGCAGCCATTTTCTGTGACTGTAATTTCGGCCTTTTCCCAGAAGTCTCTATTCTGCCTATGCAAATTAACAAAAGCAGTGCTTATTCCTCACTTGCTCAAATGTCCTTCCTGTCCAGAAAGCTCTGATTAAGCATGCTTATTTTCTTTTTCTGGGATATTTTAAATTGTTTCGCTGTCCAGTCTGTGGCAGTAGAAAGCTGCTTATGATGCCAGGTTTTGATGAATCCCCAAGGTACAAGTACAGAGGAATATATCAGTCTCTAGGATATGGAACTTTTAGCTAACACATCACAATATGTGATGCTTGCCAAGAAAACACTACATTCTGGAGCGCTGATGATCAGAACATTCTGCTCCTGAAGGATAGAAAAGACAGCTTGATTGAAATAAAGTCTGTTTATATTGACGCTCTCTCTCTCCCTATATATACATACATGCGTACACACACACACACAGGTATGTCATGCATTTCTTCAGATTTGTTTCAACCATTTACCATTTATTGGAGAATCCCTACTTTTCAAGTGACTGCAAATGAAGTCATCTCTGGCACTTTTTGTGCAAAGTAAGAGACACACATGACACCTTTTTATAAAAGTCATCGGTTTCTTTGTTACTGTGTACTTTCAAAGCATGGGGCTTTCACACGTCAGGTAAACCTGATTACCACTACACAACAAAAGCAGATGCAGCTTTCTTATCTATGTCGTGATAGAACAGTTGTGAATTGAGTACAAGAAGGGCCCTGATGTGATACTTATTACATGCAGCCTGTAAGATAGTCAAACATGCAGGCTAGGAAGGAAGATGCAAATATCAATGTATTAGAAAAACACCTAAAGGCGAGTGATATGCTTTCATTCATGCATGGCTAGGAAAAATCGCCATACTGTTGCAAACATTCTTACACCACCAACTGGAAATAAATGATTCTGACATTAAACGTAAAGGTGACAATGCATTTGTATCATCACCTTGAGAAGGATCATCTTGGAATTGAGCCGAGGGCCTCTGCACTCAAAGCCAGAAACACTCCACTAAAATAAGATTCCTGTTGGTGCCAACAATTCTCCATGTTAATGCTTGTTCTAGGTGAGCAGTGAACCGATTGCAGGGCTCTTTTGAAAGCAAGGTCTGAGAACCAACAGATACATCCACACGCCGATTACTTTAGTGTTTTGAGAGAATTCCCTTTCTTGGAACGAGATTGCATGAAATAATCTTCAGGGCTTGGACAATTCCATGGCAAAACGGCACCTATCAACATTGTAGCCAACACAATATAACAACTGTTTCTGCCCGGTTTCAAACCGGGGACCTTTCGCGTGTGAGGCAAACGTGATAACCACTACACTACAGAAACAGATACCTACAGTTGATTTTTCTGTAATGAAACTGCTCCGAACTGGCTATTCCATGGGCCTCTGGCTTTAGATTTCTTTCATGCAACCTGCCCGACATCCCTAGCTGAACGCTCGTACATGCCATGCAAGACCAGATGTTTGGTATTAGCTCAGACTGGGCAGGGCTGAAGCATGAGACTCTAGCAAAGAATTATCCACTACTGCAAAGAAAAAATTGATGTTGGTTTTGAAACGCAAACTTCAAAACAACTTGAAAAGAGTACCAAGAAAAGGGCTCGTCCGGGATTTGAACCCGGGACCTCTCGCACCCAAAGCGAGAATCATACCCCTAGACCAACGAGCCCTCAAAATCCTCTTACCTCTCAAAAGCTAATACCGGCTCTAAGCCCGCAATGAAGATCATGCTGGTATCTTTATGATGCTTGGTCTGTGAATACGCATGAAAGTCAGTCTCAACTTACCCTTTCTCAAACGATAGCACTATCATTTACAAGTGTCTCCTTTTATTCCGTCCCAGCTTTGGACACGTCTTACAGGAAGTCAGCCCTTATTTATATATTTCTGCAGTGGCTGAAGCTTAATGAGAAAGAGTAACAAGTTGTTCATAACAACATAAGAAACACATTGTGCATTTTCTCTCAAATACTCCTTCACTTTGTGCCAAAAGAAATACCAAGGTGAATACCTAGGCCACAGATTCAAGCTAAAGATCTTCCTGCTGAATGCAAGGCGCAATAAAAACTGCATATCGCTGGACTAAAGCATTCCTTGCATAGCCTCTAACATCATAACATAACTGAGCTGCTAGCAGCAAGCTAACCAATACCTTTCTGAAATGAGAATGACATGTGCTTATCTGCTCAATCAGTGCTCAATTTAGCTCGATCAGGCGAGATTTAGAAAAGGTGGAAAGGGTCCAAGTGGATGCCCCTTCCTTTTTAGGGTAGGTCCTGCTCACTATCATAGGATTGCTTGTAAAAGTGGCCAGGGTCAGAGGAAAAGCTGCCAACACTTCTTAGCGTTCTCTATAGATGCAGCCATTTTCTGTGACTGTAATTTCGGCCTTTTCCCAGAAGTCTCTATTCTGCCTATGCAAATTAACAAAAGCAGTGCTTATTCCTCACTTGCTCAAATGTCCTTCCTGTCCAGAAAGCTCTGATTAAGCATGCTTATTTTCTTTTTCTGGGATATTTTAAATTGTTTCGCTGTCCAGTCTGTGGCAGTAGAAAGCTGCTTATGATGCCAGGTTTTGATGAATCCCCAAGGTACAAGTACAGAGGAATATATCAGTCTCTAGGATATGGAACTTTTAGCTAACACATCACAATATGTGATGCTTGCCAAGAAAACACTACATTCTGGAGCGCTGATGATCAGAACATTCTGCTCCTGAAGGATAGAAAAGACAGCTTGATTGAAATAAAGTCTGTTTATATTGACGCTCTCTCTCTCCCTATATATACATACATGCGTACACACACACACACAGGTATGTCATGCATTTCTTCAGATTTGTTTCAACCATTTACCATTTATTGGAGAATCCCTACTTTTCAAGTGACTGCAAATGAAGTCATCTCTGGCACTTTTTGTGCAAAGTAAGAGACACACATGACACCTTTTTATAAAAGTCATCGGTTTCTTTGTTACTGTGTACTTTCAAAGCATGGGGCTTTCACACGTCAGGTAAACCTGATTACCACTACACAACAAAAGCAGATGCAGCTTTCTTATCTATGTCGTGATAGAACAGTTGTGAATTGAGTAGAAGAAGGGCCCTGATGTGATACTTATTACATGCAGCCTGTAAGATAGTCAAACATGCAGGCTAGGAAGGAAGATGCAAATATCAATGTATTAGAAAAACACCTAAAGGCGAGTGATATGCTTTCATTCATGCATGGCTAGGAAAAATCGCCATACTGTTGCAAACATTCTTACACCACCAACTGGAAATAAATGATTCTGACATTAAACGTAAAGGTGACAATGCATTTGTATCATCACCTTGAGAAAGATCATCTTGGAATTGAGCCGAGGGCCTCTACACTCAAAGCCAGAAACACTCCACTAAAATAAGATTCCTGTTGGTGCCAACAATTCTCCATGTTAATGCTTGTTCTAGGTGAGCAGTGAACCGATTGCAGGGCTCTTTTGAAAGCAAGGTCTGAGAACCAACAGATACATCCACACGCCGATTACTTTAGTGTTTTGAGAGAATTCCCTTTCTTGGAACGAGATTGCATGAAATAATCTTCAGGGCTTGGACAATTCCATGGCAAAACGGCACCTATCAACATTGTAGCCAACACAATATAACAACTGTTTCTGCCCGGTTTCGAACCGGGGACCTTTCGCGTGTGAGGCAAACGTGATAACCACTACACTACAGAAACAGATACCTACAGTTGATTTTTCTGTAATGAAACTGCTCCGAACTGGCTATTCCATGGGCCTCTGGCTTTAGATTTCTTTCATGCAACCTGCCCGACATCCCTAGCTGAACGCTCGTACATGCCATGCAAGACCAGATGTTTGGTATTAGCTCAGACTGGGCAGGGCTGAAGCATGAGACTCTAGCAAAGAATTATCCAATACTGCAAAGAAAAAATTGATGTTGGTTTTGAAACGCAAACTTCAAAACAACTTGAAAAGAGTACCAAGAAAAGGGCTCGTCCGGGATTTGAACCCGGGACCTCTCGCACCCAAAGCGAGAATCATACCCCTAGACCAACGAGCCCTCAAAATCCTCTTACCTCTCAAAAGCTAATACCGGCTCTAAGCCCGCAATGAAGATCATGCTGGTATCTTTATGATGCTTGGTCTGTGAATACGCATGAAAGTCAGTCTCAACTTACCCTTTCTCAAACGATAGCACTATCATTTACAAGTGTCTCCTTTTATTCCGTCCCAGCTTTGGACACGTCTTACAGGAAGTCAGCCCTTATTTATATATTTCTGCAGTGGCTGAAGCTTAATGAGAAAGAGTAACAAGTTGTTCATAACAACATAAGAAACACATTGTGCATTTTCTCTCAAATACTCCTTCACTTTGTGCCAAAAGAAATACCAAGGTGAATACCTAGGCCACAGATTCAAGCTAAAGATCTTCCTGCTGAATGCAAGGCGCAATAAAAACTGCATATCGCTGGACTAAAGCATTCCTTGCATAGCCTCTAACATCATAACATAACTGAGCTGCTAGCAGCAAGCTAACCAATACCTTTCTGAAATGAGAATGACATGTGCTTATCTGCTCAATCAGTGCTCAATTTAGCTCGATCAGGCGAGATTTAGAAAAGGTGGAAAGGGTCCAAGTGGATGCCCCTTCCTTTTTAGGGTAGGTCCTGCTCACTATCATAGGATTGCTTGTAAAAGTGGCCAGGGTCAGAGGAAAAGCTGCCAACACTTCTTAGCGTTCTCTATAGATGCAGCCATTTTCTGTGACTGTAATTTCGGCCTTTTCCCAGAAGTCTCTATTCTGCCTATGCAAATTAACAAAAGCAGTGCTTATTCCTCACTTGCTCAAATGTCCTTCCTGTCCAGAAAGCTCTGATTAAGCATGCTTATTTTCTTTTTCTGGGATATTTTAAATTGTTTCGCTGTCCAGTCTGTGGCAGTAGAAAGCTGCTTATGATGCCAGGTTTTGATGAATCCCCAAGGTACAAGTACAGAGGAATATATCAGTCTCTAGGATATGGAACTTTTAGCTAACACATCACAATATGTGATGCTTGCCAAGAAAACACTACATTCTGGAGCGCTGATGATCAGAACATTCTGCTCCTGAAGGATAGAAAAGACAGCTTGATTGAAATAAAGTCTGTTTATATTGACGCTCTCTCTCTCCCTATATATACATACATGCGTACACACACACACACAGGTATGTCATGCATTTCTTCAGATTTGTTTCAACCATTTACCATTTATTGGAGAATCCCTACTTTTCAAGTGACTGCAAATGAAGTCATCTCTGGCACTTTTTGTGCAAAGTAAGAGACACACATGACACCTTTTTATAAAAGTCATCGGTTTCTTTGTTACTGTGTACTTTCAAAGCATGGGGCTTTCACACGTCAGGTAAACCTGATTACCACTACACAACAAAAGCAGATGCAGCTTTCTTATCTATGTCGTGATAGAACAGTTGTGAATTGAGTAGAAGAAGGGCCCTGATGTGATACTTATTACATGCAGCCTGTAAGATAGTCAAACATGCAGGCTAGGAAGGAAGATGCAAATATCAATGTATTAGAAAAACACCTAAAGGCGAGTGATATGCTTTCATTCATGCATGGCTAGGAAAAATCGCCATACTGTTGCAAACATTCTTACACCACCAACTGGAAATAAATGATTCTGACATTAAACGTAAAGGTGACAATGCATTTGTATCATCACCTTGAGAAAGATCATCTTGGAATTGAGCCGAGGGCCTCTACACTCAAAGCCAGAAACACTCCACTAAAATAAGATTCCTGTTGGTGCCAACAATTCTCCATGTTAATGCTTGTTCTAGGTGAGCAGTGAACCGATTGCAGGGCTCTTTTGAAAGCAAGGTCTGAGAACCAACAGATACATCCACACGCCGATTACTTTAGTGTTTTGAGAGAATTCCCTTTCTTGGAACGAGATTGCATGAAATAATCTTCAGGGCTTGGACAATTCCATGGCAAAACGGCACCTATCAACATTGTAGCCAACACAATATAACAACTGTTTCTGCCCGGTTTCGAACCGGGGACCTTTCGCGTGTGAGGCAAACGTGATAACCACTACACTACAGAAACAGATACCTACAGTTGATTTTTCTGTAATGAAACTGCTCCGAACTGGCTATTCCATGGGCCTCTGGCTTTAGATTTCTTTCATGCAACCTGCCCGACATCCCTAGCTGAACGCTCGTACATGCCATGCAAGACCAGATGTTTGGTATTAGCTCAGACTGGGCAGGGCTGAAGCATGAGACTCTAGCAAAGAATTATCCAATACTGCAAAGAAAAAATTGATGTTGGTTTTGAAACGCAAACTTCAAAACAACGTGAAAAGAGTACCAAGAAAAGGGCTCGTCCGGGATTTGAACCCGGGACCTCTCGCACCCAAAGCGAGAATCATACCCCTAGACCAACGAGCCCTCAAAATCCTCTTACCTCTCAAAAGCTAATACCGGCTCTAAGCCCGCAATGAAGATCATGCTGGTATCTTTATGATGCTTGGTCTGTGAATACGCATGAAAGTCAGTCTCAACTTACCCTTTCTCAAACGATAGCACTATCATTTACAAGTGTCTCCTTTTATTCCGTCCCAGCTTTGGACACGTCTTACAGGAAGTCAGCCCTTATTTATATATTTCTGCAGTGGCTGAAGCTTAATGAGAAAGAGTAACAAGTTGTTCATAACAACATAAGAAACACATTGTGCATTTTCTCTCAAATACTCCTTCACTTTGTGCCAAAAGAAATACCAAGGTGAATACCTAGGCCACAGATTCAAGCTAAAGATCTTCCTGCTGAATGCAAGGCGCAATAAAAACTGCATATCGCTGGACTAAAGCATTCCTTGCATAGCCTCTAACATCATAACATAACTGAGCTGCTAGCAGCAAGCTAACCAATACCTTTCTGAAATGAGAATGACATGTGCTTATCTGCTCAATCAGTGCTCAATGAGGCTCGATCAGGCGAGATTTAGAAAAGGTGGAAAGGGTCCAAGTGGATGCCCCTTCCTTTTTAGGGTGGGTCCTGCTCACTATCATAGGATTGCTTGTAAAAGTGGCCAGGGTCAGAGGAAAAGCTGCCAACACTTCTTAGCGTTCTCTATAGATGCAGCCATTTTCTGTGACTGTAATTTCGGCCTTTTCCCAGAAGTCTCTATTCTGCCTATGCAAATTAACAAAAGCAGTGCTTATTCCTCACTTGCTCAAATGTCCTTCCTGTCCAGAAAGCTCTGATTAAGCATGCTTATTTTCTTTTTCTGGGATATTTTAAATTGTTTCGCTGTCCAGTCTGTGGCAGTAGAAAGCTGCTTATGATGCCAGGTTTTGATGAATCCCCAAGGTACAAGTACAGAGGAATATATCAGTCTCTAGGATATGGAACTTTTAGCTAACACATCACAATATGTGATGCTTGCCAAGAAAACACTACATTCTGGAGCGCTGATGATCAGAACATTCTGCTCCTGAAGGATAGAAAAGACAGCTTGATTGAAATAAAGTCTGTTTATATTGACGCTCTCTCTCTCCCTATATATACATACATGCGTACACACACACACACAGGTATGTCATGCATTTCTTCAGATTTGTTTCAACCATTTACCATTTATTGGAGAATCCCTACTTTTCAAGTAACTGCAAATGAAGTCATCTCTGGCACTTTTTGTGCAAAGTAAGAGACACACATGACACCTTTTTATAAAAGTCATCGGTTTCTTTGTTACTGTGTACTTTCAAAGCATGGGGCTTTCACACGTCAGGTAAACCTGATTACCACTACACAACAAAAGCAGATGCAGCTTTCTTATCTATGTCGTGATAGAACAGTTGTGAATTGAGTACAAGAAGGGCCCTGATGTGATACTTATTACATGCAGCCTGTAAGATAGTCAAACATGCAGGCTAGGAAGGAAGATGCAAATATCAATGTATTAGAAAAACACCTAAAGGCGAGTGATATGCTTTCATTCATGCATGGCTAGGAAAAATCGCCATACTGTTGCAAACATTCTTACACCACCAACTGGAAATAAATGATTCTGACATTAAACGTAAAGGTGACAATGCATTTGTATCATCACCTTGAGAAGGATCATCTTGGAATTGAGCCGAGGGCCTCTACACTCAAAGCCAGAAACACTCCACTAAAATAAGATTCCTGTTGGTGCCAACAATTCTCCATGTTAATGCTTGTTCTAGGTGAGCAGTGAACCGATTGCAGGGCTCTTTTGAAAGCAAGGTCTGAGAACCAACAGATACATCCACACGCCGATTACTTTAGTGTTTTGAGAGAATTCCCTTTCTTGGAACGAGATTGCATGAAATAATCTTCAGGGCTTGGACAATTCCATGGCAAAACGGCACCTATCAACATTGTAGCCAACACAATATAACAACTGTTTCTGCCCGGTTTCGAACCGGGGACCTTTCGCGTGTGAGGCAAACGTGATAACCACTACACTACAGAAACAGATACCTACAGTTGATTTTTCTGTAATGAAACTGCTCCGAACTGGCTATTCCATGGGCCTCTGGCTTTAGATTTCTTTCATGCAACCTGCCCGACATCCCTAGCTGAACGCTCGTACATGCCATGCAAGACCAGATGTTTGGTATTAGCTCAGACTGGGCAGGGCTGAAGCATGAGACTCTAGCAAAGAATTATCCAATACTGCAAAGAAAAAATTGATGTTGGTTTTGAAACGCAAACTTCAAAACAACGTGAAAAGAGTACCAAGAAAAGGGCTCGTCCGGGATTTGAACCCGGGACCTCTCGCACCCAAAGCGAGAATCATACCCCTAGACCAACGAGCCCTCAAAATCCTCTTACCTCTCAAAAGCTAATACCGGCTCTAAGCCCGCAATGAAGATCATGCTGGTATCTTTATGATGCTTGGTCTGTGAATACGCATGAAAGTCAGTCTCAACTTACCCTTTCTCAAACGATAGCACTATCATTTACAAGTGTCTCCTTTTATTCCGTCCCAGCTTTGGACACGTCTTACAGGAAGTCAGCCCTTATTTATATATTTCTGCAGTGGCTGAAGCTTAATGAGAAAGAGTAACAAGTTGTTCATAACAACATAAGAAACACATTGTGCATTTTCTCTCAAATACTCCTTCACTTTGTGCCAAAAGAAATACCAAGGTGAATACCTAGGCCACAGATTCAAGCTAAAGATCTTCCTGCTGAATGCAAGGCGCAATAAAAACTGCATATCGCTGGACTAAAGCATTCCTTGCATAGCCTCTAACATCATAACATAACTGAGCTGCTAGCAGCAAGCTAACCAATACCTTTCTGAAATGAGAATGACATGTGCTTATCTGCTCAATCAGTGCTCAATTTAGCTCGATCAGGCGAGATTTAGAAAAGGTGGAAAGGGTCCAAGTGGATGCCCCTTCCTTTTTAGGGTAGGTCCTGCTCACTATCATAGGATTGCTTGTAAAAGTGGCCAGGGTCAGAGGAAAAGCTGCCAACACTTCTTAGCGTTCTCTATAGATGCAGCCATTTTCTGTGACTGTAATTTCGGCCTTTTCCCAGAAGTCTCTATTCTGCCTATGCAAATTAACAAAAGCAGTGCTTATTCCTCACTTGCTCAAATGTCCTTCCTGTCCAGAAAGCTCTGATTAAGCATGCTTATTTTCTTTTTCTGGGATATTTTAAATTGTTTCGCTGTCCAGTCTGTGGCAGTAGAAAGCTGCTTATGATGCCAGGTTTTGATGAATCCCCAAGGTACAAGTACAGAGGAATATATCAGTCTCTAGGATATGGAACTTTTAGCTAACACATCACAATATGTGATGCTTGCCAAGAAAACACTACATTCTGGAGCGCTGATGATCAGAACATTCTGCTCCTGAAGGATAGAAAAGACAGCTTGATTGAAATAAAGTCTGTTTATATTGACGCTCTCTCTCTCCCTATATATACATACATGCGTACACACACACACACAGGTATGTCATGCATTTCTTCAGATTTGTTTCAACCATTTACCATTTATTGGAGAATCCCTACTTTTCAAGTGACTGCAAATGAAGTCATCTCTGGCACTTTTTGTGCAAAGTAAGAGACACACATGACACCTTTTTATAAAAGTCATCGGTTTCTTTGTTACTGTGTACTTTCAAAGCATGGGGCTTTCACACGTCAGGTAAACCTGATTACCACTACACAACAAAAGCAGATGCAGCTTTCTTATCTATGTCGTGATAGAACAGTTGTGAATTGAGTAGAAGAAGGGCCCTGATGTGATACTTATTACATGCAGCCTGTAAGATAGTCAAACATGCAGGCTAGGAAGGAAGATGCAAATATCAATGTATTAGAAAAACACCTAAAGGCGAGTGATATGCTTTCATTCATGCATGGCTAGGAAAAATCGCCATACTGTTGCAAACATTCTTACACCACCAACTGGAAATAAATGATTCTGACATTAAACGTAAAGGTGACAATGCATTTGTATCATCACCTTGAGAAAGATCATCTTGGAATTGAGCCGAGGGCCTCTACACTCAAAGCCAGAAACACTCCACTAAAATAAGATTCCTGTTGGTGCCAACAATTCTCCATGTTAATGCTTGTTCTAGGTGAGCAGTGAACCGATTGCAGGGCTCTTTTGAAAGCAAGGTCTGAGAACCAACAGATACATCCACACGCCGATTACTTTAGTGTTTTGAGAGAATTCCCTTTCTTGGAACGAGATTGCATGAAATAATCTTCAGGGCTTGGACAATTCCATGGCAAAACGGCACCTATCAACATTGTAGCCAACACAATATAACAACTGTTTCTGCCCGGTTTCGAACCGGGGACCTTTCGCGTGTGAGGCAAACGTGATAACCACTACACTACAGAAACAGATACCTACAGTTGATTTTTCTGTAATGAAACTGCTCCGAACTGGCTATTCCATGGGCCTCTGGCTTTAGATTTCTTTCATGCAACCTGCCCGACATCCCTAGCTGAACGCTCGTACATGCCATGCAAGACCAGATGTTTGGTATTAGCTCAGACTGGGCAGGGCTGAAGCATGAGACTCTAGCAAAGAATTATCCAATACTGCAAAGAAAAAATTGATGTTGGTTTTGAAACGCAAACTTCAAAACAACGTGAAAAGAGTACCAAGAAAAGGGCTCGTCCGGGATTTGAACCCGGGACCTCTCGCACCCAAAGCGAGAATCATACCCCTAGACCAACGAGCCCTCAAAATCCTCTTACCTCTCAAAAGCTAATACCGGCTCTAAGCCCGCAATGAAGATCATGCTGGTATCTTTATGATGCTTGGTCTGTGAATACGCATGAAAGTCAGTCTCAACTTACCCTTTCTCAAACGATAGCACTATCATTTACAAGTGTCTCCTTTTATTCCGTCCCAGCTTTGGACACGTCTTACAGGAAGTCAGCCCTTATTTATATATTTCTGCAGTGGCTGAAGCTTAATGAGAAAGAGTAACAAGTTGTTCATAACAACATAAGAAACACATTGTGCATTTTCTCTCAAATACTCCTTCACTTTGTGCCAAAAGAAATACCAAGGTGAATACCTAGGCCACAGATTCAAGCTAAAGATCTTCCTGCTGAATGCAAGGCGCAATAAAAACTGCATATCGCTGGACTAAAGCATTCCTTGCATAGCCTCTAACATCATAACATAACTGAGCTGCTAGCAGCAAGCTAACCAATACCTTTCTGAAATGAGAATGACATGTGCTTATCTGCTCAATCAGTGCTCAATCAGGCTCGATCAGGCGAGATTTAGAAAAGGTGGAAAGGGTCCAAGTGGATGCCCCTTCCTTTTTAGGGTGGGTCCTGCTCACTATCATAGGATTGCTTGTAAAAGTGGCCAGGGTCAGAGGAAAAGCTGCCAACACTTCTTAGCGTTCTCTATAGATGCAGCCATTTTCTGTGACTGTAATTTCGGCCTTTTCCCAGAAGTCTCTATTCTGCCTATGCAAATTAACAAAAGCAGTGCTTATTCCTCACTTGCTCAAATGTCCTTCCTGTCCAGAAAGCTCTGATTAAGCATGCTTATTTTCTTTTTCTGGGATATTTTAAATTGTTTCGCTGTCCAGTCTGTGGCAGTAGAAAGCTGCTTATGATGCCAGGTTTTGATGAATCCCCAAGGTACAAGTACAGAGGAATATATCAGTCTCTAGGATATGGAACTTTTAGCTAACACATCACAATATGTGATGCTTGCCAAGAAAACACTACATTCTGGAGCGCTGATGATCAGAACATTCTGCTCCTGAAGGATAGAAAAGACAGCTTGATTGAAATAAAGTCTGTTTATATTGACGCTCTCTCTCTCCCTATATATACATACATGCGTACACACACACACACAGGTATGTCATGCATTTCTTCAGATTTGTTTCAACCATTTACCATTTATTGGAGAATCCCTACTTTTCAAGTAACTGCAAATGAAGTCATCTCTGGCACTTTTTGTGCAAAGTAAGAGACACACATGACACCTTTTTATAAAAGTCATCGGTTTCTTTGTTACTGTGTACTTTCAAAGCATGGGGCTTTCACACGTCAGGTAAACCTGATTACCACTACACAACAAAAGCAGATGCAGCTTTCTTATCTATGTCGTGATAGAACAGTTGTGAATTGAGTACAAGAAGGGCCCTGATGTGATACTTATTACATGCAGCCTGTAAGATAGTCAAACATGCAGGCTAGGAAGGAAGATGCAAATATCAATGTATTAGAAAAACACCTAAAGGCGAGTGATATGCTTTCATTCATGCATGGCTAGGAAAAATCGCCATACTGTTGCAAACATTCTTACACCACCAACTGGAAATAAATGATTCTGACATTAAACGTAAAGGTGACAATGCATTTGTATCATCACCTTGAGAAGGATCATCTTGGAATTGAGCCGAGGGCCTCTACACTCAAAGCCAGAAACACTCCACTAAAATAAGATTCCTGTTGGTGCCAACAATTCTCCATGTTAATGCTTGTTCTAGGTGAGCAGTGAACCGATTGCAGGGCTCTTTTGAAAGCAAGGTCTGAGAACCAACAGATACATCCACACGCCGATTACTTTAGTGTTTTGAGAGAATTCCCTTTCTTGGAACGAGATTGCATGAAATAATCTTCAGGGCTTGGACAATTCCATGGCAAAACGGCACCTATCAACATTGTAGCCAACACAATATAACAACTGTTTCTGCCCGGTTTCGAACCGGGGACCTTTCGCGTGTGAGGCAAACGTGATAACCACTACACTACAGAAACAGATACCTACAGTTGATTTTTCTGTAATGAAACTGCTCCGAACTGGCTATTCCATGGGCCTCTGGCTTTAGATTTCTTTCATGCAACCTGCCCGACATCCCTAGCTGAACGCTCGTACATGCCATGCAAGACCAGATGTTTGGTATTAGCTCAGACTGGGCAGGGCTGAAGCATGAGACTCTAGCAAAGAATTATCCAATACTGCAAAGAAAAAATTGATGTTGGTTTTGAAACGCAAACTTCAAAACAACGTGAAAAGAGTACCAAGAAAAGGGCTCGTCCGGGATTTGAACCCGGGACCTCTCGCACCCAAAGCGAGAATCATACCCCTAGACCGACGAGCCCTCAAAATCCTCTTACCTCTCAAAAGCTAATACCGGCTCTAAGCCCGCAATGAAGATCATGCTGGTATCTTTATGATGCTTGGTCTGTGAATACGCATGAAAGTCAGTCTCAACTTACCCTTTCTCAAACGATAGCACTATCATTTACAAGTGTCTCCTTTTATTCCGTCCCAGCTTTGGACACGTCTTACAGGAAGTCAGCCCTTATTTATATATTTCTGCAGTGGCTGAAGCTTAATGAGAAAGAGTAACAAGTTGTTCATAACAACATAAGAAACACATTGTGCATTTTCTCTCAAATACTCCTTCACTTTGTGCCAAAAGAAATACCAAGGTGAATACCTAGGCCACAGATTCAAGCTAAAGATCTTCCTGCTGAATGCAAGGCGCAATAAAAACTGCATATCGCTGGACTAAAGCATTCCTTGCATAGCCTCTAACATCATAACATAACTGAGCTGCTAGCAGCAAGCTAACCAATACCTTTCTGAAATGAGAATGACATGTGCTTATCTGCTCAATCAGTGCTCAATTTAGCTCGATCAGGCGAGATTTAGAAAAGGTGGAAAGGGTCCAAGTGGATGCCCCTTCCTTTTTAGGGTAGGTCCTGCTCACTATCATAGGATTGCTTGTAAAAGTGGCCAGGGTCAGAGGAAAAGCTGCCAACACTTCTTAGCGTTCTCTATAGATGCAGCCATTTTCTGTGACTGTAATTTCGGCCTTTTCCCAGAAGTCTCTATTCTGCCTATGCAAATTAACAAAAGCAGTGCTTATTCCTCACTTGCTCAAATGTCCTTCCTGTCCAGAAAGCTCTGATTAAGCATGCTTATTTTCTTTTTCTGGGATATTTTAAATTGTTTCGCTGTCCAGTCTGTGGCAGTAGAAAGCTGCTTATGATGCCAGGTTTTGATGAATCCCCAAGGTACAAGTACAGAGGAATATATCAGTCTCTAGGATATGGAACTTTTAGCTAACACATCACAATATGTGATGCTTGCCAAGAAAACACTACATTCTGGAGCGCTGATGATCAGAACATTCTGCTCCTGAAGGATAGAAAAGACAGCTTGATTGAAATAAAGTCTGTTTATATTGACGCTCTCTCTCTCCCTATATATACATACATGCGTACACACACACACACAGGTATGTCATGCATTTCTTCAGATTTGTTTCAACCATTTACCATTTATTGGAGAATCCCTACTTTTCAAGTGACTGCAAATGAAGTCATCTCTGGCACTTTTTGTGCAAAGTAAGAGACACACATGACACCTTTTTATAAAAGTCATCGGTTTCTTTGTTACTGTGTACTTTCAAAGCATGGGGCTTTCACACGTCAGGTAAACCTGATTACCACTACACAACAAAAGCAGATGCAGCTTTCTTATCTATGTCGTGATAGAACAGTTGTGAATTGAGTAGAAGAAGGGCCCTGATGTGATACTTATTACATGCAGCCTGTAAGATAGTCAAACATGCAGGCTAGGAAGGAAGATGCAAATATCAATGTATTAGAAAAACACCTAAAGGCGAGTGATATGCTTTCATTCATGCATGGCTAGGAAAAATCGCCATACTGTTGCAAACATTCTTACACCACCAACTGGAAATAAATGATTCTGACATTAAACGTAAAGGTGACAATGCATTTGTATCATCACCTTGAGAAAGATCATCTTGGAATTGAGCCGAGGGCCTCTACACTCAAAGCCAGAAACACTCCACTAAAATAAGATTCCTGTTGGTGCCAACAATTCTCCATGTTAATGCTTGTTCTAGGTGAGCAGTGAACCGATTGCAGGGCTCTTTTGAAAGCAAGGTCTGAGAACCAACAGATACATCCACACGCCGATTACTTTAGTGTTTTGAGAGAATTCCCTTTCTTGGAACGAGATTGCATGAAATAATCTTCAGGGCTTGGACAATTCCATGGCAAAACGGCACCTATCAACATTGTAGCCAACACAATATAACAACTGTTTCTGCCCGGTTTCGAACCGGGGACCTTTCGCGTGTGAGGCAAACGTGATAACCACTACACTACAGAAACAGATACCTACAGTTGATTTTTCTGTAATGAAACTGCTCCGAACTGGCTATTCCATGGGCCTCTGGCTTTAGATTTCTTTCATGCAACCTGCCCGACATCCCTAGCTGAACGCTCGTACATGCCATGCAAGACCAGATGTTTGGTATTAGCTCAGACTGGGCAGGGCTGAAGCATGAGACTCTAGCAAAGAATTATCCAATACTGCAAAGAAAAAATTGATGTTGGTTTTGAAACGCAAACTTCAAAACAACGTGAAAAGAGTACCAAGAAAAGGGCTCGTCCGGGATTTGAACCCGGGACCTCTCGCACCCAAAGCGAGAATCATACCCCTAGACCAACGAGCCCTCAAAATCCTCTTACCTCTCAAAAGCTAATACCGGCTCTAAGCCCGCAATGAAGATCATGCTGGTATCTTTATGATGCTTGGTCTGTGAATACGCATGAAAGTCAGTCTCAACTTACCCTTTCTCAAACGATAGCACTATCATTTACAAGTGTCTCCTTTTATTCCGTCCCAGCTTTGGACACGTCTTACAGGAAGTCAGCCCTTATTTATATATTTCTGCAGTGGCTGAAGCTTAATGAGAAAGAGTAACAAGTTGTTCATAACAACATAAGAAACACATTGTGCATTTTCTCTCAAATACTCCTTCACTTTGTGCCAAAAGAAATACCAAGGTGAATACCTAGGCCACAGATTCAAGCTAAAGATCTTCCTGCTGAATGCAAGGCGCAATAAAAACTGCATATCGCTGGACTAAAGCATTCCTTGCATAGCCTCTAACATCATAACATAACTGAGCTGCTAGCAGCAAGCTAACCAATACCTTTCTGAAATGAGAATGACATGTGCTTATCTGCTCAATCAGTGCTCAATCAGGCTCGATCAGGCGAGATTTAGAAAAGGTGGAAAGGGTCCAAGTGGATGCCCCTTCCTTTTTAGGGTGGGTCCTGCTCACTATCATAGGATTGCTTGTAAAAGTG
Source organism: Triturus cristatus (assembly GCF_964204655.1). Classification (NCBI taxonomy): domain Eukaryota; kingdom Metazoa; phylum Chordata; class Amphibia; order Caudata; family Salamandridae; genus Triturus; species Triturus cristatus. Next base: position 736,186,505 of record NC_140591.1, on the reverse strand, counting down.
GCCAGGGTCAGAGGAAAAGCTGCCAACACTTCTTAGCGTTCTCTATAGATGCAGCCATTTTCTGTGACTGTAATTTCGGCCTTTTCCCAGAAGTCTCTATTCTGCCTATGCAAATTAACAAAAGCAGTGCTTATTCCTCACTTGCTCAAATGTCCTTCCTGTCCAGAAAGCTCTGATTAAGCATGCTTATTTTCTTTTTCTGGGATATTTTAAATTGTTTCGCTGTCCAGTCTGTGGCAGTAGAAAGCTGCTTATGATGCCAGGTTTTGATGAATCCCCAAGGTACAAGTACAGAGGAATATATCAGTCTCTAGGATATGGAACTTTTAGCTAACACATCACAATATGTGATGCTTGCCAAGAAAACACTACATTCTGGAGCGCTGATGATCAGAACATTCTGCTCCTGAAGGATAGAAAAGACAGCTTGATTGAAATAAAGTCTGTTTATATTGACGCTCTCTCTCTCCCTATATATACATACATGCGTACACACACACACACAGGTATGTCATGCATTTCTTCAGATTTGTTTCAACCATTTACCATTTATTGGAGAATCCCTACTTTTCAAGTGACTGCAAATGAAGTCATCTCTGGCACTTTTTGTGCAAAGTAAGAGACACACATGACACCTTTTTATAAAAGTCATCGGTTTCTTTGTTACTGTGTACTTTCAAAGCATGGGGCTTTCACACGTCAGGTAAACCTGATTACCACTACACAACAAAAGCAGATGCAGCTTTCTTATCTATGTCGTGATAGAACAGTTGTGAATTGAGTACAAGAAGGGCCCTGATGTGATACTTATTACATGCAGCCTGTAAGATAGTCAAACATGCAGGCTAGGAAGGAAGATGCAAATATCAATGTATTAGAAAAACACCTAAAGGCGAGTGATATGCTTTCATTCATGCATGGCTAGGAAAAATCGCCATACTGTTGCAAACATTCTTACACCACCAACTGGAAATAAATGATTCTGACATTAAACGTAAAGGTGACAATGCATTTGTATCATCACCTTGAGAAGGATCATCTTGGAATTGAGCCGAGGGCCTCTGCACTCAAAGCCAGAAACACTCCACTAAAATAAGATTCCTGTTGGTGCCAACAATTCTCCATGTTAATGCTTGTTCTAGGTGAGCAGTGAACCGATTGCAGGGCTCTTTTGAAAGCAAGGTCTGAGAACCAACAGATACATCCACACGCCGATTACTTTAGTGTTTTGAGAGAATTCCCTTTCTTGGAACGAGATTGCATGAAATAATCTTCAGGGCTTGGACAATTCCATGGCAAAACGGCACCTATCAACATTGTAGCCAACACAATATAACAACTGTTTCTGCCCGGTTTCAAACCGGGGACCTTTCGCGTGTGAGGCAAACGTGATAACCACTACACTACAGAAACAGATACCTACAGTTGATTTTTCTGTAATGAAACTGCTCCGAACTGGCTATTCCATGGGCCTCTGGCTTTAGATTTCTTTCATGCAACCTGCCCGACATCCCTAGCTGAACGCTCGTACATGCCATGCAAGACCAGATGTTTGGTATTAGCTCAGACTGGGCAGGGCTGAAGCATGAGACTCTAGCAAAGAATTATCCACTACTGCAAAGAAAAAATTGATGTTGGTTTTGAAACGCAAACTTCAAAACAACTTGAAAAGAGTACCAAGAAAAGGGCTCGTCCGGGATTTGAACCCGGGACCTCTCGCACCCAAAGCGAGAATCATACCCCTAGACCAACGAGCCCTCAAAATCCTCTTACCTCTCAAAAGCTAATACCGGCTCTAAGCCCGCAATGAAGATCATGCTGGTATCTTTATGATGCTTGGTCTGTGAATACGCATGAAAGTCAGTCTCAACTTACCCTTTCTCAAACGATAGCACTATCATTTACAAGTGTCTCCTTTTATTCCGTCCCAGCTTTGGACACGTCTTACAGGAAGTCAGCCCTTATTTATATATTTCTGCAGTGGCTGAAGCTTAATGAGAAAGAGTAACAAGTTGTTCATAACAACATAAGAAACACATTGTGCATTTTCTCTCAAATACTCCTTCACTTTGTGCCAAAAGAAATACCAAGGTGAATACCTAGGCCACAGATTCAAGCTAAAGATCTTCCTGCTGAATGCAAGGCGCAATAAAAACTGCATATCGCTGGACTAAAGCATTCCTTGCATAGCCTCTAACATCATAACATAACTGAGCTGCTAGCAGCAAGCTAACCAATACCTTTCTGAAATGAGAATGACATGTGCTTATCTGCTCAATCAGTGCTCAATTTAGCTCGATCAGGCGAGATTTAGAAAAGGTGGAAAGGGTCCAAGTGGATGCCCCTTCCTTTTTAGGGTAGGTCCTGCTCACTATCATAGGATTGCTTGTAAAAGTGGCCAGGGTCAGAGGAAAAGCTGCCAACACTTCTTAGCGTTCTCTATAGATGCAGCCATTTTCTGTGACTGTAATTTCGGCCTTTTCCCAGAAGTCTCTATTCTGCCTATGCAAATTAACAAAAGCAGTGCTTATTCCTCACTTGCTCAAATGTCCTTCCTGTCCAGAAAGCTCTGATTAAGCATGCTTATTTTCTTTTTCTGGGATATTTTAAATTGTTTCGCTGTCCAGTCTGTGGCAGTAGAAAGCTGCTTATGATGCCAGGTTTTGATGAATCCCCAAGGTACAAGTACAGAGGAATATATCAGTCTCTAGGATATGGAACTTTTAGCTAACACATCACAATATGTGATGCTTGCCAAGAAAACACTACATTCTGGAGCGCTGATGATCAGAACATTCTGCTCCTGAAGGATAGAAAAGACAGCTTGATTGAAATAAAGTCTGTTTATATTGACGCTCTCTCTCTCCCTATATATACATACATGCGTACACACACACACACAGGTATGTCATGCATTTCTTCAGATTTGTTTCAACCATTTACCATTTATTGGAGAATCCCTACTTTTCAAGTGACTGCAAATGAAGTCATCTCTGGCACTTTTTGTGCAAAGTAAGAGACACACATGACACCTTTTTATAAAAGTCATCGGTTTCTTTGTTACTGTGTACTTTCAAAGCATGGGGCTTTCACACGTCAGGTAAACCTGATTACCACTACACAACAAAAGCAGATGCAGCTTTCTTATCTATGTCGTGATAGAACAGTTGTGAATTGAGTAGAAGAAGGGCCCTGATGTGATACTTATTACATGCAGCCTGTAAGATAGTCAAACATGCAGGCTAGGAAGGAAGATGCAAATATCAATGTATTAGAAAAACACCTAAAGGCGAGTGATATGCTTTCATTCATGCATGGCTAGGAAAAATCGCCATACTGTTGCAAACATTCTTACACCACCAACTGGAAATAAATGATTCTGACATTAAACGTAAAGGTGACAATGCATTTGTATCATCACCTTGAGAAAGATCATCTTGGAATTGAGCCGAGGGCCTCTACACTCAAAGCCAGAAACACTCCACTAAAATAAGATTCCTGTTGGTGCCAACAATTCTCCATGTTAATGCTTGTTCTAGGTGAGCAGTGAACCGATTGCAGGGCTCTTTTGAAAGCAAGGTCTGAGAACCAACAGATACATCCACACGCCGATTACTTTAGTGTTTTGAGAGAATTCCCTTTCTTGGAACGAGATTGCATGAAATAATCTTCAGGGCTTGGACAATTCCATGGCAAAACGGCACCTATCAACATTGTAGCCAACACAATATAACAACTGTTTCTGCCCGGTTTCGAACCGGGGACCTTTCGCGTGTGAGGCAAACGTGATAACCACTACACTACAGAAACAGATACCTACAGTTGATTTTTCTGTAATGAAACTGCTCCGAACTGGCTATTCCATGGGCCTCTGGCTTTAGATTTCTTTCATGCAACCTGCCCGACATCCCTAGCTGAACGCTCGTACATGCCATGCAAGACCAGATGTTTGGTATTAGCTCAGACTGGGCAGGGCTGAAGCATGAGACTCTAGCAAAGAATTATCCAATACTGCAAAGAAAAAATTGATGTTGGTTTTGAAACGCAAACTTCAAAACAACGTGAAAAGAGTACCAAGAAAAGGGCTCGTCCGGGATTTGAACCCGGGACCTCTCGCACCCAAAGCGAGAATCATACCCCTAGACCAACGAGCCCTCAAAATCCTCTTACCTCTCAAAAGCTAATACCGGCTCTAAGCCCGCAATGAAGATCATGCTGGTATCTTTATGATGCTTGGTCTGTGAATACGCATGAAAGTCAGTCTCAACTTACCCTTTCTCAAACGATAGCACTATCATTTACAAGTGTCTCCTTTTATTCCGTCCCAGCTTTGGACACGTCTTACAGGAAGTCAGCCCTTATTTATATATTTCTGCAGTGGCTGAAGCTTAATGAGAAAGAGTAACAAGTTGTTCATAACAACATAAGAAACACATTGTGCATTTTCTCTCAAATACTCCTTCACTTTGTGCCAAAAGAAATACCAAGGTGAATACCTAGGCCACAGATTCAAGCTAAAGATCTTCCTGCTGAATGCAAGGCGCAATAAAAACTGCATATCGCTGGACTAAAGCATTCCTTGCATAGCCTCTAACATCATAACATAACTGAGCTGCTAGCAGCAAGCTAACCAATACCTTTCTGAAATGAGAATGACATGTGCTTATCTGCTCAATCAGTGCTCAATCAGGCTCGATCAGGCGAGATTTAGAAAAGGTGGAAAGGGTCCAAGTGGATGCCCCTTCCTTTTTAGGGTGGGTCCTGCTGACTATCATAGGATTGCTTGTAAAAGTGGCCAGGGTCAGAGGAAAAGCTGCCAACACTTCTTAGCGTTCTCTATAGATGCAGCCATTTTCTGTGACTGTAATTTCGGCCTTTTCCCAGAAGTCTCTATTCTGCCTATGCAAATTAACAAAAGCAGTGCTTATTCCTCACTTGCTCAAATGTCCTTCCTGTCCAGAAAGCTCTGATTAAGCATGCTTATTTTCTTTTTCTGGGATATTTTAAATTGTTTCGCTGTCCAGTCTGTGGCAGTAGAAAGCTGCTTATGATGCCAGGTTTTGATGAATCCCCAAGGTACAAGTACAGAGGAATATATCAGTCTCTAGGATATGGAACTTTTAGCTAACACATCACAATATGTGATGCTTGCCAAGAAAACACTACATTCTGGAGCGCTGATGATCAGAACATTCTGCTCCTGAAGGATAGAAAAGACAGCTTGATTGAAATAAAGTCTGTTTATATTGACGCTCTCTCTCTCCCTATATATACATACATGCGTACACACACACACACAGGTATGTCATGCATTTCTTCAGATTTGTTTCAACCATTTACCATTTATTGGAGAATCCCTACTTTTCAAGTGACTGCAAATGAAGTCATCTCTGGCACTTTTTGTGCAAAGTAAGAGACACACATGACACCTTTTTATAAAAGTCATCGGTTTCTTTGTTACTGTGTACTTTCAAAGCATGGGGCTTTCACACGTCAGGTAAACCTGATTACCACTACACAACAAAAGCAGATGCAGCTTTCTTATCTATGTCGTGATAGAACAGTTGTGAATTGAGTAGAAGAAGGGCCCTGATGTGATACTTATTACATGCAGCCTGTAAGATAGTCAAACATGCAGGCTAGGAAGGAAGATGCAAATATCAATGTATTAGAAAAACACCTAAAGGCGAGTGATATGCTTTCATTCATGCATGGCTAGGAAAAATCGCCATACTGTTGCAAACATTCTTACACCACCAACTGGAAATAAATGATTCTGACATTAAACGTAAAGGTGACAATGCATTTGTATCATCACCTTGAGAAGGATCATCTTGGAATTGAGCCGAGGGCCTCTGCACTCAAAGCCAGAAACACTCCACTAAAATAAGATTCCTGTTGGTGCCAACAATTCTCCATGTTAATGCTTGTTCTAGGTGAGCAGTGAACCGATTGCAGGGCTCTTTTGAAAGCAAGGTCTGAGAACCAACAGATACATCCACACGCCGATTACTTTAGTGTTTTGAGAGAATTCCCTTTCTTGGAACGAGATTGCATGAAATAATCTTCAGGGCTTGGACAATTCCATGGCAAAACAGCACCTATCAACATTGTAGCCAACACAATATAACAACTGTTTCTGCCCGGTTTCAAACCGGGGACCTTTCGCGTGTGAGGCAAACGTGATAACCACTACACTACAGAAACAGATACCTACAGTTGATTTTTCTGTAATGAAACTGCTCCGAACTGGCTATTCCATGGGCCTCTGGCTTTAGATTTCTTTCATGCAACCTGCCCGACATCCCTAGCTGAACGCTCGTACATGCCATGCAAGACCAGATGTTTGGTATTAGCTCAGACTGGGCAGGGCTGAAGCATGAGACTCTAGCAAAGAATTATCCACTACTGCAAAGAAAAAATTGATGTTGGTTTTGAAACGCAAACTTCAAAACAACTTGAAAAGAGTACCAAGAAAAGGGCTCGTCCGGGATTTGAACCCGGGACCTCTCGCACCCAAAGTGAGAATCATACCCCTAGACCAACGAGCCCTCAAAATCCTCTTACCTCTCAAAAGCTAATACCGGCTCTAAGCCCGCAATGAAGATCATGCTGGTATCTTTATGATGCTTGGTCTGTGAATACGCATGAAAGTCAGTCTCAACTTACCCTTTCTCAAACGATAGCACTATCATTTACAAGTGTCTCCTTTTATTCCGTCCCAGCTTTGGACACGTCTTACAGGAAGTCAGCCCTTATTTATATATTTCTGCAGTGGCTGAAGCTTAATGAGAAAGAGTAACAAGTTGTTCATAACAACATAAGAAACACATTGTGCATTTTCTCTCAAATACTCCTTCACTTTGTGCCAAAAGAAATACCAAGGTGAATACCTAGGCCACAGATTCAAGCTAAAGATCTTCCTGCTGAATGCAAGGCGCAATAAAAACTGCATATCGCTGGACTAAAGCATTCCTTGCATAGCCTCTAACATCATAACATAACTGAGCTGCTAGCAGCAAGCTAACCAATACCTTTCTGAAATGAGAATGACATGTGCTTATCTGCTCAATCAGTGCTCAATCAGGCTCGATCAGGCGAGATTTAGAAAAGGTGGAAAGGGTCCAAGTGGATGCCCCTTCCTTTTTAGGGTGGGTCCTGCTCACTATCATAGGATTGCTTGTAAAAGTGGCCAGGGTCAGAGGAAAAGCTGCCAACACTTCTTAGCGTTCTCTATAGATGCAGCCATTTTCTGTGACTGTAATTTCGGCCTTTTCCCAGAAGTCTCTATTCTGCCTATGCAAATTAACAAAAGCAGTGCTTATTCCTCACTTGCTCAAATGTCCTTCCTGTCCAGAAAGCTCTGATTAAGCATGCTTATTTTCTTTTTCTGGGATATTTTAAATTGTTTCGCTGTCCAGTCTGTGGCAGTAGAAAGCTGCTTATGATGCCAGGTTTTGATGAATCCCCAAGGTACAAGTACAGAGGAATATATCAGTCTCTAGGATATGGAACTTTTAGCTAACACATCACAATATGTGATGCTTGCCAAGAAAACACTACATTCTGGAGCGCTGATGATCAGAACATTCTGCTCCTGAAGGATAGAAAAGACAGCTTGATTGAAATAAAGTCTGTTTATATTGACGCTCTCTCTCTCCCTATATATACATACATGCGTACACACACACACACAGGTATGTCATGCATTTCTTCAGATTTGTTTCAACCATTTACCATTTATTGGAGAATCCCTACTTTTCAAGTGACTGCAAATGAAGTCATCTCTGGCACTTTTTGTGCAAAGTAAGAGACACACATGACACCTTTTTATAAAAGTCATCGGTTTCTTTGTTACTGTGTACTTTCAAAGCATGGGGCTTTCACACGTCAGGTAAACCTGATTACCACTACACAACAAAAGCAGATGCAGCTTTCTTATCTATGTCGTGATAGAACAGTTGTGAATTGAGTACAAGAAGGGCCCTGATGTGATACTTATTACATGCAGCCTGTAAGATAGTCAAACATGCAGGCTAGGAAGGAAGATGCAAATATCAATGTATTAGAAAAACACCTAAAGGCGAGTGATATGCTTTCATTCATGCATGGCTAGGAAAAATCGCCATACTGTTGCAAACATTCTTACACCACCAACTGGAAATAAATGATTCTGACATTAAACGTAAAGGTGACAATGCATTTGTATCATCACCTTGAGAAGGATCATCTTGGAATTGAGCCGAGGGCCTCTGCACTCAAAGCCAGAAACACTCCACTAAAATAAGATTCCTGTTGGTGCCAACAATTCTCCATGTTAATGCTTGTTCTAGGTGAGCAGTGAACCGATTGCAGGGCTCTTTTGAAAGCAAGGTCTGAGAACCAACAGATACATCCACACGCCGATTACTTTAGTGTTTTGAGAGAATTCCCTTTCTTGGAACGAGATTGCATGAAATAATCTTCAGGGCTTGGACAATTCCATGGCAAAACGGCACCTATCAACATTGTAGCCAACACAATATAACAACTGTTTCTGCCCGGTTTCAAACCGGGGACCTTTCGCGTGTGAGGCAAACGTGATAACCACTACACTACAGAAACAGATACCTACAGTTGATTTTTCTGTAATGAAACTGCTCCGAACTGGCTATTCCATGGGCCTCTGGCTTTAGATTTCTTTCATGCAACCTGCCCGACATCCCTAGCTGAACGCTCGTACATGCCATGCAAGACCAGATGTTTGGTATTAGCTCAGACTGGGCAGGGCTGAAGCATGAGACTCTAGCAAAGAATTATCCACTACTGCAAAGAAAAAATTGATGTTGGTTTTGAAACGCAAACTTCAAAACAACTTGAAAAGAGTACCAAGAAAAGGGCTCGTCCGGGATTTGAACCCGGGACCTCTCGCACCCAAAGCGAGAATCATACCCCTAGACCAACGAGCCCTCAAAATCCTCTTACCTCTCAAAAGCTAATACCGGCTCTAAGCCCGCAATGAAGATCATGCTGGTATCTTTATGATGCTTGGTCTGTGAATACGCATGAAAGTCAGTCTCAACTTACCCTTTCTCAAACGATAGCACTATCATTTACAAGTGTCTCCTTTTATTCCGTCCCAGCTTTGGACACGTCTTACAGGAAGTCAGCCCTTATTTATATATTTCTGCAGTGGCTGAAGCTTAATGAGAAAGAGTAACAAGTTGTTCATAACAACATAAGAAACACATTGTGCATTTTCTCTCAAATACTCCTTCACTTTGTGCCAAAAGAAATACCAAGGTGAATACCTAGGCCACAGATTCAAGCTAAAGATCTTTCTGCTGAATGCAAGGCGCAATAAAAACTGCATATCGCTGGACTAAAGCATTCCTTGCATAGCCTCTAACATCATAACATAACTGAGCTGCTAGCAGCAAGCTAACCAATACCTTTCTGAAATGAGAATGACATGTGCTTATCTGCTCAATCAGTGCTCAATCAGTGCTCGATCAGGCGAGATTTAGAAAAGGTGGAAAGGGTCCAAGTGGATGCCCCTTCCTTTTTAGGGTGGGTCCTGCTCACTATCATAGGATTGCTTGTAAAAGTGGCCAGGGTCAGAGGAAAAGCTGCCAACACTTCTTAGCGTTCTCTATAGATGCAGCCATTTTCTGTGACTGTAATTTCGGCCTTTTCCCAGAAGTCTCTATTCTGCCTATGCAAATTAACAAAAGCAGTGCTTATTCCTCACTTGCTCAAATGTCCTTCCTGTCCAGAAAGCTCTGATTAAGCATGCTTATTTTCTTTTTCTGGGATATTTTAAATTGTTTCGCTGTCCAGTCTGTGGCAGTAGAAAGCTGCTTATGATGCCAGGTTTTGATGAATCCCCAAGGTACAAGTACAGAGGAATATATCAGTCTCTAGGATATGGAACTTTTAGCTAACACATCACAATATGTGATGCTTGCCAAGAAAACACTACATTCTGGAGCGCTGATGATCAGAACATTCTGCTCCTGAAGGATAGAAAAGACAGCTTGATTGAAATAAAGTCTGTTTATATTGACGCTCTCTCTCTCCCTATATATACATACATGCGTACACACACACACACAGGTATGTCATGCATTTCTTCAGATTTGTTTCAACCATTTACCATTTATTGGAGAATCCCTACTTTTCAAGTGACTGCAAATGAAGTCATCTCTGGCACTTTTTGTGCAAAGTAAGAGACACACATGACACCTTTTTATAAAAGTCATCGGTTTCTTTGTTACTGTGTACTTTCAAAGCATGGGGCTTTCACACGTCAGGTAAACCTGATTACCACTACACAACAAAAGCAGATGCAGCTTTCTTATCTATGTCGTGATAGAACAGTTGTGAATTGAGTAGAAGAAGGGCCCTGATGTGATACTTATTACATGCAGCCTGTAAGATAGTCAAACATGCAGGCTAGGAAGGAAGATGCAAATATCAATGTATTAGAAAAACACCTAAAGGCGAGTGATATGCTTTCATTCATGCATGGCTAGGAAAAATCGCCATACTGTTGCAAACATTCTTACACCACCAACTGGAAATAAATGATTCTGACATTAAACGTAAAGGTGACAATGCATTTGTATCATCACCTTGAGAAGGATCATCTTGGAATTGAGCCGAGGGCCTCTACACTCAAAGCCAGAAACACTCCACTAAAATAAGATTCCTGTTGGTGCCAACAATTCTCCATGTTAATGCTTGTTCTAGGTGAGCAGTGAACCGATTGCAGGGCTCTTTTGAAAGCAAGGTCTGAGAACCAACAGATACATCCACACGCCGATTACTTTAGTGTTTTGAGAGAATTCCCTTTCTTGGAACGAGATTGCATGAAATAATCTTCAGGGCTTGGACAATTCCATGGCAAAACGGCACCTATCAACATTGTAGCCAACACAATATAACAACTGTTTCTGCCCGGTTTCGAACCGGGGACCTTTCGCGTGTGAGGCAAACGTGATAACCACTACACTACAGAAACAGATACCTACAGTTGATTTTTCTGTAATGAAACTGCTCCGAACTGGCTATTCCATGGGCCTCTGGCTTTAGATTTCTTTCATGCAACCTGCCCGACATCCCTAGCTGAACGCTCGTACATGCCATGCAAGACCAGATGTTTGGTATTAGCTCAGACTGGGCAGGGCTGAAGCATGAGACTCTAGCAAAGAATTATCCAATACTGCAAAGAAAAAATTGATGTTGGTTTTGAAACGCAAACTTCAAAACAACGTGAAAAGAGTACCAAGAAAAGGGCTCGTCCGGGATTTGAACCCGGGACCTCTCGCACCCAAAGCGAGAATCATACCCCTAGACCAACGAGCCCTCAAAATCCTCTTACCTCTCAAAAGCTAATACCGGCTCTAAGCCCGCAATGAAGATCATGCTGGTATCTTTATGATGCTTGGTCTGTGAATACGCATGAAAGTCAGTCTCAACTTACCCTTTCTCAAACGATAGCACTATCATTTACAAGTGTCTCCTTTTATTCCGTCCCAGCTTTGGACACGTCTTACAGGAAGTCAGCCCTTATTTATATATTTCTGCAGTGGCTGAAGCTTAATGAGAAAGAGTAACAAGTTGTTCATAACAACATAAGAAACACATTGTGCATTTTCTCTCAAATACTCCTTCACTTTGTGCCAAAAGAAATACCAAGGTGAATACCTAGGCCACAGATTCAAGCTAAAGATCTTCCTGCTGAATGCAAGGCGCAATAAAAACTGCATATCGCTGGACTAAAGCATTCCTTGCATAGCCTCTAACATCATAACATAACTGAGCTGCTAGCAGCAAGCTAACCAATACCTTTCTGAAATGAGAATGACATGTGCTTATCTGCTCAATCAGTGCTCAATCAGGCTCGATCAGGCGAGATTTAGAAAAGGTGGAAAGGGTCCAAGTGGATGCCCCTTCCTTTTTAGGGTGGGTCCTGCTCACTATCATAGGATTGCTTGTAAAAGTGGCCAGGGTCAGAGGAAAAGCTGCCAACACTTCTTAGCGTTCTCTATAGATGCAGCCATTTTCTGTGACTGTAATTTCGGCCTTTTCCCAGAAGTCTCTATTCTGCCTATGCAAATTAACAAAAGCAGTGCTTATTCCTCACTTGCTCAAATGTCCTTCCTGTCCAGAAAGCTCTGATTAAGCATGCTTATTTTCTTTTTCTGGGATATTTTAAATTGTTTCGCTGTCCAGTCTGTGGCAGTAGAAAGCTGCTTATGATGCCAGGTTTTGATGAATCCCCAAGGTACAAGTACAGAGGAATATATCAGTCTCTAGGATATGGAACTTTTAGCTAACACATCACAATATGTGATGCTTGCCAAGAAAACACTACATTCTGGAGCGCTGATGATCAGAACATTCTGCTCCTGAAGGATAGAAAAGACAGCTTGATTGAAATAAAGTCTGTTTATATTGACGCTCTCTCTCTCCCTATATATACATACATGCGTACACACACACACACAGGTATGTCATGCATTTCTTCAGATTTGTTTCAACCATTTACCATTTATTGGAGAATCCCTACTTTTCAAGTGACTGCAAATGAAGTCATCTCTGGCACTTTTTGTGCAAAGTAAGAGACACACATGACACCTTTTTATAAAAGTCATCGGTTTCTTTGTTACTGTGTACTTTCAAAGCATGGGGCTTTCACACGTCAGGTAAACCTGATTACCACTACACAACAAAAGCAGATGCAGCTTTCTTATCTATGTCGTGATAGAACAGTTGTGAATTGAGTACAAGAAGGGCCCTGATGTGATACTTATTACATGCAGCCTGTAAGATAGTCAAACATGCAGGCTAGGAAGGAAGATGCAAATATCAATGTATTAGAAAAACACCTAAAGGCGAGTGATATGCTTTCATTCATGCATGGCTAGGAAAAATCGCCATACTGTTGCAAACATTCTTACACCACCAACTGGAAATAAATGATTCTGACATTAAACGTAAAGGTGACAATGCATTTGTATCATCACCTTGAGAAGGATCATCTTGGAATTGAGCCGAGGGCCTCTGCACTCAAAGCCAGAAACACTCCACTAAAATAAGATTCCTGTTGGTGCCAACAATTCTCCATGTTAATGCTTGTTCTAGGTGAGCAGTGAACCGATTGCAGGGCTCTTTTGAAAGCAAGGTCTGAGAACCAACAGATACATCCACACGCCGATTACTTTAGTGTTTTGAGAGAATTCCCTTTCTTGGAACGAGATTGCATGAAATAATCTTCAGGGCTTGGACAATTCCATGGCAAAACGGCACCTATCAACATTGTAGCCAACACAATATAACAACTGTTTCTGCCCGGTTTCAAACCGGGGACCTTTCGCGTGTGAGGCAAACGTGATAACCACTACACTACAGAAACAGATACCTACAGTTGATTTTTCTGTAATGAAACTGCTCCGAACTGGCTATTCCATGGGCCTCTGGCTTTAGATTTCTTTCATGCAACCTGCCCGACATCCCTAGCTGAACGCTCGTACATGCCATGCAAGACCAGATGTTTGGTATTAGCTCAGACTGGGCAGGGCTGAAGCATGAGACTCTAGCAAAGAATTATCCACTACTGCAAAGAAAAAATTGATGTTGGATTTGAAACGCAAACTTCAAAACAACTTGAAAAGAGTACCAAGAAAAGGGCTCGTCCGGGATTTGAACCCGGGACCTCTCGCACCCAAAGCGAGAATCATACCCCTAGACCAACGAGTACTCAAAATCCTCTTACCTCTCAAAAGCTAATACCGGCTCTAAGCCCGCAATGAAGATCATGCTGGTATCTTTATGATGCTTGGTCTGTGAATACGCATGAAAGTCAGTCTCAACTTACCCTTTCTCAAACGATAGCACTATCATTTACAAGTGTCTCCTTTTATTCCGTCCCAGCTTTGGACACGTCTTACAGGAAGTCAGCCCTTATTTATATATTTCTGCAGTGGCTGAAGCTTAATGAGAAAGAGTAACAAGTTGTTCATAACAACATAAGAAACACATTGTGCATTTTCTCTCAAATACTCCTTCACTTTGTGCCAAAAGAAATACCAAGGTGAATACCTAGGCCACAGATTCAAGCTAAAGATCTTCCTGCTGAATGCAAGGCGCAATAAAAACTGCATATCGCTGGACTAAAGCATTCCTTGCATAGCCTCTAACATCATAACATAACTGAGCTGCTAGCAGCAAGCTAACCAATACCTTTCTGAAATGAGAATGACATGTGCTTATCTGCTCAATCAGTGCTCAATCAGGCTCGATCAGGCGAGATTTAGAAAAGGTGGAAAGGGTCCAAGTGGATGCCCCTTCCTTTTTAGGGTGGGTCCTGCTCACTATCATAGGATTGCTTGTAAAAGTGGCCAGGGTCAGAGGAAAAGCTGCCAACACTTCTTAGCGTTCTCTATAGATGCAGCCATTTTCTGTGACTGTAATTTCGGCCTTTTCCCAGAAGTCTCTATTCTGCCTATGCAAATTAACAAAAGCAGTGCTTATTCCTCACTTGCTCAAATGTCCTTCCTGTCCAGAAAGCTCTGATTAAGCATGCTTATTTTCTTTTTCTGGGATATTTTAAATTGTTTCGCTGTCCAGTCTGTGGCAGTAGAAAGCTGCTTATGATGCCAGGTTTTGATGAATCCCCAAGGTACAAGTACAGAGGAATATATCAGTCTCTAGGATATGGAACTTTTAGCTAACACATCACAATATGTGATGCTTGCCAAGAAAACACTACATTCTGGAGCGCTGATGATCAGAACATTCTGCTCCTGAAGGATAGAAAAGACAGCTTGATTGAAATAAAGTCTGTTTATATTGACGCTCTCTCTCTCCCTATATATACATACATGCGTACACACACACACACAGGTATGTCATGCATTTCTTCAGATTTGTTTCAACCATTTACCATTTATTGGAGAATCCCTACTTTTCAAGTGACTGCAAATGAAGTCATCTCTGGCACTTTTTGTGCAAAGTAAGAGACACACATGACACCTTTTTATAAAAGTCATCGGTTTCTTTGTTACTGTGTACTTTCAAAGCATGGGGCTTTCACACGTCAGGTAAACCTGATTACCACTACACAACAAAAGCAGATGCAGCTTTCTTATCTATGTCGTGATAGAACAGTTGTGAATTGAGTACAAGAAGGGCCCTGATGTGATACTTATTACATGCAGCCTGTAAGATAGTCAAACATGCAGGCTAGGAAGGAAGATGCAAATATCAATGTATTAGAAAAACACCTAAAGGCGAGTGATATGCTTTCATTCATGCATGGCTAGGAAAAATCGCCATACTGTTGCAAACATTCTTACACCACCAACTGGAAATAAATGATTCTGACATTAAACGTAAAGGTGACAATGCATTTGTATCATCACCTTGAGAAGGATCATCTTGGAATTGAGCCGAGGGCCTCTGCACTCAAAGCCAGAAACACTCCACTAAAATAAGATTCCTGTTGGTGCCAACAATTCTCCATGTTAATGCTTGTTCTAGGTGAGCAGTGAACCGATTGCAGGGCTCTTTTGAAAGCAAGGTCTGAGAACCAACAGATACATCCACACGCCGATTACTTTAGTGTTTTGAGAGAATTCCCTTTCTTGGAACGAGATTGCATGAAATAATCTTCAGGGCTTGGACAATTCCATGGCAAAACGGCACCTATCAACATTGTAGCCAACACAATATAACAACTGTTTCTGCCCGGTTTCAAACCGGGGACCTTTCGCGTGTGAGGCAAACGTGATAACCACTACACTACAGAAACAGATACCTACAGTTGATTTTTCTGTAATGAAACTGCTCCGAACTGGCTATTCCATGGGCCTCTGGCTTTAGATTTCTTTCATGCAACCTGCCCGACATCCCTAGCTGAACGCTCGTACATGCCATGCAAGACCAGATGTTTGGTATTAGCTCAGACTGGGCAGGGCTGAAGCATGAGACTCTAGCAAAGAATTATCCACTACTGCAAAGAAAAAATTGATGTTGGTTTTGAAACGCAAACTTCAAAACAACTTGAAAAGAGTACCAAGAAAAGGGCTCGTCCGGGATTTGAACCCGGGACCTCTCGCACCCAAAGCGAGAATCATACCCCTAGACCAACGAGCCCTCAAAATCCTCTTACCTCTCAAAAGCTAATACCGGCTCTAAGCCCGCAATGAAGATCATGCTGGTATCTTTATGATGCTTGGTCTGTGAATACGCATGAAAGTCAGTCTCAACTTACCCTTTCTCAAACGATAGCACTATCATTTACAAGTGTCTCCTTTTATTCCGTCCCAGCTTTGGACACGTCTTACAGGAAGTCAGCCCTTATTTATATATTTCTGCAGTGGCTGAAGCTTAATGAGAAAGAGTAACAAGTTGTTCATAACAACATAAGAAACACATTGTGCATTTTCTCTCAAATACTCCTTCACTTTGTGCCAAAAGAAATACCAAGGTGAATACCTAGGCCACAGATTCAAGCTAAAGATCTTCCTGCTGAATGCAAGGCGCAATAAAAACTGCATATCGCTGGACTAAAGCATTCCTTGCATAGCCTCTAACATCATAACATAACTGAGCTGCTAGCAGCAAGCTAACCAATACCTTTCTGAAATGAGAATGACATGTGCTTATCTGCTCAATCAGTGCTCAATTTAGCTCGATCAGGCGAGATTTAGAAAAGGTGGAAAGGGTCCAAGTGGATGCCCCTTCCTTTTTAGGGTAGGTCCTGCTCACTATCATAGGATTGCTTGTAAAAGTGGCCAGGGTCAGAGGAAAAGCTGCCAACACTTCTTAGCGTTCTCTATAGATGCAGCCATTTTCTGTGACTGTAATTTCGGCCTTTTCCCAGAAGTCTCTATTCTGCCTATGCAAATTAACAAAAGCAGTGCTTATTCCTCACTTGCTCAAATGTCCTTCCTGTCCAGAAAGCTCTGATTAAGCATGCTTATTTTCTTTTTCTGGGATATTTTAAATTGTTTCGCTGTCCAGTCTGTGGCAGTAGAAAGCTGCTTATGATGCCAGGTTTTGATGAATCCCCAAGGTACAAGTACAGAGGAATATATCAGTCTCTAGGATATGGAACTTTTAGCTAACACATCACAATATGTGATGCTTGCCAAGAAAACACTACATTCTGGAGCGCTGATGATCAGAACATTCTGCTCCTGAAGGATAGAAAAGACAGCTTGATTGAAATAAAGTCTGTTTATATTGACGCTCTCTCTCTCCCTATATATACATACATGCGTACACACACACACACAGGTATGTCATGCATTTCTTCAGATTTGTTTCAACCATTTACCATTTATTGGAGAATCCCTACTTTTCAAGTGACTGCAAATGAAGTCATCTCTGGCACTTTTTGTGCAAAGTAAGAGACACACATGACACCTTTTTATAAAAGTCATCGGTTTCTTTGTTACTGTGTACTTTCAAAGCATGGGGCTTTCACACGTCAGGTAAACCTGATTACCACTACACAACAAAAGCAGATGCAGCTTTCTTATCTATGTCGTGATAGAACAGTTGTGAATTGAGTAGAAGAAGGGCCCTGATGTGATACTTATTACATGCAGCCTGTAAGATAGTCAAACATGCAGGCTAGGAAGGAAGATGCAAATATCAATGTATTAGAAAAACACCTAAAGGCGAGTGATATGCTTTCATTCATGCATGGCTAGGAAAAATCGCCATACTGTTGCAAACATTCTTACACCACCAACTGGAAATAAATGATTCTGACATTAAACGTAAAGGTGACAATGCATTTGTATCATCACCTTGAGAAAGATCATCTTGGAATTGAGCCGAGGGCCTCTACACTCAAAGCCAGAAACACTCCACTAAAATAAGATTCCTGTTGGTGCCAACAATTCTCCATGTTAATGCTTGTTCTAGGTGAGCAGTGAACCGATTGCAGGGCTCTTTTGAAAGCAAGGTCTGAGAACCAACAGATACATCCACACGCCGATTACTTTAGTGTTTTGAGAGAATTCCCTTTCTTGGAACGAGATTGCATGAAATAATCTTCAGGGCTTGGACAATTCCATGGCAAAACGGCACCTATCAACATTGTAGCCAACACAATATAACAACTGTTTCTGCCCGGTTTCGAACCGGGGACCTTTCGCGTGTGAGGCAAACGTGATAACCACTACACTACAGAAACAGATACCTACAGTTGATTTTTCTGTAATGAAACTGCTCCGAACTGGCTATTCCATGGGCCTCTGGCTTTAGATTTCTTTCATGCAACCTGCCCGACATCCCTAGCTGAACGCTCGTACATGCCATGCAAGACCAGATGTTTGGTATTAGCTCAGACTGGGCAGGGCTGAAGCATGAGACTCTAGCAAAGAATTATCCAATACTGCAAAGAAAAAATTGATGTTGGTTTTGAAACGCAAACTTCAAAACAACGTGAAAAGAGTACCAAGAAAAGGGCTCGTCCGGGATTTGAACCCGGGACCTCTCGCACCCAAAGCGAGAATCATACCCCTAGACCAACGAGCCCTCAAAATCCTCTTACCTCTCAAAAGCTAATACCGGCTCTAAGCCCGCAATGAAGATCATGCTGGTATCTTTATGATGCTTGGTCTGTGAATACGCATGAAAGTCAGTCTCAACTTACCCTTTCTCAAACGATAGCACTATCATTTACAAGTGTCTCCTTTTATTCCGTCCCAGCTTTGGACACGTCTTACAGGAAGTCAGCCCTTATTTATATATTTCTGCAGTGGCTGAAGCTTAATGAGAAAGAGTAACAAGTTGTTCATAACAACATAAGAAACACATTGTGCATTTTCTCTCAAATACTCCTTCACTTTGTGCCAAAAGAAATACCAAGGTGAATACCTAGGCCACAGATTCAAGCTAAAGATCTTCCTGCTGAATGCAAGGCGCAATAAAAACTGCATATCGCTGGACTAAAGCATTCCTTGCATAGCCTCTAACATCATAACATAACTGAGCTGCTAGCAGCAAGCTAACCAATACCTTTCTGAAATGAGAATGACATGTGCTTATCTGCTCAATCAGTGCTCAATCAGGCGAGATTTAGAAAAGGTGGAAAGGGTCCAAGTGGATGCCCCTTCCTTTTTAGGGTGGGTCCTGCTCACTATCATAGGATTGCTTGTAAAAGTGGCCAGGGTCAGAGGAAAAGCTGCCAACACTTCTTAGCGTTCTCTATAGATGCAGCCATTTTCTGTGACTGTAATTTCGGCCTTTTCCCAGAAGTCTCTATTCTGCCTATGCAAATTAACAAAAGCAGTGCTTATTCCTCACTTGCTCAAATGTCCTTCCTGTCCAGAAAGCTCTGATTAAGCATGCTTATTTTCTTTTTCTGGGATATTTTAAATTGTTTCGCTGTCCAGTCTGTGGCAGTAGAAAGCTGCTTATGATGCCAGGTTTTGATGAATCCCCAAGGTACAAGTACAGAGGAATATATCAGTCTCTAGGATATGGAACTTTTAGCTAACACATCACAATATGTGATGCTTGCCAAGAAAACACTACATTCTGGAGCGCTGATGATCAGAACATTCTGCTCCTGAAGGATAGAAAAGACAGCTTGATTGAAATAAAGTCTGTTTATATTGACGCTCTCTCTCTCCCTATATATACATACATGCGTACACACACACACACAGGTATGTCATGCATTTCTTCAGATTTGTTTCAACCATTTACCATTTATTGGAGAATCCCTACTTTTCAAGTAACTGCAAATGAAGTCATCTCTGGCACTTTTTGTGCAAAGTAAGAGACACACATGACACCTTTTTATAAAAGTCATCGGTTTCTTTGTTACTGTGTACTTTCAAAGCATGGGGCTTTCACACGTCAGGTAAACCTGATTACCACTACACAACAAAAGCAGATGCAGCTTTCTTATCTATGTCGTGATAGAACAGTTGTGAATTGAGTACAAGAAGGGCCCTGATGTGATACTTATTACATGCAGCCTGTAAGATAGTCAAACATGCAGGCTAGGAAGGAAGATGCAAATATCAATGTATTAGAAAAACACCTAAAGGCGAGTGATATGCTTTCATTCATGCATGGCTAGGAAAAATCGCCATACTGTTGCAAACATTCTTACACCACCAACTGGAAATAAATGATTCTGACATTAAACGTAAAGGTGACAATGCATTTGTATCATCACCTTGAGAAGGATCATCTTGGAATTGAGCCGAGGGCCTCTACACTCAAAGCCAGAAACACTCCACTAAAATAAGATTCCTGTTGGTGCCAACAATTCTCCATGTTAATGCTTGTTCTAGGTGAGCAGTGAACCGATTGCAGGGCTCTTTTGAAAGCAAGGTCTGAGAACCAACAGATACATCCACACGCCGATTACTTTAGTGTTTTGAGAGAATTCCCTTTCTTGGAACGAGATTGCATGAAATAATCTTCAGGGCTTGGACAATTCCATGGCAAAACGGCACCTATCAACATTGTAGCCAACACAATATAACAACTGTTTCTGCCCGGTTTCGAACCGGGGACCTTTCGCGTGTGAGGCAAACGTGATAACCACTACACTACAGAAACAGATACCTACAGTTGATTTTTCTGTAATGAAACTGCTCCGAACTGGCTATTCCATGGGCCTCTGGCTTTAGATTTCTTTCATGCAACCTGCCCGACATCCCTAGCTGAACGCTCGTACATGCCATGCAAGACCAGATGTTTGGTATTAGCTCAGACTGGGCAGGGCTGAAGCATGAGACTCTAGCAAAGAATTATCCAATACTGCAAAGAAAAAATTGATGTTGGTTTTGAAACGCAAACTTCAAAACAACGTGAAAAGAGTACCAAGAAAAGGGCTCGTCCGGGATTTGAACCCGGGACCTCTCGCACCCAAAGCGAGAATCATACCCCTAGACCAACGAGCCCTCAAAATCCTCTTACCTCTCAAAAGCTAATACCGGCTCTAAGCCCGCAATGAAGATCATGCTGGTATCTTTATGATGCTTGGTCTGTGAATACGCATGAAAGTCAGTCTCAACTTACCCTTTCTCAAACGATAGCACTATCATTTACAAGTGTCTCCTTTTATTCCGTCCCAGCTTTGGACACGTCTTACAGGAAGTCAGCCCTTATTTATATATTTCTGCAGTGGCTGAAGCTTAATGAGAAAGAGTAACAAGTTGTTCATAACAACATAAGAAACACATTGTGCATTTTCTCTCAAATACTCCTTCACTTTGTGCCAAAAGAAATACCAAGGTGAATACCTAGGCCACAGATTCAAGCTAAAGATCTTCCTGCTGAATGCAAGGCGCAATAAAAACTGCATATCGCTGGACTAAAGCATTCCTTGCATAGCCTCTAACATCATAACATAACTGAGCTGCTAGCAGCAAGCTAACCAATACCTTTCTGAAATGAGAATGACATGTGCTTATCTGCTCAATCAGTGCTCAATTTAGCTCGATCAGGCGAGATTTAGAAAAGGTGGAAAGGGTCCAAGTGGATGCCCCTTCCTTTTTAGGGTGGGTCCTGCTCACTATCATAGGATTGCTTGTAAAAGTGGCCAGGGTCAGAGGAAAAGCTGCCAACACTTCTTAGCGTTCTCTATAGATGCAGCCATTTTCTGTGACTGTAATTTCGGCCTTTTCCCAGAAGTCTCTATTCTGCCTATGCAAATTAACAAAAGCAGTGCTTATTCCTCACTTGCTCAAATGTCCTTCCTGTCCAGAAAGCTCTGATTAAGCATGCTTATTTTCTTTTTCTGGGATATTTTAAATTGTTTCGCTGTCCAGTCTGTGGCAGTAGAAAGCTGCTTATGATGCCAGGTTTTGATGAATCCCCAAGGTACAAGTACAGAGGAATATATCAGTCTCTAGGATATGGAACTTTTAGCTAACACATCACAATATGTGATGCTTGCCAAGAAAACACTACATTCTGGAGCGCTGATGATCAGAACATTCTGCTCCTGAAGGATAGAAAAGACAGCTTGATTGAAATAAAGTCTGTTTATATTGACGCTCTCTCTCTCCCTATATATACATACATGCGTACACACACACACACAGGTATGTCATGCATTTCTTCAGATTTGTTTCAACCATTTACCATTTATTGGAGAATCCCTACTTTTCAAGTGACTGCAAATGAAGTCATCTCTGGCACTTTTTGTGCAAAGTAAGAGACACACATGACACCTTTTTATAAAAGTCATCGGTTTCTTTGTTACTGTGTACTTTCAAAGCATGGGGCTTTCACACGTCAGGTAAACCTGATTACCACTACACAACAAAAGCAGATGCAGCTTTCTTATCTATGTCGTGATAGAACAGTTGTGAATTGAGTACAAGAAGGGCCCTGATGTGATACTTATTACATGCAGCCTGTAAGATAGTCAAACATGCAGGCTAGGAAGGAAGATGCAAATATCAATGTATTAGAAAAACACCTAAAGGCGAGTGATATGCTTTCATTCATGCATGGCTAGGAAAAATCGCCATACTGTTGCAAACATTCTTACACCACCAACTGGAAATAAATGATTCTGACATTAAACGTAAAGGTGACAATGCATTTGTATCATCACCTTGAGAAGGATCATCTTGGAATTGAGCCGAGGGCCTCTGCACTCAAAGCCAGAAACACTCCACTAAAAATAAGATTCCTGTTGGTGCCAACAATTCTCCATGTTAATGCTTGTTCTAGGTGAGCAGTGAACCGATTGCAGGGCTCTTTTGAAAGCAAGGTCTGAGAACCAACAGATACATCCACACGCCGATTACTTTAGTGTTTTGAGAGAATTCCCTTTCTTGGAACGAGATTGCATGAAATAATCTTCAGGGCTTGGACAATTCCATGGCAAAACGGCACCTATCAACATTGTAGCCAACACAATATAACAACTGTTTCTGCCCGGTTTCAAACCGGGGACCTTTCGCGTGTGAGGCAAACGTGATAACCACTACACTACAGAAACAGATACCTACAGTTGATTTTTCTGTAATGAAACTGCTCCGAACTGGCTATTCCATGGGCCTCTGGCTTTAGATTTCTTTCATGCAACCTGCCCGACATCCCTAGCTGAACGCTCGTACATGCCATGCAAGACCAGATGTTTGGTATTAGCTCAGACTGGGCAGGGCTGAAGCATGAGACTCTAGCAAAGAATTATCCACTACTGCAAAGAAAAAATTGATGTTGGTTTTGAAACGCAAACTTCAAAACAACTTGAAAAGAGTACCAAGAAAAGGGCTCGTCCGGGATTTGAACCCGGGACCTCTCGCACCCAAAGCGAGAATCATACCCCTAGACCAACGAGCCCTCAAAATCCTCTTACCTCTCAAAAGCTAATACCGGCTCTAAGCCCGCAATGAAGATCATGCTGGTATCTTTATGATGCTTGGTCTGTGAATACGCATGAAAGTCAGTCTCAACTTACCCTTTCTCAAACGATAGCACTATCATTTACAAGTGTCTCCTTTTATTCCGTCCCAGCTTTGGACACGTCTTACAGGAAGTCAGCCCTTATTTATATATTTCTGCAGTGGCTGAAGCTTAATGAGAAAGAGTAACAAGTTGTTCATAACAACATAAGAAACACATTGTGCATTTTCTCTCAAATACTCCTTCACTTTGTGCCAAAAGAAATACCAAGGTGAATACCTAGGCCACAGATTCAAGCTAAAGATCTTCCTGCTGAATGCAAGGCGCAATAAAAACTGCATATCGCTGGACTAAAGCATTCCTTGCATAGCCTCTAACATCATAACATAACTGAGCTGCTAGCAGCAAGCTAACCAATACCTTTCTGAAATGAGAATGACATGTGCTTATCTGCTCAATCAGTGCTCAATTTAGCTCGATCAGGCGAGATTTAGAAAAGGTGGAAAGGGTCCAAGTGGATGCCCCTTCCTTTTTAGGGTAGGTCCTGCTCACTATCATAGGATTGCTTGTAAAAGTGGCCAGGGTCAGAGGAAAAGCTGCCAACACTTCTTAGCGTTCTCTATAGATGCAGCCATTTTCTGTGACTGTAATTTCGGCCTTTTCCCAGAAGTCTCTATTCTGCCTATGCAAATTAACAAAAGCAGTGCTTATTCCTCACTTGCTCAAATGTCCTTCCTGTCCAGAAAGCTCTGATTAAGCATGCTTATTTTCTTTTTCTGGGATATTTTAAATTGTTTTGCTGTCCAGTCTGTGGCAGTAGAAAGCTGCTTATGATGCCAGGTTTTGATGAATCCCCAAGGTACAAGTACAGAGGAATATATCAGTCTCTAGGATATGGAACTTTTAGCTAACACATCACAATATGTGATGCTTGCCAAGAAAACACTACATTCTGGAGCGCTGATGATCAGAACATTCTGCTCCTGAAGGATAGAAAAGACAGCTTGATTGAAATAAAGTCTGTTTACATTGACGCTCTCTCTCTCCCTATATATACATACATGCGTACACACACACACACACAGGTATGTCATGCATTTCTTCAGATTTGTTTCAACCATTTACCATTTATTGGAGAATCCCTACTTTTCAAGTGACTGCAAATGAAGTCATCTCTGGCACTTTTTGTGCAAAGTAAGAGACACACATGACACCTTTTTATAAAAGTCATCGGTTTCTTTGTTACTGTGTACTTTCAAAGCATGGGGCTTTCACACGTCAGGTAAACCTGATTACCACTACACAACAAAAGCAGATGCAGCTTTCTTATCTATGTCGTGATAGAACAGTTGTGAATTGAGTAGAAGAAGGGCCCTGATGTGATACTTATTACATGCAGCCTGTAAGATAGTCAAACATGCAGGCTAGGAAGGAAGATGCAAATATCAATGTATTAGAAAAACACCTAAAGGCGAGTGATATGCTTTCATTCATGCATGGCTAGGAAAAATCGCCATACTGTTGCAAACATTCTTACACCACCAACTGGAAATAAATGATTCTGACATTAAACGTAAAGGTGACAATGCATTTGTATCATCACCTTGAGAAAGATCATCTTGGAATTGAGCCGAGGGCCTCTACACTCAAAGCCAGAAACACTCCACTAAAATAAGATTCCTGTTGGTGCCAACAATTCTCCATGTTAATGCTTGTTCTAGGTGAGCAGTGAACCGATTGCAGGGCTCTTTTGAAAGCAAGGTCTGAGAACCAACAGATACATCCACACGCCGATTACTTTAGTGTTTTGAGAGAATTCCCTTTCTTGGAACGAGATTGCATGAAATAATCTTCAGGGCTTGGACAATTCCATGGCAAAACGGCACCTATCAACATTGTAGCCAACACAATATAACAACTGTTTCTGCCCGGTTTCGAACCGGGGACCTTTCGCGTGTGAGGCAAACGTGATAACCACTACACTACAGAAACAGATACCTACAGTTGATTTTTCTGTAATGAAACTGCTCCGAACTGGCTATTCCATGGGCCTCTGGCTTTAGATTTCTTTCATGCAACCTGCCCGACATCCCTAGCTGAACGCTCGTACATGCCATGCAAGACCAGATGTTTGGTATTAGCTCAGACTGGGCAGGGCTGAAGCATGAGACTCTAGCAAAGAATTATCCAATACTGCAAAGAAAAAATTGATGTTGGTTTTGAAACGCAAACTTCAAAACAACGTGAAAAGAGTACCAAGAAAAGGGCTCGTCCGGGATTTGAACCCGGGACCTCTCGCACCCAAAGCGAGAATCATACCCCTAGACCAACGAGCCCTCAAAATCCTCTTACCTCTCAAAAGCTAATACCGGCTCTAAGCCCGCAATGAAGATCATGCTGGTATCTTTATGATGCTTGGTCTGTGAATACGCATGAAAGTCAGTCTCAACTTACCCTTTCTCAAACGATAGCACTATCATTTACAAGTGTCTCCTTTTATTCCGTCCCAGCTTTGGACACGTCTTACAGGAAGTCAGCCCTTATTTATATATTTCTGCAGTGGCTGAAGCTTAATGAGAAAGAGTAACAAGTTGTTCATAACAACATAAGAAACACATTGTGCATTTTCTCTCAAATACTCCTTCACTTTGTGCCAAAAGAAATACCAAGGTGAATACCTAGGCCACAGATTCAAGCTAAAGATCTTCCTGCTGAATGCAAGGCGCAATAAAAACTGCATATCGCTGGACTAAAGCATTCCTTGCATAGCCTCTAACATCATAACATAACTGAGCTGCTAGCAGCAAGCTAACCAATACCTTTCTGAAATGAGAATGACATGTGCTTATCTGCTCAATCAGTGCTCAATCAGGCTCGATCAGGCGAGATTTAGAAAAGGTGGAAAGGGTCCAAGTGGATGCCCCTTCCTTTTTAGGGTGGGTCCTGCTCACTATCATAGGATTGCTTGTAAAAGTGGCCAGGGTCAGAGGAAAAGCTGCCAACACTTCTTAGCGTTCTCTATAGATGCAGCCATTTTCTGTGACTGTAATTTCGGCCTTTTCCCAGAAGTCTCTATTCTGCCTATGCAAATTAACAAAAGCAGTGCTTATTCCTCACTTGCTCAAATGTCCTTCCTGTCCAGAAAGCTCTGATTAAGCATGCTTATTTTCTTTTTCTGGGATATTTTAAATTGTTTCGCTGTCCAGTCTGTGGCAGTAGAAAGCTGCTTATGATGCCAGGTTTTGATGAATCCCCAAGGTACAAGTACAGAGGAATATATCAGTCTCTAGGATATGGAACTTTTAGCTAACACATCACAATATGTGATGCTTGCCAAGAAAACACTACATTCTGGAGCGCTGATGATCAGAACATTCTGCTCCTGAAGGATAGAAAAGACAGCTTGATTGAAATAAAGTCTGTTTATATTGACGCTCTCTCTCTCCCTATATATACATACATGCGTACACACACACACACAGGTATGTCATGCATTTCTTCAGATTTGTTTCAACCATTTACCATTTATTGGAGAATCCCTACTTTTCAAGTGACTGCAAATGAAGTCATCTCTGGCACTTTTTGTGCAAAGTAAGAGACACACATGACACCTTTTTATAAAAGTCATCGGTTTCTTTGTTACTGTGTACTTTCAAAGCATGGGGCTTTCACACGTCAGGTAAACCTGATTACCACTACACAACAAAAGCAGATGCAGCTTTCTTATCTATGTCGTGATAGAACAGTTGTGAATTGAGTAGAAGAAGGGCCCTGATGTGATACTTATTACATGCAGCCTGTAAGATAGTCAAACATGCAGGCTAGGAAGGAAGATGCAAATATCAATGTATTAGAAAAACACCTAAAGGCGAGTGATATGCTTTCATTCATGCATGGCTAGGAAAAATCGCCATACTGTTGCAAACATTCTTACACCACCAACTGGAAATAAATGATTCTGACATTAAACGTAAAGGTGACAATGCATTTGTATCATCACCTTGAGAAAGATCATCTTGGAATTGAGCCGAGGGCCTCTACACTCAAAGCCAGAAACACTCCACTAAAATAAGATTCCTGTTGGTGCCAACAATTCTCCATGTTAATGCTTGTTCTAGGTGAGCAGTGAACCGATTGCAGGGCTCTTTTGAAAGCAAGGTCTGAGAACCAACAGATACATCCACACGCCGATTACTTTAGTGTTTTGAGAGAATTCCCTTTCTTGGAACGAGATTGCATGAAATAATCTTCAGGGCTTGGACAATTCCATGGCAAAACGGCACCTATCAACATTGTAGCCAACACAATATAACAACTGTTTCTGCCCGGTTTCGAACCGGGGACCTTTCGCGTGTGAGGCAAACGTGATAACCACTACACTACAGAAACAGATACCTACAGTTGATTTTTCTGTAATGAAACTGCTCCGAACTGGCTATTCCATGGGCCTCTGGCTTTAGATTTCTTTCATGCAACCTGCCCGACATCCCTAGCTGAACGCTCGTACATGCCATGCAAGACCAGATGTTTGGTATTAGCTCAGACTGGGCAGGGCTGAAGCATGAGACTCTAGCAAAGAATTATCCAATACTGCAAAGAAAAAATTGATGTTGGTTTTGAAACGCAAACTTCAAAACAACGTGAAAAGAGTACCAAGAAAAGGGCTCGTCCGGGATTTGAACCCGGGACCTCTCGCACCCAAAGCGAGAATCATACCCCTAGACCAACGAGCCCTCAAAATCCTCTTACCTCTCAAAAGCTAATACCGGCTCTAAGCCCGCAATGAAGATCATGCTGGTATCTTTATGATGCTTGGTCTGTGAATACGCATGAAAGTCAGTCTCAACTTACCCTTTCTCAAACGATAGCACTATCATTTACAAGTGTCTCCTTTTATTCCGTCCCAGCTTTGGACACGTCTTACAGGAAGTCAGCCCTTATTTATATATTTCTGCAGTGGCTGAAGCTTAATGAGAAAGAGTAACAAGTTGTTCATAACAACATAAGAAACACATTGTGCATTTTCTCTCAAATACTCCTTCACTTTGTGCCAAAAGAAATACCAAGGTGAATACCTAGGCCACAGATTCAAGCTAAAGATCTTCCTGCTGAATGCAAGGCGCAATAAAAACTGCATATCGCTGGACTAAAGCATTCCTTGCATAGCCTCTAACATCATAACATAACTGAGCTGCTAGCAGCAAGCTAACCAATACCTTTCTGAAATGAGAATGACATGTGCTTATCTGCTCAATCAGTGCTCAATTTAGCTCGATCAGGCGAGATTTAGAAAAGGTGGAAAGGGTCCAAGTGGATGCCCCTTCCTTTTTAGGGTAGGTCCTGCTCACTATCATAGGATTGCTTGTAAAAGTGGCCAGGGTCAGAGGAAAAGCTGCCAACACTTCTTAGCGTTCTCTATAGATGCAGCCATTTTCTGTGACTGTAATTTCGGCCTTTTCCCAGAAGTCTCTATTCTGCCTATGCAAATTAACAAAAGCAGTGCTTATTCCTCACTTGCTCAAATGTCCTTCCTGTCCAGAAAGCTCTGATTAAGCATGCTTATTTTCTTTTTCTGGGATATTTTAAATTGTTTCGCTGTCCAGTCTGTGGCAGTAGAAAGCTGCTTATGATGCCAGGTTTTGATGAATCCCCAAGGTACAAGTACAGAGGAATATATCAGTCTCTAGGATATGGAACTTTTAGCTAACACATCACAATATGTGATGCTTGCCAAGAAAACACTACATTCTGGAGCGCTGATGATCAGAACATTCTGCTCCTGAAGGATAGAAAAGACAGCTTGATTGAAATAAAGTCTGTTTATATTGACGCTCTCTCTCTCCCTATATATACATACATGCGTACACACACACACACAGGTATGTCATGCATTTCTTCAGATTTGTTTCAACCATTTACCATTTATTGGAGAATCCCTACTTTTCAAGTGACTGCAAATGAAGTCATCTCTGGCACTTTTTGTGCAAAGTAAGAGACACACATGACACCTTTTTATAAAAGTCATCGGTTTCTTTGTTACTGTGTACTTTCAAAGCATGGGGCTTTCACACGTCAGGTAAACCTGATTACCACTACACAACAAAAGCAGATGCAGCTTTCTTATCTATGTCGTGATAGAACAGTTGTGAATTGAGTAGAAGAAGGGCCCTGATGTGATACTTATTACATGCAGCCTGTAAGATAGTCAAACATGCAGGCTAGGAAGGAAGATGCAAATATCAATGTATTAGAAAAACACCTAAAGGCGAGTGATATGCTTTCATTCATGCATGGCTAGGAAAAATCGCCATACTGTTGCAAACATTCTTACACCACCAACTGGAAATAAATGATTCTGACATTAAACGTAAAGGTGACAATGCATTTGTATCATCACCTTGAGAAAGATCATCTTGGAATTGAGCCGAGGGCCTCTACACTCAAAGCCAGAAACACTCCACTAAAATAAGATTCCTGTTGGTGCCAACAATTCTCCATGTTAATGCTTGTTCTAGGTGAGCAGTGAACCGATTGCAGGGCTCTTTTGAAAGCAAGGTCTGAGAACCAACAGATACATCCACACGCCGATTACTTTAGTGTTTTGAGAGAATTCCCTTTCTTGGAACGAGATTGCATGAAATAATCTTCAGGGCTTGGACAATTCCATGGCAAAACGGCACCTATCAACATTGTAGCCAACACAATATAACAACTGTTTCTGCCCGGTTTCGAACCGGGGACCTTTCGCGTGTGAGGCAAACGTGATAACCTCTACACTACAGAAACAGATACCTACAGTTGATTTTTCTGTAATGAAACTGCTCCGAACTGGCTATTCCATGGGCCTCTGGCTTTAGATTTCTTTCATGCAACCTGCCCGACATCCCTAGCTGAACGCTCGTACATGCCATGCAAGACCAGATGTTTGGTATTAGCTCAGACTGGGCAGGGCTGAAGCATGAGACTCTAGCAAAGAATTATCCAATACTGCAAAGAAAAAATTGATGTTGGTTTTGAAACGCAAACTTCAAAACAACGTGAAAAGAGTACCAAGAAAAGGGCTCGTCCGGGATTTGAACCCGGGACCTCTCGCACCCAAAGCGAGAATCATACCCCTAGACCAACGAGCCCTCAAAATCCTCTTACCTCTCAAAAGCTAATACCGGCTCTAAGCCCGCAATGAAGATCATGCTGGTATCTTTATGATGCTTGGTCTGTGAATACGCATGAAAGTCAGTCTCAACTTACCCTTTCTCAAACGATAGCACTATCATTTACAAGTGTCTCCTTTTATTCCGTCCCAGCTTTGGACACGTCTTACAGGAAGTCAGCCCTTATTTATATATTTCTGCAGTGGCTGAAGCTTAATGAGAAAGAGTAACAAGTTGTTCATAACAACATAAGAAACACATTGTGCATTTTCTCTCAAATACTCCTTCACTTTGTGCCAAAAGAAATACCAAGGTGAATACCTAGGCCACAGATTCAAGCTAAAGATCTTCCTGCTGAATGCAAGGCGCAATAAAAACTGCATATCGCTGGACTAAAGCATTCCTTGCATAGCCTCTAACATCATAACATAACTGAGCTGCTAGCAGCAAGCTAACCAATACCTTTCTGAAATGAGAATGACATGTGCTTATCTGCTCAATCAGTGCTCAATCAGGCTCGATCAGGCGAGATTTAGAAAAGGTGGAAAGGGTCCAAGTGGATGCCCCTTCCTTTTTAGGGTGGGTCCTGCTCACTATCATAGGATTGCTTGTAAAAGTGGCCAGGGTCAGAGGAAAAGCTGCCAACACTTCTTAGCGTTCTCTATAGATGCAGCCATTTTCTGTGACTGTAATTTCGGCCTTTTCCCAGAAGTCTCTATTCTGCCTATGCAAATTAACAAAAGCAGTGCTTATTCCTCACTTGCTCAAATGTCCTTCCTGTCCAGAAAGCTCTGATTAAGCATGCTTATTTTCTTTTTCTGGGATATTTTAAATTGTTTCGCTGTCCAGTCTGTGGCAGTAGAAAGCTGCTTATGATGCCAGGTTTTGATGAATCCCCAAGGTACAAGTACAGAGGAATATATCAGTCTCTAGGATATGGAACTTTTAGCTAACACATCACAATATGTGATGCTTGCCAAGAAAACACTACATTCTGGAGCGCTGATGATCAGAACATTCTGCTCCTGAAGGATAGAAAAGACAGCTTGATTGAAATAAAGTCTGTTTATATTGACGCTCTCTCTCTCCCTATATATACATACATGCGTACACACACACACACAGGTATGTCATGCATTTCTTCAGATTTGTTTCAACCATTTACCATTTATTGGAGAATCCCTACTTTTCAAGTGACTGCAAATGAAGTCATCTCTGGCACTTTTTGTGCAAAGTAAGAGACACACATGACACCTTTTTATAAAAGTCATCGGTTTCTTTGTTACTGTGTACTTTCAAAGCATGGGGCTTTCACACGTCAGGTAAACCTGATTACCACTACACAACAAAAGCAGATGCAGCTTTCTTATCTATGTCGTGATAGAACAGTTGTGAATTGAGTAGAAGAAGGGCCCTGATGTGATACTTATTACATGCAGCCTGTAAGATAGTCAAACATGCAGGCTAGGAAGGAAGATGCAAATATCAATGTATTAGAAAAACACCTAAAGGCGAGTGATATGCTTTCATTCATGCATGGCTAGGAAAAATCGCCATACTGTTGCAAACATTCTTACACCACCAACTGGAAATAAATGATTCTGACATTAAACGTAAAGGTGACAATGCATTTGTATCATCACCTTGAGAAAGATCATCTTGGAATTGAGCCGAGGGCCTCTACACTCAAAGCCAGAAACACTCCACTAAAATAAGATTCCTGTTGGTGCCAACAATTCTCCATGTTAATGCTTGTTCTAGGTGAGCAGTGAACCGATTGCAGGGCTCTTTTGAAAGCAAGGTCTGAGAACCAACAGATACATCCACACGCCGATTACTTTAGTGTTTTGAGAGAATTCCCTTTCTTGGAACGAGATTGCATGAAATAATCTTCAGGGCTTGGACAATTCCATGGCAAAACGGCACCTATCAACATTGTAGCCAACACAATATAACAACTGTTTCTGCCCGGTTTCGAACCGGGGACCTTTCGCGTGTGAGGCAAACGTGATAACCACTACACTACAGAAACAGATACCTACAGTTGATTTTTCTGTAATGAAACTGCTCCGAACTGGCTATTCCATGGGCCTCTGGCTTTAGATTTCTTTCATGCAACCTGCCCGACATCCCTAGCTGAACGCTCGTACATGCCATGCAAGACCAGATGTTTGGTATTAGCTCAGACTGGGCAGGGCTGAAGCATGAGACTCTAGCAAAGAATTATCCAATACTGCAAAGAAAAAATTGATGTTGGTTTTGAAACGCAAACTTCAAAACAACGTGAAAAGAGTACCAAGAAAAGGGCTCGTCCGGGATTTGAACCCGGGACCTCTCGCACCCAAAGCGAGAATCATACCCCTAGACCAACGAGCCCTCAAAATCCTCTTACCTCTCAAAAGCTAATACCGGCTCTAAGCCCGCAATGAAGATCATGCTGGTATCTTTATGATGCTTGGTCTGTGAATACGCATGAAAGTCAGTCTCAACTTACCCTTTCTCAAACGATAGCACTATCATTTACAAGTGTCTCCTTTTATTCCGTCCCAGCTTTGGACACGTCTTACAGGAAGTCAGCCCTTATTTATATATTTCTGCAGTGGCTGAAGCTTAATGAGAAAGAGTAACAAGTTGTTCATAACAACATAAGAAACACATTGTGCATTTTCTCTCAAATACTCCTTCACTTTGTGCCAAAAGAAATACCAAGGTGAATACCTAGGCCACAGATTCAAGCTAAAGATCTTCCTGCTGAATGCAAGGCGCAATAAAAACTGCATATCGCTGGACTAAAGCATTCCTTGCATAGCCTCTAACATCATAACATAACTGAGCTGCTAGCAGCAAGCTAACCAATACCTTTCTGAAATGAGAATGACATGTGCTTATCTGCTCAATCAGTGCTCAATCAGGCTCGATCAGGCGAGATTTAGAAAAGGTGGAAAGGGTCCAAGTGGATGCCCCTTCCTTTTTAGGGTGGGTCCTGCTCACTATCATAGGATTGCTTGTAAAAGTGGCCAGGGTCAGAGGAAAAGCTGCCAACACTTCTTAGCGTTCTCTATAGATGCAGCCATTTTCTGTGACTGTAATTTCGGCCTTTTCCCAGAAGTCTCTATTCTGCCTATGCAAATTAACAAAAGCAGTGCTTATTCCTCACTTGCTCAAATGTCCTTCCTGTCCAGAAAGCTCTGATTAAGCATGCTTATTTTCTTTTTCTGGGATATTTTAAATTGTTTCGCTGTCCAGTCTGTGGCAGTAGAAAGCTGCTTATGATGCCAGGTTTTGATGAATCCCCAAGGTACAAGTACAGAGGAATATATCAGTCTCTAGGATATGGAACTTTTAGCTAACACATCACAATATGTGATGCTTGCCAAGAAAACACTACATTCTGGAGCGCTGATGATCAGAACATTCTGCTCCTGAAGGATAGAAAAGACAGCTTGATTGAAATAAAGTCTGTTTATATTGACGCTCTCTCTCTCCCTATATATACATACATGCGTACACACACACACACAGGTATGTCATGCATTTCTTCAGATTTGTTTCAACCATTTACCATTTATTGGAGAATCCCTACTTTTCAAGTAACTGCAAATGAAGTCATCTCTGGCACTTTTTGTGCAAAGTAAGAGACACACATGACACCTTTTTATAAAAGTCATCGGTTTCTTTGTTACTGTGTACTTTCACAGCATGGGGCTTTCACACGTCAGGTAAACCTGATTACCACTACACAACAAAAGCAGATGCAGCTTTCTTATCTATGTCGTGATAGAACAGTTGTGAATTGAGTACAAGAAGGGCCCTGATGTGATACTTATTACATGCAGCCTGTAAGATAGTCAAACATGCAGGCTAGGAAGGAAGATGCAAATATCAATGTATTAGAAAAACACCTAAAGGCGAGTGATATGCTTTCATTCATGCATGGCTAGGAAAAATCGCCATACTGTTGCAAACATTCTTACACCACCAACTGGAAATAAATGATTCTGACATTAAACGTAAAGGTGACAATGCATTTGTATCATCACCTTGAGAAGGATCATCTTGGAATTGAGCCGAGGGCCTCTACACTCAAAGCCAGAAACACTCCACTAAAATAAGATTCCTGTTGGTGCCAACAATTCTCCATGTTAATGCTTGTTCTAGGTGAGCAGTGAACCGATTGCAGGGCTCTTTTGAAAGCAAGGTCTGAGAACCAACAGATACATCCACACGCCGATTACTTTAGTGTTTTGAGAGAATTCCCTTTCTTGGAACGAGATTGCATGAAATAATCTTCAGGGCTTGGACAATTCCATGGCAAAACGGCACCTATCAACATTGTAGCCAACACAATATAACAACTGTTTCTGCCCGGTTTCGAACCGGGGACCTTTCGCGTGTGAGGCAAACGTGATAACCACTACACTACAGAAACAGATACCTACAGTTGATTTTTCTGTAATGAAACTGCTCCGAACTGGCTATTCCATGGGCCTCTGGCTTTAGATTTCTTTCATGCAACCTGCCCGACATCCCTAGCTGAACGCTCGTACATGCCATGCAAGACCAGATGTTTGGTATTAGCTCAGACTGGGCAGGGCTGAAGCATGAGACTCTAGCAAAGAATTATCCAATACTGCAAAGAAAAAATTGATGTTGGTTTTGAAACGCAAACTTCAAAACAACGTGAAAAGAGTACCAAGAAAAGGGCTCGTCCGGGATTTGAACCCGGGACCTCTCGCACCCAAAGCGAGAATCATACCCCTAGACCAACGAGCCCTCAAAATCCTCTTACCTCTCAAAAGCTAATACCGGCTCTAAGCCCGCAATGAAGATCATGCTGGTATCTTTATGATGCTTGGTCTGTGAATACGCATGAAAGTCAGTCTCAACTTACCCTTTCTCAAACGATAGCACTATCATTTACAAGTGTCTCCTTTTATTCCGTCCCAGCTTTGGACACGTCTTACAGGAAGTCAGCCCTTATTTATATATTTCTGCAGTGGCTGAAGCTTAATGAGAAAGAGTAACAAGTTGTTCATAACAACATAAGAAACACATTGTGCATTTTCTCTCAAATACTCCTTCACTTTGTGCCAAAAGAAATACCAAGGTGAATACCTAGGCCACAGATTCAAGCTAAAGATCTTCCTGCTGAATGCAAGGCGCAATAAAAACTGCATATCGCTGGACTAAAGCATTCCTTGCATAGCCTCTAACATCATAACATAACTGAGCTGCTAGCAGCAAGCTAACCAATACCTTTCTGAAATGAGAATGACATGTGCTTATCTGCTCAATCAGTGCTCAATCAGGCTCGATCAGGCGAGATTTAGAAAAGGTGGAAAGGGTCCAAGTGGATGCCCCTTCCTTTTTAGGGTGGGTCCTGCTGACTATCATAGGATTGCTTGTAAAAGTGGCCAGGGTCAGAGGAAAAGCTGCCAACACTTCTTAGCGTTCTCTATAGATGCAGCCATTTTCTGTGACTGTAATTTCGGCCTTTTCCCAGAAGTCTCTATTCTGCCTATGCAAATTAACAAAAGCAGTGCTTATTCCTCACTTGCTCAAATGTCCTTCCTGTCCAGAAAGCTCTGATTAAGCATGCTTATTTTCTTTTTCTGGGATATTTTAAATTGTTTCGCTGTCCAGTCTGTGGCAGTAGAAAGCTGCTTATGATGCCAGGTTTTGATGAATCCCCAAGGTACAAGTACAGAGGAATATATCAGTCTCTAGGATATGGAACTTTTAGCTAACACATCACAATATGTGATGCTTGCCAAGAAAACACTACATTCTGGAGCGCTGATGATCAGAACATTCTGCTCCTGAAGGATAGAAAAGACAGCTTGATTGAAATAAAGTCTGTTTATATTGACGCTCTCTCTCTCCCTATATATACATACATGCGTACACACACACACACAGGTATGTCATGCATTTCTTCAGATTTGTTTCAACCATTTACCATTTATTGGAGAATCCCTACTTTTCAAGTGACTGCAAATGAAGTCATCTCTGGCACTTTTTGTGCAAAGTAAGAGACACACATGACACCTTTTTATAAAAGTCATCGGTTTCTTTGTTACTGTGTACTTTCAAAGCATGGGGCTTTCACACGTCAGGTAAACCTGATTACCACTACACAACAAAAGCAGATGCAGCTTTCTTATCTATGTCGTGATAGAACAGTTGTGAATTGAGTAGAAGAAGGGCCCTGATGTGATACTTATTACATGCAGCCTGTAAGATAGTCAAACATGCAGGCTAGGAAGGAAGATGCAAATATCAATGTATTAGAAAAACACCTAAAGGCGAGTGATATGCTTTCATTCATGCATGGCTAGGAAAAATCGCCATACTGTTGCAAACATTCTTACACCACCAACTGGAAATAAATGATTCTGACATTAAACGTAAAGGTGACAATGCATTTGTATCATCACCTTGAGAAGGATCATCTTGGAATTGAGCCGAGGGCCTCTACACTCAAAGCCAGAAACACTCCACTAAAATAAGATTCCTGTTGGTGCCAACAATTCTCCATGTTAATGCTTGTTCTAGGTGAGCAGTGAACCGATTGCAGGGCTCTTTTGAAAGCAAGGTCTGAGAACCAACAGATACATCCACACGCCGATTACTTTAGTGTTTTGAGAGAATTCCCTTTCTTGGAACGAGATTGCATGAAATAATCTTCAGGGCTTGGACAATTCCATGGCAAAACGGCACCTATCAACATTGTAGCCAACACAATATAACAACTGTTTCTGCCCGGTTTCGAACCGGGGACCTTTCGCGTGTGAGGCAAACGTGATAACCACTACACTACAGAAACAGATACCTACAGTTGATTTTTCTGTAATGAAACTGCTCCGAACTGGCTATTCCATGGGCCTCTGGCTTTAGATTTCTTTCATGCAACCTGCCCGACATCCCTAGCTGAACGCTCGTACATGCCATGCAAGACCAGATGTTTGGTATTAGCTCAGACTGGGCAGGGCTGAAGCATGAGACTCTAGCAAAGAATTACCCAATACTGCAAAGAAAAAATTGATGTTGGTTTTGAAACGCAAACTTCAAAACAACGTGAAAAGAGTACCAAGAAAAGGGCTCGTCCGGGATTTGAACCCGGGACCTCTCGCACCCAAAGCGAGAATCATACCCCTAGACCAACGAGCCCTCAAAATCCTCTTACCTCTCAAAAGCTAATACCGGCTCTAAGCCCGCAATGAAGATCATGCTGGTATCTTTATGATGCTTGGTCTGTGAATACGCATGAAAGTCAGTCTCAACTTACCCTTTCTCAAACGATAGCACTATCATTTACAAGTGTCTCCTTTTATTCCGTCCCAGCTTTGGACACGTCTTACAGGAAGTCAGCCCTTATTTATATATTTCTGCAGTGGCTGAAGCTTAATGAGAAAGAGTAACAAGTTGTTCATAACAACATAAGAAACACATTGTGCATTTTCTCTCAAATACTCCTTCACTTTGTGCCAAAAGAAATACCAAGGTGAATACCTAGGCCACAGATTCAAGCTAAAGATCTTCCTGCTGAATGCAAGGCGCAATAAAAACTGCATATCGCTGGACTAAAGCATTCCTTGCATAGCCTCTAACATCATAACATAACTGAGCTGCTAGCAGCAAGCTAACCAATACCTTTCTGAAATGAGAATGACATGTGCTTATCTGCTCAATCAGTGCTCAATTTAGCTCGATCAGGCGAGATTTAGAAAAGGTGGAAAGGGTCCAAGTGGATGCCCCTTCCTTTTTAGGGTGGGTCCTGCTGACTATCATAGGATTGCTTGTAAAAGTGGCCAGGGTCAGAGGAAAAGCTGCCAACACTTCTTAGCGTTCTCTATAGATGCAGCCATTTTCTGTGACTGTAATTTCGGCCTTTTCCCAGAAGTCTCTATTCTGCCTATGCAAATTAACAAAAGCAGTGCTTATTCCTCACTTGCTCAAATGTCCTTCCTGTCCAGAAAGCTCTGATTAAGCATGCTTATTTTCTTTTTCTGGGATATTTTAAATTGTTTCGCTGTCCAGTCTGTGGCAGTAGAAAGCTGCTTATGATGCCAGGTTTTGATGAATCCCCAAGGTACAAGTACAGAGGAATATATCAGTCTCTAGGATATGGAACTTTTAGCTAACACATCACAATATGTGATGCTTGCCAAGAAAACACTACATTCTGGAGCGCTGATGATCAGAACATTCTGCTCCTGAAGGATAGAAAAGACAGCTTGATTGAAATAAAGTCTGTTTATATTGACGCTCTCTCTCTCCCTATATATACATACATGCGTACACACACACACACAGGTATGTCATGCATTTCTTCAGATTTGTTTCAACCATTTACCATTTATTGGAGAATCCCTACTTTTCAAGTGACTGCAAATGAAGTCATCTCTGGCACTTTTTGTGCAAAGTAAGAGACACACATGACACCTTTTTATAAAAGTCATCAGTTTCTTTGTTACTGTGTACTTTCAAAGCATGGGGCTTTCACACGTCAGGTAAACCTGATTACCACTACACAACAAAAGCAGATGCAGCTTTCTTATCTATGTCGTGATAGAACAGTTGTGAATTGAGTAGAAGAAGGGCCCTGATGTGATACTTATTACATGCAGCCTGTAAGATAGTCAAACATGCAGGCTAAGAAGGAAGATGCAAATATCAATGTATTAGAAAAACACCTAAAGGCGAGTGATATGCTTTCATTCATGCATGGCTAGGAAAAATCGCCATACTGTTGCAAACATTCTTACACCACCAACTGGAAATAAATGATTCTGACATTAAACGTAAAGGTGACAATGCATTTGTATCATCACCTTGAGAAGGATCATCTTGGAATTGAGCCGAGGGCCTCTGCACTCAAAGCCAGAAACACTCCACTAAAATAAGATTCCTGTTGGTGCCAACAATTCTCCATGTTAATGCTTGTTCTAGGTGAGCAGTGAACCGATTGCAGGGCTCTTTTGAAAGCAAGGTCTGAGAACCAACAGATACATCCACACGCCGATTACTTTAGTGTTTTGAGAGAATTCCCTTTCTTGGAACGAGATTGCATGAAATAATCTTCAGGGCTTGGACAATTCCATGGCAAAACGGCACCTATCAACATTGTAGCCAACACAATATAACAACTGTTTCTGCCCGGTTTCGAACCGGGGACCTTTCGCGTGTGAGGCGAACGTGATAACCACTACACTACAGAAACAGATACCTACAGTTGATTTTTCTGTAATTAAACTGCTCCGAACTGGCTATTCCATGGGCCTCTGGCTTTAGATTTCTTTCATGCAACCTGCCCGACATCCCTAGCTGAACGCTCGTACATGCCATGCAAGACCAGATGTTTGGTATTAGCTCAGACTGGGCAGGGCTGAAGCATGAGACTCTAGCAAAGAATTATCCACTACTGCAAAGAAAAAATTGATGTTGGTTTTGAAACGCAAACTTCAAAACAACTTGAAAAGAGTACCAAGAAAAGGGCTCGTCCGGGATTTGAACCCGGGACCTCTCGCACCCAAAGCGAGAATCATACCCCTAGACCAACGAGCCCTCAAAATCCTCTTACCTCTCAAAAGCTAATACCGGCTCTAAGCCCGCAATGAAGATCATGCTGGTATCTTTATGATGCTTGGTCTGTGAATACGCATGAAAGTCAGTCTCAACTTACCCTTTCTCAAACGATAGCACTATCATTTACAAGTGTCTCCTTTTATTCCGTCCCAGCTTTGGACACGTCTTACAGGAAGTCAGCCCTTATTTATATATTTCTTCAGTGGCTGAAGCTTAATGAGAAAGAGTAACAAGTTGTTCATAACAACATAAGAAACACATTGTGCATTTTCTCTTAAATACTCCTTCACTTTGTGCCAAAAGAAATACCAAGTTGAATACCTAGGCCACAGATTCAAGCTAAAGATCTTCCTGCTGAATGCAAGGCGCAATAAAAACTGCATATCGCTGGACTAAAGCATTCCTTGCATAGCCTCTAACATCATAACATAACTGAGCTGCTAGCAGCAAGCTAACCAATACCTTTCTGAAATGAGAATGACATGTGCTTATCTGCTCAATCAGTGCTCAATCAGGCTCGATCAGGCGAGATTTAGAAAAGGTGGAAAGGGTCCAAGTGGATGCCCCTTCCTTTTTAGGGTGGGTCCTGCTGACTATCATAGGATTGCTTGTAAAAGTGGCCAGGGTCAGAGGAAAAGCTGCCAACACTTCTTAGCGTTCTCTATAGATGCAGCCATTTTCTGTGACTGTA
Source organism: Triturus cristatus (assembly GCF_964204655.1). Classification (NCBI taxonomy): domain Eukaryota; kingdom Metazoa; phylum Chordata; class Amphibia; order Caudata; family Salamandridae; genus Triturus; species Triturus cristatus. The sequence goes on along the minus strand of NC_140591.1, from coordinate 736,145,690 downwards.
ATTTCGGCCTTTTCCCAGAAGTCTCTATTCTGCCTATGCAAATTAACAAAAGCAGTGCTTATTCCTCACTTGCTCAAATGTCCTTCCTGTCCAGAAAGCTCTGATTAAGCATGCTTATTTTCTTTTTCTGGGATATTTTAAATTGTTTCGCTGTCCAGTCTGTGGCAGTAGAAAGCTGCTTATGATGCCAGGTTTTGATGAATCCCCAAGGTACAAGTACAGAGGAATATATCAGTCTCTAGGATATGGAACTTTTAGCTAACACATCACAATATGTGATGCTTGCCAAGAAAACACTACATTCTGGAGCGCTGATGATCAGAACATTCTGCTCCTGAAGGATAGAAAAGACAGCTTGATTGAAATAAAGTCTGTTTATATTGACGCTCTCTCTCTCCCTATATATACATACATGCATACACACACACACACAGGTATGTCATGCATTTCTTCAGATTTGTTTCAACCATTTACCATTTATTGGAGAATCCCTACTTTTCAAGTGACTGCAAATGAAGTCATCTCTGGCACTTTTTGTGCAAAGTAAGAGACACACATGACACCTTTTTATAAAAGTCATCGGTTTCTTTGTTACTGTGTACTTTCAAAGCATGGGGCTTTCACACGTCAGGTAAACCTGATTACCACTACACAACAAAAGCAGATGCAGCTTTCTTATCTATGTCGTGATAGAACAGTTGTGAATTGAGTAGAAGAAGGGCCCTGATGTGATACTTATTACATGCAGCCTGTAAGATAGTCAAACATGCAGGCTAGGAAGGAAGATGCAAATATCAATGTATTAGAAAAACACCTAAAGGCGAGTGATATGCTTTCATTCATGCATGGCTAGGAAAAATCGCCATACTGTTGCAAACATTCTTACACCACCAACTGGAAATAAATGATTCTGACATTAAACGTAAAGGTGACAATGCATTTGTATCATCACCCTGAGAAGGATCATCTTGGAATTGAGCCGAGGGCCTCTGCACTCAAAGCCAGAAACACTCCACTAAAATAAGATTCCTGTTGGTGCCAACAATTCTCCATGTTAATGCTTGTTCTAGGTGAGCAGTGAACCGATTGCAGGGCTCTTTTGAAAGCAAGGTCTGAGAACCAACAGATACATCCACACGCCGATTACTTTAGTGTTTTGAGAGAATTCCCTTTCTTGGAACGAGATTGCATGAAATAATCTTCAGGGCTTGGACAATTCCATGGCAAAACGGCACCTATCAACATTGTAGCCAACACAATATAACAACTGTTTCTGCCCGGTTTCGAACCGGGGACCTTTCGCGTGTGAGGCGAACGTGATAACCACTACACTACAGAAACAGATACCTACAGTTGATTTTTCTGTAATGAAACTGCTCCGAACTGGCTATTCCATGGGCCTCTGGCTTTAGATTTCTTTCATGCAACCTGCCCGACATCCCTAGCTGAACGCTCGTACATGCCATGCAAGACCAGATGTTTGGTATTAGCTCAGACTGGGCAGGGCTGAAGCATGAGACTCTAGCAAAGAATTATCCACTACTGCAAAGAAAAAATTGATGTTGGTTTTGAAACGCAAACTTCAAAACAACTTGAAAAGAGTACCAAGAAAAGGGCTCGTCCGGGATTTGAACCCGGGACCTCTCGCACCCAAAGCGAGAATCATACCCCTAGACCAACGAGCCCTCAAAATCCTCTTACCTCTCAAAAGCTAATACCGGCTCTAAGCCCGCAATGAAGATCATGCTGGTATCTTTATGATGCTTGGTCTGTGAATACGCATGAAAGTCAGTCTCAACTTACCCTTTCTCAAACGATAGCACTATCATTTACAAGTGTCTCCTTTTATTCCGTCCCAGCTTTGGACACGTCTTACAGGAAGTCAGCCCTTATTTATATATTTCTTCAGTGGCTGAAGCTTAATGAGAAAGAGTAACAAGTTGTTCATAACAACATAAGAAACACATTGTGCATTTTCTCTCAAATACTCCTTCACTTTGTGCCAAAAGAAATACCAAGGTGAATACCTAGGCCACAGATTCAAGCTAAAGATCTTCCTGGTGAAGGCAAGGCGCAATAAAAACTGCATATCGCTGGACTAAAGCATTCCTTGCATAGCCTCTAACATCATAACATAACTGAGCTGCTAGCAGCAAGCTAACCAATACCTTTCTGAAATGAGAATGACATGTGCTTATCTGCTCAATCAGTGCTCAATCAGGCTCGATCAGGCGAGATTTAGAAAAGGTGGAAAGGGTCCAAGTGGATGCCCCTTCCTTTTTAGGGTGGGTCCTGCTGACTATCATAGGATTGCTTGTAAAAGTGGCCAGGGTCAGAGGAAAAGCTGCCAACACTTCTTAGCGTTCTCTATAGATGCAGCCATTTTCTGTGACTGTAATTTCGGCCTTTTCCCAGAAGTCTCTATTCTGCCTATGCAAATTAACAAAAGCAGTGCTTATTCCTCACTTGCTCAAATGTCCTTCCTGTCCAGAAAGCTCTGATTAAGCATGCTTATTTTCTTTTTCTGGGATATTTTAAATTGTTTCGCTGTCCAGTCTGTGGCAGTAGAAAGCTGCTTATGATGCCAGGTTTTGATGAATCCCCAAGGTACAAGTACAGAGGAATATATCAGTCTCTAGGATATGGAACTTTTAGCTAACACATCACAATATGTGATGCTTGCCAAGAAAACACTACATTCTGGAGCGCTGATGATCAGAACATTCTGCTCCTGAAGGATAGAAAAGACAGCTTGATTGAAATAAAGTCTGTTTATATTGACGCTCTCTCTCTCCCTATATATACATACATGCATACACACACACACACAGGTATGTCATGCATTTCTTCAGATTTGTTTCAACCATTTACCATTTATTGGAGAATCCCTACTTTTCAAGTGACTGCAAATGAAGTCATCTCTGGCACTTTTTGTGCAAAGTAAGAGACACACATGACACCTTTTTATAAAAGTCATCGGTTTCTTTGTTACTGTGTACTTTCAAAGCATGGGGCTTTCACACGTCAGGTAAACCTGATTACCACTACACAACAAAAGCAGATGCAGCTTTCTTATCTATGTCGTGATAGAACAGTTGTGAATTGAGTAGAAGAAGGGCCCTGATGTGATACTTATTACATGCAGCCTGTAAGATAGTCAAACATGCAGGCTAAGAAGGAAGATGCAAATATCAATGTATTAGAAAAACACCTAAAGGCGAGTGATATGCTTTCATTCATGCATGGCTAGGAAAAATCGCCATACTGTTGCAAACATTCTTACACCACCAACTGGAAATAAATGATTCTGACATTAAACGTAAAGGTGACAATGCATTTGTATCATCACCTTGAGAAGGATCATCTTGGAATTGAGCCGAGGGCCTCTGCACTCAAAGCCAGAAACACTCCACTAAAATAAGATTCCTGTTGGTGCCAACAATTCTCCATGTTAATGCTTGTTCTAGGTGAGCAGTGAACCGATTGCAGGGCTCTTTTGAAAGCAAGGTCTGAGAACCAACAGATACATCCACACGCCGATTACTTTAGTGTTTTGAGAGAATTCCCTTTCTTGGAACGAGATTGCATGAAATAATCTTCAGGGCTTGGACAATTCCATGGCAAAACGGCACCTATCAACATTGTAGCCAACACAATATAACAACTGTTTCTGCCCGGTTTCGAACCGGGGACCTTTCGCGTGTGAGGCGAACGTGATAACCACTACACTACAGAAACAGATACCTACAGTTGATTTTTCTGTAATGAAACTGCTCCGAACTGGCTATTCCATGGGCCTCTGGCTTTAGATTTCTTTCATGCAACCTGCCCGACATCCCTAGCTGAACGCTCGTACATGCCATGCAAGACCAGATGTTTGGTATTAGCTCAGACTGGGCAGGGCTGAAGCATGAGACTCTAGCAAAGAATTATCCACTACTGCAAAGAAAAAATTGATGTTGGTTTTGAAACGCAAACTTCAAAACAACTTGAAAAGAGTACCAAGAAAAGGGCTCGTCCGGGATTTGAACCCGGGACCTCTCGCACCCAAAGCGAGAATCATACCCCTAGACCAACGAGCCCTCAAAATCCTCTTACCTCTCAAAAGCTAATACCGGCTCTAAGCCCGCAATGAAGATCATGCTGGTATCTTTATGATGCTTGGTCTGTGAATACGCATGAAAGTCAGTCTCAACTTACCCTTTCTCAAACGATAGCACTATCATTTACAAGTGTCTCCTTTTATTCCGTCCCAGCTTTGGACACGTCTTACAGGAAGTCAGCCCTTATTTATATATTTCTTCAGTGGCTGAAGCTTAATGAGAAAGAGTAACAAGTTGTTCATAACAACATAAGAAACACATTGTGCATTTTCTCTTAAATACTCCTTCACTTTGTGCCAAAAGAAATACCAAGGTGAATACCTAGGCCACAGATTCAAGCTAAAGATCTTCCTGCTGAATGCAAGGCGCATTAAAAACTGCATATCGCTGGACTAAAGCATTCCTTGCATAGCCTCTAACATCATAACATAACTGAGCTGCTAGCAGCAAGCTAACCAATACCTTTCTGAAATGAGAATGACATGTGCCTATCTGCTCAATCAGTGCTCAATCAGGCTCGATCAGGCGAGATTTAGAAAAGGTGGAAAGGGTCCAAGTGGATGCCCCTTCCTTTTTAGGGTGGGTCCTGCTGACTATCATAGGATTGCTTGTAAAAGTGGCCAGGGTCAGAGGAAAAGCTGCCAACACTTCTTAGCGTTCTCTATAGATGCAGCCATTTTCTGTGACTGTAATTTCGGCCTTTTCCCAGAAGTCTCTATTCTGCCTATGCAAATTAACAAAAGCAGTGCTTATTCCTCACTTGCTCAAATGTCCTTCCTGTCCAGAAAGCTCTGATTAAGCATGCTTATTTTCTTTTTCTGGGATATTTTAAATTGTTTCGCTGTCCAGTCTGTGGCAGTAGAAAGCTGCTTATGATGCCAGGTTTTGATGAATCCCCAAGGTACAAGTACAGAGGAATATATCAGTCTCTAGGATATGGAACTTTTAGCTAACACATCACAATATGTGATGCTTGCCAAGAAAACACTACATTCTGGAGCGCTGATGATCAGAACATTCTGCTCCTGAAGGATAGAAAAGACAGCTTGATTGAAATAAAGTCTGTTTATATTGACACTCTCTCTCTCCCTATATATACATACATGCATACACACACACACACAGGTATGTCATGCATTTCTTCAGATTTGTTTCAACCATTTACCATTTATTGGAGAATCCCTACTTTTCAAGTGACTGCAAATGAAGTCATCTCTGGCACTTTTTGTGCAAAGTAAGAGACACACATGACACCTTATTATAAAAGTCATCGGTTTCTTTGTTACTGTGTACTTTCAAAGCATGGGGCTTTCACACGTCAGGTAAACCTGATTACCACTACACAACAAAAGCAGATGCAGCTTTCTTATCTATGTCGTGATAGAACAGTTGTGAATTGAGTAGAAGAAGGGCCCTGATGTGATACTTATTACATGCAGCCTGTAAGATAGTCAAACATGCAGGCTAGGAAGGAAGATGCAAATATCAATGTATTAGAAAAACACCTAAAGGCGAGTGATATGCTTTCATTCATGCATGGCTAGGAAAAATCGCCATACTGTTGCAAACATTCTTACACCACCAACTGGAAATAAATGATTCTGACATTAAACGTAAAGGTGAGAATGCATTTGTATCATCACCTTGAGAAGGATCATCTTGGAATTGAGCCGAGGGCCTCTGCACTCAAAGCCAGAAACACTCCACTAAAATAAGATTCCTGTTGGTGCCAACAATTCTCCATGTTAATGCTTGTTCTAGGTGAGCAGTGAACCGATTACAGGGCTCTTTTGAAAGCAAGGTCTGAGAACCAACAGATACATCCACACGCCGATTACTTTAGTGTTTTGAGAGAATTCCCTTTCTTGGAACGAGATTGCATGAAATAATCTTCAGGGCTTGGACAATTCCATGGCAAAACGGCACCTATCAACATTGTAGCCAACACAATATAACAACTGTTTCTGCCCGGTTTCGAACCGGGGACCTTTCGCGTGTGAGGCGAACTTGATAACCACTACACTACAGAAACAGATACCTACAGTTGATTTTTCTGTAATGAAACTGCTCCGAACTGGCTATTCCATGGGCCTCTGGCTTTAGATTTCTTTCATGCAACCTGCCCGACATCCCTAGCTGAACGCTCGTACATGCCATGCAAGACCAGATGTTTGGTATTAGCTCAGACTGGGCAGGGCTGAAGCATGAGACTCTAGCAAAGAATTATCCACTACTGCAAAGAAAAAATTGATGTTGGTTTTGAAACGCAAACTTCAAAACAACTTGAAAAGAGTACCAAGAAAAGGGCTCGTCCGGGATTTGAACCCGGGACCTCTCGCACCCAAAGCGAGAATCATACCCCTAGACCAACGAGCCCTCAAAATTCTCTTACCTCTCAAAAGCTAATACCGGCTCTAAGCCCGCAATGAAGATCATGCTGGTATCTTTATGATGCTTGGTCTGTGAATACGCATGAAAGTCAGTCTCAACTTACCCTTTCTCAAACGATAGCACTATCATTTACAAGTGTCTCCTTTTATTCCGTCCCAGCTTTGGACACGTCTTACAGGAAGTCAGCCCTTATTTATATATTTCTGCAGTGGCTGAAGCTTAATGAGAAAGAGTAACAAGTTGTTCATAACAACATAAGAAACACATTGTGCATTTTCTCTCAAATACTCCTTCACTTTGTGCCAAAAGAAATACCAAGGTGAATACCTAGGCCACAGATTCAAGCTAAAGATCTTCCTGCTGAATGCAAGGCGCAATAAAAACTGCATATCGCTGGACTAAAGCATTCCTTGCATAGCCTCTAACATCATAACATAACTGAGCTGCTAGCAGCAAGCTAACCAATACCTTTCTGAAATGAGAATGACATGTGCTTATCTGCTCAATCAGTGCTCAATCAGGCTCGATCAGGCGAGATTTAGAAAAGGTGGAAAGGGTCCAAGTGGATGCCCCTTCCTTTTTAGGGTGGGTCCTGCTGACTATCATAGGATTGCTTGTAAAAGTGGCCAGGGTCAGAGGAAAAGCTGCCAACACTTCTTAGCGTTCTCTATAGATGCAGCCATTTTCTGTGACTGTAATTTCGGCCTTTTCCCAGAAGTCTCTATTCTGCCTATGCAAATTAACAAAAGCAGTGCTTATTCCTCACTTGCTCAAATGTCCTTCCTGTCCAGAAAGCTCTGATTAAGCATGCTTATTTTCTTTTTCTGGGATATTTTAAATTGTTTCGCTGTCCAGTCTGTGGCAGTAGAAAGCTGCTTATGATGCCAGGTTTTGATGAATCCCCAAGGTACAAGTACAGAGGAATATATCAGTCTCTAGGATATGGAACTTTTAGCTAACACATCACAATATGTGATGCTTGCCAAGAAAACACTACATTCTGGAGCGCTGATGATCAGAACATTCTGCTCCTGAAGGATAGAAAAGACAGCTTGATTGAAATAAAGTCTGTTTATATTGACGCTCTCTCTCTCCCTATATATACATACATGCATACACACACACACACAGGTATGTCATGCATTTCTTCAGATTTGTTTCAACCATTTACCATTTATTGGAGAATCCCTACTTTTCAAGTGACTGCAAATGAAGTCATCTCTGGCACTTTTTGTGCAAAGTAAGAGACACACATGACACCTTATTATAAAAGTCATCGGTTTCTTTGTTACTGTGTACTTTCAAAGCATGGGGCTTTCACACGTCAGGTAAACCTGATTACCACTACACAACAAAAGCAGATGCAGCTTTCTTATCTATGTCGTGATAGAACAGTTGTGAATTGAGTAGAAGAAGGGCCCTGATGTGATACTTATTACATGCAGCCTGTAAGATAGTCAAACATGCAGGCTAGGAAGGAAGATGCAAATATCAATGTATTAGAAAAACACCTAAAGGCGAGTGATATGCTTTCATTCATGCATGGCTAGGAAAAATCGCCATACTGTTGCAAACATTCTTACACCACCAACTGGAAATAAATGATTCTGACATTAAACGTAAAGGTGAGAATGCATTTGTATCATCACCTTGAGAAGGATCATCTTGGAATTGAGCCGAGGGCCTCTGCACTCAAAGCCAGAAACACTCCACTAAAATAAGATTCCTGTTGGTGCCAACAATTCTCCATGTTAATGCTTGTTCTAGGTGAGCAGTGAACCGATTACAGGGCTCTTTTGAAAGCAAGGTCTGAGAACCAACAGATACATCCACACGCCGATTACTTTAGTGTTTTGAGAGAATTCCCTTTCTTGGAACGAGATTGCATGAAATAATCTTCAGGGCTTGGACAATTCCATGGCAAAACGGCACCTATCAACATTGTAGCCAACACAATATAACAACTGTTTCTGCCCGGTTTCGAACCGGGGACCTTTCGCGTGTGAGGCGAACTTGATAACCACTACACTACAGAAACAGATACCTACAGTTGATTTTTCTGTAATGAAACTGCTCCGAACTGGCTATTCCATGGGCCTCTGGCTTTAGATTTCTTTCATGCAACCTGCCCGACATCCCTAGCTGAACGCTCGTACATGCCATGCAAGACCAGATGTTTGGTATTAGCTCAGACTGGGCAGGGCTGAAGCATGAGACTCTAGCAAAGAATTATCCACTACTGCAAAGAAAAAATTGATGTTGGTTTTGAAACGCAAACTTCAAAACAACTTGAAAAGAGTACCAAGAAAAGGGCTCGTCCGGGATTTGAACCCGGGACCTCTCGCACCCAAAGCGAGAATCATACCCCTAGACCAACGAGCCCTCAAAATCCTCTTACCTCTCAAAAGCTAATACCGGCTCTAAGCCCGCAATGAAGATCATGCTGGTATCTTTATGATGCTTGGTCTGTGAATACGCATGAAAGTCAGTCTCAACTTACCCTTTCTCAAACGATAGCACTATCATTTACAAGTGTCTCCTTTTATTCCGTCCCAGCTTTGGACACGTCTTACAGGAAGTCAGCCCTTATTTATATATTTCTTCAGTGGCTGAAGCTTAATGAGAAAGAGTAACAAGTTGTTCATAACAACATAAGAAACACATTGTGCATTTTCTCTCAAATACTCCTTCACTTTGTGCCAAAAGAAATACCAAGGTGAATACCTAGGCCACAGATTCAAGCTAAAGATCTTCCTGGTGAACGCAAGGCGCAATAAAAACTGCATATCGCTGGACTAAAGCATTCCTTGCATAGCCTCTAACATCATAACATAACTGAGCTGCTAGCAGCAAGCTAACCAATACCTTTCTGAAATGAGAATGACATGTGCTTATCTGCTCAATCAGTGCTCAATCAGGCTCGATCAGGCGAGATTTAGAAAAGGTGGAAAGGGTCCAAGTGGATGCCCCTTCCTTTTTAGGGTGGGTCCTGCTGACTATCATAGGATTGCTTGTAAAAGTGGCCAGGGTCAGAGGAAAAGCTGCCAACACTTCTTAGCGTTCTCTATAGATGCAGCCATTTTCTGTGACTGTAATTTCGGCCTTTTCCCAGAAGTCTCTATTCTGCCTATGCAAATTAACAAAAGCAGTGCTTATTCCTCACTTGCTCAAATGTCCTTCCTGTCCAGAAAGCTCTGATTAAGCATGCTTATTTTCTTTTTCTGGGATATTTTAAATTGTTTCGCTGTCCAGTCTGTGGCAGTAGAAAGCTGCTTATGATGCCAGGTTTTGATGAATCCCCAAGGTACAAGTACAGAGGAATATATCAGTCTCTAGGATATGGAACTTTTAGCTAACACATCACAATATGTGATGCTTGCCAAGAAAACACTACATTCTGGAGCGCTGATGATCAGAACATTCTGCTCCTGAAGGATAGAAAAGACAGCTTGATTGAAATAAAGTCTGTTTATATTGACGCTCTCTCTCTCCCTATATATACATACATGCGTACACACACACACACAGGTATGTCATGCATTTCTTCAGATTTGTTTCAACCATTTACCATTTATTGGAGAATCCCTACTTTTCAAGTGACTGCAAATGAAGTCATCTCTGGCACTTTTTGTGCAAAGTAAGAGACACACATGACACCTTTTTATAAAAGTCATCAGTTTCTTTGTTACTGTGTACTTTCAAAGCATGGGGCTTTCACACGTCAGGTAAACCTGATTACCACTACACAACAAAAGCAGATGCAGCTTTCTTATCTATGTCGTGATAGAACAGTTGTGAATTGAGTAGAAGAAGGGCCCTGATGTGATACTTATTACATGCAGCCTGTAAGATAGTCAAACATGCAGGCTAAGAAGGAAGATGCAAATATCAATGTATTAGAAAAACACCTAAAGGCGAGTGATATGCTTTCATTCATGCATGGCTAGGAAAAATCGCCATACTGTTGCAAACATTCTTACACCACCAACTGGAAATAAATGATTCTGACATTAAACGTAAAGGTGACAATGCATTTGTATCATCACCTTGAGAAGGATCATCTTGGAATTGAGCCGAGGGCCTCTGCACTCAAAGCCAGAAACACTCCACTAAAATAAGATTCCTGTTGGTGCCAACAATTCTCCATGTTAATGCTTGTTCTAGGTGAGCAGTGAACCGATTGCAGGGCTCTTTTGAAAGCAAGGTCTGAGAACCAACAGATACATCCACACGCCGATTACTTTAGTGTTTTGAGAGAATTCCCTTTCTTGGAACGAGATTGCATGAAATAATCTTCAGGGCTTGGACAATTCCATGGCAAAACGGCACCTATCAACATTGTAGCCAACACAATATAACAACTGTTTCTGCCCGGTTTCGAACCGGGGACCTTTCGCGTGTGAGGCGAACGTGATAACCACTACACTACAGAAACAGATACCTACAGTTGATTTTTCTGTAATGAAACTGCTCCGAACTGGCTATTCCATGGGCCTCTGGCTTTAGATTTCTTTCATGCAACCTGCCCGACATCCCTAGCTGAACGCTCGTACATGCCATGCAAGACCAGATGTTTGGTATTAGCTCAGACTGGGCAGGGCTGAAGCATGAGACTCTAGCAAAGAATTATCCACTACTGCAAAGAAAAAATTGATGTTGGTTTTGAAACGCAAACTTCAAAACAACTTGAAAAGAGTACCAAGAAAAGGGCTCGTCCGGGATTTGAACCCGGGACCTCTCGCACCCAAAGCGAGAATCATACCCCTAGACCAACGAGCCCTCAAAATCCTCTTACCTCTCAAAAGCTAATACCGGCTCTAAGCCCGCAATGAAGATCATGCTGGTATCTTTATGATGCTTGGTCTGTGAATACGCATGAAAGTCAGTCTCAACTTACCCTTTCTCAAACGATAGCACTATCATTTACAAGTGTCTCCTTTTATTCCGTCCCAGCTTTGGACACGTCTTACAGGAAGTCAGCCCTTATTTATATATTTCTTCAGTGGCTGAAGCTTAATGAGAAAGAGTAACAAGTTGTTCATAACAACATAAGAAACACATTGTGCATTTTCTCTTAAATACTCCTTCACTTTGTGCCAAAAGAAATACCAAGGTGAATACCTAGGCCACAGATTCAAGCTAAAGATCTTCCTGCTGAATGCAAGGCGCATTAAAAACTGCATATCGCTGGACTAAAGCATTCCTTGCATAGCCTCTAACATCATAACATAACTGAGCTGCTAGCAGCAAGCTAACCAATACCTTTCTGAAATGAGAATGACATGTGCCTATCTGCTCAATCAGTGCTCAATCAGGCTCGATCAGGCGAGATTTAGAAAAGGTGGAAAGGGTCCAAGTGGATGCCCCTTCCTTTTTAGGGTGGGTCCTGCTGACTATCATAGGATTGCTTGTAAAAGTGGCCAGGGTCAGAGGAAAAGCTGCCAACACTTCTTAGCGTTCTCTATAGATGCAGCCATTTTCTGTGACTGTAATTTCGGCCTTTTCCCAGAAGTCTCTATTCTGCCTATGCAAATTAACAAAAGCAGTGCTTATTCCTCACTTGCTCAAATGTCCTTCCTGTCCAGAAAGCTCTGATTAAGCATGCTTATTTTCTTTTTCTGGGATATTTTAAATTGTTTCGCTGTCCAGTCTGTGGCAGTAGAAAGCTGCTTATGATGCCAGGTTTTGATGAATCCCCAAGGTACAAGTACAGAGGAATATATCAGTCTCTAGGATATGGAACTTTTAGCTAACACATCACAATATGTGATGCTTGCCAAGAAAACACTACATTCTGGAGCGCTGATGATCAGAACATTCTGCTCCTGAAGGATAGAAAAGACAGCTTGATTGAAATAAAGTCTGTTTATATTGACACTCTCTCTCTCCCTATATATACATACATGCATACACACACACACACAGGTATGTCATGCATTTCTTCAGATTTGTTTCAACCATTTACCATTTATTGGAGAATCCCTACTTTTCAAGTGACTGCAAATGAAGTCATCTCTGGCACTTTTTGTGCAAAGTAAGAGACACACATGACACCTTATTATAAAAGTCATCGGTTTCTTTGTTACTGTGTACTTTCAAAGCATGGGGCTTTCACACGTCAGGTAAACCTGATTACCACTACACAACAAAAGCAGATGCAGCTTTCTTATCTATGTCGTGATAGAACAGTTGTGAATTGAGTAGAAGAAGGGCCCTGATGTGATACTTATTACATGCAGCCTGTAAGATAGTCAAACATGCAGGCTAGGAAGGAAGATGCAAATATCAATGTATTAGAAAAACACCTAAAGGCGAGTGATATGCTTTCATTCATGCATGGCTAGGAAAAATCGCCATACTGTTGCAAACATTCTTACACCACCAACTGGAAATAAATGATTCTGACATTAAACGTAAAGGTGAGAATGCATTTGTATCATCACCTTGAGAAGGATCATCTTGGAATTGAGCCGAGGGCCTCTGCACTCAAAGCCAGAAACACTCCACTAAAATAAGATTCCTGTTGGTGCCAACAATTCTCCATGTTAATGCTTGTTCTAGGTGAGCAGTGAACCGATTACAGGGCTCTTTTGAAAGCAAGGTCTGAGAACCAACAGATACATCCACACGCCGATTACTTTAGTGTTTTGAGAGAATTCCCTTTCTTGGAACGAGATTGCATGAAATAATCTTCAGGGCTTGGACAATTCCATGGCAAAACGGCACCTATCAACATTGTAGCCAACACAATATAACAACTGTTTCTGCCCGGTTTCGAACCGGGGACCTTTCGCGTGTGAGGCGAACTTGATAACCACTACACTACAGAAACAGATACCTACAGTTGATTTTTCTGTAATGAAACTGCTCCGAACTGGCTATTCCATGGGCCTCTGGCTTTAGATTTCTTTCATGCAACCTGCCCGACATCCCTAGCTGAACGCTCGTACATGCCATGCAAGACCAGATGTTTGGTATTAGCTCAGACTGGGCAGGGCTGAAGCATGAGACTCTAGCAAAGAATTATCCACTACTGCAAAGAAAAAATTGATGTTGGTTTTGAAACGCAAACTTCAAAACAACTTGAAAAGAGTACCAAGAAAAGGGCTCGTCCGGGATTTGAACCCGGGACCTCTCGCACCCAAAGCGAGAATCATACCCCTAGACCAACGAGCCCTCAAAATTCTCTTACCTCTCAAAAGCTAATACCGGCTCTAAGCCCGCAATGAAGATCATGCTGGTATCTTTATGATGCTTGGTCTGTGAATACGCATGAAAGTCAGTCTCAACTTACCCTTTCTCAAACGATAGCACTATCATTTACAAGTGTCTCCTTTTATTCCGTCCCAGCTTTGGACACGTCTTACAGGAAGTCAGCCCTTATTTATATATTTCTGCAGTGGCTGAAGCTTAATGAGAAAGAGTAACAAGTTGTTCATAACAACATAAGAAACACATTGTGCATTTTCTCTCAAATACTCCTTCACTTTGTGCCAAAAGAAATACCAAGGTGAATACCTAGGCCACAGATTCAAGCTAAAGATCTTCCTGCTGAATGCAAGGCGCAATAAAAACTGCATATCGCTGGACTAAAGCATTCCTTGCATAGCCTCTAACATCATAACATAACTGAGCTGCTAGCAGCAAGCTAACCAATACCTTTCTGAAATGAGAATGACATGTGCTTATCTGCTCAATCAGTGCTCAATCAGGCTCGATCAGGCGAGATTTAGAAAAGGTGGAAAGGGTCCAAGTGGATGCCCCTTCCTTTTTAGGGTGGGTCCTGCTGACTATCATAGGATTGCTTGTAAAAGTGGCCAGGGTCAGAGGAAAAGCTGCCAACACTTCTTAGCGTTCTCTATAGATGCAGCCATTTTCTGTGACTGTAATTTCGGCCTTTTCCCAGAAGTCTCTATTCTGCCTATGCAAATTAACAAAAGCAGTGCTTATTCCTCACTTGCTCAAATGTCCTTCCTGTCCAGAAAGCTCTGATTAAGCATGCTTATTTTCTTTTTCTGGGATATTTTAAATTGTTTCGCTGTCCAGTCTGTGGCAGTAGAAAGCTGCTTATGATGCCAGGTTTTGATGAATCCCCAAGGTACAAGTACAGAGGAATATATCAGTCTCTAGGATATGGAACTTTTAGCTAACACATCACAATATGTGATGCTTGCCAAGAAAACACTACATTCTGGAGCGCTGATGATCAGAACATTCTGCTCCTGAAGGATAGAAAAGACAGCTTGATTGAAATAAAGTCTGTTTATATTGACGCTCTCTCTCTCCCTATATATACATACATGCATACACACACACACACAGGTATGTCATGCATTTCTTCAGATTTGTTTCAACCATTTACCATTTATTGGAGAATCCCTACTTTTCAAGTGACTGCAAATGAAGTCATCTCTGGCACTTTTTGTGCAAAGTAAGAGACACACATGACACCTTATTATAAAAGTCATCGGTTTCTTTGTTACTGTGTACTTTCAAAGCATGGGGCTTTCACACGTCAGGTAAACCTGATTACCACTACACAACAAAAGCAGATGCAGCTTTCTTATCTATGTCGTGATAGAACAGTTGTGAATTGAGTAGAAGAAGGGCCCTGATGTGATACTTATTACATGCAGCCTGTAAGATAGTCAAACATGCAGGCTAGGAAGGAAGATGCAAATATCAATGTATTAGAAAAACACCTAAAGGCGAGTGATATGCTTTCATTCATGCATGGCTAGGAAAAATCGCCATACTGTTGCAAACATTCTTACACCACCAACTGGAAATAAATGATTCTGACATTAAACGTAAAGGTGAGAATGCATTTGTATCATCACCTTGAGAAGGATCATCTTGGAATTGAGCCGAGGGCCTCTGCACTCAAAGCCAGAAACACTCCACTAAAATAAGATTCCTGTTGGTGCCAACAATTCTCCATGTTAATGCTTGTTCTAGGTGAGCAGTGAACCGATTACAGGGCTCTTTTGAAAGCAAGGTCTGAGAACCAACAGATACATCCACACGCCGATTACTTTAGTGTTTTGAGAGAATTCCCTTTCTTGGAACGAGATTGCATGAAATAATCTTCAGGGCTTGGACAATTCCATGGCAAAACGGCACCTATCAACATTGTAGCCAACACAATATAACAACTGTTTCTGCCCGGTTTCGAACCGGGGACCTTTCGCGTGTGAGGCGAACTTGATAACCACTACACTACAGAAACAGATACCTACAGTTGATTTTTCTGTAATGAAACTGCTCCGAACTGGCTATTCCATGGGCCTCTGGCTTTAGATTTCTTTCATGCAACCTGCCCGACATCCCTAGCTGAACGCTCGTACATGCCATGCAAGACCAGATGTTTGGTATTAGCTCAGACTGGGCAGGGCTGAAGCATGAGACTCTAGCAAAGAATTATCCACTACTGCAAAGAAAAAATTGATGTTGGTTTTGAAACGCAAACTTCAAAACAACTTGAAAAGAGTACCAAGAAAAGGGCTCGTCCGGGATTTGAACCCGGGACCTCTCGCACCCAAAGCGAGAATCATACCCCTAGACCAACGAGCCCTCAAAATCCTCTTACCTCTCAAAAGCTAATACCGGCTCTAAGCCCGCAATGAAGATCATGCTGGTATCTTTATGATGCTTGGTCTGTGAATACGCATGAAAGTCAGTCTCAACTTACCCTTTCTCAAACGATAGCACTATCATTTACAAGTGTCTCCTTTTATTCCGTCCCAGCTTTGGACACGTCTTACAGGAAGTCAGCCCTTATTTATATATTTCTTCAGTGGCTGAAGCTTAATGAGAAAGAGTAACAAGTTGTTCATAACAACATAAGAAACACATTGTGCATTTTCTCTCAAATACTCCTTCACTTTGTGCCAAAAGAAATACCAAGGTGAATACCTAGGCCACAGATTCAAGCTAAAGATCTTCCTGGTGAACGCAAGGCGCAATAAAAACTGCATATCGCTGGACTAAAGCATTCCTTGCATAGCCTCTAACATCATAACATAACTGAGCTGCTAGCAGCAAGCTAACCAATACCTTTCTGAAATGAGAATGACATGTGCTTATCTGCTCAATCAGTGCTCAATCAGGCTCGATCAGGCGAGATTTAGAAAAGGTGGAAAGGGTCCAAGTGGATGCCCCTTCCTTTTTAGGGTGGGTCCTGCTGACTATCATAGGATTGCTTGTAAAAGTGGCCAGGGTCAGAGGAAAAGCTGCCAACACTTCTTAGCGTTCTCTATAGATGCAGCCATTTTCTGTGACTGTAATTTCGGCCTTTTCCCAGAAGTCTCTATTCTGCCTATGCAAATTAACAAAAGCAGTGCTTATTCCTCACTTGCTCAAATGTCCTTCCTGTCCAGAAAGCTCTGATTAAGCATGCTTATTTTCTTTTTCTGGGATATTTTAAATTGTTTCGCTGTCCAGTCTGTGGCAGTAGAAAGCTGCTTATGATGCCAGGTTTTGATGAATCCCCAAGGTACAAGTACAGAGGAATATATCAGTCTCTAGGATATGGAACTTTTAGCTAACACATCACAATATGTGATGCTTGCCAAGAAAACACTACATTCTGGAGCGCTGATGATCAGAACATTCTGCTCCTGAAGGATAGAAAAGACAGCTTGATTGAAATAAAGTCTGTTTATATTGACGCTCTCTCTCTCCCTATATATACATACATGCGTACACACACACACACAGGTATGTCATGCATTTCTTCAGATTTGTTTCAACCATTTACCATTTATTGGAGAATCCCTACTTTTCAAGTGACTGCAAATGAAGTCATCTCTGGCACTTTTTGTGCAAAGTAAGAGACACACATGACACCTTTTTATAAAAGTCATCAGTTTCTTTGTTACTGTGTACTTTCAAAGCATGGGGCTTTCACACGTCAGGTAAACCTGATTACCACTACACAACAAAAGCAGATGCAGCTTTCTTATCTATGTCGTGATAGAACAGTTGTGAATTGAGTAGAAGAAGGGCCCTGATGTGATACTTATTACATGCAGCCTGTAAGATAGTCAAACATGCAGGCTAAGAAGGAAGATGCAAATATCAATGTATTAGAAAAACACCTAAAGGCGAGTGATATGCTTTCATTCATGCATGGCTAGGAAAAATCGCCATACTGTTGCAAACATTCTTACACCACCAACTGGAAATAAATGATTCTGACATTAAACGTAAAGGTGACAATGCATTTGTATCATCACCTTGAGAAGGATCATCTTGGAATTGAGCCGAGGGCCTCTGCACTCAAAGCCAGAAACACTCCACTAAAATAAGATTCCTGTTGGTGCCAACAATTCTCCATGTTAATGCTTGTTCTAGGTGAGCAGTGAACCGATTGCAGGGCTCTTTTGAAAGCAAGGTCTGAGAACCAACAGATACATCCACACGCCGATTACTTTAGTGTTTTGAGAGAATTCCCTTTCTTGGAACGAGATTGCATGAAATAATCTTCAGGGCTTGGACAATTCCATGGCAAAACGGCACCTATCAACATTGTAGCCAACACAATATAACAACTGTTTCTGCCCGGTTTCGAACCGGGGACCTTTCGCGTGTGAGGCGAACGTGATAACCACTACACTACAGAAACAGATACCTACAGTTGATTTTTCTGTAATTAAACTGCTCCGAACTGGCTATTCCATGGGCCTCTGGCTTTAGATTTCTTTCATGCAACCTGCCCGACATCCCTAGCTGAACGCTCAGACATGCCATGCAAGACCAGATGTTTGGTATTAGCTCAGACTGGGCAGGGCTGAAGCATGAGACTCTAGCAAAGAATTATCCACTACTGCAAAGAAAAAATTGATGTTGGTTTTGAAACGCAAACTTCAAAACAACTTGAAAAGAGTACCAAGAAAAGGGCTCGTCCGGGATTTGAACCCGGGACCTCTCGCACCCAAAGCGAGAATCATACCCCTAGACCAACGAGCCCTCAAAATCCTCTTACCTCTCAAAAGCTAATACCGGCTCTAAGCCCGCAATGAAGATCATGCTGGTATCTTTATGATGCTTGGTCTGTGAATACGCATGAAAGTCAGTCTCAACTTACCCTTTCTCAAACGATAGCACTATCATTTACAAGTGTCTCCTTTTATTCCGTCCCAGCTTTGGACACGTCTTACAGGAAGTCAGCCCTTATTTATATATTTCTTCAGTGGCTGAAGCTTAATGAGAAAGAGTAACAAGTTGTTCATAACAACATAAGAAACACATTGTGCATTTTCTCTTAAATACTCCTTCACTTTGTGCCAAAAGAAATACCAAGGTGAATACCTAGGCCACAGATTCAAGCTAAAGATCTTCCTGCTGAATGCAAGGCGCAATAAAAACTGCATATCGCTGGACTAAAGCATTCCTTGCATAGCCTCTAACATCATAACATAACTGAGCTGCTAGCAGCAAGCTAACCAATACCTTTCTGAAATGAGAATGACATGCGCTTATCTGCTCAATCAGTGCTCAATCAGGCTCGATCAGGCGAGATTTAGAAAAGGTGGAAAGGGTCCAAGTGGATGCCCCTTCCTTTTTAGGGTGGGTCCTGCTGACTATCATAGGATTGCTTGTAAAAGTGGCCAGGGTCAGAGGAAAAGCTGCCAACACTTCTTAGCGTTCTCTATAGATGCAGCCATTTTCTGTGACTGTAATTTCGGCCTTTTCCCAGAAGTCTCTATTCTGCCTATGCAAATTAACAAAAGCAGTGCTTATTCCTCACTTGCTCAAATGTCCTTCCTGTCCAGAAAGCTCTGATTAAGCATGCTTATTTTCTTTTTCTGGGATATTTTAAATTGTTTCGCTGTCCAGTCTGTGGCAGTAGAAAGCTGCTTATGATGCCAGGTTTTGATGAATCCCCAAGGTACAAGTACAGAGGAATATATCAGTCTCTAGGATATGGAACTTTTAGCTAACACATCACAATATGTGATGCTTGCCAAGAAAACACTACATTCTGGAGCGCTGATGATCAGAACATTCTGCTCCTGAAGGATAGAAAAGACAGCTTGATTGAAATAAAGTCTGTTTATATTGACGCTCTCTCTCTCCCTATATATACATACATGCGTACACACACACACACAGGTATGTCATGCATTTCTTCAGATTTGTTTCAACCATTTACCATTTATTGGAGAATCCCTACTTTTCAAGTGACTGCAAATGAAGTCATCTCTGGCACTTTTTGTGCAAAGTAAGAGACACACATGACACCTTTTTATAAAAGTCATCAGTTTCTTTGTTACTGTGTACTTTCAAAGCATGGGGCTTTCACACGTCAGGTAAACCTGATTACCACTACACAACAAAAGCAGATGCAGCTTTCTTATCTATGTCGTGATAGAACAGTTGTGAATTGAGTAGAAGAAGGGCCCTGATGTGATACTTATTACATGCAGCCTGTAAGATAGTCAAACATGCAGGCTAAGAAGGAAGATGCAAATATCAATGTATTAGAAAAACACCTAAAGGCGAGTGATATGCTTTCATTCATGCATGGCTAGGAAAAATCGCCATACTGTTGCAAACATTCTTACACCACCAACTGGAAATAAATGATTCTGACATTAAACGTAAAGGTGACAATGCATTTGTATCATCACCCTGAGAAGGATCATCTTGGAATTGAGCCGAGGGCCTCTGCACTCAAAGCCAGAAACACTCCACTAAAATAAGATTCCTGTTGGTGCCAACAATTCTCCATGTTAATGCTTGTTCTAGGTGAGCAGTGAACCGATTGCAGGGCTCTTTTGAAAGCAAGGTCTGAGAACCAACAGATACATCCACACGCCGATTACTTTAGTGTTTTGAGAGAATTCCCTTTCTTTTCTTGGAACGAGATTGCATGAAATAATCTTCAGGGCTTGGACAATTCCATGGCAAAACGGCACCTATCAACATTGTAGCCAACACAATATAACAACTGTTTCTGCCCGGTTTCGAACCGGGGACCTTTCGCGTGTGAGGCGAACGTGATAACCACTACACTACAGAAACAGATACCTACAGTTGATTTTTCTGTAATGAAACTGCTCCGAACTGGCTATTCCATGGGCCTCTGGCTTTAGATTTCTTTCATGCAACCTGCCCGACATCCCTAGCTGAACGCTCGTACATGCCATGCAAGACCAGATGTTTGGTATTAGCTCAGACTGGGCAGGGCTGAAGCATGAGACTCTAGCAAAGAATTATCCACTACTGCAAAGAAAAAATTGATGTTGGTTTTGAAACGCAAACTTCAAAACAACTTGAAAAGAGTACCAAGAAAAGGGCTCGTCCGGGATTTGAACCCGGGACCTCTCGCACCCAAAGCGAGAATCATACCCCTAGACCAACGAGCCCTCAAAATCCTCTTACCTCTCAAAAGCTAATACCGGCTCTAAGCCCGCAATGAAGATCATGCTGGTATCTTTATGATGCTTGGTCTGTGAATACGCATGAAAGTCAGTCTCAACTTACCCTTTCTCAAACGATAGCACTATCATTTACAAGTGTCTCCTTTTATTCCGTCCCAGCTTTGGACACGTCTTACAGGAAGTCAGCCCTTATTTATATATTTCTTCAGTGGCTGAAGCTTAATGAGAAAGAGTAACAAGTTGTTCATAACAACATAAGAAACACATTGTGCATTTTCTCTCAAATACTCCTTCACTTTGTGCCAAAAGAAATACCAAGGTGAATACCTAGGCCACAGATTCAAGCTAAAGATCTTCCTGGTGAAGGCAAGGCGCAATAAAAACTGCATATCGCTGGACTAAAGCATTCCTTGCATAGCCTCTAACATCATAACATAACTGAGCTGCTAGCAGCAAGCTAACCAATACCTTTCTGAAATGAGAATGACATGTGCTTATCTGCTCAATCAGTGCTCAATCAGGCTCGATCAGGCGAGATTTAGAAAAGGTGGAAAGGGTCCAAGTGGATGCCCCTTCCTTTTTAGGGTGGGTCCTGCTGACTATCATAGGATTGCTTGTAAAAGTGGCCAGGGTCAGAGGAAAAGCTGCCAACACTTCTTAGCGTTCTCTATAGATGCAGCCATTTTCTGTGACTGTAATTTCGGCCTTTTCCCAGAAGTCTCTATTCTGCCTATGCAAATTAACAAAAGCAGTGCTTATTCCTCACTTGCTCAAATGTCCTTCCTGTCCAGAAAGCTCTGATTAAGCATGCTTATTTTCTTTTTCTGGGATATTTTAAATTGTTTCGCTGTCCAGTCTGTGGCAGTAGAAAGCTGCTTATGATGCCAGGTTTTGATGAATCCCCAAGGTACAAGTACAGAGGAATATATCAGTCTCTAGGATATGGAACTTTTAGCTAACACATCACAATATGTGATGCTTGCCAAGAAAACACTACATTCTGGAGCGCTGATGATCAGAACATTCTGCTCCTGAAGGATAGAAAAGACAGCTTGATTGAAATAAAGTCTGTTTATATTGACGCTCTCTCTCTCCCTATATATACATACATGCGTACACACACACACACAGGTATGTCATGCATTTCTTCAGATTTGTTTCAACCATTTACCATTTATTGGAGAATCCCTACTTTTCAAGTGACTGCAAATGAAGTCATCTCTGGCACTTTTTGTGCAAAGTAAGAGACACACATGACACCTTTTTATAAAAGTCATCAGTTTCTTTGTTACTGTGTACTTTCAAAGCATGGGGCTTTCACACGTCAGGTAAACCTGATTACCACTACACAACAAAAGCAGATGCAGCTTTCTTATCTATGTCGTGATAGAACAGTTGTGAATTGAGTAGAAGAAGGGCCCTGATGTGATACTTATTACATGCAGCCTGTAAGATAGTCAAACATGCAGGCTAAGAAGGAAGATGCAAATATCAATGTATTAGAAAAACACCTAAAGGCGAGTGATATGCTTTCATTCATGCATGGCTAGGAAAAATCGCCATACTGTTGCAAACATTCTTACACCACCAACTGGAAATAAATGATTCTGACATTAAACGTAAAGGTGACAATGCATTTGTATCATCACCTTGAGAAGGATCATCTTGGAATTGAGCCGAGGGCCTCTGCACTCAAAGCCAGAAACACTCCACTAAAATAAGATTCCTGTTGGTGCCAACAATTCTCCATGTTAATGCTTGTTCTAGGTGAGCAGTGAACCGATTGCAGGGCTCTTTTGAAAGCAAGGTCTGAGAACCAACAGATACATCCACACGCCGATTACTTTAGTGTTTTGAGAGAATTCCCTTTCTTGGAACGAGATTGCATGAAATAATCTTCAGGGCTTGGACAATTCCATGGCAAAACGGCACCTATCAACATTGTAGCCAACACAATATAACAACTGTTTCTGCCCGGTTTCGAACAGGGGACCTTTCGCGTGTGAGGCGAACGTGATAACCACTACACTACAGAAACAGATACCTACAGTTGATTTTTCTGTAATTAAACTGCTCCGAACTGGCTATTCCATGGGCCTCTGGCTTTAGATTTCTTTCATGCAACCTGCCCGACATCCCTAGCTGAACGCTCGTACATGCCATGCAAGACCAGATGTTTGGTATTAGCTCAGACTGGGCAGGGCTGAAGCATGAGACTCTAGCAAAGAATTATCCACTACTGCAAAGAAAAAATTGATGTTGGTTTTGAAACGCAAACTTCAAAACAACTTGAAAAGAGTACCAAGAAAAGGGCTCGTCCGGGATTTGAACCCGGGACCTCTCGCACCCAAAGCGAGAATCATACCCCTAGACCAACGAGCCCTCAAAATCCTCTTACCTCTCAAAAGCTAATACCGGCTCTAAGCCCGCAATGAAGATCATGCTGGTATCTTTATGATGCTTGGTCTGTGAATACGCATGAAAGTCAGTCTCAACTTACCCTTTCTCAAACGATAGCACTATCATTTACAAGTGTCTCCTTTTATTCCGTCCCAGCTTTGGACACGTCTTACAGGAAGTCAGCCCTTATTTATATATTTCTTCAGTGGCTGAAGCTTAATGAGAAAGAGTAACAAGTTGTTCATAACAACATAAGAAACACATTGTGCATTTTCTCTTAAATACTCCTTCACTTTGTGCCAAAAGAAATACCAAGGTGAATACCTAGGCCACAGATTCAAGCTAAAGATCTTCCTGCTGAATGCAAGGCGCAATAAAAACTGCATATCGCTGGACTAAAGCATTCCTTGCATAGCCTCTAACATCATAACATAACTGAGCTGCTAGCAGCAAGCTAACCAATACCTTTCTGAAATGAGAATGACATGTGCTTATCTGCTCAATCAGTGCTCAATCAGGCTCGATCAGGCGAGATTTAGAAAAGGTGGAAAGGGTCCAAGTGGATGCCCCTTCCTTTTTAGGGTGGGTCCTGCTGACTATCATAGGATTGCTTGTAAAAGTGGCCAGGGTCAGAGGAAAAGCTGCCAACACTTCTTAGCGTTCTCTATAGATGCAGCCATTTTCTGTGACTGTAATTTCGGCCTTTTCCCAGAAGTCTCTATTCTGCCTATGCAAATTAACAAAAGCAGTGCTTATTCCTCACTTGCTCAAATGTCCTTCCTGTCCAGAAAGCTCTGATTAAGCATGCTTATTTTCTTTTTCTGGGATATTTTAAATTGTTTCGCTGTCCAGTCTGTGGCAGTAGAAAGCTGCTTATGATGCCAGGTTTTGATGAATCCCCAAGGTACAAGTACAGAGGAATATATCAGTCTCTAGGATATGGAACTTTTAGCTAACACATCACAATATGTGATGCTTGCCAAGAAAACACTACATTCTGGAGCGCTGATGATCAGAACATTCTGCTCCTGAAGGATAGAAAAGACAGCTTGATTGAAATAAAGTCTGTTTATATTGACGCTCTCTCTCTCCCTATATATACATACATGCGTACACACACACACACAGGTATGTCATGCATTTCTTCAGATTTGTTTCAACCATTTACCATTTATTGGAGAATCCCTACTTTTCAAGTGACTGCAAATGAAGTCATCTCTGGCACTTTTTGTGCAAAGTAAGAGACACACATGACACCTTTTTATAAAAGTCATCAGTTTCTTTGTTACTGTGTACTTTCAAAGCATGGGGCTTTCACACGTCAGGTAAACCTGATTACCACTACACAACAAAAGCAGATGCAGCTTTCTTATCTATGTCGTGATAGAACAGTTGTGAATTGAGTAGAAGAAGGGCCCTGATGTGATACTTATTACATGCAGCCTGTAAGATAGTCAAACATGCAGGCTAAGAAGGAAGATGCAAATATCAATGTATTAGAAAAACACCTAAAGGCGAGTGATATGCTTTCATTCATGCATGGCTAGGAAAAATCGCCATACTGTTGCAAACATTCTTACACCACCAACTGGAAATAAATGATTCTGACATTAAACGTAAAGGTGACAATGCATTTGTATCATCACCTTGAGAAGGATCATCTTGGAATTGAGCCGAGGGCCTCTGCACTCAAAGCCAGAAACACTCCACTAAAATAAGATTCCTGTTGGTGCCAACAATTCTCCATGTTAATGCTTGTTCTAGGTGAGCAGTGAACCGATTGCAGGGCTCTTTTGAAAGCAAGGTCTGAGAACCAACAGATACATCCACACGCCGATTACTTTAGTGTTTTGAGAGAATTCCCTTTCTTGGAACGAGATTGCATGAAATAATCTTCAGGGCTTGGACAATTCCATGGCAAAACGGCACCTATCAACATTGTAGCCAACACAATATAACAACTGTTTCTGCCCGGTTTCGAACCGGGGACCTTTCGCGTGTGAGGCGAACGTGATAACCACTACACTACAGAAACAGATACCTACAGTTGATTTTTCTGTAATTAAACTGCTCCGAACTGGCTATTCCATGGGCCTCTGGCTTTAGATTTCTTTCATGCAACCTGCCCGACATCCCTAGCTGAACGCTCGTACATGCCATGCAAGACCAGATGTTTGGTATTAGCTCAGACTGGGCAGGGCTGAAGCATGAGACTCTAGCAAAGAATTATCCACTACTGCAAAGAAAAAATTGATGTTGGTTTTGAAACGCAAACTTCAAAACAACTTGAAAAGAGTACCAAGAAAAGGGCTCGTCCGGGATTTGAACCCGGGACCTCTCGCACCCAAAGCGAGAATCATACCCCTAGACCAACGAGCCCTCAAAATCCTCTTACCTCTCAAAAGCTAATACCGGCTCTAAGCCCGCAATGAAGATCATGCTGGTATCTTTATGATGCTTGGTCTGTGAATACGCATGAAAGTCAGTCTCAACTTACCCTTTCTCAAACGATAGCACTATCATTTACAAGTGTCTCCTTTTATTCCGTCCCAGCTTTGGACACGTCTTACAGGAAGTCAGCCCTTATTTATATATTTCTTCAGTGGCTGAAGCTTAATGAGAAAGAGTAACAAGTTGTTCATAACAACATAAGAAACACATTGTGCATTTTCTCTTAAATACTCCTTCACTTTGTGCCAAAAGAAATACCAAGGTGAATACCTAGGCCACAGATTCAAGCTAAAGATCTTCCTGCTGAATGCAAGGCGCAATAAAAACTGCATATCGCTGGACTAAAGCATTCCTTGCATAGCCTCTAACATCATAACATAACTGAGCTGCTAGCAGCAAGCTAACCAATACCTTTCTGAAATGAGAATGACATGTGCTTATCTGCTCAATCAGTGCTCAATCAGGCTCGATCAGGCGAGATTTAGAAAAGGTGGAAAGGGTCCAAGTGGATGCCCCTTCCTTTTTAGGGTGGGTCCTGCTGACTATCATAGGATTGCTTGTAAAAGTGGCCAGGGTCAGAGGAAAAGCTGCCAACACTTCTTAGCGTTCTCTATAGATGCAGCCATTTTCTGTGACTGTAATTTCGGCCTTTTCCCAGAAGTCTCTATTCTGCCTATGCAAATTAACAAAAGCAGTGCTTATTCCTCACTTGCTCAAATGTCCTTCCTGTCCAGAAAGCTCTGATTAAGCATGCTTATTTTCTTTTTCTGGGATATTTTAAATTGTTTCGCTGTCCAGTCTGTGGCAG
Source organism: Triturus cristatus (assembly GCF_964204655.1). Taxonomy (NCBI): domain Eukaryota; kingdom Metazoa; phylum Chordata; class Amphibia; order Caudata; family Salamandridae; genus Triturus; species Triturus cristatus. The sequence continues at coordinate 736,119,150 of NC_140591.1, read as the reverse complement.
TAGAAAGCTGCTTATGATGCCAGGTTTTGATGAATCCCCAAGGTACAAGTACAGAGGAATATATCAGTCTCTAGGATATGGAACTTTTAGCTAACACATCACAATATGTGATGCTTGCCAAGAAAACACTACATTCTGGAGCGCTGATGATCAGAACATTCTGCTCCTGAAGGATAGAAAAGACAGCTTGATTGAAATAAAGTCTGTTTATATTGACGCTCTCTCTCTCCCTATATATACATACATGCATACACACACACACACAGGTATGTCATGCATTTCTTCAGATTTGTTTCAACCATTTACCATTTATTGGAGAATCCCTACTTTTCAAGTGACTGCAAATGAAGTCATCTCTGGCACTTTTTGTGCAAAGTAAGAGACACACATGACACCTTTTTATAAAAGTCATCGGTTTCTTTGTTACTGTGTACTTTCAAAGCATGGGGCTTTCACACGTCAGGTAAACCTGATTACCACTACACAACAAAAGCAGATGCAGCTTTCTTATCTATGTCGTGATAGAACAGTTGTGAATTGAGTAGAAGAAGGGCCCTGATGTGATACTTATTACATGCAGCCTGTAAGATAGTCAAACATGCAGGCTAGGAAGGAAGATGCAAATATCAATGTATTAGAAAAACACCTAAAGGCGAGTGATATGCTTTCATTCATGCATGGCTAGGAAAAATCGCCATACTGTTGCAAACATTCTTACACCACCAACTGGAAATAAATGATTCTGACATTAAACGTAAAGGTGACAATGCATTTGTATCATCACCCTGAGAAGGATCATCTTGGAATTGAGCCGAGGGCCTCTGCACTCAAAGCCAGAAACACTCCACTAAAATAAGATTCCTGTTGGTGCCAACAATTCTCCATGTTAATGCTTGTTCTAGGTGAGCAGTGAACCGATTGCAGGGCTCTTTTGAAAGCAAGGTCTGAGAACCAACAGATACATCCACACGCCGATTACTTTAGTGTTTTGAGAGAATTCCCTTTCTTGGAACGAGATTGCATGAAATAATCTTCAGGGCTTGGACAATTCCATGGCAAAACGGCACCTATCAACATTGTAGCCAACACAATATAACAACTGTTTCTGCCCGGTTTCGAACCGGGGACCTTTCGCGTGTGAGGCGAACGTGATAACCACTACACTACAGAAACAGATACCTACAGTTGATTTTTCTGTAATGAAACTGCTCCGAACTGGCTATTCCATGGGCCTCTGGCTTTAGATTTCTTTCATGCAACCTGCCCGACATCCCTAGCTGAACGCTCGTACATGCCATGCAAGACCAGATGTTTGGTATTAGCTCAGACTGGGCAGGGCTGAAGCATGAGACTCTAGCAAAGAATTATCCACTACTGCAAAGAAAAAATTGATGTTGGTTTTGAAACGCAAACTTCAAAACAACTTGAAAAGAGTACCAAGAAAAGGGCTCGTCCGGGATTTGAACCCGGGACCTCTCGCACCCAAAGCGAGAATCATACCCCTAGACCAACGAGCCCTCAAAATCCTCTTACCTCTCAAAAGCTAATACCGGCTCTAAGCCCGCAATGAAGATCATGCTGGTATCTTTATGATGCTTGGTCTGTGAATACGCATGAAAGTCAGTCTCAACTTACCCTTTCTCAAACGATAGCACTATCATTTACAAGTGTCTCCTTTTATTCCGTCCCAGCTTTGGACACGTCTTACAGGAAGTCAGCCCTTATTTATATATTTCTTCAGTGGCTGAAGCTTAATGAGAAAGAGTAACAAGTTGTTCATAACAACATAAGAAACACATTGTGCATTTTCTCTCAAATACTCCTTCACTTTGTGCCAAAAGAAATACCAAGGTGAATACCTAGGCCACAGATTCAAGCTAAAGATCTTCCTGCTGAATGCAAGGCGCATTAAAAACTGCATATCGCTGGACTAAAGCATTCCTTGCATAGCCTCTAACATCATAACATAACTGAGCTGCTAGCAGCAAGCTAACCAATACCTTTCTGAAATGAGAATGACATGTGCTTATCTGCTCAATCAGTGCTCAATCAGGCTCGATCAGGCGAGATTTAGAAAAGGTGGAAAGGGTCCAAGTGGATGCCCCTTCCTTTTTAGGGTGGGTCCTGCTGACTATCATAGGATTGCTTGTAAAAGTGGCCAGGGTCAGAGGAAAAGCTGCCAACACTTCTTAGCGTTCTCTATAGATGCAGCCATTTTCTGTGACTGTAATTTCGGCCTTTTCCCAGAAGTCTCTATTCTGCCTATGCAAATTAACAAAAGCAGTGCTTATTCCTCACTTGCTCAAATGTCCTTCCTGTCCAGAAAGCTCTGATTAAGCATGCTTATTTTCTTTTTCTGGGATATTTTAAATTGTTTCGCTGTCCAGTCTGTGGCAGTAGAAAGCTGCTTATGATGCCAGGTTTTGATGAATCCCCAAGGTACAAGTACAGAGGAATATATCAGTCTCTAGGATATGGAACTTTTAGCTAACACATCACAATATGTGATGCTTGCCAAGAAAACACTACATTCTGGAGCGCTGATGATCAGAACATTCTGCTCCTGAAGGATAGAAAAGACAGCTTGATTGAAATAAAGTCTGTTTATATTGACGCTCTCTCTCTCCCTATATATACATACATGCGTACACACACACACACAGGTATGTCATGCATTTCTTCAGATTTGTTTCAACCATTTACCATTTATTGGAGAATCCCTACTTTTCAAGTGACTGCAAATGAAGTCATCTCTGGCACTTTTTGTGCAAAGTAAGAGACACACATGACACCTTTTTATAAAAGTCATCAGTTTCTTTGTTACTGTGTACTTTCAAAGCATGGGGCTTTCACACGTCAGGTAAACCTGATTACCACTACACAACAAAAGCAGATGCAGCTTTCTTATCTATGTCGTGATAGAACAGTTGTGAATTGAGTAGAAGAAGGGCCCTGATGTGATACTTATTACATGCAGCCTGTAAGATAGTCAAACATGCAGGCTAAGAAGGAAGATGCAAATATCAATGTATTAGAAAAACACCTAAAGGCGAGTGATATGCTTTCATTCATGCATGGCTAGGAAAAATCGCCATACTGTTGCAAACATTCTTACACCACCAACTGGAAATAAATGATTCTGACATTAAACGTAAAGGTGACAATGCATTTGTATCATCACCTTGAGAAGGATCATCTTGGAATTGAGCCGAGGGCCTCTGCACTCAAAGCCAGAAACACTCCACTAAAATAAGATTCCTGTTGGTGCCAACAATTCTCCATGTTAATGCTTGTTCTAGGTGAGCAGTGAACCGATTGCAGGGCTCTTTTGAAAGCAAGGTCTGAGAACCAACAGATACATCCACACGCCGATTACTTTAGTGTTTTGAGAGAATTCCCTTTCTTGGAACGAGATTGCATGAAATAATCTTCAGGGCTTGGACAATTCCATGGCAAAACGGCACCTATCAACATTGTAGCCAACACAATATAACAACTGTTTCTGCCCGGTTTCGAACCGGGGACCTTTCGCGTGTGAGGCGAACGTGATAACCACTACACTACAGAAACAGATACCTACAGTTGATTTTTCTGTAATTAAACTGCTCCGAACTGGCTATTCCATGGGCCTCTGGCTTTAGATTTCTTTCATGCAACCTGCCCGACATCCCTAGCTGAACGCTCGTACATGCCATGCAAGACCAGATGTTTGGTATTAGCTCAGACTGGGCAGGGCTGAAGCATGAGACTCTAGCAAAGAATTATCCACTACTGCAAAGAAAAAATTGATGTTGGTTTTGAAACGCAAACTTCAAAACAACTTGAAAAGAGTACCAAGAAAAGGGCTCGTCCGGGATTTGAACCCGGGACCTCTCGCACCCAAAGCGAGAATCATACCCCTAGACCAACGAGCCCTCAAAATCCTCTTACCTCTCAAAAGCTAATACCGGCTCTAAGCCCGCAATGAAGATCATGCTGGTATCTTTATGATGCTTGGTCTGTGAATACGCATGAAAGTCAGTCTCAACTTACCCTTTCTCAAACGATAGCACTATCATTTACAAGTGTCTCCTTTTATTCCGTCCCAGCTTTGGACACGTCTTACAGGAAGTCAGCCCTTATTTATATATTTCTTCAGTGGCTGAAGCTTAATGAGAAAGAGTAACAAGTTGTTCATAACAACATAAGAAACACATTGTGCATTTTCTCTTAAATACTCCTTCACTTTGTGCCAAAAGAAATACCAAGGTGAATACCTAGGCCACAGATTCAAGCTAAAGATCTTCCTGCTGAATGCAAGGCGCAATAAAAACTGCATATCGCTGGACTAAAGCATTCCTTGCATAGCCTCTAACATCATAACATAACTGAGCTGCTAGCAGCAAGCTAACCAATACCTTTCTGAAATGAGAATGACATGTGCTTATCTGCTCAATCAGTGCTCAATCAGGCTCGATCAGGCGAGATTTAGAAAAGGTGGAAAGGGTCCAAGTGGATGCCCCTTCCTTTTTAGGGTGGGTCCTGCTGACTATCATAGGATTGCTTGTAAAAGTGGCCAGGGTCAGAGGAAAAGCTGCCAACACTTCTTAGCGTTCTCTATAGATGCAGCCATTTTCTGTGACTGTAATTTCGGCCTTTTCCCAGAAGTCTCTATTCTGCCTATGCAAATTAACAAAAGCAGTGCTTATTCCTCACTTGCTCAAATGTCCTTCCTGTCCAGAAAGCTCTGATTAAGCATGCTTATTTTCTTTTTCTGGGATATTTTAAATTGTTTCGCTGTCCAGTCTGTGGCAGTAGAAAGCTGCTTATGATGCCAGGTTTTGATGAATCCCCAAGGTACAAGTACAGAGGAATATATCAGTCTCTAGGATATGGAACTTTTAGCTAACACATCACAATATGTGATGCTTGCCAAGAAAACACTACATTCTGGAGCGCTGATGATCAGAACATTCTGCTCCTGAAGGATAGAAAAGACAGCTTGATTGAAATAAAGTCTGTTTATATTGACGCTCTCTCTCTCCCTATATATACATACATGCATACACACACACACACAGGTATGTCATGCATTTCTTCAGATTTGTTTCAACCATTTACCATTTATTGGAGAATCCCTACTTTTCAAGTGACTGCAAATGAAGTCATCTCTGGCACTTTTTGTGCAAAGTAAGAGACACACATGACACCTTTTTATAAAAGTCATCGGTTTCTTTGTTACTGTGTACTTTCAAAGCATGGGGCTTTCACACGTCAGGTAAACCTGATTACCACTACACAACAAAAGCAGATGCAGCTTTCTTATCTATGTCGTGATAGAACAGTTGTGAATTGAGTAGAAGAAGGGCCCTGATGTGATACTTATTACATGCAGCCTGTAAGATAGTCAAACATGCAGGCTAGGAAGGAAGATGCAAATATCAATGTATTAGAAAAACACCTAAAGGCGAGTGATATGCTTTCATTCATGCATGGCTAGGAAAAATCGCCATACTGTTGCAAACATTCTTACACCACCAACTGGAAATAAATGATTCTGACATTAAACGTAAAGGTGAGAATGCATTTGTATCATCACCTTGAGAAGGATCATCTTGGAATTGAGCCGAGGGCCTCTGCACTCAAAGCCAGAAACACTCCACTAAAATAAGATTCCTGTTGGTGCCAACAATTCTCCATGTTAATGCTTGTTCTAGGTGAGCAGTGAACCGATTACAGGGCTCTTTTGAAAGCAAGGTCTGAGAACCAACAGATACATCCACACGCCGATTACTTTAGTGTTTTGAGAGAATTCCCTTTCTTGGAACGAGATTGCATGAAATAATCTTCAGGGCTTGGACAATTCCATGGCAAAACGGCACCTATCAACATTGTAGCCAACACAATATAACAACTGTTTCTGCCCGGTTTCGAACCGGGGACCTTTCGCGTGTGAGGCGAACTTGATAACCACTACACTACAGAAACAGATACCTACAGTTGATTTTTCTGTAATGAAACTGCTCCGAACTGGCTATTCCATGGGCCTCTGGCTTTAGATTTCTTTCATGCAACCTGCCCGACATCCCTAGCTGAACGCTCGTACATGCCATGCAAGACCAGATGTTTGGTATTAGCTCAGACTGGGCAGGGCTGAAGCATGAGACTCTAGCAAAGAATTATCCACTACTGCAAAGAAAAAATTGATGTTGGTTTTGAAACGCAAACTTCAAAACAACTTGAAAAGAGTACCAAGAAAAGGGCTCGTCCGGGATTTGAACCCGGGACCTCTCGCACCCAAAGCGAGAATCATACCCCTAGACCAACGAGCCCTCAAAATCCTCTTACCTCTCAAAAGCTAATACCGGCTCTAAGCCCGCAATGAAGATCATGCTGGTATCTTTATGATGCTTGGTCTGTGAATACGCATGAAAGTCAGTCTCAACTTACCCTTTCTCAAACGATAGCACTATCATTTACAAGTGTCTCCTTTTATTCCGTCCCAGCTTTGGACACGTCTTACAGGAAGTCAGCCCTTATTTATATATTTCTTCAGTGGCTGAAGCTTAATGAGAAAGAGTAACAAGTTGTTCATAACAACATAAGAAACACATTGTGCATTTTCTCTCAAATACTCCTTCACTTTGTGCCAAAAGAAATACCAAGGTGAATACCTAGGCCACAGATTCAAGCTAAAGATCTTCCTGGTGAACGCAAGGCGCAATAAAAACTGCATATCGCTGGACTAAAGCATTCCTTGCATAGCCTCTAACATCATAACATAACTGAGCTGCTAGCAGCAAGCTAACCAATACCTTTCTGAAATGAGAATGACATGTGCTTATCTGCTCAATCAGTGCTCAATCAGGCTCGATCAGGCGAGATTTAGAAAAGGTGGAAAGGGTCCAAGTGGATGCCCCTTCCTTTTTAGGGTGGGTCCTGCTGACTATCATAGGATTGCTTGTAAAAGTGGCCAGGGTCAGAGGAAAAGCTGCCAACACTTCTTAGCGTTCTCTATAGATGCAGCCATTTTCTGTGACTGTAATTTCGGCCTTTTCCCAGAAGTCTCTATTCTGCCTATGCAAATTAACAAAAGCAGTGCTTATTCCTCACTTGCTCAAATGTCCTTCCTGTCCAGAAAGCTCTGATTAAGCATGCTTATTTTCTTTTTCTGGGATATTTTAAATTGTTTCGCTGTCCAGTCTGTGGCAGTAGAAAGCTGCTTATGATGCCAGGTTTTGATGAATCCCCAAGGTACAAGTACAGAGGAATATATCAGTCTCTAGGATATGGAACTTTTAGCTAACACATCACAATATGTGATGCTTGCCAAGAAAACACTACATTCTGGAGCGCTGATGATCAGAACATTCTGCTCCTGAAGGATAGAAAAGACAGCTTGATTGAAATAAAGTCTGTTTATATTGACGCTCTCTCTCTCCCTATATATACATACATGCGTACACACACACACACAGGTATGTCATGCATTTCTTCAGATTTGTTTCAACCATTTACCATTTATTGGAGAATCCCTACTTTTCAAGTGACTGCAAATGAAGTCATCTCTGGCACTTTTTGTGCAAAGTAAGAGACACACATGACACCTTTTTATAAAAGTCATCAGTTTCTTTGTTACTGTGTACTTTCAAAGCATGGGGCTTTCACACGTCAGGTAAACCTGATTACCACTACACAACAAAAGCAGATGCAGCTTTCTTATCTATGTCGTGATAGAACAGTTGTGAATTGAGTAGAAGAAGGGCCCTGATGTGATACTTATTACATGCAGCCTGTAAGATAGTCAAACATGCAGGCTAAGAAGGAAGATGCAAATATCAATGTATTAGAAAAACACCTAAAGGCGAGTGATATGCTTTCATTCATGCATGGCTAGGAAAAATCGCCATACTGTTGCAAACATTCTTACACCACCAACTGGAAATAAATGATTCTGACATTAAACGTAAAGGTGACAATGCATTTGTATCATCACCTTGAGAAGGATCATCTTGGAATTGAGCCGAGGGCCTCTGCACTCAAAGCCAGAAACACTCCACTAAAATAAGATTCCTGTTGGTGCCAACAATTCTCCATGTTAATGCTTGTTCTAGGTGAGCAGTGAACCGATTGCAGGGCTCTTTTGAAAGCAAGGTCTGAGAACCAACAGATACATCCACACGCCGATTACTTTAGTGTTTTGAGAGAATTCCCTTTCTTGGAACGAGATTGCATGAAATAATCTTCAGGGCTTGGACAATTCCATGGCAAAACGGCACCTATCAACATTGTAGCCAACACAATATAACAACTGTTTCTGCCCGGTTTCGAACCGGGGACCTTTCGCGTGTGAGGCGAACGTGATAACCACTACACTACAGAAACAGATACCTACAGTTGATTTTTCTGTAATGAAACTGCTCCGAACTGGCTATTCCATGGGCCTCTGGCTTTAGATTTCTTTCATGCAACCTGCCCGACATCCCTAGCTGAACGCTCGTACATGCCATGCAAGACCAGATGTTTGGTATTAGCTCAGACTGGGCAGGGCTGAAGCATGAGACTCTAGCAAAGAATTATCCACTACTGCAAAGAAAAAATTGATGTTGGTTTTGAAACGCAAACTTCAAAACAACTTGAAAAGAGTACCAAGAAAAGGGCTCGTCCGGGATTTGAACCCGGGACCTCTCGCACCCAAAGCGAGAATCATACCCCTAGACCAACGAGCCCTCAAAATCCTCTTACCTCTCAAAAGCTAATACCGGCTCTAAGCCCGCAATGAAGATCATGCTGGTATCTTTATGATGCTTGGTCTGTGAATACGCATGAAAGTCAGTCTCAACTTACCCTTTCTCAAACGATAGCACTATCATTTACAAGTGTCTCCTTTTATTCCGTCCCAGCTTTGGACACGTCTTACAGGAAGTCAGCCCTTATTTATATATTTCTTCAGTGGCTGAAGCTTAATGAGAAAGAGTAACAAGTTGTTCATAACAACATAAGAAACACATTGTGCATTTTCTCTTAAATACTCCTTCACTTTGTGCCAAAAGAAATACCAAGGTGAATACCTAGGCCACAGATTCAAGCTAAAGATCTTCCTGCTGAATGCAAGGCGCATTAAAAACTGCATATCGCTGGACTAAAGCATTCCTTGCATAGCCTCTAACATCATAACATAACTGAGCTGCTAGCAGCAAGCTAACCAATACCTTTCTGAAATGAGAATGACATGTGCCTATCTGCTCAATCAGTGCTCAATCAGGCTCGATCAGGCGAGATTTAGAAAAGGTGGAAAGGGTCCAAGTGGATGCCCCTTCCTTTTTAGGGTGGGTCCTGCTGACTATCATAGGATTGCTTGTAAAAGTGGCCAGGGTCAGAGGAAAAGCTGCCAACACTTCTTAGCGTTCTCTATAGATGCAGCCATTTTCTGTGACTGTAATTTCGGCCTTTTCCCAGAAGTCTCTATTCTGCCTATGCAAATTAACAAAAGCAGTGCTTATTCCTCACTTGCTCAAATGTCCTTCCTGTCCAGAAAGCTCTGATTAAGCATGCTTATTTTCTTTTTCTGGGATATTTTAAATTGTTTCGCTGTCCAGTCTGTGGCAGTAGAAAGCTGCTTATGATGCCAGGTTTTGATGAATCCCCAAGGTACAAGTACAGAGGAATATATCAGTCTCTAGGATATGGAACTTTTAGCTAACACATCACAATATGTGATGCTTGCCAAGAAAACACTACATTCTGGAGCGCTGATGATCAGAACATTCTGCTCCTGAAGGATAGAAAAGACAGCTTGATTGAAATAAAGTCTGTTTATATTGACACTCTCTCTCTCCCTATATATACATACATGCATACACACACACACACAGGTATGTCATGCATTTCTTCAGATTTGTTTCAACCATTTACCATTTATTGGAGAATCCCTACTTTTCAAGTGACTGCAAATGAAGTCATCTCTGGCACTTTTTGTGCAAAGTAAGAGACACACATGACACCTTATTATAAAAGTCATCGGTTTCTTTGTTACTGTGTACTTTCAAAGCATGGGGCTTTCACACGTCAGGTAAACCTGATTACCACTACACAACAAAAGCAGATGCAGCTTTCTTATCTATGTCGTGATAGAACAGTTGTGAATTGAGTAGAAGAAGGGCCCTGATGTGATACTTATTACATGCAGCCTGTAAGATAGTCAAACATGCAGGCTAGGAAGGAAGATGCAAATATCAATGTATTAGAAAAACACCTAAAGGCGAGTGATATGCTTTCATTCATGCATGGCTAGGAAAAATCGCCATACTGTTGCAAACATTCTTACACCACCAACTGGAAATAAATGATTCTGACATTAAACGTAAAGGTGAGAATGCATTTGTATCATCACCTTGAGAAGGATCATCTTGGAATTGAGCCGAGGGCCTCTGCACTCAAAGCCAGAAACACTCCACTAAAATAAGATTCCTGTTGGTGCCAACAATTCTCCATGTTAATGCTTGTTCTAGGTGAGCAGTGAACCGATTACAGGGCTCTTTTGAAAGCAAGGTCTGAGAACCAACAGATACATCCACACGCCGATTACTTTAGTGTTTTGAGAGAATTCCCTTTCTTGGAACGAGATTGCATGAAATAATCTTCAGGGCTTGGACAATTCCATGGCAAAACGGCACCTATCAACATTGTAGCCAACACAATATAACAACTGTTTCTGCCCGGTTTCGAACCGGGGACCTTTCGCGTGTGAGGCGAACTTGATAACCACTACACTACAGAAACAGATACCTACAGTTGATTTTTCTGTAATGAAACTGCTCCGAACTGGCTATTCCATGGGCCTCTGGCTTTAGATTTCTTTCATGCAACCTGCCCGACATCCCTAGCTGAACGCTCGTACATGCCATGCAAGACCAGATGTTTGGTATTAGCTCAGACTGGGCAGGGCTGAAGCATGAGACTCTAGCAAAGAATTATCCACTACTGCAAAGAAAAAATTGATGTTGGTTTTGAAACGCAAACTTCAAAACAACTTGAAAAGAGTACCAAGAAAAGGGCTCGTCCGGGATTTGAACCCGGGACCTCTCGCACCCAAAGCGAGAATCATACCCCTAGACCAACGAGCCCTCAAAATTCTCTTACCTCTCAAAAGCTAATACCGGCTCTAAGCCCGCAATGAAGATCATGCTGGTATCTTTATGATGCTTGGTCTGTGAATACGCATGAAAGTCAGTCTCAACTTACCCTTTCTCAAACGATAGCACTATCATTTACAAGTGTCTCCTTTTATTCCGTCCCAGCTTTGGACACGTCTTACAGGAAGTCAGCCCTTATTTATATATTTCTGCAGTGGCTGAAGCTTAATGAGAAAGAGTAACAAGTTGTTCATAACAACATAAGAAACACATTGTGCATTTTCTCTCAAATACTCCTTCACTTTGTGCCAAAAGAAATACCAAGGTGAATACCTAGGCCACAGATTCAAGCTAAAGATCTTCCTGCTGAATGCAAGGCGCAATAAAAACTGCATATCGCTGGACTAAAGCATTCCTTGCATAGCCTCTAACATCATAACATAACTGAGCTGCTAGCAGCAAGCTAACCAATACCTTTCTGAAATGAGAATGACATGTGCTTATCTGCTCAATCAGTGCTCAATCAGGCTCGATCAGGCGAGATTTAGAAAAGGTGGAAAGGGTCCAAGTGGATGCCCCTTCCTTTTTAGGGTGGGTCCTGCTGACTATCATAGGATTGCTTGTAAAAGTGGCCAGGGTCAGAGGAAAAGCTGCCAACACTTCTTAGCGTTCTCTATAGATGCAGCCATTTTCTGTGACTGTAATTTCGGCCTTTTCCCAGAAGTCTCTATTCTGCCTATGCAAATTAACAAAAGCAGTGCTTATTCCTCACTTGCTCAAATGTCCTTCCTGTCCAGAAAGCTCTGATTAAGCATGCTTATTTTCTTTTTCTGGGATATTTTAAATTGTTTCGCTGTCCAGTCTGTGGCAGTAGAAAGCTGCTTATGATGCCAGGTTTTGATGAATCCCCAAGGTACAAGTACAGAGGAATATATCAGTCTCTAGGATATGGAACTTTTAGCTAACACATCACAATATGTGATGCTTGCCAAGAAAACACTACATTCTGGAGCGCTGATGATCAGAACATTCTGCTCCTGAAGGATAGAAAAGACAGCTTGATTGAAATAAAGTCTGTTTATATTGACGCTCTCTCTCTCCCTATATATACATACATGCATACACACACACACACAGGTATGTCATGCATTTCTTCAGATTTGTTTCAACCATTTACCATTTATTGGAGAATCCCTACTTTTCAAGTGACTGCAAATGAAGTCATCTCTGGCACTTTTTGTGCAAAGTAAGAGACACACATGACACCTTATTATAAAAGTCATCGGTTTCTTTGTTACTGTGTACTTTCAAAGCATGGGGCTTTCACACGTCAGGTAAACCTGATTACCACTACACAACAAAAGCAGATGCAGCTTTCTTATCTATGTCGTGATAGAACAGTTGTGAATTGAGTAGAAGAAGGGCCCTGATGTGATACTTATTACATGCAGCCTGTAAGATAGTCAAACATGCAGGCTAGGAAGGAAGATGCAAATATCAATGTATTAGAAAAACACCTAAAGGCGAGTGATATGCTTTCATTCATGCATGGCTAGGAAAAATCGCCATACTGTTGCAAACATTCTTACACCACCAACTGGAAATAAATGATTCTGACATTAAACGTAAAGGTGAGAATGCATTTGTATCATCACCTTGAGAAGGATCATCTTGGAATTGAGCCGAGGGCCTCTGCACTCAAAGCCAGAAACACTCCACTAAAATAAGATTCCTGTTGGTGCCAACAATTCTCCATGTTAATGCTTGTTCTAGGTGAGCAGTGAACCGATTACAGGGCTCTTTTGAAAGCAAGGTCTGAGAACCAACAGATACATCCACACGCCGATTACTTTAGTGTTTTGAGAGAATTCCCTTTCTTGGAACGAGATTGCATGAAATAATCTTCAGGGCTTGGACAATTCCATGGCAAAACGGCACCTATCAACATTGTAGCCAACACAATATAACAACTGTTTCTGCCCGGTTTCGAACCGGGGACCTTTCGCGTGTGAGGCGAACTTGATAACCACTACACTACAGAAACAGATACCTACAGTTGATTTTTCTGTAATGAAACTGCTCCGAACTGGCTATTCCATGGGCCTCTGGCTTTAGATTTCTTTCATGCAACCTGCCCGACATCCCTAGCTGAACGCTCGTACATGCCATGCAAGACCAGATGTTTGGTATTAGCTCAGACTGGGCAGGGCTGAAGCATGAGACTCTAGCAAAGAATTATCCACTACTGCAAAGAAAAAATTGATGTTGGTTTTGAAACGCAAACTTCAAAACAACTTGAAAAGAGTACCAAGAAAAGGGCTCGTCCGGGATTTGAACCCGGGACCTCTCGCACCCAAAGCGAGAATCATACCCCTAGACCAACGAGCCCTCAAAATCCTCTTACCTCTCAAAAGCTAATACCGGCTCTAAGCCCGCAATGAAGATCATGCTGGTATCTTTATGATGCTTGGTCTGTGAATACGCATGAAAGTCAGTCTCAACTTACCCTTTCTCAAACGATAGCACTATCATTTACAAGTGTCTCCTTTTATTCCGTCCCAGCTTTGGACACGTCTTACAGGAAGTCAGCCCTTATTTATATATTTCTTCAGTGGCTGAAGCTTAATGAGAAAGAGTAACAAGTTGTTCATAACAACATAAGAAACACATTGTGCATTTTCTCTCAAATACTCCTTCACTTTGTGCCAAAAGAAATACCAAGGTGAATACCTAGGCCACAGATTCAAGCTAAAGATCTTCCTGGTGAACGCAAGGCGCAATAAAAACTGCATATCGCTGGACTAAAGCATTCCTTGCATAGCCTCTAACATCATAACATAACTGAGCTGCTAGCAGCAAGCTAACCAATACCTTTCTGAAATGAGAATGACATGTGCTTATCTGCTCAATCAGTGCTCAATCAGGCTCGATCAGGCGAGATTTAGAAAAGGTGGAAAGGGTCCAAGTGGATGCCCCTTCCTTTTTAGGGTGGGTCCTGCTGACTATCATAGGATTGCTTGTAAAAGTGGCCAGGGTCAGAGGAAAAGCTGCCAACACTTCTTAGCGTTCTCTATAGATGCAGCCATTTTCTGTGACTGTAATTTCGGCCTTTTCCCAGAAGTCTCTATTCTGCCTATGCAAATTAACAAAAGCAGTGCTTATTCCTCACTTGCTCAAATGTCCTTCCTGTCCAGAAAGCTCTGATTAAGCATGCTTATTTTCTTTTTCTGGGATATTTTAAATTGTTTCGCTGTCCAGTCTGTGGCAGTAGAAAGCTGCTTATGATGCCAGGTTTTGATGAATCCCCAAGGTACAAGTACAGAGGAATATATCAGTCTCTAGGATATGGAACTTTTAGCTAACACATCACAATATGTGATGCTTGCCAAGAAAACACTACATTCTGGAGCGCTGATGATCAGAACATTCTGCTCCTGAAGGATAGAAAAGACAGCTTGATTGAAATAAAGTCTGTTTATATTGACGCTCTCTCTCTCCCTATATATACATACATGCGTACACACACACACACAGGTATGTCATGCATTTCTTCAGATTTGTTTCAACCATTTACCATTTATTGGAGAATCCCTACTTTTCAAGTGACTGCAAATGAAGTCATCTCTGGCACTTTTTGTGCAAAGTAAGAGACACACATGACACCTTTTTATAAAAGTCATCAGTTTCTTTGTTACTGTGTACTTTCAAAGCATGGGGCTTTCACACGTCAGGTAAACCTGATTACCACTACACAACAAAAGCAGATGCAGCTTTCTTATCTATGTCGTGATAGAACAGTTGTGAATTGAGTAGAAGAAGGGCCCTGATGTGATACTTATTACATGCAGCCTGTAAGATAGTCAAACATGCAGGCTAAGAAGGAAGATGCAAATATCAATGTATTAGAAAAACACCTAAAGGCGAGTGATATGCTTTCATTCATGCATGGCTAGGAAAAATCGCCATACTGTTGCAAACATTCTTACACCACCAACTGGAAATAAATGATTCTGACATTAAACGTAAAGGTGACAATGCATTTGTATCATCACCTTGAGAAGGATCATCTTGGAATTGAGCCGAGGGCCTCTGCACTCAAAGCCAGAAACACTCCACTAAAATAAGATTCCTGTTGGTGCCAACAATTCTCCATGTTAATGCTTGTTCTAGGTGAGCAGTGAACCGATTGCAGGGCTCTTTTGAAAGCAAGGTCTGAGAACCAACAGATACATCCACACGCCGATTACTTTAGTGTTTTGAGAGAATTCCCTTTCTTGGAACGAGATTGCATGAAATAATCTTCAGGGCTTGGACAATTCCATGGCAAAACGGCACCTATCAACATTGTAGCCAACACAATATAACAACTGTTTCTGCCCGGTTTCGAACCGGGGACCTTTCGCGTGTGAGGCGAACGTGATAACCACTACACTACAGAAACAGATACCTACAGTTGATTTTTCTGTAATTAAACTGCTCCGAACTGGCTATTCCATGGGCCTCTGGCTTTAGATTTCTTTCATGCAACCTGCCCGACATCCCTAGCTGAACGCTCAGACATGCCATGCAAGACCAGATGTTTGGTATTAGCTCAGACTGGGCAGGGCTGAAGCATGAGACTCTAGCAAAGAATTATCCACTACTGCAAAGAAAAAATTGATGTTGGTTTTGAAACGCAAACTTCAAAACAACTTGAAAAGAGTACCAAGAAAAGGGCTCGTCCGGGATTTGAACCCGGGACCTCTCGCACCCAAAGCGAGAATCATACCCCTAGACCAACGAGCCCTCAAAATCCTCTTACCTCTCAAAAGCTAATACCGGCTCTAAGCCCGCAATGAAGATCATGCTGGTATCTTTATGATGCTTGGTCTGTGAATACGCATGAAAGTCAGTCTCAACTTACCCTTTCTCAAACGATAGCACTATCATTTACAAGTGTCTGCTTTTATTCCGTCCCAGCTTTGGACACGTCTTACAGGAAGTCAGCCCTTATTTATATATTTCTTCAGTGGCTGAAGCTTAATGAGAAAGAGTAACAAGTTGTTCATAACAACATAAGAAACACATTGTGCATTTTCTCTTAAATACTCCTTCACTTTGTGCCAAAAGAAATACCAAGGTGAATACCTAGGCCACAGATTCAAGCTAAAGATCTTCCTGCTGAATGCAAGGCGCAATAAAAACTGCATATCGCTGGACTAAAGCATTCCTTGCATAGCCTCTAACATCATAACATAACTGAGCTGCTAGCAGCAAGCTAACCAATACCTTTCTGAAATGAGAATGACATGTGCTTATCTGCTCAATCAGTGCTCAATCAGGCTCGATCAGGCGAGATTTAGAAAAGGTGGAAAGGGTCCAAGTGGATGCCCCTTCCTTTTTAGGGTGGGTCCTGCTGACTATCATAGGATTGCTTGTAAAAGTGGCCAGGGTCAGAGGAAAAGCTGCCAACACTTCTTAGCGTTCTCTATAGATGCAGCCATTTTCTGTGACTGTAATTTCGGCCTTTTCCCAGAAGTCTCTATTCTGCCTATGCAAATTAACAAAAGCAGTGCTTATTCCTCACTTGCTCAAATGTCCTTCCTGTCCAGAAAGCTCTGATTAAGCATGCTTATTTTCTTTTTCTGGGATATTTTAAATTGTTTCGCTGTCCAGTCTGTGGCAGTAGAAAGCTGCTTATGATGCCAGGTTTTGATGAATCCCCAAGGTACAAGTACAGAGGAATATATCAGTCTCTAGGATATGGAACTTTTAGCTAACACATCACAATATGTGATGCTTGCCAAGAAAACACTACATTCTGGAGCGCTGATGATCAGAACATTCTGCTCCTGAAGGATAGAAAAGACAGCTTGATTGAAATAAAGTCTGTTTATATTGACGCTCTCTCTCTCCCTATATATACATACATGCATACACACACACACACAGGTATGTCATGCATTTCTTCAGATTTGTTTCAACCATTTACCATTTATTGGAGAATCCCTACTTTTCAAGTGACTGCAAATGAAGTCATCTCTGGCACTTTTTGTGCAAAGTAAGAGACACACATGACACCTTATTATAAAAGTCATCGGTTTCTTTGTTACTGTGTACTTTCAAAGCATGGGGCTTTCACACGTCAGGTAAACCTGATTACCACTACACAACAAAAGCAGATGCAGCTTTCTTATCTATGTCGTGATAGAACAGTTGTGAATTGAGTAGAAGAAGGGCCCTGATGTGATACTTATTACATGCAGCCTGTAAGATAGTCAAACATGCAGGCTAGGAAGGAAGATGCAAATATCAATGTATTAGAAAAACACCTAAAGGCGAGTGATATGCTTTCATTCATGCATGGCTAGGAAAAATCGCCATACTGTTGCAAACATTCTTACACCACCAACTGGAAATAAATGATTCTGACATTAAACGTAAAGGTGAGAATGCATTTGTATCATCACCTTGAGAAGGATCATCTTGGAATTGAGCCGAGGGCCTCTGCACTCAAAGCCAGAAACACTCCACTAAAATAAGATTCCTGTTGGTGCCAACAATTCTCCATGTTAATGCTTGTTCTAGGTGAGCAGTGAACCGATTACAGGGCTCTTTTGAAAGCAAGGTCTGAGAACCAACAGATACATCCACACGCCGATTACTTTAGTGTTTTGAGAGAATTCCCTTTCTTGGAACGAGATTGCATGAAATAATCTTCAGGGCTTGGACAATTCCATGGCAAAACGGCACCTATCAACATTGTAGCCAACACAATATAACAACTGTTTCTGCCCGGTTTCGAACCGGGGACCTTTCGCGTGTGAGGCGAACTTGATAACCACTACACTACAGAAACAGATACCTACAGTTGATTTTTCTGTAATGAAACTGCTCCGAACTGGCTATTCCATGGGCCTCTGGCTTTAGATTTCTTTCATGCAACCTGCCCGACATCCCTAGCTGAACGCTCGTACATGCCATGCAAGACCAGATGTTTGGTATTAGCTCAGACTGGGCAGGGCTGAAGCATGAGACTCTAGCAAAGAATTATCCACTACTGCAAAGAAAAAATTGATGTTGGTTTTGAAACGCAAACTTCAAAACAACTTGAAAAGAGTACCAAGAAAAGGGCTCGTCCGGGATTTGAACCCGGGACCTCTCGCACCCAAAGCGAGAATCATACCCCTAGACCAACGAGCCCTCAAAATTCTCTTACCTCTCAAAAGCTAATACCGGCTCTAAGCCCGCAATGAAGATCATGCTGGTATCTTTATGATGCTTGGTCTGTGAATACGCATGAAAGTCAGTCTCAACTTACCCTTTCTCAAACGATAGCACTATCATTTACAAGTGTCTCCTTTTATTCCGTCCCAGCTTTGGACACGTCTTACAGGAAGTCAGCCCTTATTTATATATTTCTGCAGTGGCTGAAGCTTAATGAGAAAGAGTAACAAGTTGTTCATAACAACATAAGAAACACATTGTGCATTTTCTCTCAAATACTCCTTCACTTTGTGCCAAAAGAAATACCAAGGTGAATACCTAGGCCACAGATTCAAGCTAAAGATCTTCCTGCTGAATGCAAGGCGCAATAAAAACTGCATATCGCTGGACTAAAGCATTCCTTGCATAGCCTCTAACATCATAACATAACTGAGCTGCTAGCAGCAAGCTAACCAATACCTTTCTGAAATGAGAATGACATGTGCTTATCTGCTCAATCAGTGCTCAATCAGGCTCGATCAGGCGAGATTTAGAAAAGGTGGAAAGGGTCCAAGTGGATGCCCCTTCCTTTTTAGGGTGGGTCCTGCTGACTATCATAGGATTGCTTGTAAAAGTGGCCAGGGTCAGAGGAAAAGCTGCCAACACTTCTTAGCGTTCTCTATAGATGCAGCCATTTTCTGTGACTGTAATTTCGGCCTTTTCCCAGAAGTCTCTATTCTGCCTATGCAAATTAACAAAAGCAGTGCTTATTCCTCACTTGCTCAAATGTCCTTCCTGTCCAGAAAGCTCTGATTAAGCATGCTTATTTTCTTTTTCTGGGATATTTTAAATTGTTTCGCTGTCCAGTCTGTGGCAGTAGAAAGCTGCTTATGATGCCAGGTTTTGATGAATCCCCAAGGTACAAGTACAGAGGAATATATCAGTCTCTAGGATATGGAACTTTTAGCTAACACATCACAATATGTGATGCTTGCCAAGAAAACACTACATTCTGGAGCGCTGATGATCAGAACATTCTGCTCCTGAAGGATAGAAAAGACAGCTTGATTGAAATAAAGTCTGTTTATATTGACGCTCTCTCTCTCCCTATATATACATACATGCATACACACACACACACAGGTATGTCATGCATTTCTTCAGATTTGTTTCAACCATTTACCATTTATTGGAGAATCCCTACTTTTCAAGTGACTGCAAATGAAGTCATCTCTGGCACTTTTTGTGCAAAGTAAGAGACACACATGACACCTTATTATAAAAGTCATCGGTTTCTTTGTTACTGTGTACTTTCAAAGCATGGGGCTTTCACACGTCAGGTAAACCTGATTACCACTACACAACAAAAGCAGATGCAGCTTTCTTATCTATGTCGTGATAGAACAGTTGTGAATTGAGTAGAAGAAGGGCCCTGATGTGATACTTATTACATGCAGCCTGTAAGATAGTCAAACATGCAGGCTAGGAAGGAAGATGCAAATATCAATGTATTAGAAAAACACCTAAAGGCGAGTGATATGCTTTCATTCATGCATGGCTAGGAAAAATCGCCATACTGTTGCAAACATTCTTACACCACCAACTGGAAATAAATGATTCTGACATTAAACGTAAAGGTGAGAATGCATTTGTATCATCACCTTGAGAAGGATCATCTTGGAATTGAGCCGAGGGCCTCTGCACTCAAAGCCAGAAACACTCCACTAAAATAAGATTCCTGTTGGTGCCAACAATTCTCCATGTTAATGCTTGTTCTAGGTGAGCAGTGAACCGATTACAGGGCTCTTTTGAAAGCAAGGTCTGAGAACCAACAGATACATCCACACGCCGATTACTTTAGTGTTTTGAGAGAATTCCCTTTCTTGGAACGAGATTGCATGAAATAATCTTCAGGGCTTGGACAATTCCATGGCAAAACGGCACCTATCAACATTGTAGCCAACACAATATAACAACTGTTTCTGCCCGGTTTCGAACCGGGGACCTTTCGCGTGTGAGGCGAACTTGATAACCACTACACTACAGAAACAGATACCTACAGTTGATTTTTCTGTAATGAAACTGCTCCGAACTGGCTATTCCATGGGCCTCTGGCTTTAGATTTCTTTCATGCAACCTGCCCGACATCCCTAGCTGAACGCTCGTACATGCCATGCAAGACCAGATGTTTGGTATTAGCTCAGACTGGGCAGGGCTGAAGCATGAGACTCTAGCAAAGAATTATCCACTACTGCAAAGAAAAAATTGATGTTGGTTTTGAAACGCAAACTTCAAAACAACTTGAAAAGAGTACCAAGAAAAGGGCTTGTCCGGGATTTGAACCCGGGACCTCTCGCACCCAAAGCGAGAATCATACCCCTAGACCAACGAGCCCTCAAAATTCTCTTACCTCTCAAAAGCTAATACCGGCTCTAAGCCCGCAATGAAGATCATGCTGGTATCTTTATGATGCTTGGTCTGTGAATACGCATGAAAGTCAGTCTCAACTTACCCTTTCTCAAACGATAGCACTATCATTTACAAGTGTCTCCTTTTATTCCGTCCCAGCTTTGGACACGTCTTACAGGAAGTCAGCCCTTATTTATATATTTCTGCAGTGGCTGAAGCTTAATGAGAAAGAGTAACAAGTTGTTCATAACAACATAAGAAACACATTGTGCATTTTCTCTCAAATACTCCTACACTTTGTGCCAAAAGAAATACCAAGGTGAATACCTAGGCCACAGATTCAAGCTAAAGATCTTCCTGGTGAAGGCAAGGCGCAATAAAAACTGCATATCGCTGGACTAAAGCATTCCTTGCATAGCCTCTAACATCATAACATAACTGAGCTGCTAGCAGCAAGCTAACCAATACCTTTCTGAAATGAGAATGACATGTGCTTATCTGCTCAATCAGTGCTCAATCAGGCGAGATCAGGCGAGATTTAGAAAAGGTGGAAAGGGTCCAAGTGGATGCCCCTTCCTTTTTAGGGTGGGTCCTGCTGACTATCATAGGATTGCTTGTAAAAGTGGCCAGGGTCAGAGGAAAAGCTGCCAACACTTCTTAGCGTTCTCTATAGATGCAGCCATTTTCTGTGACTGTAATTTCGGCCTTTTCCCAGAAGTCTCTATTCTGCCTATGCAAATTAACAAAAGCAGTGCTTATTCCTCACTTGCTCAAATGTCCTTCCTGTCCAGAAAGCTCTGATTAAGCATGCTTATTTTCTTTTTCTGGGATATTTTAAATTGTTTCGCTGTCCAGTCTGTGGCAGTAGAAAGCTGCTTATGATGCCAGGTTTTGATGAATCCCCAAGGTACAAGTACAGAGGAATATATCAGTCTCTAGGATATGGAACTTTTAGCTAACACATCACAATATGTGATGCTTGCCAAGAAAACACTACATTCTGGAGCGCTGATGATCAGAACATTCTGCTCCTGAAGGATAGAAAAGACAGCTTGATTGAAATAAAGTCTGTTTATATTGACGCTCTCTCTCTCCCTATATATACATACATGCATACACACACACACACAGGTATGTCATGCATTTCTTCAGATTTGTTTCAACCATTTACCATTTATTGGAGAATCCCTACTTTTCAAGTGACTGCAAATGAAGTCATCTCTGGCACTTTTTGTGCAAAGTAAGAGACACACATGACACCTTATTATAAAAGTCATCGGTTTCTTTGTTACTGTGTACTTTCAAAGCATGGGGCTTTCACACGTCAGGTAAACCTGATTACCACTACACAACAAAAGCAGATGCAGCTTTCTTATCTATGTCGTGATAGAACAGTTGTGAATTGAGTAGAAGAAGGGCCCTGATGTGATACTTATTACATGCAGCCTGTAAGATAGTCAAACATGCAGGCTAGGAAGGAAGATGCAAATATCAATGTATTAGAAAAACACCTAAAGGCGAGTGATATGCTTTCATTCATGCATGGCTAGGAAAAATCGCCATACTGTTGCAAACATTCTTACACCACCAACTGGAAATAAATGATTCTGACATTAAACGTAAAGGTGAGAATGCATTTGTATCATCACCTTGAGAAGGATCATCTTGGAATTGAGCCGAGGGCCTCTGCACTCAAAGCCAGAAACACTCCACTAAAATAAGATTCCTGTTGGTGCCAACAATTCTCCATGTTAATGCTTGTTCTAGGTGAGCAGTGAACCGATTACAGGGCTCTTTTGAAAGCAAGGTCTGAGAACCAACAGATACATCCACACGCCGATTACTTTAGTGTTTTGAGAGAATTCCCTTTCTTGGAACGAGATTGCATGAAATAATCTTCAGGGCTTGGACAATTCCATGGCAAAACGGCACCTATCAACATTGTAGCCAACACAATATAACAACTGTTTCTGCCCGGTTTCGAACCGGGGACCTTTCGCGTGTGAGGCGAACTTGATAACCACTACACTACAGAAACAGATACCTACAGTTGATTTTTCTGTAATGAAACTGCTCCGAACTGGCTATTCCATGGGCCTCTGGCTTTAGATTTCTTTCATGCAACCTGCCCGACATCCCTAGCTGAACGCTCGTACATGCCATGCAAGACCAGATGTTTGGTATTAGCTCAGACTGGGCAGGGCTGAAGCATGAGACTCTAGCAAAGAATTATCCACTACTGCAAAGAAAAAATTGATGTTGGTTTTGAAACGCAAACTTCAAAACAACTTGAAAAGAGTACCAAGAAAAGGGCTCGTCCGGGATTTGAACCCGGGACCTCTCGCACCCAAAGCGAGAATCATACCCCTAGACCAACGAGCCCTCAAAATTCTCTTACCTCTCAAAAGCTAATACCGGCTCTAAGCCCGCAATGAAGATCATGCTGGTATCTTTATGATGCTTGGTCTGTGAATACGCATGAAAGTCAGTCTCAACTTACCCTTTCTCAAACGATAGCACTATCATTTACAAGTGTCTCCTTTTATTCCGTCCCAGCTTTGGACACGTCTTACAGGAAGTCAGCCCTTATTTATATATTTCTGCAGTGGCTGAAGCTTAATGAGAAAGAGTAACAAGTTGTTCATAACAACATAAGAAACACATTGTGCATTTTCTCTCAAATACTCCTTCACTTTGTGCCAAAAGAAATACCAAGGTGAATACCTAGGCCACAGATTCAAGCTAAAGATCTTCCTGGTGAAGGCAAGGCGCAATAAAAACTGCATATCGCTGGACTAAAGCATTCCTTGCATAGCCTCTAACATCATAACATAACTGAGCTGCTAGCAGCAAGCTAACCAATACCTTTCTGAAATGAGAATGACATGTGCTTATCTGCTCAATCAGTGCTCAATCAGGCTCGATCAGGCGAGATTTAGAAAAGGTGGAAAGGGTCCAAGTGGATGCCCCTTCCTTTTTAGGGTGGGTCCTGCTGACTATCATAGGATTGCTTGTAAAAGTGGCCAGGGTCAGAGGAAAAGCTGCCAACACTTCTTAGCGTTCTCTATAGATGCAGCCATTTTCTGTGACTGTAATTTCGGCCTTTTCCCAGAAGTCTCTATTCTGCCTATGCAAATTAACAAAAGCAGTGCTTATTCCTCACTTGCTCAAATGTCCTTCCTGTCCAGAAAGCTCTGATTAAGCATGCTTATTTTCTTTTTCTGGGATATTTTAAATTGTTTCGCTGTCCAGTCTGTGGCAGTAGAAAGCTGCTTATGATGCCAGGTTTTGATGAATCCCCAAGGTACAAGTACAGAGGAATATATCAGTCTCTAGGATATGGAACTTTTAGCTAACACATCACAATATGTGATGCTTGCCAAGAAAACACTACATTCTGGAGCGCTGATGATCAGAACATTCTGCTCCTGAAGGATAGAAAAGACAGCTTGATTGAAATAAAGTCTGTTTATATTGACGCTCTCTCTCTCCCTATATATACATACATGCATACACACACACACACACACAGGTATGTCATGCATTTCTTCAGATTTGTTTCAACCATTTACCATTTATTGGAGAATCCCTACTTTTCAAGTGACTGCAAATGAAGTCATCTCTGGCACTTTTTGTGCAAAGTAAGAGACACACATGACACCTTTTTATAAAAGTCATCGGTTTCTTTGTTACTGTGTACTTTCAAAGCATGGGGCTTTCACACGTCAGGTAAACCTGATTACCACTACACAACAAAAGCAGATGCAGCTTTCTTATCTATGTCGTGATAGAACAGTTGTGAATTGAGTAGAAGAAGGGCCCTGATGTGATACTTATTACATGCAGCCTGTAAGATAGTCAAACATGCAGGCTAGGAAGGAAGATGCAAATATCAATGTATTAGAAAAACACCTAAAGGCGAGTGATATGCTTTCATTCATGCATGGCTAGGAAAAATCGCCATACTGTTGCAAACATTCTTACACCACCAACTGGAAATAAATGATTCTGACATTAAACGTAAAGGTGACAATGCATTTGTATCATCACCCTGAGAAGGATCATCTTGGAATTGAGCCGAGGGCCTCTGCACTCAAAGCCAGAAACACTCCACTAAAATAAGATTCCTGTTGGTGCCAACAATTCTCCATGTTAATGCTTGTTCTAGGTGAGCAGTGAACCGATTGCAGGGCTCTTTTGAAAGCAAGGTCTGAGAACCAACAGATACATCCACACGCCGATTACTTTAGTGTTTTGAGAGAATTCCCTTTCTTGGAACGAGATTGCATGAAATAATCTTCAGGGCTTGGACAATTCCATGGCAAAACGGCACCTATCAACATTGTAGCCAACACAATATAACAACTGTTTCTGCCCGGTTTCGAACCGGGGACCTTTCGCGCGTGAGGCGAACGTGATAACCACTACACTACAGAAACAGATACCTACAGTTGATTTTTCTGTAATGAAACTGCTCCGAACTGGCTATTCCATGGGCCTCTGGCTTTAGATTTCTTTCATGCAACCTGCCCGACATCCCTAGCTGAACGCTCGTACATGCCATGCAAGACCAGATGTTTGGTATTAGCTCAGACTGGGCAGGGCTGAAGCATGAGACTCTAGCAAAGAATTATCCACTACTGCAAAGAAAAAATTGATGTTGGTTTTGAAACGCAAACTTCAAAACAACTTGAAAAGAGTACCAAGAAAAGGGCTCGTCCGGGATTTGAACCCGGGACCTCTCGCACCCAAAGCGAGAATCATACCCCTAGACCAACGAGCCCTCAAAATCCTCTTACCTCTCAAAAGCTAATACCGGCTCTAAGCCCGCAATGAAGATCATGCTGGTATCTTTATGATGCTTGGTCTGTGAATACGCATGAAAGTCAGTCTCAACTTACCCTTTCTCAAACGATAGCACTATCATTTACAAGTGTCTCCTTTTATTCCGTCCCAGCTTTGGACACGTCTTACAGGAAGTCAGCCCTTATTTATATATTTCTTCAGTGGCTGAAGCTTAATGAGAAAGAGTAACAAGTTGTTCATAACAACATAAGAAACACATTGTGCATTTTCTCTCAAATACTCCTTCACTTTGTGCCAAAAGAAATACCAAGGTGAATACCTAGGCCACAGATTCAAGCTAAAGATCTTCCTGCTGAATGCAAGGCGCATTAAAAACTGCATATCGCTGGACTAAAGCATTCCTTGCATAGCCTCTAACATCATAACATAACTGAGCTGCTAGCAGCAAGCTAACCAATACCTTTCTGAAATGAGAATGACATGTGCTTATCTGCTCAATCAGTGCTCAATAGGCTCGATCAGGCGAGATTTAGAAAAGGTGGAAAGGGTCCAAGTGGATGCCCCTTCCTTTTTAGGGTGGGTCCTGCTGACTATCATAGGATTGCTTGTAAAAGTGGCC
Source organism: Triturus cristatus (assembly GCF_964204655.1). Lineage (NCBI taxonomy): Eukaryota > Metazoa > Chordata > Amphibia > Caudata > Salamandridae > Triturus > Triturus cristatus. Next base: position 736,093,017 of record NC_140591.1, on the reverse strand, counting down.
AGGGTCAGAGGAAAAGCTGCCAACACTTCTTAGCGTTCTCTATAGATGCAGCCATTTTCTGTGACTGTAATTTCGGCCTTTTCCCAGAAGTCTCTATTCTGCCTATGCAAATTAACAAAAGCAGTGCTTATTCCTCACTTGCTCAAATGTCCTTCCTGTCCAGAAAGCTCTGATTAAGCATGCTTATTTTCTTTTTCTGGGATATTTTAAATTGTTTCGCTGTCCAGTCTGTGGCAGTAGAAAGCTGCTTATGATGCCAGGTTTTGATGAATCCCCAAGGTACAAGTACAGAGGAATATATCAGTCTCTAGGATATGGAACTTTTAGCTAACACATCACAATATGTGATGCTTGCCAAGAAAACACTACATTCTGGAGCGCTGATGATCAGAACATTCTGCTCCTGAAGGATAGAAAAGACAGCTTGATTGAAATAAAGTCTGTTTATATTGACGCTCTCTCTCTCCCTATATATACATACATGCATACACACACACACACACACAGGTATGTCATGCATTTCTTCAGATTTGTTTCAACCATTTACCATTTATTGGAGAATCCCTACTTTTCAAGTGACTGCAAATGAAGTCATCTCTGGCACTTTTTGTGCAAAGTAAGAGACACACATGACACCTTTTTATAAAAGTCATCGGTTTCTTTGTTACTGTGTACTTTCAAAGCATGGGGCTTTCACACGTCAGGTAAACCTGATTACCACTACACAACAAAAGCAGATGCAGCTTTCTTATCTATGTCGTGATAGAACAGTTGTGAATTGAGTAGAAGAAGGGCCCTGATGTGATACTTATTACATGCAGCCTGTAAGATAGTCAAACATGCAGGCTAGGAAGGAAGATGCAAATATCAATGTATTAGAAAAACACCTAAAGGCGAGTGATATGCTTTCATTCATGCATGGCTAGGAAAAATCGCCATACTGTTGCAAACATTCTTACACCACCAACTGGAAATAAATGATTCTGACATTAAACGTAAAGGTGACAATGCATTTGTATCATCACCCTGAGAAGGATCATCTTGGAATTGAGCCGAGGGCCTCTGCACTCAAAGCCAGAAACACTCCACTAAAATAAGATTCCTGTTGGTGCCAACAATTCTCCATGTTAATGCTTGTTCTAGGTGAGCAGTGAACCGATTGCAGGGCTCTTTTGAAAGCAAGGTCTGAGAACCAACAGATACATCCACACGCCGATTACTTTAGTGTTTTGAGAGAATTCCCTTTCTTGGAACGAGATTGCATGAAATAATCTTCAGGGCTTGGACAATTCCATGGCAAAACGGCACCTATCAACATTGTAGCCAACACAATATAACAACTGTTTCTGCCCGGTTTCGAACCGGGGACCTTTCGCGCGTGAGGCGAACGTGATAACCACTACACTACAGAAACAGATACCTACAGTTGATTTTTCTGTAATGAAACTGCTCCGAACTGGCTATTCCATGGGCCTCTGGCTTTAGATTTCTTTCATGCAACCTGCCCGACATCCCTAGCTGAACGCTCGTACATGCCATGCAAGACCAGATGTTTGGTATTAGCTCAGACTGGGCAGGGCTGAAGCATGAGACTCTAGCAAAGAATTATCCACTACTGCAAAGAAAAAATTGATGTTGGTTTTGAAACGCAAACTTCAAAACAACTTGAAAAGAGTACCAAGAAAAGGGCTCGTCCGGGATTTGAACCCGGGACCTCTCGCACCCAAAGCGAGAATCATACCCCTAGACCAACGAGCCCTCAAAATCCTCTTACCTCTCAAAAGCTAATACCGGCTCTAAGCCCGCAATGAAGATCATGCTGGTATCTTTATGATGCTTGGTCTGTGAATACGCATGAAAGTCAGTCTCAACTTACCCTTTCTCAAACGATAGCACTATCATTTACAAGTGTCTCCTTTTATTCCGTCCCAGCTTTGGACACGTCTTACAGGAAGTCAGCCCTTATTTATATATTTCTTCAGTGGCTGAAGCTTAATGAGAAAGAGTAACAAGTTGTTCATAACAACATAAGAAACACATTGTGCATTTTCTCTCAAATACTCCTTCACTTTGTGCCAAAAGAAATACCAAGGTGAATACCTAGGCCACAGATTCAAGCTAAAGATCTTCCTGCTGAATGCAAGGCGCATTAAAAACTGCATATCGCTGGACTAAAGCATTCCTTGCATAGCCTCTAACATCATAACATAACTGAGCTGCTAGCAGCAAGCTAACCAATACCTTTCTGAAATGAGAATGACATGTGCTTATCTGCTCAATCAGTGCTCAATCAGGCTCGATCAGGCGAGATTTAGAAAAGGTGGAAAGGGTCCAAGTGGATGCCCCTTCCTTTTTAGGGTGGGTCCTGCTGACTATCATAGGATTGCTTGTAAAAGTGGCCAGGGTCAGAGGAAAAGCTGCCAACACTTCTTAGCGTTCTCTATAGATGCAGCCATTTTCTGTGACTGTAATTTCGGCCTTTTCCCAGAAGTCTCTATTCTGCCTATGCAAATTAACAAAAGCAGTGCTTATTCCTCACTTGCTCAAATGTCCTTCCTGTCCAGAAAGCTCTGATTAAGCATGCTTATTTTCTTTTTCTGGGATATTTTAAATTGTTTCGCTGTCCAGTCTGTGGCAGTAGAAAGCTGCTTATGATGCCAGGTTTTGATGAATCCCCAAGGTACAAGTACAGAGGAATATATCAGTCTCTAGGATATGGAACTTTTAGCTAACACATCACAATATGTGATGCTTGCCAAGAAAACACTACATTCTGGAGCGCTGATGATCAGAACATTCTGCTCCTGAAGGATAGAAAAGACAGCTTGATTGAAATAAAGTCTGTTTATATTGACGCTCTCTCTCTCCCTATATATACATACATGCATACACACACACACACAGGTATGTCATGCATTTCTTCAGATTTGTTTCAACCATTTACCATTTATTGGAGAATCCCTACTTTTCAAGTGACTGCAAATGAAGTCATCTCTGGCACTTTTTGTGCAAAGTAAGAGACACACATGACACCTTATTATAAAAGTCATCGGTTTCTTTGTTACTGTGTACTTTCAAAGCATGGGGATTTCACACGTCAGGTAAACCTGATTACCACTACACAACAAAAGCAGATGCAGCTTTCTTATCTATGTCGTGATAGAACAGTTGTGAATTGAGTAGAAGAAGGGCCCTGATGTGATACTTATTACATGCAGCCTGTAAGATAGTCAAACATGCAGGCTAGGAAGGAAGATGCAAATATCAATGTATTAGAAAAACACCTAAAGGCGAGTGATATGCTTTCATTCATGCATGGCTAGGAAAAATCGCCATACTGTTGCAAACATTCTTACACCACCAACTGGAAATAAATGATTCTGACATTAAACGTAAAGGTGAGAATGCATTTGTATCATCACCTTGAGAAGGATCATCTTGGAATTGAGCCGAGGGCCTCTGCACTCAAAGCCAGAAACACTCCACTAAAATAAGATTCCTGTTGGTGCCAACAATTCTCCATGTTAATGCTTGTTCTAGGTGAGCAGTGAACCGATTACAGGGCTCTTTTGAAAGCAAGGTCTGAGAACCAACAGATACATCCACACGCCGATTACTTTAGTGTTTTGAGAGAATTCCCTTTCTTGGAACGAGATTGCATGAAATAATCTTCAGGACTTGGACAATTCCATGGCAAAACGGCACCTATCAACATTGTAGCCAACACAATATAACAACTAATTCTGCCCGGTTTCGAACCGGGGACCTTTCGCGTGTGAGGCGAACTTGATAACCACTACACTACAGAAACAGATACCTACAGTTGATTTTTCTGTAATGAAACTGCTCCGAACTGGCTATTCCATGGGCCTCTGGCTTTAGATTTCTTTCATGCAACCTGCCCGACATCCCTAGCTGAACGCTCGTACATGCCATGCAAGACCAGATGTTTGGTATTAGCTCAGACTGGGCAGGGCTGAAGCATGAGACTCTAGCAAAGAATTATCCACTACTGCAAAGAAAAAATTGATGTTGGTTTTGAAACGCAAACTTCAAAACAACTTGAAAAGAGTACCAAGAAAAGGGCTCGTCCGGGATTTGAACCCGGGACCTCTCGCACCCAAAGCGAGAATCATACCCCTAGACCAACGAGCCCTCAAAATCCTCTTACCTCTCAAAAGCTAATACCGGCTCTAAGCCCGCAATGAAGATCATGCTGGTATCTTTATGATGCTTGGTCTGTGAATACGCATGAAAGTCAGTCTCAACTTACCCTTTCTCAAACGATAGCACTATCATTTACAAGTGTCTCCTTTTATTCCGTCCCAGCTTTGGACACGTCTTACAGGAAGTCAGCCCTTATTTATATATTTCTTCAGTGGCTGAAGCTTAATGAGAAAGAGTAACAAGTTGTTCATAACAACATAAGAAACACATTGTGCATTTTCTCTTAAATACTCCTTCACTTTGTGCCAAAAGAAATACCAAGGTGAATACCTAGGCCACAGATTCAAGCTAAAGATCTTCCTGCTGAATGCAAGGCGCAATAAAAACTGCATATCGCTGGACTAAAGCATTCCTTGCATAGCCTCTAACATCATAACATAACTGAGCTGCTAGCAGCAAGCTAACCAATACCTTTCTGAAATGAGAATGACATGTGCTTATCTGCTCAACCAGTGCTCAATCAGGCTCGATCAGGCGAGATTTAGAAAAGGTGGAAAGGGTCCAAGTGGATGCCCCTTCCTTTTTAGGGTGGGTCCTGCTGACTATCATAGGATTGCTTGTAAAAGTGGCCAGGGTCAGAGGAAAAGCTGCCAACACTTCTTAGCGTTCTCTATAGATGCAGCCATTTTCTGTGACTGTAATTTCGGCCTTTTCCCAGAAGTCTCTATTCTGCCTATGCAAATTAACAAAAGCAGTGCTTATTCCTCACTTGCTCAAATGTCCTTCCTGTCCAGAAAGCTCTGATTAAGCATGCTTATTTTCTTTTTCTGGGATATTTTAAATTGTTTCGCTGTCCAGTCTGTGGCAGTAGAAAGCTGCTTATGATGCCAGGTTTTGATGAATCCCCAAGGTACAAGTACAGAGGAATATATCAGTCTCTAGGATATGGAACTTTTAGCTAACACATCACAATATGTGATGCTTGCCAAGAAAACACTACATTCTGGAGCGCTGATGATCAGAACATTCTGCTCCTGAAGGATAGAAAAGACAGCTTGATTGAAATAAAGTCTGTTTATATTGACGCTCTCTCTCTCCCTATATATACATACATGCATACACACACACACACAGGTATGTCATGCATTTCTTCAGATTTGTTTCAACCATTTACCATTTATTGGAGAATCCCTACTTTTCAAGTGACTGCAAATGAAGTCATCTCTGGCACTTTTTGTGCAAAGTAAGAGACACACATGACACCTTTTTATAAAAGTCATCGGTTTCTTTGTTACTGTGTACTTTCAAAGCATGGGGCTTTCACACGTCAGGTAAACCTGATTACCACTACACAACAAAAGCAGATGCAGCTTTCTTATCTATGTCGTGATAGAACAGTTGTGAATTGAGTAGAAGAAGGGCCCTGATGTGATACTTATTACATGCAGCCTGTAAGATAGTCAAACATGCAGGCTAGGAAGGAAGATGCAAATATCAATGTATTAGAAAAACACCTAAAGGCGAGTGATATGCTTTCATTCATGCATGGCTAGGAAAAATCGCCATACTGTTGCAAACATTCTTACACCACCAACTGGAAATAAATGATTCTGACATTAAACGTAAAGGTGACAATGCATTTGTATCATCACCCTGAGAAGGATCATCTTGGAATTGAGCCGAGGGCCTCTGCACTCAAAGCCAGAAACACTCCACTAAAATAAGATTCCTGTTGGTGCCAACAATTCTCCATGTTAATGCTTGTTCTAGGTGAGCAGTGAACCGATTGCAGGGCTCTTTTGAAAGCAAGGTCTGAGAACCAACAGATACATCCACACGCCGATTACTTTAGTGTTTTGAGAGAATTCCCTTTCTTGGAACGAGATTGCATGAAATAATCTTCAGGGCTTGGACAATTCCATGGCAAAACGGCACCTATCAACATTGTAGCCAACACAATATAACAACTGTTTCTGCCCGGTTTCGAACCGGGGACCTTTCGCGTGTGAGGCGAACGTGATAACCACTACACTACAGAAACAGATACCTACAGTTGATTTTTCTGTAATGAAACTGCTCCGAACTGGCTATTCCATGGGCCTCTGGCTTTAGATTTCTTTCATGCAACCTGCCCGACATCCCTAGCTGAACGCTCGTACATGCCATGCAAGACCAGATGTTTGGTATTAGCTCAGACTGGGCAGGGCTGAAGCATGAGACTCTAGCAAAGAATTATCCACTACTGCAAAGAAAAAATTGATGTTGGTTTTGAAACGCAAACTTCAAAACAACTTGAAAAGAGTACCAAGAAAAGGGCTCGTCCGGGATTTGAACCCGGGACCTCTCGCACCCAAAGCGAGAATCATACCCCTAGACCAACGAGCCCTCAAAATCCTCTTACCTCTCAAAAGCTAATACCGGCTCTAAGCCCGCAATGAAGATCATGCTGGTATCTTTATGATGCTTGGTCTGTGAATACGCATGAAAGTCAGTCTCAACTTACCCTTTCTCAAACGATAGCACTATCATTTACAAGTGTCTCCTTTTATTCCGTCCCAGCTTTGGACACGTCTTACAGGAAGTCAGCCCTTATTTATATATTTCTTCAGTGGCTGAAGCTTAATGAGAAAGAGTAACAAGTTGTTCATAACAACATAAGAAACACATTGTGCATTTTCTCTTAAATACTCCTTCACTTTGTGCCAAAAGAAATACCAAGGTGAATACCTAGGCCACAGATTCAAGCTAAAGATCTTCCTGCTGAATGCAAGGCGCATTAAAAACTGCATATCGCTGGACTAAAGCATTCCTTGCATAGCCTCTAACATCATAACATAACTGAGCTGCTAGCAGCAAGCTAACCAATACCTTTCTGAAATGAGAATGACATGTGCTTATCTGCTCAATCAGTGCTCAATCAGGCTCGATCAGGCGAGATTTAGAAAAGGTGGAAAGGGTCCAAGTGGATGCCCCTTCCTTTTGAGGGTGGGTCCTGCTGACTATCATAGGATTGCTTGTAAAAGTGGCCAGGGTCAGAGGAAAAGCTGCCAACACTTCTTAGCGTTCTCTATAGATGCAGCCATTTTCTGTGACTGTAATTTCGGCCTTTTCCCAGAAGTCTCTATTCTGCCTATGCAAATTAACAAAAGCAGTGCTTATTCCTCACTTGCTCAAATGTCCTTCCTGTCCAGAAAGCTCTGATTAAGCATGCTTATTTTCTTTTTCTGGGATATTTTAAATTGTTTCGCTGTCCAGTCTGTGGCAGTAGAAAGCTGCTTATGATGCCAGGTTTTGATGAATCCCCAAGGTACAAGTACAGAGGAATATATCAGTCTCTAGGATATGGAACTTTTAGCTAACACATCACAATATGTGATGCTTGCCAAGAAAACACTACATTCTGGAGCGCTGATGATCAGAACATTCTGCTCCTGAAGGATAGAAAAGACAGCTTGATTGAAATAAAGTCTGTTTATATTGACGCTCTCTCTCTCCCTATATATACATACATGCATACACACACACACACAGGTATGTCATGCATTTCTTCAGATTTGTTTCAACCATTTACCATTTATTGGAGAATCCCTACTTTTCAAGTGACTGCAAATGAAGTCATCTCTGGCACTTTTTGTGCAAAGTAAGAGACACACATGACACCTTATTATAAAAGTCATCGGTTTCTTTGTTACTGTGTACTTTCAAAGCATGGGGATTTCACACGTCAGGTAAACCTGATTACCACTACACAACAAAAGCAGATGCAGCTTTCTTATCTATGTCGTGATAGAACAGTTGTGAATTGAGTAGAAGAAGGGCCCTGATGTGATACTTATTACATGCAGCCTGTAAGATAGTCAAACATGCAGGCTAGGAAGGAAGATGCAAATATCAATGTATTAGAAAAACACCTAAAGGCGAGTGATATGCTTTCATTCATGCATGGCTAGGAAAAATCGCCATACTGTTGCAAACATTCTTACACCACCAACTGGAAATAAATGATTCTGACATTAAACGTAAAGGTGAGAATGCATTTGTATCATCACCTTGAGAAGGATCATCTTGGAATTGAGCCGAGGGCCTCTGCACTCAAAGCCAGAAACACTCCACTAAAATAAGATTCCTGTTGGTGCCAACAATTCTCCATGTTAATGCTTGTTCTAGGTGAGCAGTGAACCGATTACAGGGCTCTTTTGAAAGCAAGGTCTGAGAACCAACAGATACATCCACACGCCGATTACTTTAGTGTTTTGAGAGAATTCCCTTTCTTGGAACGAGATTGCATGAAATAATCTTCAGGACTTGGACAATTCCATGGCAAAACGGCACCTATCAACATTGTAGCCAACACAATATAACAACTAATTCTGCCCGGTTTCGAACCGGGGACCTTTCGCGTGTGAGGCGAACTTGATAACCACTACACTACAGAAACAGATACCTACAGTTGATTTTTCTGTAATGAAACTGCTCCGAACTGGCTATTCCATGGGCCTCTGGCTTTAGATTTCTTTCATGCAACCTGCCCGACATCCCTAGCTGAACGCTCGTACATGCCATGCAAGACCAGATGTTTGGTATTAGCTCAGACTGGGCAGGGCTGAAGCATGAGACTCTAGCAAAGAATTATCCACTACTGCAAAGAAAAAATTGATGTTGGTTTTGAAACGCAAACTTCAAAACAACTTGAAAAGAGTACCAAGAAAAGGGCTCGTCCGGGATTTGAACCCGGGACCTCTCGCACCCAAAGCGAGAATCATACCCCTAGACCAACGAGCCCTCAAAATTCTCTTACCTCTCAAAAGCTAATACCGGCTCTAAGCCCGCAATGAAGATCATGCTGGTATCTTTATGATGCTTGGTCTGTGAATACGCATGAAAGTCAGTCTCAACTTACCCTTTCTCAAACGATAGCACTATCATTTACAAGTGTCTCCTTTTATTCCGTCCCAGCTTTGGACACGTCTTACAGGAAGTCAGCCCTTATTTATATATTTCTGCAGTGGCTGAAGCTTAATGAGAAAGAGTAACAAGTTGTTCATAACAACATAAGAAACACATTGTGCATTTTCTCTCAAATACTCCTTCACTTTGTGCCAAAAGAAATACCAAGGTGAATACCTAGGCCACAGATTCAAGCTAAAGATCTTCCTGCTGAATGCAAGGCGCAATAAAAACTGCATATCGCTGGACTAAAGCATTCCTTGCATAGCCTCTAACATCATAACATAACTGAGCTGCTAGCAGCAAGCTAACCAATACCTTTCTGAAATGAGAATGACATGTGCCTATCTGCTCAATCAGTGCTCAATCAGGCTCGATCAGGCGAGATTTAGAAAAGGTGGAAAGGGTCCAAGTGGATGCCCCTTCCTTTTTAGGGTGGGTCCTGCTGACTATCATAGGATTGCTTGTAAAAGTGGCCAGGGTCAGAGGAAAAGCTGCCAACACTTCTTAGCGTTCTCTATAGATGCAGCCATTTTCTGTGACTGTAATTTCGGCCTTTTCCCAGAAGTCTCTATTCTGCCTATGCAAATTAACAAAAGCAGTGCTTATTCCTCACTTGCTCAAATGTCCTTCCTGTCCAGAAAGCTCTGATTAAGCATGCTTATTTTCTTTTTCTGGGATATTTTAAATTGTTTCGCTGTCCAGTCTGTGGCAGTAGAAAGCTGCTTATGATGCCAGGTTTTGATGAATCCCCAAGGTACAAGTACAGAGGAATATATCAGTCTCTAGGATATGGAACTTTTAGCTAACACATCACAATATGTGATGCTTGCCAAGAAAACACTACATTCTGGAGCGCTGATGATCAGAACATTCTGCTCCTGAAGGATAGAAAAGACAGCTTGATTGAAATAAAGTCTGTTTATATTGACGCTCTCTCTCTCCCTATATATACATACATGCATACACACACACACACAGGTATGTCATGCATTTCTTCAGATTTGTTTCAACCATTTACCATTTATTGGAGAATCCCTACTTTTCAAGTGACTGCAAATGAAGTCATCTCTGGCACTTTTTGTGCAAAGTAAGAGACACACATGACACCTTTTTATAAAAGTCATCGGTTTCTTTGTTACTGTGTACTTTCAAAGCATGGGGCTTTCACACGTCAGGTAAACCTGATTACCACTACACAACAAAAGCAGATGCAGCTTTCTTATCTATGTCGTGATAGAACAGTTGTGAATTGAGTAGAAGAAGGGCCCTGATGTGATACTTATTACATGCAGCCTGTAAGATAGTCAAACATGCAGGCTAGGAAGGAAGATGCAAATATCAATGTATTAGAAAAACACCTAAAGGCGAGTGATATGCTTTCATTCATGCATGGCTAGGAAAAATCGCCATACTGTTGCAAACATTCTTACACCACCAACTGGAAATAAATGATTCTGACATTAAACGTAAAGGTGACAATGCATTTGTATCATCACCCTGAGAAGGATCATCTTGGAATTGAGCCGAGGGCCTCTGCACTCAAAGCCAGAAACACTCCACTAAAATAAGATTCCTGTTGGTGCCAACAATTCTCCATGTTAATGCTTGTTCTAGGTGAGCAGTGAACCGATTGCAGGGCTCTTTTGAAAGCAAGGTCTGAGAACCAACAGATACATCCACACGCCGATTACTTTAGTGTTTTGAGAGAATTCCCTTTCTTGGAACGAGATTGCATGAAATAATCTTCAGGGCTTGGACAATTCCATGGCAAAACGGCACCTATCAACATTGTAGCCAACACAATATAACAACTGTTTCTGCCCGGTTTCGAACCGGGGACCTTTCGCGTGTGAGGCGAACGTGATAACCACTACACTACAGAAACAGATACCTACAGTTGATTTTTCTGTAATGAAACTGCTCCGAACTGGCTATTCCATGGGCCTCTGGCTTTAGATTTCTTTCATGCAACCTGCCCGACATCCCTAGCTGAACGCTCGTACATGCCATGCAAGACCAGATGTTTGGTATTAGCTCAGACTGGGCAGGGCTGAAGCATGAGACTCTAGCAAAGAATTATCCACTACTGCAAAGAAAAAATTGATGTTGGTTTTGAAACGCAAACTTCAAAACAACTTGAAAAGAGTACCAAGAAAAGGGCTCGTCCGGGATTTGAACCCGGGACCTCTCGCACCCAAAGCGAGAATCATACCCCTAGACCAACGAGCCCTCAAAATCCTCTTACCTCTCAAAAGCTAATACCGGCTCTAAGCCCGCAATGAAGATCATGCTGGTATCTTTATGATGCTTGGTCTGTGAATACGCATGAAAGTCAGTCTCAACTTACCCTTTCTCAAACGATAGCACTATCATTTACAAGTGTCTCCTTTTATTCCGTCCCAGCTTTGGACACGTCTTACAGGAAGTCAGCCCTTATTTATATATTTCTTCAGTGGCTGAAGCTTAATGAGAAAGAGTAACAAGTTGTTCATAACAACATAAGAAACACATTGTGCATTTTCTCTTAAATACTCCTTCACTTTGTGCCAAAAGAAATACCAAGGTGAATACCTAGGCCACAGATTCAAGCTAAAGATCTTCCTGCTGAATGCAAGGCGCAATAAAAACTGCATATCGCTGGACTAAAGCATTCCTTGCATAGCCTCTAACATCATAACATAACTGAGCTGCTAGCAGCAAGCTAACCAATACCTTTCTGAAATGAGAATGACATGTGCCTATCTGCTCAATCAGTGCTCAATCAGGCTCGATCAGGCGAGATTTAGAAAAGGTGGAAAGGGTCCAAGTGGATGCCCCTTCCTTTTTAGGGTGGGTCCTGCTGACTATCATAGGATTGCTTGTAAAAGTGGCCAGGGTCAGAGGAAAAGCTGCCAACACTTCTTAGCGTTCTCTATAGATGCAGCCATTTTCTGTGACTGTAATTTCGGCCTTTTCCCAGAAGTCTCTATTCTGCCTATGCAAATTAACAAAAGCAGTGCTTATTCCTCACTTGCTCAAATGTCCTTCCTGTCCAGAAAGCTCTGATTAAGCATGCTTATTTTCTTTTTCTGGGATATTTTAAATTGTTTCGCTGTCCAGTCTGTGGCAGTAGAAAGCTGCTTATGATGCCAGGTTTTGATGAATCCCCAAGGTACAAGTACAGAGGAATATATCAGTCTCTAGGATATGGAACTTTTAGCTAACACATCACAATATGTGATGCTTGCCAAGAAAACACTACATTCTGGAGCGCTGATGATCAGAACATTCTGCTCCTGAAGGATAGAAAAGACAGCTTGATTGAAATAAAGTCTGTTTATATTGACGCTCTCTCTCTCCCTATATATACATACATGCATACACACACACACACAGGTATGTCATGCATTTCTTCAGATTTGTTTCAACCATTTACCATTTATTGGAGAATCCCTACTTTTCAAGTGACTGCAAATGAAGTCATCTCTGGCACTTTTTGTGCAAAGTAAGAGACACACATGACACCTTTTTATAAAAGTCATCGGTTTCTTTGTTACTGTGTACTTTCAAAGCATGGGGCTTTCACACGTCAGGTAAACCTGATTACCACTACACAACAAAAGCAGATGCAGCTTTCTTATCTATGTCGTGATAGAACAGTTGTGAATTGAGTAGAAGAAGGGCCCTGATGTGATACTTATTACATGCAGCCTGTAAGATAGTCAAACATGCAGGCTAGGAAGGAAGATGCAAATATCAATGTATTAGAAAAACACCTAAAGGCGAGTGATATGCTTTCATTCATGCATGGCTAGGAAAAATCGCCATACTGTTGCAAACATTCTTACACCACCAACTGGAAATAAATGATTCTGACATTAAACGTAAAGGTGACAATGCATTTGTATCATCACCCTGAGAAGGATCATCTTGGAATTGAGCCGAGGGCCTCTGCACTCAAAGCCAGAAACACTCCACTAAAATAAGATTCCTGTTGGTGCCAACAATTCTCCATGTTAATGCTTGTTCTAGGTGAGCAGTGAACCGATTGCAGGGCTCTTTTGAAAGCAAGGTCTGAGAACCAACAGATACATCCACACGCCGATTACTTTAGTGTTTTGAGAGAATTCCCTTTCTTGGAACGAGATTGCATGAAATAATCTTCAGGGCTTGGACAATTCCATGGCAAAACGGCACCTATCAACATTGTAGCCAACACAATATAACAACTGTTTCTGCCCGGTTTCGAACCGGGGACCTTTCGCGTGTGAGGCGAACGTGATAACCACTACACTACAGAAACAGATACCTACAGTTGATTTTTCTGTAATGAAACTGCTCCGAACTGGCTATTCCATGGGCCTCTGGCTTTAGATTTCTTTCATGCAACCTGCCCGACATCCCTAGCTGAACGCTCGTACATGCCATGCAAGACCAGATGTTTGGTATTAGCTCAGACTGGGCAGGGCTGAAGCATGAGACTCTAGCAAAGAATTATCCACTACTGCAAAGAAAAAATTGATGTTGGTTTTGAAACGCTAACTTCAAAACAACTTGAAAAGAGTACCAAGAAAAGGGCTCGTCCGGGATTTGAACCCGGGACCTCTCGCACCCAAAGCGAGAATCATACCCCTAGACCAACGAGCCCTCAAAATCCTCTTACCTCTCAAAAGCTAATACCGGCTCTAAGCCCGCAATGAAGATCATGCTGGTATCTTTATGATGCTTGGTCTGTGAATACGCATGAAAGTCAGTCTCAACTTACCCTTTCTCAAACGATAGCACTATCATTTACAAGTGTCTCCTTTTATTCCGTCCCAGCTTTGGACACGTCTTACAGGAAGTCAGCCCTTATTTATATATTTCTTCAGTGGCTGAAGCTTAATGAGAAAGAGTAACAAGTTGTTCATAACAACATAAGAAACACATTGTGCATTTTCTCTTAAATACTCCTTCACTTTGTGCCAAAAGAAATACCAAGGTGAATACCTAGGCCACAGATTCAAGCTAAAGATCTTCCTGCTGAATGCAAGGCGCAATAAAAACTGCATATCGCTGGACTAAAGCATTCCTTGCATAGCCTCTAACATCATAACATAACTGAGCTGCTAGCAGCAAGCTAACCAATACCTTTCTGAAATGAGAATGACATGTGCTTATCTGCTCAACCAGTGCTCAATCAGGCTCGATCAGGCGAGATTTAGAAAAGGTGGAAAGGGTCCAAGTGGATGCCCCTTCCTTTTTAGGGTGGGTCCTGCTGACTATCATAGGATTGCTTGTAAAAGTGGCCAGGGTCAGAGGAAAAGCTGCCAACACTTCTTAGCGTTCTCTATAGATGCAGCCATTTTCTGTGACTGTAATTTCGGCCTTTTCCCAGAAGTCTCTATTCTGCCTATGCAAATTAACAAAAGCAGTGCTTATTCCTCACTTGCTCAAATGTCCTTCCTGTCCAGAAAGCTCTGATTAAGCATGCTTATTTTCTTTTTCTGGGATATTTTAAATTGTTTCGCTGTCCAGTCTGTGGCAGTAGAAAGCTGCTTATGATGCCAGGTTTTGATGAATCCCCAAGGTACAAGTACAGAGGAATATATCAGTCTCTAGGATATGGAACTTTTAGCTAACACATCACAATATGTGATGCTTGCCAAGAAAACACTACATTCTGGAGCGCTGATGATCAGAACATTCTGCTCCTGAAGGATAGAAAAGACAGCTTGATTGAAATAAAGTCTGTTTATATTGACGCTCTCTCTCTCCCTATATATACATACATGCATACACACACACACACAGGTATGTCATGCATTTCTTCAGATTTGTTTCAACCATTTACCATTTATTGGAGAATCCCTACTTTTCAAGTGACTGCAAATGAAGTCATCTCTGGCACTTTTTGTGCAAAGTAAGAGACACACATGACACCTTTTTATAAAAGTCATCGGTTTCTTTGTTACTGTGTACTTTCAAAGCATGGGGCTTTCACACATCAGGTAAACCTGATTACCACTACACAACAAAAGCAGATGCAGCTTTCTTATCTATGTCGTGATAGAACAGTTGTGAATTGAGTAGAAGAAGGGCCCTGATGTGATACTTATTACATGCAGCCTGTAAGATAGTCAAACATGCAGGCTAGGAAGGAAGATGCAAATATCAATGTATTAGAAAAACACCTAAAGGCGAGTGATATGCTTTCATTCATGCATGGCTAGGAAAAATCGCCATACTGTTGCAAACATTCTTACACCACCAACTGGAAATAAATGATTCTGACATTAAACGTAAAGGTGACAATGCATTTGTATCATCACCCTGAGAAGGATCATCTTGGAATTGAGCCGAGGGCCTCTGCACTCAAAGCCAGAAACACTCCACTAAAATAAGATTCCTGTTGGTGCCAACAATTCTCCATGTTAATGCTTGTTCTAGGTGAGCAGTGAACCGATTGCAGGGCTCTTTTGAAAGCAAGGTCTGAGAACCAACAGATACATCCACACGCCGATTACTTTAGTGTTTTGAGAGAATTCCCTTTCTTGGAACGAGATTGCATGAAATAATCTTCAGGGCTTGGACAATTCCATGGCAAAACGGCACCTATCAACATTGTAGCCAACACAATATAACAACTGTTTCTGCCCGGTTTCGAACCGGGGACCTTTCGCGTGTGAGGCGAACGTGATAACCACTACACTACAGAAACAGATACCTACAGTTGATTTTTCTGTAATGAAACTGCTCCGAACTGGCTATTCCATGGGCCTCTGGCTTTAGATTTCTTTCATGCAACCTGCCCGACATCCCTAGCTGAACGCTCGTACATGCCATGCAAGACCAGATGTTTGGTATTAGCTCAGACTGGGCAGGGCTGAAGCATGAGACTCTAGCAAAGAATTATCCACTACTGCAAAGAAAAAATTGATGTTGGTTTTGAAACGCAAACTTCAAAACAACTTGAAAAGAGTACCAAGAAAAGGGCTCGTCCGGGATTTGAACCCGGGACCTCTCGCACCCAAAGCGAGAATCATACCCCTAGACCAACGAGCCCTCAAAATCCTCTTACCTCTCAAAAGCTAATACCGGCTCTAAGCCCGCAATGAAGATCATGCTGGTATCTTTATGATGCTTGGTCTGTGAATACGCATGAAAGTCAGTCTCAACTTACCCTTTCTCAAACGATAGCACTATCATTTACAAGTGTCTCCTTTTATTCCGTCCCAGCTTTGGACACGTCTTACAGGAAGTCAGCCCTTATTTATATATTTCTTCAGTGGCTGAAGCTTAATGAGAAAGAGTAACAAGTTGTTCATAACAACATAAGAAACACATTGTGCATTTTCTCTTAAATACTCCTTCACTTTGTGCCAAAAGAAATACCAAGGTGAATACCTAGGCCACAGATTCAAGCTAAAGATCTTCCTGCTGAATGCAAGGCGCATTAAAAACTGCATATCGCTGGACTAAAGCATTCCTTGCATAGCCTCTAACATCATAACATAACTGAGCTGCTAGCAGCAAGCTAACCAATACCTTTCTGAAATGAGAATGACATGTGCTTATCTGCTCAATCAGTGCTCAATCAGGCTCGATCAGGCGAGATTTAGAAAAGGTGGAAAGGGTCCAAGTGGATGCCCCTTCCTTTTGAGGGTGGGTCCTGCTGACTATCATAGGATTGCTTGTAAAAGTGGCCAGGGTCAGAGGAAAAGCTGCCAACACTTCTTAGCGTTCTCTATAGATGCAGCCATTTTCTGTGACTGTAATTTCGGCCTTTTCCCAGAAGTCTCTATTCTGCCTATGCAAATTAACAAAAGCAGTGCTTATTCCTCACTTGCTCAAATGTCCTTCCTGTCCAGAAAGCTCTGATTAAGCATGCTTATTTTCTTTTTCTGGGATATTTTAAATTGTTTCGCTGTCCAGTCTGTGGCAGTAGAAAGCTGCTTATGATGCCAGGTTTTGATGAATCCCCAAGGTACAAGTACAGAGGAATATATCAGTCTCTAGGATATGGAACTTTTAGCTAACACATCACAATATGTGATGCTTGCCAAGAAAACACTACATTCTGGAGCGCTGATGATCAGAACATTCTGCTCCTGAAGGATAGAAAAGACAGCTTGATTGAAATAAAGTCTGTTTATATTGACGCTCTCTCTCTCCCTATATATACATACATGCATACACACACACACACAGGTATGTCATGCATTTCTTCAGATTTGTTTCAACCATTTACCATTTATTGGAGAATCCCTACTTTTCAAGTGACTGCAAATGAAGTCATCTCTGGCACTTTTTGTGCAAAGTAAGAGACACACATGACACCTTATTATAAAAGTCATCGGTTTCTTTGTTACTGTGTACTTTCAAAGCATGGGGATTTCACACGTCAGGTAAACCTGATTACCACTACACAACAAAAGCAGATGCAGCTTTCTTATCTATGTCGTGATAGAACAGTTGTGAATTGAGTAGAAGAAGGGCCCTGATGTGATACTTATTACATGCAGCCTGTAAGATAGTCAAACATGCAGGCTAGGAAGGAAGATGCAAATATCAATGTATTAGAAAAACACCTAAAGGCGAGTGATATGCTTTCATTCATGCATGGCTAGGAAAAATCGCCATACTGTTGCAAACATTCTTACACCACCAACTGGAAATAAATGATTCTGACATTAAACGTAAAGGTGAGAATGCATTTGTATCATCACCTTGAGAAGGATCATCTTGGAATTGAGCCGAGGGCCTCTGCACTCAAAGCCAGAAACACTCCACTAAAATAAGATTCCTGTTGGTGCCAACAATTCTCCATGTTAATGCTTGTTCTAGGTGAGCAGTGAACCGATTACAGGGCTCTTTTGAAAGCAAGGTCTGAGAACCAACAGATACATCCACACGCCGATTACTTTAGTGTTTTGAGAGAATTCCCTTTCTTGGAACGAGATTGCATGAAATAATCTTCAGGACTTGGACAATTCCATGGCAAAACGGCACCTATCAACATTGTAGCCAACACAATATAACAACCAATTCTGCCCGGTTTCGAACCGGGGACCTTTCGCGTGTGAGGCGAACTTGATAACCACTACACTACAGAAACAGATACCTACAGTTGATTTTTCTGTAATGAAACTGCTCCGAACTGGCTATTCCATGGGCCTCTGGCTTTAGATTTCTTTCATGCAACCTGCCCGACATCCCTAGCTGAACGCTCGTACATGCCATGCAAGACCAGATGTTTGGTATTAGCTCAGACTGGGCAGGGCTGAAGCATGAGACTCTAGCAAAGAATTATCCACTACTGCAAAGAAAAAATTGATGTTGGTTTTGAAACGCAAACTTCAAAACAACTTGAAAAGAGTACCAAGAAAAGGGCTCGTCCGGGATTTGAACCCGGGACCTCTCGCACCCAAAGCGAGAATCATACCCCTAGACCAACGAGCCCTCAAAATTCTCTTACCTCTCAAAAGCTAATACCGGCTCTAAGCCCGCAATGAAGATCATGCTGGTATCTTTATGATGCTTGGTCTGTGAATACGCATGAAAGTCAGTCTCAACTTACCCTTTCTCAAACGATAGCACTATCATTTACAAGTGTCTCCTTTTATTCCGTCCCAGCTTTGGACACGTCTTACAGGAAGTCAGCCCTTATTTATATATTTCTGCAGTGGCTGAAGCTTAATGAGAAAGAGTAACAAGTTGTTCATAACAACATAAGAAACACATTGTGCATTTTCTCTCAAATACTCCTTCACTTTGTGCCAAAAGAAATACCAAGGTGAATACCTAGGCCACAGATTCAAGCTAAAGATCTTCCTGCTGAATGCAAGGCGCAATAAAAACTGCATATCGCTGGACTAAAGCATTCCTTGCATAGCCTCTAACATCATAACATAACTGAGCTGCTAGCAGCAAGCTAACCAATACCTTTCTGAAATGAGAATGACATGTGCCTATCTGCTCAATCAGTGCTCAATCAGGCTCGATCAGGCGAGATTTAGAAAAGGTGGAAAGGGTCCAAGTGGATGCCCCTTCCTTTTTAGGGTGGGTCCTGCTGACTATCATAGGATTGCTTGTAAAAGTGGCCAGGGTCAGAGGAAAAGCTGCCAACACTTCTTAGCGTTCTCTATAGATGCAGCCATTTTCTGTGACTGTAATTTCGGCCTTTTCCCAGAAGTCTCTATTCTGCCTATGCAAATTAACAAAAGCAGTGCTTATTCCTCACTTGCTCAAATGTCCTTCCTGTCCAGAAAGCTCTGATTAAGCATGCTTATTTTCTTTTTCTGGGATATTTTAAATTGTTTCGCTGTCCAGTCTGTGGCAGTAGAAAGCTGCTTATGATGCCAGGTTTTGATGAATCCCCAAGGTACAAGTACAGAGGAATATATCAGTCTCTAGGATATGGAACTTTTAGCTAACACATCACAATATGTGATGCTTGCCAAGAAAACACTACATTCTGGAGCGCTGATGATCAGAACATTCTGCTCCTGAAGGATAGAAAAGACAGCTTGATTGAAATAAAGTCTGTTTATATTGACGCTCTCTCTCTCCCTATATATACATACATGCATACACACACACACACAGGTATGTCATGCATTTCTTCAGATTTGTTTCAACCATTTACCATTTATTGGAGAATCCCTACTTTTCAAGTGACTGCAAATGAAGTCATCTCTGGCACTTTTTGTGCAAAGTAAGAGACACACATGACACCTTTTTATAAAAGTCATCGGTTTCTTTGTTACTGTGTACTTTCAAAGCATGGGGCTTTCACACGTCAGGTAAACCTGATTACCACTACACAACAAAAGCAGATGCAGCTTTCTTATCTATGTCGTGATAGAACAGTTGTGAATTGAGTAGAAGAAGGGCCCTGATGTGATACTTATTACATGCAGCCTGTAAGATAGTCAAACATGCAGGCTAGGAAGGAAGATGCAAATATCAATGTATTAGAAAAACACCTAAAGGCGAGTGATATGCTTTCATTCATGCATGGCTAGGAAAAATCGCCATACTGTTGCAAACATTCTTACACCACCAACTGGAAATAAATGATTCTGACATTAAACGTAAAGGTGACAATGCATTTGTATCATCACCCTGAGAAGGATCATCTTGGAATTGAGCCGAGGGCCTCTGCACTCAAAGCCAGAAACACTCCACTAAAATAAGATTCCTGTTGGTGCCAACAATTCTCCATGTTAATGCTTGTTCTAGGTGAGCAGTGAACCGATTGCAGGGCTCTTTTGAAAGCAAGGTCTGAGAACCAACAGATACATCCACACGCCGATTACTTTAGTGTTTTGAGAGAATTCCCTTTCTTGGAACGAGATTGCATGAAATAATCTTCAGGGCTTGGACAATTCCATGGCAAAACGGCACCTATCAACATTGTAGCCAACACAATATAACAACTGTTTCTGCCCGGTTTCGAACCGGGGACCTTTCGCGTGTGAGGCGAACGTGATAACCACTACACTACAGAAACAGATACCTACAGTTGATTTTTCTGTAATGAAACTGCTCCGAACTGGCTATTCCATGGGCCTCTGGCTTTAGATTTCTTTCATGCAACCTGCCCGACATCCCTAGCTGAACGCTCGTACATGCCATGCAAGACCAGATGTTTGGTATTAGCTCAGACTGGGCAGGGCTGAAGCATGAGACTCTAGCAAAGAATTATCCACTACTGCAAAGAAAAAATTGATGTTGGTTTTGAAACGCAAACTTCAAAACAACTTGAAAAGAGTACCAAGAAAAGGGCTCGTGCGGGATTTGAACCCGGGACCTCTCGCACCCAAAGCGAGAATCATACCCCTAGACCAACGAGCCCTCAAAATCCTCTTACCTCTCAAAAGCTAATACCGGCTCTAAGCCCGCAATGAAGATCATGCTGGTATCTTTATGATGCTTGGTCTGTGAATACGCATGAAAGTCAGTCTCAACTTACCCTTTCTCAAACGATAGCACTATCATTTACAAGTGTCTCCTTTTATTCCGTCCCAGCTTTGGACACGTCTTACAGGAAGTCAGCCCTTATTTATATATTTCTTCAGTGGCTGAAGCTTAATGAGAAAGAGTAACAAGTTGTTCATAACAACATAAGAAACACATTGTGCATTTTCTCTTAAATACTCCTTCGCTTTGTGCCAAAAGAAATACCAAGGTGAATACCTAGGCCACAGATTCAAGCTAAAGATCTTCCTGCTGAATGCAAGGCGCAATAAAAACTGCATATCGCTGGACTAAAGCATTCCTTGCATAGCCTCTAACATCATAACATAACTGAGCTGCTAGCAGCAAGCTAACCAATACCTTTCTGAAATGAGAATGACATGTGCTTATCTGCTCAACCAGTGCTCAATCAGGCTCGATCAGGCGAGATTTAGAAAAGGTGGAAAGGGTCCAAGTGGATGCCCCTTCCTTTTTAGGGTGGGTCCTGCTGACTATCATAGGATTGCTTGTAAAAGTGGCCAGGGTCAGAGGAAAAGCTGCCAACACTTCTTAGCGTTCTCTATAGATGCAGCCATTTTCTGTGACTGTAATTTCGGCCTTTTCCCAGAAGTCTCTATTCTGCCTATGCAAATTAACAAAAGCAGTGCTTATTCCTCACTTGCTCAAATGTCCTTCCTGTCCAGAAAGCTCTGATTAAGCATGCTTATTTTCTTTTTCTGGGATATTTTAAATTGTTTCGCTGTCCAGTCTGTGGCAGTAGAAAGCTGCTTATGATGCCAGGTTTTGATGAATCCCCAAGGTACAAGTACAGAGGAATATATCAGTCTCTAGGATATGGAACTTTTAGCTAACACATCACAATATGTGATGCTTGCCAAGAAAACACTACATTCTGGAGCGCTGATGATCAGAACATTCTGCTCCTGAAGGATAGAAAAGACAGCTTGATTGAAATAAAGTCTGTTTATATTGACGCTCTCTCTCTCCCTATCTATACATACATGCATACACACACACACACACACAGGTATGTCATGCATTTCTTCAGATTTGTTTCAACCATTTACCATTTATTGGAGAATCCCTACTTTTCAAGTGACTGCAAATGAAGTCATCTCTGGCACTTTTTGTGCAAAGTAAGAGACACACATGACACCTTTTTATAAAAGTCATCGGTTTCTTTGTTACTGTGTACTTTCAAAGCATGGGGCTTTCACACGTCAGGTAAACCTGATTACCACTACACAACAAAAGCAGATGCAGCTTTCTTATCTATGTCGTGATAGAACAGTTGTGAATTGAGTAGAAGAAGGGCCCTGATGTGATACTTATTACATGCAGCCTGTAAGATAGTCAAACATGCAGGCTAGGAAGGAAGATGCAAATATCAATGTATTAGAAAAACACCTAAAGGCGAGTGATATGCTTTCATTCATGCATGGCTAGGAAAAATCGCCATACTGTTGCAAACATTCTTACACCACCAACTGGAAATAAATGATTCTGACATTAAACGTAAAGGTGACAATGCATTTGTATCATCACCCTGAGAAGGATCATCTTGGAATTGAGCCGAGGGCCTCTGCACTCAAAGCCAGAAACACTCCACTAAAATAAGATTCCTGTTGGTGCCAACAATTCTCCATGTTAATGCTTGTTCTAGGTGAGCAGTGAACCGATTGCAGGGCTCTTTTGAAAGCAAGGTCTGAGAACCAACAGATACATCCACACGCCGATTACTTTAGTGTTTTGAGAGAATTCCCTTTCTTGGAACGAGATTGCATGAAATAATCTTCAGGGCTTGGACAATTCCATGGCAAAACGGCACCTATCAACATTGTAGCCAACACAATATAACAACTGTTTCTGCCCGGTTTCGAACCGGGGACCTTTCGCGTGTGAGGCGAACGTGATAACCACTACACTACAGAAACAGATACCTACAGTTGATTTTTCTGTAATGAAACTGCTCCGAACTGGCTATTCCATGGGCCTCTGGCTTTAGATTTCTTTCATGCAACCTGCCCGACATCCCTAGCTGAACGCTCGTACATGCCATGCAAGACCAGATGTTTGGTATTAGCTCAGACTGGGCAGGGCTGAAGCATGAGACTCTAGCAAAGAATTATCCACTACTGCAAAGAAAAAATTGATGTTGGTTTTGAAACGCAAACTTCAAAACAACTTGAAAAGAGTACCAAGAAAAGGGCTCGTCTGGGATTTGAACCCGGGACCTCTCGCACCCAAAGCGAGAATCATACCCCTAGACCAACGAGCCCTCAAAATCCTCTTACCTCTCAAAAGCTAATACCGGCTCTAAGCCCGCAATGAAGATCATGCTGGTATCTTTATGATGCTTGGTCTGTGAATACGCATGAAAGTCAGTCTCAACTTACCCTTTCTCAAACGATAGCACTATCATTTACAAGTGTCTCCTTTTATTCCGTCCCAGCTTTGGACACGTCTTACAGGAAGTCAGCCCTTATTTATATATTTCTTCAGTGGCTGAAGCTTAATGAGAAAGAGTAACAAGTTGTTCATAACAACATAAGAAACACATTGTGCATTTTCTCTTAAATACTCCTTCACTTTGTGCCAAAAGAAATACCAAGGTGAATACCTAGGCCACAGATTCAAGCTAAAGATCTTCCTGCTGAATGCAAGGCGCATTAAAAACTGCATATCGCTGGACTAAAGCATTCCTTGCATAGCCTCTAACATCATAACATAACTGAGCTGCTAGCAGCAAGCTAACCAATACCTTTCTGAAATGAGAATGACATGTGCTTATCTGCTCAATCAGTGCTCAATCAGGCTCGATCAGGTGAGATTTAGAAAAGGTGGAAAGGGTCCAAGTGGATGCCCCTTCCTTTTTAGGGTGGGTCCTGCTGACTATCATAGGATTGCTTGTAAAAGTGGCCAGGGTCAGAGGAAAAGCTGCCAACACTTCTTAGCGTTCTCTATAGATGCAGCCATTTTCTGTGACTGTAATTTCGGCCTTTTCCCAGAAGTCTCTATTCTGCCTATGCAAATTAACAAAAGCAGTGCTTATTCCTCACTTGCTCAAATGTCCTTCCTGTCCAGAAAGCTCTGATTAAGCATGCTTATTTTCTTTTTCTGGGATATTTTAAATTGTTTCGCTGTCCAGTCTGTGGCAGTAGAAAGCTGCTTATGATGCCAGGTTTTGATGAATCCCCAAGGTACAAGTACAGAGGAATATATCAGTCTCTAGGATATGGAACTTTTAGCTAACACATCACAATATGTGATGCTTGCCAAGAAAACACTACATTCTGGAGCGCTGATGATCAGAACATTCTGCTCCTGAAGGATAGAAAAGACAGCTTGATTGAAATAAAGTCTGTTTATATTGACGCTCTCTCTCTCCCTATATATACATACATGCATACACACACACACACAGGTATGTCATGCATTTCTTCAGATTTGTTTCAACCATTTACCATTTATTGGAGAATCCCTACTTTTCAAGTGACTGCAAATGAAGTCATCTCTGGCACTTTTTGTGCAAAGTAAGAGACACACATGACACCTTTTTATAAAAGTCATCGGTTTCTTTGTTACTGTGTACTTTCAAAGCATGGGGCTTTCACACGTCAGGTAAACCTGATTACCACTACACAACAAAAGCAGATGCAGCTTTCTTATCTATGTCGTGATAGAACAGTTGTGAATTGAGTAGAAGAAGGGCCCTGATGTGATACTTATTACATGCAGCCTGTAAGATAGTCAAACATGCAGGCTAGGAAGGAAGATGCAAATATCAATGTATTAGAAAAACACCTAAAGGCGAGTGATATGCTTTCATTCATGCATGGCTAGGAAAAATCGCCATACTGTTGCAAACATTCTTACACCACCAACTGGAAATAAATGATTCTGACATTAAACGTAAAGGTGACAATGCATTTGTATCATCACCCTGAGAAGGATCATCTTGGAATTGAGCCGAGGGCCTCTGCACTCAAAGCCAGAAACACTCCACTAAAATAAGATTCCTGTTGGTGCCAACAATTCTCCATGTTAATGCTTGTTCTAGGTGAGCAGTGAACCGATTGCAGGGCTCTTTTGAAAGCAAGGTCTGAGAACCAACAGATACATCCACACGCCGATTACTTTAGTGTTTTGAGAGAATTCCCTTTCTTGGAACGAGATTGCATGAAATAATCTTCAGGGCATGGACAATTCCATGGCAAAACGGCACCTATCAACATTGTAGCCAACACAATATAACAACTGTTTCTGCCCGGTTTCGAACCGGGGACCTTTCGCGTGTGAGGCGAACGTGATAACCACTACACTACAGAAACAGATACCTACAGTTGATTTTTCTGTAATGAAACTGCTCCGAACTGGCTATTCCATGGGCCTCTGGCTTTAGATTTCTTTCATGCAACCTGCCCGACATCCCTAGCTGAACGCTCGTACATGCCATGCAAGACCAGATGTTTGGTATTAGCTCAGACTGGGCAGGGCTGAAGCATGAGACTCTAGCAAAGAATTATCCACTACTGCAAAGAAAAAATTGATGTTGGTTTTGAAACGCAAACTTCAAAACAACTTGAAAAGAGTACCAAGAAAAGGGCTCGTCCGGGATTTGAACCCGGGACCTCTCGCACCCAAAGCGAGAATCATACCCCTAGACCAACGAGCCCTCAAAATCCTCTTACCTCTCAAAAGCTAATACCGGCTCTAAGCCCGCAATGAAGATCATGCTGGTATCTTTATGATGCTTGGTCTGTGAATACGCATGAAAGTCAGTCTCAACTTACCCTTTCTCAAACGATAGCACTATCATTTACAAGTGTCTCCTTTTATTCCGTCCCAGCTTTGGACACGTCTTACAGGAAGTCAGCCCTTATTTATATATTTCTTCAGTGGCTGAAGCTTAATGAGAAAGAGTAACAAGTTGTTCATAACAACATAAGAAACACATTGTGCATTTTCTCTTAAATACTCCTTCACTTTGTGCCAAAAGAAATACCAAGGTGAATACCTAGGCCACAGATTCAAGCTAAAGATCTTCCTGCTGAATGCAAGGCGCATTAAAAACTGCATATCGCTGGACTAAAGCATTCCTTGCATAGCCTCTAACATCATAACATAACTGAGCTGCTAGCAGCAAGCTAACCAATACCTTTCTGAAATGAGAATGACATGTGCTTATCTGCTCAATCAGTGCTCAATCAGGCTCAATCAGGCGAGATTTAGAAAAGGTGGAAAGGGTCCAAGTGGATGCCCCTTCCTTTTTAGGGTGGGTCCTGCTGACTATCATAGGATTGCTTGTAAAAGTGGCCAGGGTCAGAGGAAAAGCTGCCAACACTTCTTAGCGTTCTCTATAGATGCAGCCATTTTCTGTGACTGTAATTTCGGCCTTTTCCCAGAAGTCTCTATTCTGCCTATGCAAATTAACAAAAGCAGTGCTTATTCCTCACTTGCTCAAATGTCCTTCCTGTCCAGAAAGCTCTGATTAAGCATGCTTATTTTCTTTTTCTGGGATATTTTAAATTGTTTCGCTGTCCAGTCTGTGGCAGTAGAAAGCTGCTTATGATGCCAGGTTTTGATGAATCCCCAAGGTACAAGTACAGAGGAATATATCAGTCTCTAGGATATGGAACTTTTAGCTAACACATCACAATATGTGATGCTTGCCAAGAAAACACTACATTCTGGAGCGCTGATGATCAGAACATTCTGCTCCTGAAGGATAGAAAAGACAGCTTGATTGAAATAAAGTCTGTTTATATTGACGCTCTCTCTCTCCCTATATATACATACATGCATACACACACACACACAGGTATGTCATGCATTTCTTCAGATTTGTTTCAACCATTTACCATTTATTGGAGAATCCCTACTTTTCAAGTGACTGCAAATGAAGTCATCTCTGGCACTTTTTGTGCAAAGTAAGAGACACACATGACACCTTTTTATAAAAGTCATCGGTTTCTTTGTTACTGTGTACTTTCAAAGCATGGGGCTTTCACACGTCAGGTAAACCTGATTACCACTACACAACAAAAGCAGATGCAGCTTTCTTATCTATGTCGTGATAGAACAGTTGTGAATTGAGTAGAAGAAGGGCCCTGATGTGATACTTATTACATGCAGCCTGTAAGATAGTCAAACATGCAGGCTAGGAAGGAAGATGCAAATATCAATGTATTAGAAAAACACCTAAAGGCGAGTGATATGCTTTCATTCATGCATGGCTAGGAAAAATCGCCATACTGTTGCAAACATTCTTACACCACCAACTGGAAATAAATGATTCTGACATTAAACGTAAAGGTGACAATGCATTTGTATCATCACCCTGAGAAGGATCATCTTGGAATTGAGCCGAGGGCCTCTGCACTCAAAGCCAGAAACACTCCACTAAAATAAGATTCCTGTTGGTGCCAACAATTCTCCATGTTAATGCTTGTTCTAGGTGAGCAGTGAACCGATTGCAGGGCTCTTTTGAAAGCAAGGTCTGAGAACCAACAGATACATCCACACGCCGATTACTTTAGTGTTTTGAGAGAATTCCCTTTCTTGGAACGAGATTGCATGAAATAATCTTCAGGGCTTGGACAATTCCATGGCAAAACGGCACCTATCAACATTGTAGCCAACACAATATAACAACTGTTTCTGCCCGGTTTCGAACCGGGGACCTTTCGCGTGTGAGGCGAACGTGATAACCACTACACTACAGAAACAGATACCTACAGTTGATTTTTCTGTAATGAAACTGCTCCGAACTGGCTATTCCATGGGCCTCTGGCTTTAGATTTCTTTCATGCAACCTGCCCGACATCCCTAGCTGAACGCTCGTACATGCCATGCAAGACCAGATGTTTGGTATTAGCTCAGACTGGGCAGGGCTGAAGCATGAGACTCTAGCAAAGAATTATCCACTACTGCAAAGAAAAAATTGATGTTGGTTTTGAAACGCAAACTTCAAAACAACTTGAAAAGAGTACCAAGAAAAGGGCTCGTCCGGGATTTGAACCCGGGACCTCTCGCACCCAAAGCGAGAATCATACCCCTAGACCAACGAGCCCTCAAAATCCTCTTACCTCTCAAAAGCTAATACCGGCTCTAAGCCCGCAATGAAGATCATGCTGGTATCTTTATGATGCTTGGTCTGTGAATACGCATGAAAGTCAGTCTCAACTTACCCTTTCTCAAACGATAGCACTATCATTTACAAGTGTCTCCTTTTATTCCGTCCCAGCTTTGGACACGTCTTACAGGAAGTCAGCCCTTATTTATATATTTCTTCAGTGGCTGAAGCTTAATGAGAAAGAGTAACAAGTTGTTCATAACAACATAAGAAACACATTGTGCATTTTCTCTTAAATACTCCTTCACTTTGTGCCAAAAGAAATACCAAGGTGAATACCTAGGCCACAGATTCAAGCTAAAGATCTTCCTGCTGAATGCAAGGCGCATTAAAAACTGCATATCGCTGGACTAAAGCATTCCTTGCATAGCCTCTAACATCATAACATAACTGAGCTGCTAGCAGCAAGCTAACCAATACCTTTCTGAAATGAGAATGACATGTGCTTATCTGCTCAATCAGTGCTCAATCAGGCTCGATCAGGCGAGATTTAGAAAAGGTGGAAAGGGTCCAAGTGGATGCCCCTTCCTTTTTAGGGTGGGTCCTGCTGACTATCATAGGATTGCTTGTAAAAGTGGCCAGGGTCAGAGGAAAAGCTGCCAACACTTCTTAGCGTTCTCTATAGATGCAGCCATTTTCTGTGACTGTAATTTCGGCCTTTTCCCAGAAGTCTCTATTCTGCCTATGCAAATTAACAAAAGCAGTGCTTATTCCTCACTTGCTCAAATGTCCTTCCTGTCCAGAAAGCTCTGATTAAGCATGCTTATTTTCTTTTTCTGGGATATTTTAAATTGTTTCGCTGTCCAGTCTGTGGCAGTAGAAAGCTGCTTATGATGCCAGGTTTTGATGAATCCCCAAGGTACAAGTACAGAGGAATATATCAGTCTCTAGGATATGGAACTTTTAGCTAACACATCACAATATGTGATGCTTGCCAAGAAAACACTACATTCTGGAGCGCTGATGATCAGAACATTCTGCTCCTGAAGGATAGAAAAGACAGCTTGATTGAAATAAAGTCTGTTTATATTGACGCTCTCTCTCTCCCTATATATACATACATGCATACACACACACACACAGGTATGTCATGCATTTCTTCAGATTTGTTTCAACCATTTACCATTTATTGGAGAATCCCTACTTTTCAAGTGACTGCAAATGAAGTCATCTCTGGCACTTTTTGTGCAAAGTAAGAGACACACATGACACCTTATTATAAAAGTCATCGGTTTCTTTGTTACTGTGTACTTTCAAAGCATGGGGCTTTCACACGTCAGGTAAACCTGATTACCACTACACAACAAAAGCAGATGCAGCTTTCTTATCTATGTCGTGATAGAACAGTTGTGAATTGAGTAGAAGAAGGGCCCTGATGTGATACTTATTACATGCAGCCTGTAAGATAGTCAAACATGCAGGCTAGGAAGGAAGATGCAAATATCAATGTATTAGAAAAACACCTAAAGGCGAGTGATATGCTTTCATTCATGCATGGCTAGGAAAAATCGCCATACTGTTGCAAACATTCTTACACCACCAACTGGAAATAAATGATTCTGACATTAAACGTAAAGGTGAGAATGCATTTGTATCATCACCTTGAGAAGGATCATCTTGGAATTGAGCCGAGGGCCTCTGCACTCAAAGCCAGAAACACTCCACTAAAATAAGATTCCTGTTGGTGCCAACAATTCTCCATGTTAATGCTTGTTCTAGGTGAGCAGTGAACCGATTACAGGGCTCTTTTGAAAGCAAGGTCTGAGAACCAACAGATACATCCACACGCCGATTACTTTAGTGTTTTGAGAGAATTCCCTTTCTTGGAACGAGATTGCATGAAATAATCTTCAGGACTTGGACAATTCCATGGCAAAACGGCACCTATCAACATTGTAGCCAACACAATATAACAACTGTTTCTGCCCGGTTTCGAACCGGGGACCTTTCGCGTGTGAGGCGAACTTGATAACCACTACACTACAGAAACAGATACCTACAGTTGATTTTTCTGTAATGAAACTGCTCCGAACTGGCTATTCCATGGGCCTCTGGCTTTAGATTTCTTTCATGCAACCTGCCCGACATCCCTAGCTGAACGCTCGTACATGCCATGCAAGACCAGATGTTTGGTATTAGCTCAGACTGGGCAGGGCTGAAGCATGAGACTCTAGCAAAGAATTATCCACTACTGCAAAGAAAAAATTGATGTTGGTTTTGAAACGCAAACTTCAAAACAACTTGAAAAGAGTACCAAGAAAAGGGCTCGTCCGGGATTTGAACCCGGGACCTCTCGCACCCAAAGCGAGAATCATACCCCTAGACCAACGAGCCCTCAAAATTCTCTTACCTCTCAAAAGCTAATACCGGCTCTAAGCCCGCAATGAAGATCATGCTGGTATCTTTATGATGCTTGGTCTGTGAATACGCATGAAAGTCAGTCTCAACTTACCCTTTCTCAAACGATAGCACTATCATTTACAAGTGTCTCCTTTTATTCCGTCCCAGCTTTGGACACGTCTTACAGGAAGTCAGCCCTTATTTATATATTTCTGCAGTGGCTGAAGCTTAATGAGAAAGAGTAACAAGTTGTTCATAACAACATAAGAAACACATTGTGCATTTTCTCTCAAATACTCCTTCACTTTGTGCCAAAAGAAATACCAAGGTGAATACCTAGGCCACAGATTCAAGCTAAAGATCTTCCTGCTGAATGCAAGGCGCAATAAAAACTGCATATCGCTGGACTAAAGCATTCCTTGCATAGCCTCTAACATCATAACATAACTGAGCTGCTAGCAGCAAGCTAACCAATACCTTTCTGAAATGAGAATGACATGTGCCTATCTGCTCAATCAGTGCTCAATCAGGCTCGATCAGGCGAGATTTAGAAAAGGTGGAAAGGGTCCAAGTGGATGCCCCTTCCTTTTTAGGGTGGGTCCTGCTGACTATCATAGGATTGCTTGTAAAAGTGGCCAGGGTCAGAGGAAAAGCTGCCAACACTTCTTAGCGTTCTCTATAGATGCAGCCATTTTCTGTGACTGTAATTTCGGCCTTTTCCCAGAAGTCTCTATTCTGCCTATGCAAATTAACAAAAGCAGTGCTTATTCCTCACTTGCTCAAATGTCCTTCCTGTCCAGAAAGCTCTGATTAAGCATGCTTATTTTCTTTTTCTGGGATATTTTAAATTGTTTCGCTGTCCAGTCTGTGGCAGTAGAAAGCTGCTTATGATGCCAGGTTTTGATGAATCCCCAAGGTACAAGTACAGAGGAATATATCAGTCTCTAGGATATGGAACTTTTAGCTAACACATCACAATATGTGATGCTTGCCAAGAAAACACTACATTCTGGAGCGCTGATGATCAGAACATTCTGCTCCTGAAGGATAGAAAAGACAGCTTGATTGAAATAAAGTCTGTTTATATTGACGCTCTCTCTCTCCCTATATATACATACATGCATACACACACACACACAGGTATGTCATGCATTTCTTCAGATTTGTTTCAACCATTTACCATTTATTGGAGAATCCCTACTTTTCAAGTGACTGCAAATGAAGTCATCTCTGGCACTTTTTGTGCAAAGTAAGAGACACACATGACACCTTATTATAAAAGTCATCGGTTTCTTTGTTACTGTGTACTTTCAAAGCATGGGGCTTTCACACGTCAGGTAAACCTGATTACCACTACACAACAAAAGCAGATGCAGCTTTCTTATCTATGTCGTGATAGAACAGTTGTGAATTGAGTAGAAGAAGGGCCCTGATGTGATACTTATTACATGCAGCCTGTAAGATAGTCAAACATGCAGGCTAGGAAGGAAGATGCAAATATCAATGTATTAGAAAAACACCTAAAGGCGAGTGATATGCTTTCATTCATGCATGGCTAGGAAAAATCGCCATACTGTTGCAAACATTCTTACACCACCAACTGGAAATAAATGATTCTGACATTAAACGTAAAGGTGAGAATGCATTTGTATCATCACCTTGAGAAGGATCATCTTGGAATTGAGCCGAGGGCCTCTGCACTCAAAGCCAGAAACACTCCACTAAAATAAGATTCCTGTTGGTGCCAACAATTCTCCATGTTAATGCTTGTTCTAGGTGAGCAGTGAACCGATTACAGGGCTCTTTTGAAAGCAAGGTCTGAGAACCAACAGATACATCCACACGCCGATTACTTTAGTGTTTTGAGAGAATTCCCTTTCTTGGAACGAGATTGCATGAAATAATCTTCAGGACTTGGACAATTCCATGGCAAAACGGCACCTATCAACATTGTAGCCAACACAATATAACAACTGTTTCTGCCCGGTTTCGAACCGGGGACCTTTCGCGTGTGAGGCGAACTTGATAACCACTACACTACAGAAACAGATACCTACAGTTGATTTTTCTGTAATGAAACTGCTCCGAACTGGCTATTCCATGGGCCTCTGGCTTTAGAGTTCTTTCATGCAACCTGCCCGACATCCCTAGCTGAACGCTCGTACATGCCATGCAAGACCAGATGTTTGGTATTAGCTCAGACTGGGCAGGGCTGAAGCATGAGACTCTAGCAAAGAATTATCCACTACTGCAAAGAAAAAATTGATGTTGGTTTTGAAACGCAAACTTCAAAACAACTTGAAAAGAGTACCAAGAAAAGGGCTCGTCCGGGATTTGAACCCGGGACCTCTCGCACCCAAAGCGAGAATCATACCCCTAGACCAACGAGCCCTCAAAATTCTCTTACCTCTCAAAAGCTAATACCGGCTCTAAGCCCGCAATGAAGATCATGCTGGTATCTTTATGATGCTTGGTCTGTGAATACGCATGAAAGTCAGTCTCAACTTACCCTTTCTCAAACGATAGCACTATCATTTACAAGTGTCTCCTTTTATTCCGTCCCAGCTTTGGACACGTCTTACAGGAAGTCAGCCCTTATTTATATATTTCTGCAGTGGCTGAAGCTTAATGAGAAAGAGTAACAAGTTGTTCATAACAACATAAGAAACACATTGTGCATTTTCTCTCAAATACTCCTTCACTTTGTGCCAAAAGAAATACCAAGGTGAATACCTAGGCCACAGATTCAAGCTAAAGATCTTCCTGCTGAATGCAAGGCGCAATAAAAACTGCATATCGCTGGACTAAAGCATTCCTTGCATAGCCTCTAACATCATAACATAACTGAGCTGCTAGCAGCAAGCTAACCAATACCTTTCTGAAATGAGAATGACATGTGCCTATCTGCTCAATCAGTGCTCAATCAGGCTCGATCAGGCGAGATTTAGAAAAGGTGGAAAGGGTCCAAGTGGATGCCCCTTCCTTTTTAGGGTGGGTCCTGCTGACTATCATAGGATTGCTTGTAAAAGTGGCCAGGGTCAGAGGAAAAGCTGCCAACACTTCTTAGCGTTCTCTATAGATGCAGCCATTTTCTGTGACTGTAATTTCGGCCTTTTCCCAGAAGTCTCTATTCTGCCTATGCAAATTAACAAAAGCAGTGCTTATTCCTCACTTGCTCAAATGTCCTTCCTGTCCAGAAAGCTCTGATTAAGCATGCTTATTTTCTTTTTCTGGGATATTTTAAATTGTTTCGCTGTCCAGTCTGTGGCAGTAGAAAGCTGCTTATGATGCCAGGTTTTGATGAATCCCCAAGGTACAAGTACAGAGGAATATATCAGTCTCTA
Source organism: Triturus cristatus (assembly GCF_964204655.1). NCBI lineage: Eukaryota > Metazoa > Chordata > Amphibia > Caudata > Salamandridae > Triturus > Triturus cristatus. Next base: position 736,059,141 of record NC_140591.1, on the reverse strand, counting down.
GGATATGGAACTTTTAGCTAACACATCACAATATGTGATGCTTGCCAAGAAAACACTACATTCTGGAGCGCTGATGATCAGAACATTCTGCTCCTGAAGGATAGAAAAGACAGCTTGATTGAAATAAAGTCTGTTTATATTGACGCTCTCTCTCTCCCTATATATACATACATGCATACACACACACACACAGGTATGTCATGCATTTCTTCAGATTTGTTTCAACCATTTACCATTTATTGGAGAATCCCTACTTTTCAAGTGACTGCAAATGAAGTCATCTCTGGCACTTTTTGTGCAAAGTAAGAGACACACATGACACCTTTTTATAAAAGTCATCGGTTTCTTTGTTACTGTGTACTTTCAAAGCATGGGGCTTTCACACGTCAGGTAAACCTGATTACCACTACACAACAAAAGCAGATGCAGCTTTCTTATCTATGTCGTGATAGAACAGTTGTGAATTGAGTAGAAGAAGGGCCCTGATGTGATACTTATTACATGCAGCCTGTAAGATAGTCAAACATGCAGGCTAGGAAGGAAGATGCAAATATCAATGTATTAGAAAAACACCTAAAGGCGAGTGATATGCTTTCATTCATGCATGGCTAGGAAAAATCGCCATACTGTTGCAAACATTCTTACACCACCAACTGGAAATAAATGATTCTGACATTAAACGTAAAGGTGACAATGCATTTGTATCATCACCCTGAGAAGGATCATCTTGGAATTGAGCCGAGGGCCTCTGCACTCAAAGCCAGAAACACTCCACTAAAATAAGATTCCTGTTGGTGCCAACAATTCTCCATGTTAATGCTTGTTCTAGGTGAGCAGTGAACCGATTGCAGGGCTCTTTTGAAAGCAAGGTCTGAGAACCAACAGATACATCCACACGCCGATTACTTTAGTGTTTTGAGAGAATTCCCTTTCTTGGAACGAGATTGCATGAAATAATCTTCAGGGCTTGGACAATTCCATGGCAAAACGGCACCTATCAACATTGTAGCCAACACAATATAACAACTGTTTCTGCCCGGTTTCGAACCGGGGACCTTTCGCGTGTGAGGCGAACGTGATAACCACTACACTACAGAAACAGATACCTACAGTTGATTTTTCTGTAATGAAACTGCTCCGAACTGGCTATTCCATGGGCCTCTGGCTTTAGATTTCTTTCATGCAACCTGCCCGACATCCCTAGCTGAACGCTCGTACATGCCATGCAAGACCAGATGTTTGGTATTAGCTCAGACTGGGCAGGGCTGAAGCATGAGACTCTAGCAAAGAATTATCCACTACTGCAAAGAAAAAATTGATGTTGGTTTTGAAACGCAAACTTCAAAACAACTTGAAAAGAGTACCAAGAAAAGGGCTCGTCTGGGATTTGAACCCGGGACCTCTCGCACCCAAAGCGAGAATCATACCCCTAGACCAACGAGCCCTCAAAATCCTCTTACCTCTCAAAAGCTAATACCGGCTCTAAGCCCGCAATGAAGATCATGCTGGTATCTTTATGATGCTTGGTCTGTGAATACGCATGAAAGTCAGTCTCAACTTACCCTTTCTCAAACGATAGCACTATCATTTACAAGTGTCTCCTTTTATTCCGTCCCAGCTTTGGACACGTCTTACAGGAAGTCAGCCCTTATTTATATATTTCTTCAGTGGCTGAAGCTTAATGAGAAAGAGTAACAAGTTGTTCATAACAACATAAGAAACACATTGTGCATTTTCTCTTAAATACTCCTTCACTTTGTGCCAAAAGAAATACCAAGGTGAATACCTAGGCCACAGATTCAAGCTAAAGATCTTCCTGCTGAATGCAAGGCGCATTAAAAACTGCATATCGCTGGACTAAAGCATTCCTTGCATAGCCTCTAACATCATAACATAACTGAGCTGCTAGCAGCAAGCTAACCAATACCTTTCTGAAATGAGAATGACATGTGCTTATCTGCTCAATCAGTGCTCAATCAGGCTCAATCAGGTGAGATTTAGAAAAGGTGGAAAGGGTCCAAGTGGATGCCCCTTCCTTTTTAGGGTGGGTCCTGCTGACTATCATAGGATTGCTTGTAAAAGTGGCCAGGGTCAGAGGAAAAGCTGCCAACACTTCTTAGCGTTCTCTATAGATGCAGCCATTTTCTGTGACTGTAATTTCGGCCTTTTCCCAGAAGTCTCTATTCTGCCTATGCAAATTAACAAAAGCAGTGCTTATTCCTCACTTGCTCAAATGTCCTTCCTGTCCAGAAAGCTCTGATTAAGCATGCTTATTTTCTTTTTCTGGGATATTTTAAATTGTTTCGCTGTCCAGTCTGTGGCAGTAGAAAGCTGCTTATGATGCCAGGTTTTGATGAATCCCCAAGGTACAAGTACAGAGGAATATATCAGTCTCTAGGATATGGAACTTTTAGCTAACACATCACAATATGTGATGCTTGCCAAGAAAACACTACATTCTGGAGCGCTGATGATCAGAACATTCTGCTCCTGAAGGATAGAAAAGACAGCTTGATTGAAATAAAGTCTGTTTATATTGACGCTCTCTCTCTCCCTATATATACATACATGCATACACACACACACACAGGTATGTCATGCATTTCTTCAGATTTGTTTCAACCATTTACCATTTATTGGAGAATCCCTACTTTTCAAGTGACTGCAAATGAAGTCATCTCTGGCACTTTTTGTGCAAAGTAAGAGACACACATGACACCTTTTTATAAAAGTCATCGGTTTCTTTGTTACTGTGTACTTTCAAAGCATGGGGCTTTCACACGTCAGGTAAACCTGATTACCACTACACAACAAAAGCAGATGCAGCTTTCTTATCTATGTCGTGATAGAACAGTTGTGAATTGAGTAGAAGAAGGGCCCTGATGTGATACTTATTACATGCAGCCTGTAAGATAGTCAAACATGCAGGCTAGGAAGGAAGATGCAAATATCAATGTATTAGAAAAACACCTAAAGGCGAGTGATATGCTTTCATTCATGCATGGCTAGGAAAAATCGCCATACTGTTGCAAACATTCTTACACCACCAACTGGAAATAAATGATTCTGACATTAAACGTAAAGGTGACAATGCATTTGTATCATCACCCTGAGAAGGATCATCTTGGAATTGAGCCGAGGGCCTCTGCACTCAAAGCCAGAAACACTCCACTAAAATAAGATTCCTGTTGGTGCCAACAATTCTCCATGTTAATGCTTGTTCTAGGTGAGCAGTGAACCGATTGCAGGGCTCTTTTGAAAGCAAGGTCTGAGAACCAACAGATACATCCACACGCCGATTACTTTAGTGTTTTGAGAGAATTCCCTTTCTTGGAACGAGATTGCATGAAATAATCTTCAGGGCTTGGACAATTCCATGGCAAAACGGCACCTATCAACATTGTAGCCAACACAATATAACAACTGTTTCTGCCCGGTTTCGAACCGGGGACCTTTCGCGTGTGAGGCGAACGTGATAACCACTACACTACAGAAACAGATACCTACAGTTGATTTTTCTGTAATGAAACTGCTCCGAACTGGCTATTCCATGGGCCTCTGGCTTTAGATTTCTTTCATGCAACCTGCCCGACATCCCTAGCTGAACGCTCGTACATGCCATGCAAGACCAGATGTTTGGTATTAGCTCAGACTGGGCAGGGCTGAAGCATGAGACTCTAGCAAAGAATTATCCACTACTGCAAAGAAAAAATTGATGTTGGTTTTGAAACGCAAACTTCAAAACAACTTGAAAAGAGTACCAAGAAAAGGGCTCGTCCGGGATTTGAACCCGGGACCTCTCGCACCCAAAGCGAGAATCATACCCCTAGACCAACGAGCCCTCAAAATCCTCTTACCTCTCAAAAGCTAATACCGGCTCTAAGCCCGCAATGAAGATCATGCTGGTATCTTTATGATGCTTGGTCTGTGAATACGCATGAAAGTCAGTCTCAACTTACCCTTTCTCAAACGATAGCACTATCATTTACAAGTGTCTCCTTTTATTCCGTCCCAGCTTTGGACACGTCTTACAGGAAGTCAGCCCTTATTTATATATTTCTTCAGTGGCTGAAGCTTAATGAGAAAGAGTAACAAGTTGTTCATAACAACATAAGAAACACATTGTGCATTTTCTCTTAAATACTCCTTCACTTTGTGCCAAAAGAAATACCAAGGTGAATACCTAGGCCACAGATTCAAGCTAAAGATCTTCCTGCTGAATGCAAGGCGCAATAAAAACTGCATATCGCTGGACTAAAGCATTCCTTGCATAGCCTCTAACATCATAACATAACTGAGCTGCTAGCAGCAAGCTAACCAATACCTTTCTGAAATGAGAATGACATGTGCCTATCTGCTCAATCAGTGCTCGATCAGGCTCGATCAGGCTCGATCAGGCTCGATCAGGCTCGATCAGGCTCGATCAGGCGAGATTTAGAAAAGGTGGAAAGGGTCCAAGTGGATGCCCCTTCCTTTTTAGGGTGGGTCCTGCTGACTATCATAGGATTGCTTGTAAAAGTGGCCAGGGTCAGAGGAAAAGCTGCCAACACTTCTTAGCGTTCTCTATAGATGCAGCCATTTTCTGTGACTGTAATTTCGGCCTTTTCCCAGAAGTCTCTATTCTGCCTATGCAAATTAACAAAAGCAGTGCTTATTCCTCACTTGCTCAAATGTCCTTCCTGTCCAGAAAGCTCTGATTAAGCATGCTTATTTTCTTTTTCTGGGATATTTTAAATTGTTTCGCTGTCCAGTCTGTGGCAGTAGAAAGCTGCTTATGATGCCAGGTTTTGATGAATCCCCAAGGTACAAGTACAGAGGAATATATCAGTCTCTAGGATATGGAACTTTTAGCTAACACATCACAATATGTGATGCTTGCCAAGAAAACACTACATTCTGGAGCGCTGATGATCAGAACATTCTGCTCCTGAAGGATAGAAAAGACAGCTTGATTGAAATAAAGTCTGTTTATATTGACGCTCTCTCTCTCCCTATATATACATACATGCATACACACACACACACAGGTATGTCATGCATTTCTTCAGATTTGTTTCAACCATTTACCATTTATTGGAGAATCCCTACTTTTCAAGTGACTGCAAATGAAGTCATCTCTGGCACTTTTTGTGCAAAGTAAGAGACACACATGACACCTTTTTATAAAAGTCATCGGTTTCTTTGTTACTGTGTACTTTCAAAGCATGGGGCTTTCACACGTCAGGTAAACCTGATTACCACTACACAACAAAAGCAGATGCAGCTTTCTTATCTATGTCGTGATAGAACAGTTGTGAATTGAGTAGAAGAAGGGCCCTGATGTGATACTTATTACATGCAGCCTGTAAGATAGTCAAACATGCAGGCTAGGAAGGAAGATGCAAATATCAATGTATTAGAAAAACACCTAAAGGCGAGTGATATGCTTTCATTCATGCATGGCTAGGAAAAATCGCCATACTGTTGCAAACATTCTTACACCACCAACTGGAAATAAATGATTCTGACATTAAACGTAAAGGTGACAATGCATTTGTATCATCACCCTGAGAAGGATCATCTTGGAATTGAGCCGAGGGCCTCTGCACTCAAAGCCAGAAACACTCCACTAAAATAAGATTCCTGTTGGTGCCAACAATTCTCCATGTTAATGCTTGTTCTAGGTGAGCAGTGAACCGATTGCAGGGCTCTTTTGAAAGCAAGGTCTGAGAACCAACAGATACATCCACACGCCGATTACTTTAGTGTTTTGAGAGAATTCCCTTTCTTGGAACGAGATTGCATGAAATAATCTTCAGGGCTTGGACAATTCCATGGCAAAACGGCACCTATCAACATTGTAGCCAACACAATATAACAACTGTTTCTGCCCGGTTTCGAACCGGGGACCTTTCGCGTGTGAGGCGAACGTGATAACCACTACACTACAGAAACAGATACCTACAGTTGATTTTTCTGTAATGAAACTGCTCCGAACTGGCTAGTCCATGGGCCTCTGGCTTTAGATTTCTTTCATGCAACCTGCCCGACATCCCTAGCTGAACGCTCGTACATGCCATGCAAGACCAGATGTTTGGTATTAGCTCAGACTGGGCAGGGCTGAAGCATGAGACTCTAGCAAAGAATTATCCACTACTGCAAAGAAAAAATTGATGTTGGTTTTGAAACGCAAACTTCAAAACAACTTGAAAAGAGTACCAAGAAAAGGGCTCGTCCGGGATTTGAACCCGGGACCTCTCGCACCCAAAGCGAGAATCATACCCCTAGACCAACGAGCCCTCAAAATCCTCTTACCTCTCAAAAGCTAATACCGGCTCTAAGCCCGCAATGAAGATCATGCTGGTATCTTTATGATGCTTGGTCTGTGAATACGCATGAAAGTCAGTCTCAACTTACCCTTTCTCAAACGATAGCACTATCATTTACAAGTGTCTCCTTTTATTCCGTCCCAGCTTTGGACACGTCTTACAGGAAGTCAGCCCTTATTTATATATTTCTTCAGTGGCTGAAGCTTAATGAGAAAGAGTAACAAGTTGTTCATAACAACATAAGAAACACATTGTGCATTTTCTCTTAAATACTCCTTCACTTTGTGCCAAAAGAAATACCAAGGTGAATACCTAGGCCACAGATTCAAGCTAAAGATCTTCCTGCTGAATGCAAGGCGCAATAAAAACTGCATATCGCTGGACTAAAGCATTCCTTGCATAGCCTCTAACATCATAACATAACTGAGCTGCTAGCAGCAAGCTAACCAATACCTTTCTGAAATGAGAATGACATGTGCTTATCTGCTCAACCAGTGCTCAATCAGGCTCGATCAGGCGAGATTTAGAAAAGGTGGAAAGGGTCCAAGTGGATGCCCCTTCCTTTTTAGGGTGGGTCCTGCTGACTATCATAGGATTGCTTGTAAAAGTGGCCAGGGTCAGAGGAAAAGCTGCCAACACTTCTTAGCGTTCTCTATAGATGCAGCCATTTTCTGTGACTGTAATTTCGGCCTTTTCCCAGAAGTCTCTATTCTGCCTATGCAAATTAACAAAAGCAGTGCTTATTCCTCACTTGCTCAAATGTCCTTCCTGTCCAGAAAGCTCTGATTAAGCATGCTTATTTTCTTTTTCTGGGATATTTTAAATTGTTTCGCTGTCCAGTCTGTGGCAGTAGAAAGCTGCTTATGATGCCAGGTTTTGATGAATCCCCAAGGTACAAGTACAGAGGAATATATCAGTCTCTAGGATATGGAACTTTTAGCTAACACATCACAATATGTGATGCTTGCCAAGAAAACACTACATTCTGGAGCGCTGATGATCAGAACATTCTGCTCCTGAAGGATAGAAAAGACAGCTTGATTGAAATAAAGTCTGTTTATATTGACGCTCTCTCTCTCCCTATATATACATACATGCATACACACACACACACAGGTATGTCATGCATTTCTTCAGATTTGTTTCAACCATTTACCATTTATTGGAGAATCCCTACTTTTCAAGTGACTGCAAATGAAGTCATCTCTGGCACTTTTTGTGCAAAGTAAGAGACACACATGACACCTTTTTATAAAAGTCATCGGTTTCTTTGTTACTGTGTACTTTCAAAGCATGGGGCTTTCACACGTCAGGTAAACCTGATTACCACTACACAACAAAAGCAGATGCAGCTTTCTTATCTATGTCGTGATAGAACAGTTGTGAATTGAGTAGAAGAAGGGCCCTGATGTGATACTTATTACATGCAGCCTGTAAGATAGTCAAACATGCAGGCTAGGAAGGAAGATGCAAATATCAATGTATTAGAAAAACACCTAAAGGCGAGTGATATGCTTTCATTCATGCATGGCTAGGAAAAATCGCCATACTGTTGCAAACATTCTTACACCACCAACTGGAAATAAATGATTCTGACATTAAACGTAAAGGTGACAATGCATTTGTATCATCACCCTGAGAAGGATCATCTTGGAATTGAGCCGAGGGCCTCTGCACTCAAAGCCAGAAACACTCCACTAAAATAAGATTCCTGTTGGTGCCAACAATTCTCCATGTTAATGCTTGTTCTAGGTGAGCAGTGAACCGATTGCAGGGCTCTTTTGAAAGCAAGGTCTGAGAACCAACAGATACATCCACACGCCGATTACTTTAGTGTTTTGAGAGAATTCCCTTTCTTGGAACGAGATTGCATGAAATAATCTTCAGGGCTTGGACAATTCCATGGCAAAACGGCACCTATCAACATTGTAGCCAACACAATATAACAACTGTTTCTGCCCGGTTTCGAACCGGGGACCTTTCGCGTGTGAGGCGAACGTGATAACCACTACACTACAGAAACAGATACCTACAGTTGATTTTTCTGTAATGAAACTGCTCCGAACTGGCTATTCCATGGGCCTCTGGCTTTAGATTTCTTTCATGCAACCTGCCCGACATCCCTAGCTGAACGCTCGTACATGCCATGCAAGACCAGATGTTTGGTATTAGCTCAGACTGGGCAGGGCTGAAGCATGAGACTCTAGCAAAGAATTATCCACTACTGCAAAGAAAAAATTGATGTTGGTTTTGAAACGCAAACTTCAAAACAACTTGAAAAGAGTACCAAGAAAAGGGCTCGTCCGGGATTTGAACCCGGGACCTCTCGCACCCAAAGCGAGAATCATACCCCTAGACCAACGAGCCCTCAAAATCCTCTTACCTCTCAAAAGCTAATACCGGCTCTAAGCCCGCAATGAAGATCATGCTGGTATCTTTATGATGCTTGGTCTGTGAATACGCATGAAAGTCAGTCTCAACTTACCCTTTCTCAAACGATAGCACTATCATTTACAAGTGTCTCCTTTTATTCCGTCCCAGCTTTGGACACGTCTTACAGGAAGTCAGCCCTTATTTATATATTTCTTCAGTGGCTGAAGCTTAATGAGAAAGAGTAACAAGTTGTTCATAACAACATAAGAAACACATTGTGCATTTTCTCTTAAATACTCCTTCACTTTGTGCCAAAAGAAATACCAAGGTGAATACCTAGGCCACAGATTCAAGCTAAAGATCTTCCTGCTGAATGCAAGGCGCATTAAAAACTGCATATCGCTGGACTAAAGCATTCCTTGCATAGCCTCTAACATCATAACATAACTGAGCTGCTAGCAGCAAGCTAACCAATACCTTTCTGAAATGAGAATGACATGTGCTTATCTGCTCAATCAGTGCTCAATCAGGCTCGATCAGGCGAGATTTAGAAAAGGTGGAAAGGGTCCAAGTGGATGCCCCTTCCTTTTGAGGGTGGGTCCTGCTGACTATCATAGGATTGCTTGTAAAAGTGGCCAGGGTCAGAGGAAAAGCTGCCAACACTTCTTAGCGTTCTCTATAGATGCAGCCATTTTCTGTGACTGTAATTTCGGCCTTTTCCCAGAAGTCTCTATTCTGCCTATGCAAATTAACAAAAGCAGTGCTTATTCCTCACTTGCTCAAATGTCCTTCCTGTCCAGAAAGCTCTGATTAAGCATGCTTATTTTCTTTTTCTGGGATATTTTAAATTGTTTCGCTGTCCAGTCTGTGGCAGTAGAAAGCTGCTTATGATGCCAGGTTTTGATGAATCCCCAAGGTACAAGTACAGAGGAATATATCAGTCTCTAGGATATGGAACTTTTAGCTAACACATCACAATATGTGATGCTTGCCAAGAAAACACTACATTCTGGAGCGCTGATGATCAGAACATTCTGCTCCTGAAGGATAGAAAAGACAGCTTGATTGAAATAAAGTCTGTTTATATTGACGCTCTCTCTCTCCCTATATATACATACATGCATACACACACACACACAGGTATGTCATGCATTTCTTCAGATTTGTTTCAACCATTTACCATTTATTGGAGAATCCCTACTTTTCAAGTGACTGCAAATGAAGTCATCTCTGGCACTTTTTGTGCAAAGTAAGAGACACACATGACACCTTATTATAAAAGTCATCGGTTTCTTTGTTACTGTGTACTTTCAAAGCATGGGGATTTCACACGTCAGGTAAACCTGATTACCACTACACAACAAAAGCAGATGCAGCTTTCTTATCTATGTCGTGATAGAACAGTTGTGAATTGAGTAGAAGAAGGGCCCTGATGTGATACTTATTACATGCAGCCTGTAAGATAGTCAAACATGCAGGCTAGGAAGGAAGATGCAAATATCAATGTATTAGAAAAACACCTAAAGGCGAGTGATATGCTTTCATTCATGCATGGCTAGGAAAAATCGCCATACTGTTGCAAACATTCTTACACCACCAACTGGAAATAAATGATTCTGACATTAAACGTAAAGGTGAGAATGCATTTGTATCATCACCTTGAGAAGGATCATCTTGGAATTGAGCCGAGGGCCTCTGCACTCAAAGCCAGAAACACTCCACTAAAATAAGATTCCTGTTGGTGCCAACAATTCTCCATGTTAATGCTTGTTCTAGGTGAGCAGTGAACCGATTACAGGGCTCTTTTGAAAGCAAGGTCTGAGAACCAACAGATACATCCACACGCCGATTACTTTAGTGTTTTGAGAGAATTCCCTTTCTTGGAACGAGATTGCATGAAATAATCTTCAGGACTTGGACAATTCCATGGCAAAACGGCACCTATCAACATTGTAGCCAACACAATATAACAACCAATTCTGCCCGGTTTCGAACCGGGGACCTTTCGCGTGTGAGGCGAACTTGATAACCACTACACTACAGAAACAGATACCTACAGTTGATTTTTCTGTAATGAAACTGCTCCGAACTGGCTATTCCATGGGCCTCTGGCTTTAGATTTCTTTCATGCAACCTGCCCGACATCCCTAGCTGAACGCTCGTACATGCCATGCAAGACCAGATGTTTGGTATTAGCTCAGACTGGGCAGGGCTGAAGCATGAGACTCTAGCAAAGAATTATCCACTACTGCAAAGAAAAAATTGATGTTGGTTTTGAAACGCAAACTTCAAAACAACTTGAAAAGAGTACCAAGAAAAGGGCTCGTCCGGGATTTGAACCCGGGACCTCTCGCACCCAAAGCGAGAATCATACCCCTAGACCAACGAGCCCTCAAAATTCTCTTACCTCTCAAAAGCTAATACCGGCTCTAAGCCCGCAATGAAGATCATGCTGGTATCTTTATGATGCTTGGTCTGTGAATACGCATGAAAGTCAGTCTCAACTTACCCTTTCTCAAACGATAGCACTATCATTTACAAGTGTCTCCTTTTATTCCGTCCCAGCTTTGGACACGTCTTACAGGAAGTCAGCCCTTATTTATATATTTCTGCAGTGGCTGAAGCTTAATGAGAAAGAGTAACAAGTTGTTCATAACAACATAAGAAACACATTGTGCATTTTCTCTCAAATACTCCTTCACTTTGTGCCAAAAGAAATACCAAGGTGAATACCTAGGCCACAGATTCAAGCTAAAGATCTTCCTGCTGAATGCAAGGCGCAATAAAAACTGCATATCGCTGGACTAAAGCATTCCTTGCATAGCCTCTAACATCATAACATAACTGAGCTGCTAGCAGCAAGCTAACCAATACCTTTCTGAAATGAGAATGACATGTGCCTATCTGCTCAATCAGTGCTCAATCAGGCTCGATCAGGCGAGATTTAGAAAAGGTGGAAAGGGTCCAAGTGGATGCCCCTTCCTTTTTAGGGTGGGTCCTGCTGACTATCATAGGATTGCTTGTAAAAGTGGCCAGGGTCAGAGGAAAAGCTGCCAACACTTCTTAGCGTTCTCTATAGATGCAGCCATTTTCTGTGACTGTAATTTCGGCCTTTTCCCAGAAGTCTCTATTCTGCCTATGCAAATTAACAAAAGCAGTGCTTATTCCTCACTTGCTCAAATGTCCTTCCTGTCCAGAAAGCTCTGATTAAGCATGCTTATTTTCTTTTTCTGGGATATTTTAAATTGTTTCGCTGTCCAGTCTGTGGCAGTAGAAAGCTGCTTATGATGCCAGGTTTTGATGAATCCCCAAGGTACAAGTACAGAGGAATATATCAGTCTCTAGGATATGGAACTTTTAGCTAACACATCACAATATGTGATGCTTGCCAAGAAAACACTACATTCTGGAGCGCTGATGATCAGAACATTCTGCTCCTGAAGGATAGAAAAGACAGCTTGATTGAAATAAAGTCTGTTTATATTGACGCTCTCTCTCTCCCTATATATACATACATGCATACACACACACACACAGGTATGTCATGCATTTCTTCAGATTTGTTTCAACCATTTACCATTTATTGGAGAATCCCTACTTTTCAAGTGACTGCAAATGAAGTCATCTCTGGCACTTTTTGTGCAAAGTAAGAGACACACATGACACCTTTTTATAAAAGTCATCGGTTTCTTTGTTACTGTGTACTTTCAAAGCATGGGGCTTTCACACGTCAGGTAAACCTGATTACCACTACACAACAAAAGCAGATGCAGCTTTCTTATCTATGTCGTGATAGAACAGTTGTGAATTGAGTAGAAGAAGGGCCCTGATGTGATACTTATTACATGCAGCCTGTAAGATAGTCAAACATGCAGGCTAGGAAGGAAGATGCAAATATCAATGTATTAGAAAAACACCTAAAGGCGAGTGATATGCTTTCATTCATGCATGGCTAGGAAAAATCGCCATACTGTTGCAAACATTCTTACACCACCAACTGGAAATAAATGATTCTGACATTAAACGTAAAGGTGACAATGCATTTGTATCATCACCCTGAGAAGGATCATCTTGGAATTGAGCCGAGGGCCTCTGCACTCAAAGCCAGAAACACTCCACTAAAATAAGATTCCTGTTGGTGCCAACAATTCTCCATGTTAATGCTTGTTCTAGGTGAGCAGTGAACCGATTGCAGGGCTCTTTTGAAAGCAAGGTCTGAGAACCAACAGATACATCCACACGCCGATTACTTTAGTGTTTTGAGAGAATTCCCTTTCTTGGAACGAGATTGCATGAAATAATCTTCAGGGCTTGGACAATTCCATGGCAAAACGGCACCTATCAACATTGTAGCCAACACAATATAACAACTGTTTCTGCCCGGTTTCGAACCGGGGACCTTTCGCGTGTGAGGCGAACGTGATAACCACTACACTACAGAAACAGATACCTACAGTTGATTTTTCTGTAATGAAACTGCTCCGAACTGGCTATTCCATGGGCCTCTGGCTTTAGATTTCTTTCATGCAACCTGCCCGACATCCCTAGCTGAACGCTCGTACATGCCATGCAAGACCAGATGTTTGGTATTAGCTCAGACTGGGCAGGGCTGAAGCATGAGACTCTAGCAAAGAATTATCCACTACTGCAAAGAAAAAATTGATGTTGGTTTTGAAACGCAAACTTCAAAACAACTTGAAAAGAGTACCAAGAAAAGGGCTCGTCCGGGATTTGAACCCGGGACCTCTCGCACCCAAAGCGAGAATCATACCCCTAGACCAACGAGCCCTCAAAATCCTCTTACCTCTCAAAAGCTAATACCGGCTCTAAGCCCGCAATGAAGATCATGCTGGTATCTTTATGATGCTTGGTCTGTGAATACGCATGAAAGTCAGTCTCAACTTACCCTTTCTCAAACGATAGCACTATCATTTACAAGTGTCTCCTTTTATTCCGTCCCAGCTTTGGACACGTCTTACAGGAAGTCAGCCCTTATTTATATATTTCTTCAGTGGCTGAAGCTTAATGAGAAAGAGTAACAAGTTGTTCATAACAACATAAGAAACACATTGTGCATTTTCTCTTAAATACTCCTTCGCTTTGTGCCAAAAGAAATACCAAGGTGAATACCTAGGCCACAGATTCAAGCTAAAGATCTTCCTGCTGAATGCAAGGCGCAATAAAAACTGCATATCGCTGGACTAAAGCATTCCTTGCATAGCCTCTAACATCATAACATAACTGAGCTGCTAGCAGCAAGCTAACCAATACCTTTCTGAAATGAGAATGACATGTGCTTATCTGCTCAACCAGTGCTCAATCAGGCTCGATCAGGCGAGATTTAGAAAAGGTGGAAAGGGTCCAAGTGGATGCCCCTTCCTTTTTAGGGTGGGTCCTGCTGACTATCATAGGATTGCTTGTAAAAGTGGCCAGGGTCAGAGGAAAAGCTGCCAACACTTCTTAGCGTTCTCTATAGATGCAGCCATTTTCTGTGACTGTAATTTCGGCCTTTTCCCAGAAGTCTCTATTCTGCCTATGCAAATTAACAAAAGCAGTGCTTATTCCTCACTTGCTCAAATGTCCTTCCTGTCCAGAAAGCTCTGATTAAGCATGCTTATTTTCTTTTTCTGGGATATTTTAAATTGTTTCGCTGTCCAGTCTGTGGCAGTAGAAAGCTGCTTATGATGCCAGGTTTTGATGAATCCCCAAGGTACAAGTACAGAGGAATATATCAGTCTCTAGGATATGGAACTTTTAGCTAACACATCACAATATGTGATGCTTGCCAAGAAAACACTACATTCTGGAGCGCTGATGATCAGAACATTCTGCTCCTGAAGGATAGAAAAGACAGCTTGATTGAAATAAAGTCTGTTTATATTGACGCTCTCTCTCTCCCTATCTATACATACATGCATACACACACACACACAGGTATGTCATGCATTTCTTCAGATTTGTTTCAACCATTTACCATTTATTGGAGAATCCCTACTTTTCAAGTGACTGCAAATGAAGTCATCTCTGGCACTTTTTGTGCAAAGTAAGAGACACACATGACACCTTTTTATAAAAGTCATCGGTTTCTTTGTTACTGTGTACTTTCAAAGCATGGGGCTTTCACACGTCAGGTAAACCTGATTACCACTACACAACAAAAGCAGATGCAGCTTTCTTATCTATGTCGTGATAGAACAGTTGTGAATTGAGTAGAAGAAGGGCCCTGATGTGATACTTATTACATGCAGCCTGTAAGATAGTCAAACATGCAGGCTAGGAAGGAAGATGCAAATATCAATGTATTAGAAAAACACCTAAAGGCGAGTGATATGCTTTCATTCATGCATGGCTAGGAAAAATCGCCATACTGTTGCAAACATTCTTACACCACCAACTGGAAATAAATGATTCTGACATTAAACGTAAAGGTGACAATGCATTTGTATCATCACCCTGAGAAGGATCATCTTGGAATTGAGCCGAGGGCCTCTGCACTCAAAGCCAGAAACACTCCACTAAAATAAGATTCCTGTTGGTGCCAACAATTCTCCATGTTAATGCTTGTTCTAGGTGAGCAGTGAACCGATTGCAGGGCTCTTTTGAAAGCAAGGTCTGAGAACCAACAGATACATCCACACGCCGATTACTTTAGTGTTTTGAGAGAATTCCCTTTCTTGGAACGAGATTGCATGAAATAATCTTCAGGGCTTGGACAATTCCATGGCAAAACGGCACCTATCAACATTGTAGCCAACACAATATAACAACTGTTTCTGCCCGGTTTCGAACCGGGGACCTTTCGCGTGTGAGGCGAACGTGATAACCACTACACTACAGAAACAGATACCTACAGTTGATTTTTCTGTAATGAAACTGCTCCGAACTGGCTATTCCATGGGCCTCTGGCTTTAGATTTCTTTCATGCAACCTGCCCGACATCCCTAGCTGAACGCTCGTACATGCCATGCAAGACCAGATGTTTGGTATTAGCTCAGACTGGGCAGGGCTGAAGCATGAGACTCTAGCAAAGAATTATCCACTACTGCAAAGAAAAAATTGATGTTGGTTTTGAAACGCAAACTTCAAAACAACTTGAAAAGAGTACCAAGAAAAGGGCTCGTCTGGGATTTGAACCCGGGACCTCTCGCACCCAAAGCGAGAATCATACCCCTAGACCAACGAGCCCTCAAAATCCTCTTACCTCTCAAAAGCTAATACCGGCTCTAAGCCCGCAATGAAGATCATGCTGGTATCTTTATGATGCTTGGTCTGTGAATACGCATGAAAGTCAGTCTCAACTTACCCTTTCTCAAACGATAGCACTATCATTTACAAGTGTCTCCTTTTATTCCGTCCCAGCTTTGGACACGTCTTACAGGAAGTCAGCCCTTATTTATATATTTCTTCAGTGGCTGAAGCTTAATGAGAAAGAGTAACAAGTTGTTCATAACAACATAAGAAACACATTGTGCATTTTCTCTTAAATACTCCTTCACTTTGTGCCAAAAGAAATACCAAGGTGAATACCTAGGCCACAGATTCAAGCTAAAGATCTTCCTGCTGAATGCAAGGCGCATTAAAAACTGCATATCGCTGGACTAAAGCATTCCTTGCATAGCCTCTAACATCATAACATAACTGAGCTGCTAGCAGCAAGCTAACCAATACCTTTCTGAAATGAGAATGACATGTGCTTATCTGCTCAATCAGTGCTCAATCAGGCTCGATCAGGTGAGATTTAGAAAAGGTGGAAAGGGTCCAAGTGGATGCCCCTTCCTTTTTAGGGTGGGTCCTGCTGACTATCATAGGATTGCTTGTAAAAGTGGCCAGGGTCAGAGGAAAAGCTGCCAACACTTCTTAGCGTTCTCTATAGATGCAGCCATTTTCTGTGACTGTAATTTCGGCCTTTTCCCAGAAGTCTCTATTCTGCCTATGCAAATTAACAAAAGCAGTGCTTATTCCTCACTTGCTCAAATGTCCTTCCTGTCCAGAAAGCTCTGATTAAGCATGCTTATTTTCTTTTTCTGGGATATTTTAAATTGTTTCGCTGTCCAGTCTGTGGCAGTAGAAAGCTGCTTATGATGCCAGGTTTTGATGAATCCCCAAGGTACAAGTACAGAGGAATATATCAGTCTCTAGGATATGGAACTTTTAGCTAACACATCACAATATGTGATGCTTGCCAAGAAAACACTACATTCTGGAGCGCTGATGATCAGAACATTCTGCTCCTGAAGGATAGAAAAGACAGCTTGATTGAAATAAAGTCTGTTTATATTGACGCTCTCTCTCTCCCTATATATACATACATGCATACACACACACACACAGGTATGTCATGCATTTCTTCAGATTTGTTTCAACCATTTACCATTTATTGGAGAATCCCTACTTTTCAAGTGACTGCAAATGAAGTCATCTCTGGCACTTTTTGTGCAAAGTAAGAGACACACATGACACCTTATTATAAAAGTCATCGGTTTCTTTGTTACTGTGTACTTTCAAAGCATGGGGCTTTCACACGTCAGGTAAACCTGATTACCACTACACAACAAAAGCAGATGCAGCTTTCTTATCTATGTCGTGATAGAACAGTTGTGAATTGAGTAGAAGAAGGGCCCTGATGTGATACTTATTACATGCAGCCTGTAAGATAGTCAAACATGCAGGCTAGGAAGGAAGATGCAAATATCAATGTATTAGAAAAACACCTAAAGGCGAGTGATATGCTTTCATTCATGCATGGCTAGGAAAAATCGCCATACTGTTGCAAACATTCTTACACCACCAACTGGAAATAAATGATTCTGACATTAAACGTAAAGGTGAGAATGCATTTGTATCATCACCTTGAGAAGGATCATCTTGGAATTGAGCCGAGGGCCTCTGCACTCAAAGCCAGAAACACTCCACTAAAATAAGATTCCTGTTGGTGCCAACAATTCTCCATGTTAATGCTTGTTCTAGGTGAGCAGTGAACCGATTACAGGGCTCTTTTGAAAGCAAGGTCTGAGAACCAACAGATACATCCACACGCCGATTACTTTAGTGTTTTGAGAGAATTCCCTTTCTTGGAACGAGATTGCATGAAATAATCTTCAGGACTTGGACAATTCCATGGCAAAACGGCACCTATCAACATTGTAGCCAACACAATATAACAACTGTTTCTGCCCGGTTTCGAACCGGGGACCTTTCGCGTGTGAGGCGAACTTGATAACCACTACACTACAGAAACAGATACCTACAGTTGATTTTTCTGTAATGAAACTGCTCCGAACTGGCTATTCCATGGGCCTCTGGCTTTAGATTTCTTTCATGCAACCTGCCCGACATCCCTAGCTGAACGCTCGTACATGCCATGCAAGACCAGATGTTTGGTATTAGCTCAGACTGGGCAGGGCTGAAGCATGAGACTCTAGCAAAGAATTATCCACTACTGCAAAGAAAAAATTGATGTTGGTTTTGAAACGCAAACTTCAAAACAACTTGAAAAGAGTACCAAGAAAAGGGCTCGTCCGGGATTTGAACCCGGGACCTCTCGCACCCAAAGCGAGAATCATACCCCTAGACCAACGAGCCCTCAAAATTCTCTTACCTCTCAAAAGCTAATACCGGCTCTAAGCCCGCAATGAAGATCATGCTGGTATCTTTATGATGCTTGGTCTGTGAATACGCATGAAAGTCAGTCTCAACTTACCCTTTCTCAAACGATAGCACTATCATTTACAAGTGTCTCCTTTTATTCCGTCCCAGCTTTGGACACGTCTTACAGGAAGTCAACCCTTATTTATATATTTCTGCAGTGGCTGAAGCTTAATGAGAAAGAGTAACAAGTTGTTCATAACAACATAAGAAACACATTGTGCATTTTCTCTCAAATACTCCTTCACTTTGTGCCAAAAGAAATACCAAGGTGAATACCTAGGCCACAGATTCAAGCTAAAGATCTTCCTGCTGAATGCAAGGCGCAATAAAAACTGCATATCGCTGGACTAAAGCATTCCTTGCATAGCCTCTAACATCATAACATAACTGAGCTGCTAGCAGCAAGCTAACCAATACCTTTCTGAAATGAGAATGACATGTGCCTATCTGCTCAATCAGTGCTCAATCAGGCTCGATCAGGCGAGATTTAGAAAAGGTGGAAAGGGTCCAAGTGGATGCCCCTTCCTTTTTAGGGTGGGTCCTGCTGACTATCATAGGATTGCTTGTAAAAGTGGCCAGGGTCAGAGGAAAAGCTGCCAACACTTCTTAGCGTTCTCTATAGATGCAGCCATTTTCTGTGACTGTAATTTCGGCCTTTTCCCAGAAGTCTCTATTCTGCCTATGCAAATTAACAAAAGCAGTGCTTATTCCTCACTTGCTCAAATGTCCTTCCTGTCCAGAAAGCTCTGATTAAGCATGCTTATTTTCTTTTTCTGGGATATTTTAAATTGTTTCGCTGTCCAGTCTGTGGCAGTAGAAAGCTGCTTATGATGCCAGGTTTTGATGAATCCCCAAGGTACAAGTACAGAGGAATATATCAGTCTCTAGGATATGGAACTTTTAGCTAACACATCACAATATGTGATGCTTGCCAAGAAAACACTACATTCTGGAGCGCTGATGATCAGAACATTCTGCTCCTGAAGGATAGAAAAGACAGCTTGATTGAAATAAAGTCTGTTTATATTGACGCTCTCTCTCTCCCTATATATACATACATGCATACACACACACACACAGGTATGTCATGCATTTCTTCAGATTTGTTTCAACCATTTACCATTTATTGGAGAATCCCTACTTTTCAAGTGACTGCAAATGAAGTCATCTCTGGCACTTTTTGTGCAAAGTAAGAGACACACATGACACCTTATTATAAAAGTCATCGGTTTCTTTGTTACTGTGTACTTTCAAAGCATGGGGCTTTCACACGTCAGGTAAACCTGATTACCACTACACAACAAAAGCAGATGCAGCTTTCTTATCTATGTCGTGATAGAACAGTTGTGAATTGAGTAGAAGAAGGGCCCTGATGTGATACTTATTACATGCAGCCTGTAAGATAGTCAAACATGCAGGCTAGGAAGGAAGATGCAAATATCAATGTATTAGAAAAACACCTAAAGGCGAGTGATATGCTTTCATTCATGCATGGCTAGGAAAAATCGCCATACTGTTGCAAACATTCTTACACCACCAACTGGAAATAAATGATTCTGACATTAAACGTAAAGGTGACAATGCATTTGTATCATCACCTTGAGAAGGATCATCTTGGAATTGAGCCGAGGGCCTCTGCACTCAAAGCCAGAAACACTCCACTAAAATAAGATTCCTGTTGGTGCCAACAATTCTCCATGTTAATGCTTGTTCTAGGTGAGCAGTGAACCGATTACAGGGCTCTTTTGAAAGCAAGGTCTGAGAACCAACAGATACATCCACACGCCGATTACTTTAGTGTTTTGAGAGAATTCCCTTTCTTGGAACGAGATTGCATGAAATAATCTTCAGGACTTGGACAATTCCATGGCAAAACGGCACCTATCAACATTGTAGCCAACACAATATAACAACTGTTTCTGCCCGGTTTCGAACCGGGGACCTTTCGCGTGTGAGGCGAACTTGATAACCACTACACTACAGAAACAGATACCTACAGTTGATTTTTCTGTAATGAAACTGCTCCGAACTGGCTATTCCATGGGCCTCTGGCTTTAGATTTCTTTCATGCAACCTGCCCGACATCCCTAGCTGAACGCTCGTACATGCCATGCAAGACCAGATGTTTGGTATTAGCTCAGACTGGGCAGGGCTGAAGCATGAGACTCTAGCAAAGAATTATCCACTACTGCAAAGAAAAAATTGATGTTGGTTTTGAAACGCAAACTTCAAAACAACTTGAAAAGAGTACCAAGAAAAGGGCTCGTCCGGGATTTGAACCCGGGACCTCTCGCACCCAAAGCGAGAATCATACCCCTAGACCAACGAGCCCTCAAAATTCTCTTACCTCTCAAAAGCTAATACCGGCTCTAAGCCCGCAATGAAGATCATGCTGGTATCTTTATGATGCTTGGTCTGTGAATACGCATGAAAGTCAGTCTCAACTTACCCTTTCTCAAACGATAGCACTATCATTTACAAGTGTCTCCTTTTATTCCGTCCCAGCTTTGGACACGTCTTACAGGAAGTCAGCCCTTATTTATATATTTCTGCAGTGGCTGAAGCTTAATGAGAAAGAGTAACAAGTTGTTCATAACAACATAAGAAACACATTGTGCATTTTCTCTCAAATACTCCTTCACTTTGTGCCAAAAGAAATACCAAGGTGAATACCTAGGCCACAGATTCAAGCTAAAGATCTTCCTGCTGAATGCAAGGCGCAATAAAAACTGCATATCGCTGGACTAAAGCATTCCTTGCATAGCCTCTAACATCATAACATAACTGAGCTGCTAGCAGCAAGCTAACCAATACCTTTCTGAAATGAGAATGACATGTGCCTATCTGCTCAATCAGTGCTCAATCAGGCTCGATCAGGCGAGATTTAGAAAAGGTGGAAAGGGTCCAAGTGGATGCCCCTTCCTTTTTAGGGTGGGTCCTGCTGACTATCATAGGATTGCTTGTAAAAGTGGCCAGGGTCAGAGGAAAAGCTGCCAACACTTCTTAGCGTTCTCTATAGATGCAGCCATTTTCTGTGACTGTAATTTCGGCCTTTTCCCAGAAGTCTCTATTCTGCCTATGCAAATTAACAAAAGCAGTGCTTATTCCTCACTTGCTCAAATGTCCTTCCTGTCCAGAAAGCTCTGATTAAGCATGCTTATTTTCTTTTTCTGGGATATTTTAAATTGTTTCGCTGTCCAGTCTGTGGCAGTAGAAAGCTGCTTATGATGCCAGGTTTTGATGAATCCCCAAGGTACAAGTACAGAGGAATATATCAGTCTCTAGGATATGGAACTTTTAGCTAACACATCACAATATGTGATGCTTGCCAAGAAAACACTACATTCTGGAGCGCTGATGATCAGAACATTCTGCTCCTGAAGGATAGAAAAGACAGCTTGATTGAAATAAAGTCTGTTTATATTGACGCTCTCTCTCTCCCTATATATACATACATGCATACACACACACACACAGGTATGTCATGCATTTCTTCAGATTTGTTTCAACCATTTACCATTTATTGGAGAATCCCTACTTTTCAAGTGACTGCAAATGAAGTCATCTCTGGCACTTTTTGTGCAAAGTAAGAGACACACATGACACCTTTTTATAAAAGTCATCGGTTTCTTTGTTACTGTGTACTTTCAAAGCATGGGGCTTTCACACGTCAGGTAAACCTGATTACCACTACACAACAAAAGCAGATGCAGCTTTCTTATCTATGTCGTGATAGAACAGTTGTGAATTGAGTAGAAGAAGGGCCCTGATGTGATACTTATTACATGCAGCCTGTAAGATAGTCAAACATGCAGGCTAGGAAGGAAGATGCAAATATCAATGTATTAGAAAAACACCTAAAGGCGAGTGATATGCTTTCATTCATGCATGGCTAGGAAAAATCGCCATACTGTTGCAAACATTCTTACACCACCAACTGGAAATAAATGATTCTGACATTAAACGTAAAGGTGACAATGCATTTGTATCATCACCCTGAGAAGGATCATCTTGGAATTGAGCCGAGGGCCTCTGCACTCAAAGCCAGAAACACTCCACTAAAATAAGATTCCTGTTGGTGCCAACAATTCTCCATGTTAATGCTTGTTCTAGGTGAGCAGTGAACCGATTGCAGGGCTCTTTTGAAAGCAAGGTCTGAGAACCAACAGATACATCCACACGCCGATTACTTTAGTGTTTTGAGAGAATTCCCTTTCTTGGAACGAGATTGCATGAAATAATCTTCAGGGCTTGGACAATTCCATGGCAAAACGGCACCTATCAACATTGTAGCCAACACAATATAACAACTGTTTCTGCCCGGTTTCGAACCGGGGACCTTTCGCGTGTGAGGCGAACGTGATAACCACTACACTACAGAAACAGATACCTACAGTTGATTTTTCTGTAATGAAACTGCTCCGAACTGGCTATTCCATGGGCCTCTGGCTTTAGATTTCTTTCATGCAACCTGCCCGACATCCCTAGCTGAACGCTCGTACATGCCATGCAAGACCAGATGTTTGGTATTAGCTCAGACTGGGCAGGGCTGAAGCATGAGACTCTAGCAAAGAATTATCCACTACTGCAAAGAAAAAATTGATGTTGGTTTTGAAACGCAAACTTCAAAACAACTTGAAAAGAGTACCAAGAAAAGGGCTCGTCCGGGATTTGAACCCGGGACCTCTCGCACCCAAAGCGAGAATCATACCCCTAGACCAACGAGCCCTCAAAATCCTCTTACCTCTCAAAAGCTAATACCGGCTCTAAGCCCGCAATGAAGATCATGCTGGTATCTTTATGATGCTTGGTCTGTGAATACGCATGAAAGTCAGTCTCAACTTACCCTTTCTCAAACGATAGCACTATCATTTACAAGTGTCTCCTTTTATTCCGTCCCAGCTTTGGACACGTCTTACAGGAAGTCAGCCCTTATTTATATATTTCTTCAGTGGCTGAAGCTTAATGAGAAAGAGTAACAAGTTGTTCATAACAACATAAGAAACACATTGTGCATTTTCTCTTAAATACTCCTTCGCTTTGTGCCAAAAGAAATACCAAGGTGAATACCTAGGCCACAGATTCAAGCTAAAGATCTTCCTGCTGAATGCAAGGCGCAATAAAAACTGCATATCGCTGGACTAAAGCATTCCTTGCATAGCCTCTAACATCATAACATAACTGAGCTGCTAGCAGCAAGCTAACCAATACCTTTCTGAAATGAGAATGACATGTGCTTATCTGCTCAACCAGTGCTCAATCAGGCTCGATCAGGCGAGATTTAGAAAAGGTGGAAAGGGTCCAAGTGGATGCCCCTTCCTTTTTAGGGTGGGTCCTGCTGACTATCATAGGATTGCTTGTAAAAGTGGCCAGGGTCAGAGGAAAAGCTGCCAACACTTCTTAGCGTTCTCTATAGATGCAGCCATTTTCTGTGACTGTAATTTCGGCCTTTTCCCAGAAGTCTCTATTCTGCCTATGCAAATTAACAAAAGCAGTGCTTATTCCTCACTTGCTCAAATGTCCTTCCTGTCCAGAAAGCTCTGATTAAGCATGCTTATTTTCTTTTTCTGGGATATTTTAAATTGTTTCGCTGTCCAGTCTGTGGCAGTAGAAAGCTGCTTATGATGCCAGGTTTTGATGAATCCCCAAGGTACAAGTACAGAGGAATATATCAGTCTCTAGGATATGGAACTTTTAGCTAACACATCACAATATGTGATGCTTGCCAAGAAAACACTACATTCTGGAGCGCTGATGATCAGAACATTCTGCTCCTGAAGGATAGAAAAGACAGCTTGATTGAAATAAAGTCTGTTTATATTGACGCTCTCTCTCTCCCTATCTATACATACATGCATACACACACACACACAGGTATGTCATGCATTTCTTCAGATTTGTTTCAACCATTTACCATTTATTGGAGAATCCCTACTTTTCAAGTGACTGCAAATGAAGTCATCTCTGGCACTTTTTGTGCAAAGTAAGAGACACACATGACACCTTTTTATAAAAGTCATCGGTTTCTTTGTTACTGTGTACTTTCAAAGCATGGGGCTTTCACACGTCAGGTAAACCTGATTACCACTACACAACAAAAGCAGATGCAGCTTTCTTATCTATGTCGTGATAGAACAGTTGTGAATTGAGTAGAAGAAGGGCCCTGATGTGATACTTATTACATGCAGCCTGTAAGATAGTCAAACATGCAGGCTAGGAAGGAAGATGCAAATATCAATGTATTAGAAAAACACCTAAAGGCGAGTGATATGCTTTCATTCATGCATGGCTAGGAAAAATCGCCATACTGTTGCAAACATTCTTACACCACCAACTGGAAATAAATGATTCTGACATTAAACGTAAAGGTGACAATGCATTTGTATCATCACCCTGAGAAGGATCATCTTGGAATTGAGCCGAGGGCCTCTGCACTCAAAGCCAGAAACACTCCACTAAAATAAGATTCCTGTTGGTGCCAACAATTCTCCATGTTAATGCTTGTTCTAGGTGAGCAGTGAACCGATTGCAGGGCTCTTTTGAAAGCAAGGTCTGAGAACCAACAGATACATCCACACGCCGATTACTTTAGTGTTTTGAGAGAATTCCCTTTCTTGGAACGAGATTGCATGAAATAATCTTCAGGGCTTGGACAATTCCATGGCAAAACGGCACCTATCAACATTGTAGCCAACACAATATAACAACTGTTTCTGCCCGGTTTCGAACCGGGGACCTTTCGCGTGTGAGGCGAACGTGATAACCACTACACTACAGAAACAGATACCTACAGTTGATTTTTCTGTAATGAAACTGCTCCGAACTGGCTATTCCATGGGCCTCTGGCTTTAGATTTCTTTCATGCAACCTGCCCGACATCCCTAGCTGAACGCTCGTACATGCCATGCAAGACCAGATGTTTGGTATTAGCTCAGACTGGGCAGGGCTGAAGCATGAGACTCTAGCAAAGAATTATCCACTACTGCAAAGAAAAAATTGATGTTGGTTTTGAAACGCAAACTTCAAAACAACTTGAAAAGAGTACCAAGAAAAGGGCTCGTCTGGGATTTGAACCCGGGACCTCTCGCACCCAAAGCGAGAATCATACCCCTAGACCAACGAGCCCTCAAAATCCTCTTACCTCTCAAAAGCTAATACCGGCTCTAAGCCCGCAATGAAGATCATGCTGGTATCTTTATGATGCTTGGTCTGTGAATACGCATGAAAGTCAGTCTCAACTTACCCTTTCTCAAACGATAGCACTATCATTTACAAGTGTCTCCTTTTATTCCGTCCCAGCTTTGGACACGTCTTACAGGAAGTCAGCCCTTATTTATATATTTCTTCAGTGGCTGAAGCTTAATGAGAAAGAGTAACAAGTTGTTCATAACAACATAAGAAACACATTGTGCATTTTCTCTTAAATACTCCTTCACTTTGTGCCAAAAGAAATACCAAGGTGAATACCTAGGCCACAGATTCAAGCTAAAGATCTTCCTGCTGAATGCAAGGCGCATTAAAAACTGCATATCGCTGGACTAAAGCATTCCTTGCATAGCCTCTAACATCATAACATAACTGAGCTGCTAGCAGCAAGCTAACCAATACCTTTCTGAAATGAGAATGACATGTGCTTATCTGCTCAATCAGTGCTCAATCAGGCTCGATCAGGTGAGATTTAGAAAAGGTGGAAAGGGTCCAAGTGGATGCCCCTTCCTTTTTAGGGTGGGTCCTGCTGACTATCATAGGATTGCTTGTAAAAGTGGCCAGGGTCAGAGGAAAAGCTGCCAACACTTCTTAGCGTTCTCTATAGATGCAGCCATTTTCTGTGACTGTAATTTCGGCCTTTTCCCAGAAGTCTCTATTCTGCCTATGCAAATTAACAAAAGCAGTGCTTATTCCTCACTTGCTCAAATGTCCTTCCTGTCCAGAAAGCTCTGATTAAGCATGCTTATTTTCTTTTTCTGGGATATTTTAAATTGTTTCGCTGTCCAGTCTGTGGCAGTAGAAAGCTGCTTATGATGCCAGGTTTTGATGAATCCCCAAGGTACAAGTACAGAGGAATATATCAGTCTCTAGGATATGGAACTTTTAGCTAACACATCACAATATGTGATGCTTGCCAAGAAAACACTACATTCTGGAGCGCTGATGATCAGAACATTCTGCTCCTGAAGGATAGAAAAGACAGCTTGATTGAAATAAAGTCTGTTTATATTGACGCTCTCTCTCTCCCTATATATACATACATGCATACACACACACACACAGGTATGTCATGCATTTCTTCAGATTTGTTTCAACCATTTACCATTTATTGGAGAATCCCTACTTTTCAAGTGACTGCAAATGAAGTCATCTCTGGCACTTTTTGTGCAAAGTAAGAGACACACATGACACCTTATTATAAAAGTCATCGGTTTCTTTGTTACTGTGTACTTTCAAAGCATGGGGCTTTCACACGTCAGGTAAACCTGATTACCACTACACAACAAAAGCAGATGCAGCTTTCTTATCTATGTCGTGATAGAACAGTTGTGAATTGAGTAGAAGAAGGGCCCTGATGTGATACTTATTACATGCAGCCTGTAAGATAGTCAAACATGCAGGCTAGGAAGGAAGATGCAAATATCAATGTATTAGAAAAACACCTAAAGGCGAGTGATATGCTTTCATTCATGCATGGCTAGGAAAAATCGCCATACTGTTGCAAACATTCTTACACCACCAACTGGAAATAAATGATTCTGACATTAAACGTAAAGGTGAGAATGCATTTGTATCATCACCTTGAGAAGGATCATCTTGGAATTGAGCCGAGGGCCTCTGCAC
Organism: Triturus cristatus; assembly: GCF_964204655.1. Lineage (NCBI taxonomy): Eukaryota > Metazoa > Chordata > Amphibia > Caudata > Salamandridae > Triturus > Triturus cristatus. The sequence goes on along the minus strand of NC_140591.1, from coordinate 736,031,980 downwards.
TCAAAGCCAGAAACACTCCACTAAAATAAGATTCCTGTTGGTGCCAACAATTCTCCATGTTAATGCTTGTTCTAGGTGAGCAGTGAACCGATTACAGGGCTCTTTTGAAAGCAAGGTCTGAGAACCAACAGATACATCCACACGCCGATTACTTTAGTGTTTTGAGAGAATTCCCTTTCTTGGAACGAGATTGCATGAAATAATCTTCAGGACTTGGACAATTCCATGGCAAAACGGCACCTATCAACATTGTAGCCAACACAATATAACAACTGTTTCTGCCCGGTTTCGAACCGGGGACCTTTCGCGTGTGAGGCGAACTTGATAACCACTACACTACAGAAACAGATACCTACAGTTGATTTTTCTGTAATGAAACTGCTCCGAACTGGCTATTCCATGGGCCTCTGGCTTTAGATTTCTTTCATGCAACCTGCCCGACATCCCTAGCTGAACGCTCGTACATGCCATGCAAGACCAGATGTTTGGTATTAGCTCAGACTGGGCAGGGCTGAAGCATGAGACTCTAGCAAAGAATTATCCACTACTGCAAAGAAAAAATTGATGTTGGTTTTGAAACGCAAACTTCAAAACAACTTGAAAAGAGTACCAAGAAAAGGGCTCGTCCGGGATTTGAACCCGGGACCTCTCGCACCCAAAGCGAGAATCATACCCCTAGACCAACGAGCCCTCAAAATTCTCTTACCTCTCAAAAGCTAATACCGGCTCTAAGCCCGCAATGAAGATCATGCTGGTATCTTTATGATGCTTGGTCTGTGAATACGCATGAAAGTCAGTCTCAACTTACCCTTTCTCAAACGATAGCACTATCATTTACAAGTGTCTCCTTTTATTCCGTCCCAGCTTTGGACACGTCTTACAGGAAGTCAGCCCTTATTTATATATTTCTGCAGTGGCTGAAGCTTAATGAGAAAGAGTAACAAGTTGTTCATAACAACATAAGAAACACATTGTGCATTTTCTCTCAAATACTCCTTCACTTTGTGCCAAAAGAAATACCAAGGTGAATACCTAGGCCACAGATTCAAGCTAAAGATCTTCCTGCTGAATGCAAGGCGCAATAAAAACTGCATATCGCTGGACTAAAGCATTCCTTGCATAGCCTCTAACATCATAACATAACTGAGCTGCTAGCAGCAAGCTAACCAATACCTTTCTGAAATGAGAATGACATGTGCCTATCTGCTCAATCAGTGCTCAATCAGGCTCGATCAGGCGAGATTTAGAAAAGGTGGAAAGGGTCCAAGTGGATGCCCCTTCCTTTTTAGGGTGGGTCCTGCTGACTATCATAGGATTGCTTGTAAAAGTGGCCAGGGTCAGAGGAAAAGCTGCCAACACTTCTTAGCGTTCTCTATAGATGCAGCCATTTTCTGTGACTGTAATTTCGGCCTTTTCCCAGAAGTCTCTATTCTGCCTATGCAAATTAACAAAAGCAGTGCTTATTCCTCACTTGCTCAAATGTCCTTCCTGTCCAGAAAGCTCTGATTAAGCATGCTTATTTTCTTTTTCTGGGATATTTTAAATTGTTTCGCTGTCCAGTCTGTGGCAGTAGAAAGCTGCTTATGATGCCAGGTTTTGATGAATCCCCAAGGTACAAGTACAGAGGAATATATCAGTCTCTAGGATATGGAACTTTTAGCTAACACATCACAATATGTGATGCTTGCCAAGAAAACACTACATTCTGGAGCGCTGATGATCAGAACATTCTGCTCCTGAAGGATAGAAAAGACAGCTTGATTGAAATAAAGTCTGTTTATATTGACGCTCTCTCTCTCCCTATATATACATACATGCATACACACACACACACAGGTATGTCATGCATTTCTTCAGATTTGTTTCAACCATTTACCATTTATTGGAGAATCCCTACTTTTCAAGTGACTGCAAATGAAGTCATCTCTGGCACTTTTTGTGCAAAGTAAGAGACACACATGACACCTTATTATAAAAGTCATCGGTTTCTTTGTTACTGTGTACTTTCAAAGCATGGGGCTTTCACACGTCAGGTAAACCTGATTACCACTACACAACAAAAGCAGATGCAGCTTTCTTATCTATGTCGTGATAGAACAGTTGTGAATTGAGTAGAAGAAGGGCCCTGATGTGATACTTATTACATGCAGCCTGTAAGATAGTCAAACATGCAGGCTAGGAAGGAAGATGCAAATATCAATGTATTAGAAAAACACCTAAAGGCGAGTGATATGCTTTCATTCATGCATGGCTAGGAAAAATCGCCATACTGTTGCAAACATTCTTACACCACCAACTGGAAATAAATGATTCTGACATTAAACGTAAAGGTGACAATGCATTTGTATCATCACCTTGAGAAGGATCATCTTGGAATTGAGCCGAGGGCCTCTGCACTCAAAGCCAGAAACACTCCACTAAAATAAGATTCCTGTTGGTGCCAACAATTCTCCATGTTAATGCTTGTTCTAGGTGAGCAGTGAACCGATTACAGGGCTCTTTTGAAAGCAAGGTCTGAGAACCAACAGATACATCCACACGCCGATTACTTTAGTGTTTTGAGAGAATTCCCTTTCTTGGAACGAGATTGCATGAAATAATCTTCAGGACTTGGACAATTCCATGGCAAAACGGCACCTATCAACATTGTAGCCAACACAATATAACAACTGTTTCTGCCCGGTTTCGAACCGGGGACCTTTCGCGTGTGAGGCGAACTTGATAACCACTACACTACAGAAACAGATACCTACAGTTGATTTTTCTGTAATGAAACTGCTCCGAACTGGCTATTCCATGGGCCTCTGGCTTTAGATTTCTTTCATGCAACCTGCCCGACATCCCTAGCTGAACGCTCGTACATGCCATGCAAGACCAGATGTTTGGTATTAGCTCAGACTGGGCAGGGCTGAAGCATGAGACTCTAGCAAAGAATTATCCACTACTGCAAAGAAAAAATTGATGTTGGTTTTGAAACGCAAACTTCAAAACAACTTGAAAAGAGTACCAAGAAAAGGGCTCGTCCGGGATTTGAACCCGGGACCTCTCGCACCCAAAGCGAGAATCATACCCCTAGACCAACGAGCCCTCAAAATTCTCTTACCTCTCAAAAGCTAATACCGGCTCTAAGCCCGCAATGAAGATCATGCTGGTATCTTTATGATGCTTGGTCTGTGAATACGCATGAAAGTCAGTCTCAACTTACCCTTTCTCAAACGATAGCACTATCATTTACAAGTGTCTCCTTTTATTCCGTCCCAGCTTTGGACACGTCTTACAGGAAGTCAGCCCTTATTTATATATTTCTGCAGTGGCTGAAGCTTAATGAGAAAGAGTAACAAGTTGTTCATAACAACATAAGAAACACATTGTGCATTTTCTCTCAAATACTCCTTCACTTTGTGCCAAAAGAAATACCAAGGTGAATACCTAGGCCACAGATTCAAGCTAAAGATCTTCCTGCTGAATGCAAGGCGCAATAAAAACTGCATATCGCTGGACTAAAGCATTCCTTGCATAGCCTCTAACATCATAACATAACTGAGCTGCTAGCAGCAAGCTAACCAATACCTTTCTGAAATGAGAATGACATGTGCCTATCTGCTCAATCAGTGCTCAATCAGGCTCGATCAGGCGAGATTTAGAAAAGGTGGAAAGGGTCCAAGTGGATGCCCCTTCCTTTTTAGGGTGGGTCCTGCTGACTATCATAGGATTGCTTGTAAAAGTGGCCAGGGTCAGAGGAAAAGCTGCCAACACTTCTTAGCGTTCTCTATAGATGCAGCCATTTTCTGTGACTGTAATTTCGGCCTTTTCCCAGAAGTCTCTATTCTGCCTATGCAAATTAACAAAAGCAGTGCTTATTCCTCACTTGCTCAAATGTCCTTCCTGTCCAGAAAGCTCTGATTAAGCATGCTTATTTTCTTTTTCTGGGATATTTTAAATTGTTTCGCTGTCCAGTCTGTGGCAGTAGAAAGCTGCTTATGATGCCAGGTTTTGATGAATCCCCAAGGTACAAGTACAGAGGAATATATCAGTCTCTAGGATATGGAACTTTTAGCTAACACATCACAATATGTGATGCTTGCCAAGAAAACACTACATTCTGGAGCGCTGATGATCAGAACATTCTGCTCCTGAAGGATAGAAAAGACAGCTTGATTGAAATAAAGTCTGTTTATATTGACGCTCTCTCTCTCCCTATATATACATACATGCATACACACACACACACAGGTATGTCATGCATTTCTTCAGATTTGTTTCAACCATTTACCATTTATTGGAGAATCCCTACTTTTCAAGTGACTGCAAATGAAGTCATCTCTGGCACTTTTTGTGCAAAGTAAGAGACACACATGACACCTTTTTATAAAAGTCATCGGTTTCTTTGTTACTGTGTACTTTCAAAGCATGGGGCTTTCACACGTCAGGTAAACCTGATTACCACTACACAACAAAAGCAGATGCAGCTTTCTTATCTATGTCGTGATAGAACAGTTGTGAATTGAGTAGAAGAAGGGCCCTGATGTGATACTTATTACATGCAGCCTGTAAGATAGTCAAACATGCAGGCTAGGAAGGAAGATGCAAATATCAATGTATTAGAAAAACACCTAAAGGCGAGTGATATGCTTTCATTCATGCATGGCTAGGAAAAATCGCCATACTGTTGCAAACATTCTTACACCACCAACTGGAAATAAATGATTCTGACATTAAACGTAAAGGTGACAATGCATTTGTATCATCACCCTGAGAAGGATCATCTTGGAATTGAGCCGAGGGCCTCTGCACTCAAAGCCAGAAACACTCCACTAAAATAAGATTCCTGTTGGTGCCAACAATTCTCCATGTTAATGCTTGTTCTAGGTGAGCAGTGAACCGATTGCAGGGCTCTTTTGAAAGCAAGGTCTGAGAACCAACAGATACATCCACACGCCGATTACTTTAGTGTTTTGAGAGAATTCCCTTTCTTGGAACGAGATTGCATGAAATAATCTTCAGGGCTTGGACAATTCCATGGCAAAACGGCACCTATCAACATTGTAGCCAACACAATATAACAACTGTTTCTGCCCGGTTTCGAACCGGGGACCTTTCGCGTGTGAGGCGAACGTGATAACCACTACACTACAGAAACAGATACCTACAGTTGATTTTTCTGTAATGAAACTGCTCCGAACTGGCTATTCCATGGGCCTCTGGCTTTAGATTTCTTTCATGCAACCTGCCCGACATCCCTAGCTGAACGCTCGTACATGCCATGCAAGACCAGATGTTTGGTATTAGCTCAGACTGGGCAGGGCTGAAGCATGAGACTCTAGCAAAGAATTATCCACTACTGCAAAGAAAAAATTGATGTTGGTTTTGAAACGCAAACTTCAAAACAACTTGAAAAGAGTACCAAGAAAAGGGCTCGTCTGGGATTTGAACCCGGGACCTCTCGCACCCAAAGCGAGAATCATACCCCTAGACCAACGAGCCCTCAAAATCCTCTTACCTCTCAAAAGCTAATACCGGCTCTAAGCCCGCAATGAAGATCATGCTGGTATCTTTATGATGCTTGGTCTGTGAATACGCATGAAAGTCAGTCTCAACTTACCCTTTCTCAAACGATAGCACTATCATTTACAAGTGTCTCCTTTTATTCCGTCCCAGCTTTGGACACGTCTTACAGGAAGTCAGCCCTTATTTATATATTTCTTCAGTGGCTGAAGCTTAATGAGAAAGAGTAACAAGTTGTTCATAACAACATAAGAAACACATTGTGCATTTTCTCTTAAATACTCCTTCACTTTGTGCCAAAAGAAATACCAAGGTGAATACCTAGGCCACAGATTCAAGCTAAAGATCTTCCTGCTGAATGCAAGGCGCATTAAAAACTGCATATCGCTGGACTAAAGCATTCCTTGCATAGCCTCTAACATCATAACATAACTGAGCTGCTAGCAGCAAGCTAACCAATACCTTTCTGAAATGAGAATGACATGTGCTTATCTGCTCAATCAGTGCTCAATCAGGCTCAATCAGGTGAGATTTAGAAAAGGTGGAAAGGGTCCAAGTGGATGCCCCTTCCTTTTTAGGGTGGGTCCTGCTGACTATCATAGGATTGCTTGTAAAAGTGGCCAGGGTCAGAGGAAAAGCTGCCAACACTTCTTAGCGTTCTCTATAGATGCAGCCATTTTCTGTGACTGTAATTTCGGCCTTTTCCCAGAAGTCTCTATTCTGCCTATGCAAATTAACAAAAGCAGTGCTTATTCCTCACTTGCTCAAATGTCCTTCCTGTCCAGAAAGCTCTGATTAAGCATGCTTATTTTCTTTTTCTGGGATATTTTAAATTGTTTCGCTGTCCAGTCTGTGGCAGTAGAAAGCTGCTTATGATGCCAGGTTTTGATGAATCCCCAAGGTACAAGTACAGAGGAATATATCAGTCTCTAGGATATGGAACTTTTAGCTAACACATCACAATATGTGATGCTTGCCAAGAAAACACTACATTCTGGAGCGCTGATGATCAGAACATTCTGCTCCTGAAGGATAGAAAAGACAGCTTGATTGAAATAAAGTCTGTTTATATTGACGCTCTCTCTCTCCCTATATATACATACATGCATACACACACACACACACAGGTATGTCATGCATTTCTTCAGATTTGTTTCAACCATTTACCATTTATTGGAGAATCCCTACTTTTCAAGTGACTGCAAATGAAGTCATCTCTGGCACTTTTTGTGCAAAGTAAGAGACACACATGACACCTTTTTATAAAAGTCATCGGTTTCTTTGTTACTGTGTACTTTCAAAGCATGGGGCTTTCACACGTCAGGTAAACCTGATTACCACTACACAACAAAAGCAGATGCAGCTTTCTTATCTATGTCGTGATAGAACAGTTGTGAATTGAGTAGAAGAAGGGCCCTGATGTGATACTTATTACATGCAGCCTGTAAGATAGTCAAACATGCAGGCTAGGAAGGAAGATGCAAATATCAATGTATTAGAAAAACACCTAAAGGCGAGTGATATGCTTTCATTCATGCATGGCTAGGAAAAATCGCCATACTGTTGCAAACATTCTTACACCACCAACTGGAAATAAATGATTCTGACATTAAACGTAAAGGTGACAATGCATTTGTATCATCACCCTGAGAAGGATCATCTTGGAATTGAGCCGAGGGCCTCTGCACTCAAAGCCAGAAACACTCCACTAAAATAAGATTCCTGTTGGTGCCAACAATTCTCCATGTTAATGCTTGTTCTAGGTGAGCAGTGAACCGATTGCAGGGCTCTTTTGAAAGCAAGGTCTGAGAACCAACAGATACATCCACACGCCGATTACTTTAGTGTTTTGAGAGAATTCCCTTTCTTGGAACGAGATTGCATGAAATAATCTTCAGGGCATGGACAATTCCATGGCAAAACGGCACCTATCAACATTGTAGCCAACACAATATAACAACTGTTTCTGCCCGGTTTCGAACCGGGGACCTTTCGCGTGTGAGGCGAACGTGATAACCACTACACTACAGAAACAGATACCTACAGTTGATTTTTCTGTAATGAAACTGCTCCGAACTGGCTATTCCATGGGCCTCTGGCTTTAGATTTCTTTCATGCAACCTGCCCGACATCCCTAGCTGAACGCTCGTACATGCCATGCAAGACCAGATGTTTGGTATTAGCTCAGACTGGGCAGGGCTGAAGCATGAGACTCTAGCAAAGAATTATCCACTACTGCAAAGAAAAAATTGATGTTGGTTTTGAAACGCAAACTTCAAAACAACTTGAAAAGAGTACCAAGAAAAGGGCTCGTCCGGGATTTGAACCCGGGACCTCTCGCACCCAAAGCGAGAATCATACCCCTAGACCAACGAGCCCTCAAAATTCTCTTACCTCTCAAAAGCTAATACCGGCTCTAAGCCCGCAATGAAGATCATGCTGGTATCTTTATGATGCTTGGTCTGTGAATACGCATGAAAGTCAGTCTCAACTTACCCTTTCTCAAACGATAGCACTATCATTTACAAGTGTCTCCTTTTATTCCGTCCCAGCTTTGGACACGTCTTACAGGAAGTCAGCCCTTATTTATATATTTCTTCAGTGGCTGAAGCTTAATGAGAAAGAGTAACAAGTTGTTCATAACAACATAAGAAACACATTGTGCATTTTCTCTTAAATACTCCTTCACTTTGTGCCAAAAGAAATACCAAGGTGAATACCTAGGCCACAGATTCAAGCTAAAGATCTTCCTGCTGAATGCAAGGCGCATTAAAAACTGCATATCGCTGGACTAAAGCATTCCTTGCATAGCCTCTAACATCATAACATAACTGAGCTGCTAGCAGCAAGCTAACCAATACCTTTCTGAAATGAGAATGACATGTGCTTATCTGCTCAATCAGTGCTCAATCAGGCTCGATCAGGTGAGATTTAGAAAAGGTGGAAAGGGTCCAAGTGGATGCCCCTTCCTTTTTAGGGTGGGTCCTGCTGACTATCATAGGATTGCTTGTAAAAGTGGCCAGGGTCAGAGGAAAAGCTGCCAACACTTCTTAGCGTTCTCTATAGATGCAGCCATTTTCTGTGACTGTAATTTCGGCCTTTTCCCAGAAGTCTCTATTCTGCCTATGCAAATTAACAAAAGCAGTGCTTATTCCTCACTTGCTCAAATGTCCTTCCTGTCCAGAAAGCTCTGATTAAGCATGCTTATTTTCTTTTTCTGGGATATTTTAAATTGTTTCGCTGTCCAGTCTGTGGCAGTAGAAAGCTGCTTATGATGCCAGGTTTTGATGAATCCCCAAGGTACAAGTACAGAGGAATATATCAGTCTCTAGGATATGGAACTTTTAGCTAACACATCACAATATGTGATGCTTGCCAAGAAAACACTACATTCTGGAGCGCTGATGATCAGAACATTCTGCTCCTGAAGGATAGAAAAGACAGCTTGATTGAAATAAAGTCTGTTTATATTGACGCTCTCTCTCTCCCTATATATACATACATGCATACACACACACACACAGGTATGTCATGCATTTCTTCAGATTTGTTTCAACCATTTACCATTTATTGGAGAATCCCTACTTTTCAAGTGACTGCAAATGAAGTCATCTCTGGCACTTTTTGTGCAAAGTAAGAGACACACATGACACCTTTTTATAAAAGTCATCGGTTTCTTTGTTACTGTGTACTTTCAAAGCATGGGGCTTTCACACGTCAGGTAAACCTGATTACCACTACACAACAAAAGCAGATGCAGCTTTCTTATCTATGTCGTGATAGAACAGTTGTGAATTGAGTAGAAGAAGGGCCCTGATGTGATACTTATTACATGCAGCCTGTAAGATAGTCAAACATGCAGGCTAGGAAGGAAGATGCAAATATCAATGTATTAGAAAAACACCTAAAGGCGAGTGATATGCTTTCATTCATGCATGGCTAGGAAAAATCGCCATACTGTTGCAAACATTCTTACACCACCAACTGGAAATAAATGATTCTGACATTAAACGTAAAGGTGACAATGCATTTGTATCATCACCCTGAGAAGGATCATCTTGGAATTGAGCCGAGGGCCTCTGCACTCAAAGCCAGAAACACTCCACTAAAATAAGATTCCTGTTGGTGCCAACAATTCTCCATGTTAATGCTTGTTCTAGGTGAGCAGTGAACCGATTGCAGGGCTCTTTTGAAAGCAAGGTCTGAGAACCAACAGATACATCCACACGCCGATTACTTTAGTGTTTTGAGAGAATTCCCTTTCTTGGAACGAGATTGCATGAAATAATCTTCAGGGCATGGACAATTCCATGGCAAAACGGCACCTATCAACATTGTAGCCAACACAATATAACAACTGTTTCTGCCCGGTTTCGAACCGGGGACCTTTCGCGTGTGAGGCGAACGTGATAACCACTACACTACAGAAACAGATACCTACAGTTGATTTTTCTGTAATGAAACTGCTCCGAACTGGCTATTCCATGGGCCTCTGGCTTTAGATTTCTTTCATGCAACCTGCCCGACATCCCTAGCTGAACGCTCGTACATGCCATGCAAGACCAGATGTTTGGTATTAGCTCAGACTGGGCAGGGCTGAAGCATGAGACTCTAGCAAAGAATTATCCACTACTGCAAAGAAAAAATTGATGTTGGTTTTGAAACGCAAACTTCAAAACAACTTGAAAAGAGTACCAAGAAAAGGGCTCGTCCGGGATTTGAACCCGGGACCTCTCGCACCCAAAGCGAGAATCATACCCCTAGACCAACGAGCCCTCAAAATCCTCTTACCTCTCAAAAGCTAATACCGGCTCTAAGCCCGCAATGAAGATCATGCTGGTATCTTTATGATGCTTGGTCTGTGAATACGCATGAAAGTCAGTCTCAACTTACCCTTTCTCAAACGATAGCACTATCATTTACAAGTGTCTCCTTTTATTCCGTCCCAGCTTTGGACACGTCTTACAGGAAGTCAGCCCTTATTTATATATTTCTGCAGTGGCTGAAGCTTAATGAGAAAGAGTAACAAGTTGTTCATAACAACATAAGAAACACATTGTGCATTTTCTCTCAAATACTCCTTCACTTTGTGCCAAAAGAAATACCAAGGTGAATACCTAGGCCACAGATTCAAGCTAAAGATCTTCCTGGTGAAGGCAAGGCGCAATAAAAACTGCATATCGCTGGACTAAAGCATTCCTTGCATAGCCTCTAACATCATAACATAACTGAGCTGCTAGCAGCAAGCTAACCAATACCTTTCTGAAATGAGAATGACATGTGCTTATCTGCTCAATCAGTGCTCAATCAGGCTCGATCAGGCGAGATTTAGAAAAGGTGGAAAGGGTCCAAGTGGATGCCCCTTCCTTTTTAGGGTGGGTCCTGCTGACTATCATAGGATTGCTTGTAAAAGTGGCCAGGGTCAGAGGAAAAGCTGCCAACACTTCTTAGCGTTCTCTATAGATGCAGCCATTTTCTGTGACTGTAATTTCGGCCTTTTCCCAGAAGTCTCTATTCTGCCTATGCAAATTAACAAAAGCAGTGCTTATTCCTCACTTGCTCAAATGTCCTTCCTGTCCAGAAAGCTCTGATTAAGCATGCTTATTTTCTTTTTCTGGGATATTTTAAATTGTTTCGCTGTCCAGTCTGTGGCAGTAGAAAGCTGCTTATGATGCCAGGTTTTGATGAATCCCCAAGGTACAAGTACAGAGGAATATATCAGTCTCTAGGATATGGAACTTTTAGCTAACACATCACAATATGTGATGCTTGCCAAGAAAACACTACATTCTGGAGCGCTGATGATCAGAACATTCTGCTCCTGAAGGATAGAAAAGACAGCTTGATTGAAATAAAGTCTGTTTATATTGACGCTCTCTCTCTCCCTATATATACATACATGCATACACACACACACACAGGTATGTCATGCATTTCTTCAGATTTGTTTCAACCATTTACCATTTATTGGAGAATCCCTACTTTTCAAGTGACTGCAAATGAAGTCATCTCTGGCACTTTTTGTGCAAAGTAAGAGACACACATGACACCTTATTATAAAAGTCATCGGTTTCTTTGTTACTGTGTACTTTCAAAGCATGGGGCTTTCACACGTCAGGTAAACCTGATTACCACTACACAACAAAAGCAGATGCAGCTTTCTTATCTATGTCGTGATAGAACAGTTGTGAATTGAGTAGAAGAAGGGCCCTGATGTGATACTTATTACATGCAGCCTGTAAGATAGTCAAACATGCAGGCTAGGAAGGAAGATGCAAATATCAATGTATTAGAAAAACACCTAAAGGCGAGTGATATGCTTTCATTCATGCATGGCTAGGAAAAATCGCCATACTGTTGCAAACATTCTTACACCACCAACTGGAAATAAATGATTCTGACATTAAACGTAAAGGTGAGAATGCATTTGTATCATCACCTTGAGAAGGATCATCTTGGAATTGAGCCGAGGGCCTCTGCACTCAAAGCCAGAAACACTCCACTAAAATAAGATTCCTGTTGGTGCCAACAATTCTCCATGTTAATGCTTGTTCTAGGTGAGCAGTGAACCGATTACAGGGCTCTTTTGAAAGCAAGGTCTGAGAACCAACAGATACATCCACACGCCGATTACTTTAGTGTTTTGAGAGAATTCCCTTTCTTGGAACGAGATTGCATGAAATAATCTTCAGGACTTGGACAATTCCATGGCAAAACGGCACCTATCAACATTGTAGCCAACACAATATAACAACTGTTTCTGCCCGGTTTCGAACCGGGGACCTTTCGCGTGTGAGGCGAACTTGATAACCACTACACTACAGAAACAGATACCTACAGTTGATTTTTCTGTAATGAAACTGCTCCGAACTGGCTATTCCATGGGCCTCTGGCTTTAGATTTCTTTCATGCAACCTGCCCGACATCCCTAGCTGAACGCTCGTACATGCCATGCAAGACCAGATGTTTGGTATTAGCTCAGACTGGGCAGGGCTGAAGCATGAGACTCTAGCAAAGAATTATCCACTACTGCAAAGAAAAAATTGATGTTGGTTTTGAAACGCAAACTTCAAAACAACTTGAAAAGAGTACCAAGAAAAGGGCTCGTCCGGGATTTGAACCCGGGACCTCTCGCACCCAAAGCGAGAATCATACCCCTAGACCAACGAGCCCTCAAAATTCTCTTACCTCTCAAAAGCTAATACCGGCTCTAAGCCCGCAATGAAGATCATGCTGGTATCTTTATGATGCTTGGTCTGTGAATACGCATGAAAGTCAGTCTCAACTTACCCTTTCTCAAACGATAGCACTATCATTTACAAGTGTCTCCTTTTATTCCGTCCCAGCTTTGGACACGTCTTACAGGAAGTCAGCCCTTATTTATATATTTCTGCAGTGGCTGAAGCTTAATGAGAAAGAGTAACAAGTTGTTCATAACAACATAAGAAACACATTGTGCATTTTCTCTCAAATACTCCTTCACTTTGTGCCAAAAGAAATACCAAGGTGAATACCTAGGCCACAGATTCAAGCTAAAGATCTTCCTGCTGAATGCAAGGCGCAATAAAAACTGCATATCGCTGGACTAAAGCATTCCTTGCATAGCCTCTAACATCATAACATAACTGAGCTGCTAGCAGCAAGCTAACCAATACCTTTCTGAAATGAGAATGACATGTGCCTATCTGCTCAATCAGTGCTCAATCAGGCTCGATCAGGCGAGATTTAGAAAAGGTGGAAAGGGTCCAAGTGGATGCCCCTTCCTTTTTAGGGTGGGTCCTGCTGACTATCATAGGATTGCTTGTAAAAGTGGCCAGGGTCAGAGGAAAAGCTGCCAACACTTCTTAGCGTTCTCTATAGATGCAGCCATTTTCTGTGACTGTAATTTCGGCCTTTTCCCAGAAGTCTCTATTCTGCCTATGCAAATTAACAAAAGCAGTGCTTATTCCTCACTTGCTCAAATGTCCTTCCTGTCCAGAAAGCTCTGATTAAGCATGCTTATTTTCTTTTTCTGGGATATTTTAAATTGTTTCGCTGTCCAGTCTGTGGCAGTAGAAAGCTGCTTATGATGCCAGGTTTTGATGAATCCCCAAGGTACAAGTACAGAGGAATATATCAGTCTCTAGGATATGGAACTTTTAGCTAACACATCACAATATGTGATGCTTGCCAAGAAAACACTACATTCTGGAGCGCTGATGATCAGAACATTCTGCTCCTGAAGGATAGAAAAGACAGCTTGATTGAAATAAAGTCTGTTTATATTGACGCTCTCTCTCTCCCTATATATACATACATGCATACACACACACACACAGGTATGTCATGCATTTCTTCAGATTTGTTTCAACCATTTACCATTTATTGGAGAATCCCTACTTTTCAAGTGACTGCAAATGAAGTCATCTCTGGCACTTTTTGTGCAAAGTAAGAGACACACATGACACCTTTTTATAAAAGTCATCGGTTTCTTTGTTACTGTGTACTTTCAAAGCATGGGGCTTTCACACGTCAGGTAAACCTGATTACCACTACACAACAAAAGCAGATGCAGCTTTCTTATCTATGTCGTGATAGAACAGTTGTGAATTGAGTAGAAGAAGGGCCCTGATGTGATACTTATTACATGCAGCCTGTAAGATAGTCAAACATGCAGGCTAGGAAGGAAGATGCAAATATCAATGTATTAGAAAAACACCTAAAGGCGAGTGATATGCTTTCATTCATGCATGGCTAGGAAAAATCGCCATACTGTTGCAAACATTCTTACACCACCAACTGGAAATAAATGATTCTGACATTAAACGTAAAGGTGACAATGCATTTGTATCATCACCCTGAGAAGGATCATCTTGGAATTGAGCCGAGGGCCTCTGCACTCAAAGCCAGAAACACTCCACTAAAATAAGATTCCTGTTGGTGCCAACAATTCTCCATGTTAATGCTTGTTCTAGGTGAGCAGTGAACCGATTGCAGGGCTCTTTTGAAAGCAAGGTCTGAGAACCAACAGATACATCCACACGCCGATTACTTTAGTGTTTTGAGAGAATTCCCTTTCTTGGAACGAGATTGCATGAAATAATCTTCAGGGCTTGGACAATTCCATGGCAAAACGGCACCTATCAACATTGTAGCCAACACAATATAACAACTGTTTCTGCCCGGTTTCGAACCGGGGACCTTTCGCGTGTGAGGCGAACGTGATAACCACTACACTACAGAAACAGATACCTACAGTTGATTTTTCTGTAATGAAACTGCTCCGAACTGGCTATTCCATGGGCCTCTGGCTTTAGATTTCTTTCATGCAACCTGCCCGACATCCCTAGCTGAACGCTCGTACATGCCATGCAAGACCAGATGTTTGGTATTAGCTCAGACTGGGCAGGGCTGAAGCATGAGACTCTAGCAAAGAATTATCCACTACTGCAAAGAAAAAATTGATGTTGGTTTTGAAACGCAAACTTCAAAACAACTTGAAAAGAGTACCAAGAAAAGGGCTCGTCTGGGATTTGAACCCGGGACCTCTCGCACCCAAAGCGAGAATCATACCCCTAGACCAACGAGCCCTCAAAATCCTCTTACCTCTCAAAAGCTAATACCGGCTCTAAGCCCGCAATGAAGATCATGCTGGTATCTTTATGATGCTTGGTCTGTGAATACGCATGAAAGTCAGTCTCAACTTACCCTTTCTCAAACGATAGCACTATCATTTACAAGTGTCTCCTTTTATTCCGTCCCAGCTTTGGACACGTCTTACAGGAAGTCAGCCCTTATTTATATATTTCTTCAGTGGCTGAAGCTTAATGAGAAAGAGTAACAAGTTGTTCATAACAACATAAGAAACACATTGTGCATTTTCTCTTAAATACTCCTTCACTTTGTGCCAAAAGAAATACCAAGGTGAATACCTAGGCCACAGATTCAAGCTAAAGATCTTCCTGCTGAATGCAAGGCGCATTAAAAACTGCATATCGCTGGACTAAAGCATTCCTTGCATAGCCTCTAACATCATAACATAACTGAGCTGCTAGCAGCAAGCTAACCAATACCTTTCTGAAATGAGAATGACATGTGCTTATCTGCTCAATCAGTGCTCAATCAGGCTCGATCAGGTGAGATTTAGAAAAGGTGGAAAGGGTCCAAGTGGATGCCCCTTCCTTTTTAGGGTGGGTCCTGCTGACTATCATAGGATTGCTTGTAAAAGTGGCCAGGGTCAGAGGAAAAGCTGCCAACACTTCTTAGCGTTCTCTATAGATGCAGCCATTTTCTGTGACTGTAATTTCGGCCTTTTCCCAGAAGTCTCTATTCTGCCTATGCAAATTAACAAAAGCAGTGCTTATTCCTCACTTGCTCAAATGTCCTTCCTGTCCAGAAAGCTCTGATTAAGCATGCTTATTTTCTTTTTCTGGGATATTTTAAATTGTTTCGCTGTCCAGTCTGTGGCAGTAGAAAGCTGCTTATGATGCCAGGTTTTGATGAATCCCCAAGGTACAAGTACAGAGGAATATATCAGTCTCTAGGATATGGAACTTTTAGCTAACACATCACAATATGTGATGCTTGCCAAGAAAACACTACATTCTGGAGCGCTGATGATCAGAACATTCTGCTCCTGAAGGATAGAAAAGACAGCTTGATTGAAATAAAGTCTGTTTATATTGACGCTCTCTCTCTCCCTATATATACATACATGCATACACACACACACACAGGTATGTCATGCATTTCTTCAGATTTGTTTCAACCATTTACCATTTATTGGAGAATCCCTACTTTTCAAGTGACTGCAAATGAAGTCATCTCTGGCACTTTTTGTGCAAAGTAAGAGACACACATGACACCTTTTTATAAAAGTCATCGGTTTCTTTGTTACTGTGTACTTTCAAAGCATGGGGCTTTCACACGTCAGGTAAACCTGATTACCACTACACAACAAAAGCAGATGCAGCTTTCTTATCTATGTCGTGATAGAACAGTTGTGAATTGAGTAGAAGAAGGGCCCTGATGTGATACTTATTACATGCAGCCTGTAAGATAGTCAAACATGCAGGCTAGGAAGGAAGATGCAAATATCAATGTATTAGAAAAACACCTAAAGGCGAGTGATATGCTTTCATTCATGCATGGCTAGGAAAAATCGCCATACTGTTGCAAACATTCTTACACCACCAACTGGAAATAAATGATTCTGACATTAAACGTAAAGGTGACAATGCATTTGTATCATCACCCTGAGAAGGATCATCTTGGAATTGAGCCGAGGGCCTCTGCACTCAAAGCCAGAAACACTCCACTAAAATAAGATTCCTGTTGGTGCCAACAATTCTCCATGTTAATGCTTGTTCTAGGTGAGCAGTGAACCGATTGCAGGGCTCTTTTGAAAGCAAGGTCTGAGAACCAACAGATACATCCACACGCCGATTACTTTAGTGTTTTGAGAGAATTCCCTTTCTTGGAACGAGATTGCATGAAATAATCTTCAGGGCATGGACAATTCCATGGCAAAACGGCACCTATCAACATTGTAGCCAACACAATATAACAACTGTTTCTGCCCGGTTTCGAACCGGGGACCTTTCGCGTGTGAGGCGAACGTGATAACCACTACACTACAGAAACAGATACCTACAGTTGATTTTTCTGTAATGAAACTGCTCCGAACTGGCTATTCCATGGGCCTCTGGCTTTAGATTTCTTTCATGCAACCTGCCCGACATCCCTAGCTGAACGCTCGTACATGCCATGCAAGACCAGATGTTTGGTATTAGCTCAGACTGGGCAGGGCTGAAGCATGAGACTCTAGCAAAGAATTATCCACTACTGCAAAGAAAAAATTGATGTTGGTTTTGAAACGCAAACTTCAAAACAACTTGAAAAGAGTACCAAGAAAAGGGCTCGTCCGGGATTTGAACCCGGGACCTCTCGCACCCAAAGCGAGAATCATACCCCTAGACCAACGAGCCCTCAAAATTCTCTTACCTCTCAAAAGCTAATACCGGCTCTAAGCCCGCAATGAAGATCATGCTGGTATCTTTATGATGCTTGGTCTGTGAATACGCATGAAAGTCAGTCTCAACTTACCCTTTCTCAAACGATAGCACTATCATTTACAAGTGTCTCCTTTTATTCCGTCCCAGCTTTGGACACGTCTTACAGGAAGTCAGCCCTTATTTATATATTTCTTCAGTGGCTGAAGCTTAATGAGAAAGAGTAACAAGTTGTTCATAACAACATAAGAAACACATTGTGCATTTTCTCTTAAATACTCCTTCACTTTGTGCCAAAAGAAATACCAAGGTGAATACCTAGGCCACAGATTCAAGCTAAAGATCTTCCTGCTGAATGCAAGGCGCATTAAAAACTGCATATCGCTGGACTAAAGCATTCCTTGCATAGCCTCTAACATCATAACATAACTGAGCTGCTAGCAGCAAGCTAACCAATACCTTTCTGAAATGAGAATGACATGTGCTTATCTGCTCAATCAGTGCTCAATCAGGCTCGATCAGGTGAGATTTAGAAAAGGTGGAAAGGGTCCAAGTGGATGCCCCTTCCTTTTTAGGGTGGGTCCTGCTGACTATCATAGGATTGCTTGTAAAAGTGGCCAGGGTCAGAGGAAAAGCTGCCAACACTTCTTAGCGTTCTCTATAGATGCAGCCATTTTCTGTGACTGTAATTTCGGCCTTTTCCCAGAAGTCTCTATTCTGCCTATGCAAATTAACAAAAGCAGTGCTTATTCCTCACTTGCTCAAATGTCCTTCCTGTCCAGAAAGCTCTGATTAAGCATGCTTATTTTCTTTTTCTGGGATATTTTAAATTGTTTCGCTGTCCAGTCTGTGGCAGTAGAAAGCTGCTTATGATGCCAGGTTTTGATGAATCCCCAAGGTACAAGTACAGAGGAATATATCAGTCTCTAGGATATGGAACTTTTAGCTAACACATCACAATATGTGATGCTTGCCAAGAAAACACTACATTCTGGAGCGCTGATGATCAGAACATTCTGCTCCTGAAGGATAGAAAAGACAGCTTGATTGAAATAAAGTCTGTTTATATTGACGCTCTCTCTCTCCCTATATATACATACATGCATACACACACACACACAGGTATGTCATGCATTTCTTCAGATTTGTTTCAACCATTTACCATTTATTGGAGAATCCCTACTTTTCAAGTGACTGCAAATGAAGTCATCTCTGGCACTTTTTGTGCAAAGTAAGAGACACACATGACACCTTTTTATAAAAGTCATCGGTTTCTTTGTTACTGTGTACTTTCAAAGCATGGGGCTTTCACACGTCAGGTAAACCTGATTACCACTACACAACAAAAGCAGATGCAGCTTTCTTATCTATGTCGTGATAGAACAGTTGTGAATTGAGTAGAAGAAGGGCCCTGATGTGATACTTATTACATGCAGCCTGTAAGATAGTCAAACATGCAGGCTAGGAAGGAAGATGCAAATATCAATGTATTAGAAAAACACCTAAAGGCGAGTGATATGCTTTCATTCATGCATGGCTAGGAAAAATCGCCATACTGTTGCAAACATTCTTACACCACCAACTGGAAATAAATGATTCTGACATTAAACGTAAAGGTGACAATGCATTTGTATCATCACCCTGAGAAGGATCATCTTGGAATTGAGCCGAGGGCCTCTGCACTCAAAGCCAGAAACACTCCACTAAAATAAGATTCCTGTTGGTGCCAACAATTCTCCATGTTAATGCTTGTTCTAGGTGAGCAGTGAACCGATTGCAGGGCTCTTTTGAAAGCAAGGTCTGAGAACCAACAGATACATCCACACGCCGATTACTTTAGTGTTTTGAGAGAATTCCCTTTCTTGGAACGAGATTGCATGAAATAATCTTCAGGGCATGGACAATTCCATGGCAAAACGGCACCTATCAACATTGTAGCCAACACAATATAACAACTGTTTCTGCCCGGTTTCGAACCGGGGACCTTTCGCGTGTGAGGCGAACGTGATAACCACTACACTACAGAAACAGATACCTACAGTTGATTTTTCTGTAATGAAACTGCTCCGAACTGGCTATTCCATGGGCCTCTGGCTTTAGATTTCTTTCATGCAACCTGCCCGACATCCCTAGCTGAACGCTCGTACATGCCATGCAAGACCAGATGTTTGGTATTAGCTCAGACTGGGCAGGGCTGAAGCATGAGACTCTAGCAAAGAATTATCCACTACTGCAAAGAAAAAATTGATGTTGGTTTTGAAACGCAAACTTCAAAACAACTTGAAAAGAGTACCAAGAAAAGGGCTCGTCCGGGATTTGAACCCGGGACCTCTCGCACCCAAAGCGAGAATCATACCCCTAGACCAACGAGCCCTCAAAATCCTCTTACCTCTCAAAAGCTAATACCGGCTCTAAGCCCGCAATGAAGATCATGCTGGTATCTTTATGATGCTTGGTCTGTGAATACGCATGAAAGTCAGTCTCAACTTACCCTTTCTCAAACGATAGCACTATCATTTACAAGTGTCTCCTTTTATTCCGTCCCAGCTTTGGACACGTCTTACAGGAAGTCAGCCCTTATTTATATATTTCTGCAGTGGCTGAAGCTTAATGAGAAAGAGTAACAAGTTGTTCATAACAACATAAGAAACACATTGTGCATTTTCTCTCAAATACTCCTTCACTTTGTGCCAAAAGAAATACCAAGGTGAATACCTAGGCCACAGATTCAAGCTAAAGATCTTCCTGGTGAAGGCAAGGCGCAATAAAAACTGCATATCGCTGGACTAAAGCATTCCTTGCATAGCCTCTAACATCATAACATAACTGAGCTGCTAGCAGCAAGCTAACCAATACCTTTCTGAAATGAGAATGACATGTGCTTATCTGCTCAATCAGTGCTCAATCAGGCTCGATCAGGCGAGATTTAGAAAAGGTGGAAAGGGTCCAAGTGGATGCCCCTTCCTTTTTAGGGTGGGTCCTGCTGACTATCATAGGATTGCTTGTAAAAGTGGCCAGGGTCAGAGGAAAAGCTGCCAACACTTCTTAGCGTTCTCTATAGATGCAGCCATTTTCTGTGACTGTAATTTCGGCCTTTTCCCAGAAGTCTCTATTCTGCCTATGCAAATTAACAAAAGCAGTGCTTATTCCTCACTTGCTCAAATGTCCTTCCTGTCCAGAAAGCTCTGATTAAGCATGCTTATTTTCTTTTTCTGGGATATTTTAAATTGTTTCGCTGTCCAGTCTGTGGCAGTAGAAAGCTGCTTATGATGCCAGGTTTTGATGAATCCCCAAGGTACAAGTACAGAGGAATATATCAGTCTCTAGGATATGGAACTTTTAGCTAACACATCACAATATGTGATGCTTGCCAAGAAAACACTACATTCTGGAGCGCTGATGATCAGAACATTCTGCTCCTGAAGGATAGAAAAGACAGCTTGATTGAAATAAAGTCTGTTTATATTGACGCTCTCTCTCTCCCTATATATACATACATGCATACACACACACACACAGGTATGTCATGCATTTCTTCAGATTTGTTTCAACCATTTACCATTTATTGGAGAATCCCTACTTTTCAAGTGACTGCAAATGAAGTCATCTCTGGCACTTTTTGTGCAAAGTAAGAGACACACATGACACCTTATTATAAAAGTCATCGGTTTCTTTGTTACTGTGTACTTTCAAAGCATGGGGCTTTCACACGTCAGGTAAACCTGATTACCACTACACAACAAAAGCAGATGCAGCTTTCTTATCTATGTCGTGATAGAACAGTTGTGAATTGAGTAGAAGAAGGGCCCTGATGTGATACTTATTACATGCAGCCTGTAAGATAGTCAAACATGCAGGCTAGGAAGGAAGATGCAAATATCAATGTATTAGAAAAACACCTAAAGGCGAGTGATATGCTTTCATTCATGCATGGCTAGGAAAAATCGCCATACTGTTGCAAACATTCTTACACCACCAACTGGAAATAAATGATTCTGACATTAAACGTAAAGGTGAGAATGCATTTGTATCATCACCTTGAGAAGGATCATCTTGGAATTGAGCCGAGGGCCTCTGCACTCAAAGCCAGAAACACTCCACTAAAATAAGATTCCTGTTGGTGCCAACAATTCTCCATGTTAATGCTTGTTCTAGGTGAGCAGTGAACCGATTACAGGGCTCTTTTGAAAGCAAGGTCTGAGAACCAACAGATACATCCACACGCCGATTACTTTAGTGTTTTGAGAGAATTCCCTTTCTTGGAACGAGATTGCATGAAATAATCTTCAGGACTTGGACAATTCCATGGCAAAACGGCACCTATCAACATTGTAGCCAACACAATATAACAACTGTTTCTGCCCGGTTTCGAACCGGGGACCTTTCGCGTGTGAGGCGAACTTGATAACCACTACACTACAGAAACAGATACCTACAGTTGATTTTTCTGTAATGAAACTGCTCCGAACTGGCTATTCCATGGGCCTCTGGCTTTAGATTTCTTTCATGCAACCTGCCCGACATCCCTAGCTGAACGCTCGTACATGCCATGCAAGACCAGATGTTTGGTATTAGCTCAGACTGGGCAGGGCTGAAGCATGAGACTCTAGCAAAGAATTATCCACTACTGCAAAGAAAAAATTGATGTTGGTTTTGAAACGCAAACTTCAAAACAACTTGAAAAGAGTACCAAGAAAAGGGCTCGTCCGGGATTTGAACCCGGGACCTCTCGCACCCAAAGCGAGAATCATACCCCTAGACCAACGAGCCCTCAAAATTCTCTTACCTCTCAAAAGCTAATACCGGCTCTAAGCCCGCAATGAAGATCATGCTGGTATCTTTATGATGCTTGGTCTGTGAATACGCATGAAAGTCAGTCTCAACTTACCCTTTCTCAAACGATAGCACTATCATTTACAAGTGTCTCCTTTTATTCCGTCCCAGCTTTGGACACGTCTTACAGGAAGTCAGCCCTTATTTATATATTTCTGCAGTGGCTGAAGCTTAATGAGAAAGAGTAACAAGTTGTTCATAACAACATAAGAAACACATTGTGCATTTTCTCTCAAATACTCCTTCACTTTGTGCCAAAAGAAATACCAAGGTGAATACCTAGGCCACAGATTCAAGCTAAAGATCTTCCTGCTGAATGCAAGGCGCAATAAAAACTGCATATCGCTGGACTAAAGCATTCCTTGCATAGCCTCTAACATCATAACATAACTGAGCTGCTAGCAGCAAGCTAACCAATACCTTTCTGAAATGAGAATGACATGTGCCTATCTGCTCAATCAGTGCTCAATCAGGCTCGATCAGGCGAGATTTAGAAAAGGTGGAAAGGGTCCAAGTGGATGCCCCTTCCTTTTTAGGGTGGGTCCTGCTGACTATCATAGGATTGCTTGTAAAAGTGGCCAGGGTCAGAGGAAAAGCTGCCAACACTTCTTAGCGTTCTCTATAGATGCAGCCATTTTCTGTGACTGTAATTTCGGCCTTTTCCCAGAAGTCTCTATTCTGCCTATGCAAATTAACAAAAGCAGTGCTTATTCCTCACTTGCTCAAATGTCCTTCCTGTCCAGAAAGCTCTGATTAAGCATGCTTATTTTCTTTTTCTGGGATATTTTAAATTGTTTCGCTGTCCAGTCTGTGGCAGTAGAAAGCTGCTTATGATGCCAGGTTTTGATGAATCCCCAAGGTACAAGTACAGAGGAATATATCAGTCTCTAGGATATGGAACTTTTAGCTAACACATCACAATATGTGATGCTTGCCAAGAAAACACTACATTCTGGAGCGCTGATGATCAGAACATTCTGCTCCTGAAGGATAGAAAAGACAGCTTGATTGAAATAAAGTCTGTTTATATTGACGCTCTCTCTCTCCCTATATATACATACATGCATACACACACACACACAGGTATGTCATGCATTTCTTCAGATTTGTTTCAACCATTTACCATTTATTGGAGAATCCCTACTTTTCAAGTGACTGCAAATGAAGTCATCTCTGGCACTTTTTGTGCAAAGTAAGAGACACACATGACACCTTTTTATAAAAGTCATCGGTTTCTTTGTTACTGTGTACTTTCAAAGCATGGGGCTTTCACACGTCAGGTAAACCTGATTACCACTACACAACAAAAGCAGATGCAGCTTTCTTATCTATGTCGTGATAGAACAGTTGTGAATTGAGTAGAAGAAGGGCCCTGATGTGATACTTATTACATGCAGCCTGTAAGATAGTCAAACATGCAGGCTAGGAAGGAAGATGCAAATATCAATGTATTAGAAAAACACCTAAAGGCGAGTGATATGCTTTCATTCATGCATGGCTAGGAAAAATCGCCATACTGTTGCAAACATTCTTACACCACCAACTGGAAATAAATGATTCTGACATTAAACGTAAAGGTGACAATGCATTTGTATCATCACCCTGAGAAGGATCATCTTGGAATTGAGCCGAGGGCCTCTGCACTCAAAGCCAGAAACACTCCACTAAAATAAGATTCCTGTTGGTGCCAACAATTCTCCATGTTAATGCTTGTTCTAGGTGAGCAGTGAACCGATTGCAGGGCTCTTTTGAAAGCAAGGTCTGAGAACCAACAGATACATCCACACGCCGATTACTTTAGTGTTTTGAGAGAATTCCCTTTCTTGGAACGAGATTGCATGAAATAATCTTCAGGGCTTGGACAATTCCATGGCAAAACGGCACCTATCAACATTGTAGCCAACACAATATAACAACTGTTTCTGCCCGGTTTCGAACCGGGGACCTTTCGCGTGTGAGGCGAACGTGATAACCACTACACTACAGAAACAGATACCTACAGTTGATTTTTCTGTAATGAAACTGCTCCGAACTGGCTATTCCATGGGCCTCTGGCTTTAGATTTCTTTCATGCAACCTGCCCGACATCCCTAGCTGAACGCTCGTACATGCCATGCAAGACCAGATGTTTGGTATTAGCTCAGACTGGGCAGGGCTGAAGCATGAGACTCTAGCAAAGAATTATCCACTACTGCAAAGAAAAAATTGATGTTGGTTTTGAAACGCAAACTTCAAAACAACTTGAAAAGAGTACCAAGAAAAGGGCTCGTCTGGGATTTGAACCCGGGACCTCTCGCACCCAAAGCGAGAATCATACCCCTAGACCAACGAGCCCTCAAAATCCTCTTACCTCTCAAAAGCTAATACCGGCTCTAAGCCCGCAATGAAGATCATGCTGGTATCTTTATGATGCTTGGTCTGTGAATACGCATGAAAGTCAGTCTCAACTTACCCTTTCTCAAACGATAGCACTATCATTTACAAGTGTCTCCTTTTATTCCGTCCCAGCTTTGGACACGTCTTACAGGAAGTCAGCCCTTATTTATATATTTCTTCAGTGGCTGAAGCTTAATGAGAAAGAGTAACAAGTTGTTCATAACAACATAAGAAACACATTGTGCATTTTCTCTTAAATACTCCTTCACTTTGTGCCAAAAGAAATACCAAGGTGAATACCTAGGCCACAGATTCAAGCTAAAGATCTTCCTGCTGAATGCAAGGCGCATTAAAAACTGCATATCGCTGGACTAAAGCATTCCTTGCATAGCCTCTAACATCATAACATAACTGAGCTGCTAGCAGCAAGCTAACCAATACCTTTCTGAAATGAGAATGACATGTGCTTATCTGCTCAATCAGTGCTCAATCAGGCTCGATCAGGTGAGATTTAGAAAAGGTGGAAAGGGTCCAAGTGGATGCCCCTTCCTTTTTAGGGTGGGTCCTGCTGACTATCATAGGATTGCTTGTAAAAGTGGCCAGGGTCAGAGGAAAAGCTGCCAACACTTCTTAGCGTTCTCTATAGATGCAGCCATTTTCTGTGACTGTAATTTCGGCCTTTTCCCAGAAGTCTCTATTCTGCCTATGCAAATTAACAAAAGCAGTGCTTATTCCTCACTTGCTCAAATGTCCTTCCTGTCCAGAAAGCTCTGATTAAGCATGCTTATTTTCTTTTTCTGGGATATTTTAAATTGTTTCGCTGTCCAGTCTGTGGCAGTAGAAAGCTGCTTATGATGCCAGGTTTTGATGAATCCCCAAGGTACAAGTACAGAGGAATATATCAGTCTCTAGGATATGGAACTTTTAGCTAACACATCACAATATGTGATGCTTGCCAAGAAAACACTACATTCTGGAGCGCTGATGATCAGAACATTCTGCTCCTGAAGGATAGAAAAGACAGCTTGATTGAAATAAAGTCTGTTTATATTGACGCTCTCTCTCTCCCTATATATACATACATGCATACACACACACACACAGGTATGTCATGCATTTCTTCAGATTTGTTTCAACCATTTACCATTTATTGGAGAATCCCTACTTTTCAAGTGACTGCAAATGAAGTCATCTCTGGCACTTTTTGTGCAAAGTAAGAGACACACATGACACCTTTTTATAAAAGTCATCGGTTTCTTTGTTACTGTGTACTTTCAAAGCATGGGGCTTTCACACGTCAGGTAAACCTGATTACCACTACACAACAAAAGCAGATGCAGCTTTCTTATCTATGTCGTGATAGAACAGTTGTGAATTGAGTAGAAGAAGGGCCCTGATGTGATACTTATTACATGCAGCCTGTAAGATAGTCAAACATGCAGGCTAGGAAGGAAGATGCAAATATCAATGTATTAGAAAAACACCTAAAGGCGAGTGATATGCTTTCATTCATGCATGGCTAGGAAAAATCGCCATACTGTTGCAAACATTCTTACACCACCAACTGGAAATAAATGATTCTGACATTAAACGTAAAGGTGACAATGCATTTGTATCATCACCCTGAGAAGGATCATCTTGGAATTGAGCCGAGGGCCTCTGCACTCAAAGCCAGAAACACTCCACTAAAATAAGATTCCTGTTGGTGCCAACAATTCTCCATGTTAATGCTTGTTCTAGGTGAGCAGTGAACCGATTGCAGGGCTCTTTTGAAAGCAAGGTCTGAGAACCAACAGATACATCCACACGCCGATTACTTTAGTGTTTTGAGAGAATTCCCTTTCTTGGAACGAGATTGCATGAAATAATCTTCAGGGCATGGACAATTCCATGGCAAAACGGCACCTATCAACATTGTAGCCAACACAATATAACAACTGTTTCTGCCCGGTTTCGAACCGGGGACCTTTCGCGTGTGAGGCGAACGTGATAACCACTACACTACAGAAACAGATACCTACAGTTGATTTTTCTGTAATGAAACTGCTCCGAACTGGCTATTCCATGGGCCTCTGGCTTTAGATTTCTTTCATGCAACCTGCCCGACATCCCTAGCTGAACGCTCGTACATGCCATGCAAGACCAGATGTTTGGTATTAGCTCAGACTGGGCAGGGCTGAAGCATGAGACTCTAGCAAAGAATTATCCACTACTGCAAAGAAAAAATTGATGTTGGTTTTGAAACGCAAACTTCAAAACAACTTGAAAAGAGTACCAAGAAAAGGGCTCGTCCGGGATTTGAACCCGGGACCTCTCGCACCCAAAGCGAGAATCATACCCCTAGACCAACGAGCCCTCAAAATCCTCTTACCTCTCAAAAGCTAATACCGGCTCTAAGCCCGCAATGAAGATCATGCTGGTATCTTTATGATGCTTGGTCTGTGAATACGCATGAAAGTCAGTCTCAACTTACCCTTTCTCAAACGATAGCACTATCATTTACAAGTGTCTCCTTTTATTCCGTCCCAGCTTTGGACACGTCTTACAGGAAGTCAGCCCTTATTTATATATTTCTTCAGTGGCTGAAGCTTAATGAGAAAGAGTAACAAGTTGTTCATAACAACATAAGAAACACATTGTGCATTTTCTCTTAAATACTCCTTCACTTTGTGCCAAAAGAAATACCAAGGTGAATACCTAGGCCACAGATTCAAGCTAAAGATCTTCCTGCTGAATGCAAGGCGCAATAAAAACTGCATATCGCTGGACTAAAGCATTCCTTGCATAGCCTCTAACATCATAACATAACTGAGCTGCTAGCAGCAAGCTAACCAATACCTTTCTGAAATGAGAATGACATGTGCTTATCTGCTCAATCAGTGCTCAATCAGGCTCGATCAGGCGAGATTTAGAAAAGGTGGAAAGGGTCCAAGTGGATGCCCCTTCCTTTTTAGGGTGGGTCCTGCTGACTATCATAGGATTGCTTGTAAAAGTGGCCAGGGTCAGAGGAAAAGCTGCCAACACTGCTTAGCGTTCTCTATAGATGCAGCCATTTTCTGTGACTGTAATTTCGGCCTTTTCCCAGAAGTCTCTATTCTGCCTATGCAAATTAACAAAAGCAGTGCTTATTCCTCACTTGCTCAAATGTCCTTCCTGTCCAGAAAGCTCTGATTAAGCATGCTTATTTTCTTTTTCTGGGATATTTTAAATTGTTTCGCTGTCCAGTCTGTGGCAGTAGAAAGCTGCTTATGATGCCAGGTTTTGATGAATCCCCAAGGTACAAGTACAGAGGAATATATCAGTCTCTAGGATATGGAACTTTTAGCTAACATATCACAATATGTGATGCTTGCCAAGAAAACACTACATTCTGGAGCGCTGATGATCAGAACATTCTGCTCCTGAAGGATAGAAAAGACAGCTTGATTGAAATAAAGTC
Source organism: Triturus cristatus (assembly GCF_964204655.1). Classification (NCBI taxonomy): domain Eukaryota; kingdom Metazoa; phylum Chordata; class Amphibia; order Caudata; family Salamandridae; genus Triturus; species Triturus cristatus. The sequence goes on along the minus strand of NC_140591.1, from coordinate 736,003,837 downwards.
TGTTTATATTGACGCTCTCTCTCTCCCTATATATACATACATGCATACACACACACACACAGGTATGTCATGCATTTCTTCAGATTTGTTTCAACCATTTACCATTTATTGGAGAATCCCTACTTTTCAAGTGACTGCAAATGAAGTCATCTCTGGCACTTTTTGTGCAAAGTAAGAGACACACATGACACCTTTTTATAAAAGTCATCGGTTTCTTTGTTACTGTGTACTTTCAAAGCATGGGGCTTTCACACGTCAGGTAAACCTGATTACCACTACACAACAAAAGCAGATGCAGCTTTCTTATCTATGTCGTGATAGAACAGTTGTGAATTGAGTAGAAGAAGGGCCCTGATGTGATACTTATTACATGCAGTCTGTAAGATAGTCAAACATGCAGGCTAGGAAGGAAGATGCAAATATCAATGTATTAGAAAAACACCTAAAGGCGAGTGATATGCTTTCATTCATGCATGGCTAGGAAAAATCGCCATACTGTTGCAAACATTCTTACACCACCAACTGGAAATAAATGATTCTGACATTAAACGTAAAGGTGACAATGCATTTGTATCATCACCCTGAGAAGGATCATCTTGGAATTGAGCCGAGGGCCTCTGCACTCAAAGCCAGAAACACTCCACTAAAATAAGATTCCTGTTGGTGCCAACAATTCTCCATGTTAATGCTTGTTCTAGGTGAGCAGTGAACCGATTGCAGGGCTCTTTTGAAAGCAAGGTCTGAGAACCAACAGATACATCCACACGCCGATTACTTTAGTGTTTTGAGAGAATTCCCTTTCTTGGAACGAGATTGCATGAAATAATCTTCAGGGCTTGGACAATTCCATGGCAAAACGGCACCTATCAACATTGTAGCCAACACAATATAACAACTGTTTCTGCCCGGTTTCGAACCGGGGACCTTTCGCGTGTGAGGCGAACGTGATAACCACTACACTACAGAAACAGATACCTACAGTTGATTTTTCTGTAATGAAACTGCTCCGAACTGGCTATTCCATGGGCCTCTGGCTTTAGATTTCTTTCATGCAACCTGCCCGACATCCCTAGCTGAACGCTCGTACATGCCATGCAAGACCAGATGTTTGGTATTAGCTCAGACTGGGCAGGGCTGAAGCATGAGACTCTAGCAAAGAATTATCCACTACTGCAAAGAAAAAATTGATGTTGGTTTTGAAACGCAAACTTCAAAACAACTTGAAAAGAGTACCAAGAAAAGGGCTCGTCCGGGATTTGAACCCGGGACCTCTCGCACCCAAAGCGAGAATCATACCCCTAGACCAACGAGCCCTCAAAATCCTCTTACCTCTCAAAAGCTAATACCGGCTCTAAGCCCGCAATGAAGATCATGCTGGTATCTTTATGATGCTTGGTCTGTGAATACGCATGAAAGTCAGTCTCAACTTACCCTTTCTCAAACGATAGCACTATCATTTACAAGTGTCTCCTTTTATTCCGTCCCAGCTTTGGACACGTCTTACAGGAAGTCAGCCCTTATTTATATATTTCTTCAGTGGCTGAAGCTTAATGAGAAAGAGTAACAAGTTGTTCATAACAACATAAGAAACACATTGTGCATTTTCTCTCAAATACTCCTTCACTTTGTGCCAAAAGAAATACCAAGGTGAATACCTAGGCCACAGATTCAAGCTAAAGATCTTCCTGCTGAATGCAAGGCGCAATAAAAACTGCATATCGCTGGACTAAAGCATTCCTTGCATAGCCTCTAACATCATAACATAACTGAGCTGCTAGCAGCAAGCTAACCAATACCTTTCTGAAATGAGAATGACATGTGCTTATCTGCTCAATCAGTGCTCAATCAGGCTCGATCAGGCGAGATTTAGAAAAGGTGGAAAGGGTCCAAGTGGATGCCCCTTCCTTTTTAGGGTGGGTCCTGCTGACTATCATAGGATTGCTTGTAAAAGTGGCCAGGGTCAGAGGAAAAGCTGCCAACACTTCTTAGCGTTCTCTATAGATGCAGCCATTTTCTGTGACTGTAATTTCGGCCTTTTCCCAGAAGTCTCTATTCTGCCTATGCAAATTAACAAAAGCAGTGCTTATTCCTCACTTGCTCAAATGTCCTTCCTGTCCAGAAAGCTCTGATTAAGCATGCTTATTTTCTTTTTCTGGGATATTTTAAATTGTTTCGCTGTCCAGTCTGTGGCAGTAGAAAGCTGCTTATGATGCCAGGTTTTGATGAATCCCCAAGGTACAAGTACAGAGGAATATATCAGTCTCTAGGATATGGAACTTTTAGCTAACACATCACAATATGTGATGCTTGCCAAGAAAACACTACATTCTGGAGCGCTGATGATCAGAACATTCTGCTCCTGAAGGATAGAAAAGACAGCTTGATTGAAATAAAGTCTGTTTATATTGACGCTCTCTCTCTCCCTATATATACATACATGCATACACACACACACACAGGTATGTCATGCATTTCTTCAGATTTGTTTCAACCATTTACCATTTATTGGAGAATCCCTACTTTTCAAGTGACTGCAAATGAAGTCATCTCTGGCACTTTTTGTGCAAAGTAAGAGACACACATGACACCTTTTTATAAAAGTCATCGGTTTCTTTGTTACTGTGTACTTTCAAAGCATGGGGCTTTCACACGTCAGGTAAACCTGATTACCACTACACAACAAAAGCAGATGCAGCTTTCTTATCTATGTCGTGATAGAACAGTTGTGAATTGAGTAGAAGAAGGGCCCTGATGTGATACTTATTACATGCAGCCTGTAAGATAGTCAAACATGCAGGCTAGGAAGGAAGATGCAAATATCAATGTATTAGAAAAACACCTAAAGGCGAGTGATATGCTTTCATTCATGCATGGCTAGGAAAAATCGCCATACTGTTGCAAACATTCTTACACCACCAACTGGAAATAAATGATTCTGACATTAAACGTAAAGGTGACAATGCATTTGTATCATCACCCTGAGAAGGATCATCTTGGAATTGAGCCGAGGGCCTCTGCACTCAAAGCCAGAAACACTCCACTAAAATAAGATTCCTGTTGGTGCCAACAATTCTCCATGTTAATGCTTGTTCTAGGTGAGCAGTGAACCGATTGCAGGGCTCTTTTGAAAGCAAGGTCTGAGAACCAACAGATACATCCACACGCCGATTACTTTAGTGTTTTGAGAGAATTCCCTTTCTTGGAACGAGATTGCATGAAATAATCTTCAGGGCTTGGACAATTCCATGGCAAAACGGCACCTATCAACATTGTAGCCAACACAATATAACAACTGTTTCTGCCCGGTTTCGAACCGGGGACCTTTCGCGTGTGAGGCGAACGTGATAACCACTACACTACAGAAACAGATACCTACAGTTGATTTTTCTGTAATGAAACTGCTCCGAACTGGCTATTCCATGGGCCTCTGGCTTTAGATTTCTTTCATGCAACCTGCCCGACATCCCTAGCTGAACGCTCGTACATGCCATGCAAGACCAGATGTTTGGTATTAGCTCAGACTGGGCAGGGCTGAAGCATGAGACTCTAGCAAAGAATTATCCACTACTGCAAAGAAAAAATTGATGTTGGTTTTGAAACGCAAACTTCAAAACAACTTGAAAAGAGTACCAAGAAAAGGGCTCGTCCGGGATTTGAACCCGGGACCTCTCGCACCCAAAGCGAGAATCATACCCCTCGACCAACGAGCCCTCAAAATCCTCTTACCTCTCAAAAGCTAATACCGGCTCTAAGCCCGCAATGAAGATCATGCTGGTATCTTTATGATGCTTGGTCTGTGAATACGCATGAAAGTCAGTCTCAACTTACCCTTTCTCAAACGATAGCACTATCATTTACAAGTGTCTCCTTTTATTCCGTCCCAGCTTTGGACACGTCTTACAGGAAGTCAGCCCTTATTTATATATTTCTTCAGTGGCTGAAGCTTAATGAGAAAGAGTAACAAGTTGTTCATAACAACATAAGAAACACATTGTGCATTTTCTCTTAAATACTCCTTCACTTTGTGCCAAAAGAAATACCAAGGTGAATACCTAGGCCACAGATTCAAGCTAAAGATCTTCCTGCTGAATGCAAGGCGCAATAAAAACTGCATATCGCTGGACTAAAGCATTCCTTGCATAGCCTCTAACATCATAACATAACTGAGCTGCTAGCAGCAAGCTAACCAATACCTTTCTGAAATGAGAATGACATGTGCTTATCTGCTCAATCAGTGCTCAATCAGGCTCGATCAGGCGAGATTTAGAAAAGGTGGAAAGGGTCCAAGTGGATGCCCCTTCCTTTTTAGGGTGGGTCCTGCTGACTATCATAGGATTGCTTGTAAAAGTGGCCAGGGTCAGAGGAAAAGCTGCCAACACTTCTTAGCGTTCTCTATAGATGCAGCCATTTTCTGTGACTGTAATTTCGGCCTTTTCCCAGAAGTCTCTATTCTGCCTATGCAAATTAACAAAAGCAGTGCTTATTCCTCACTTGCTCAAATGTCCTTCCTGTCCAGAAAGCTCTGATTAAGCATGCTTATTTTCTTTTTCTGGGATATTTTAAATTGTTTCGCTGTCCAGTCTGTGGCAGTAGAAAGCTGCTTATGATGCCAGGTTTTGATGAATCCCCAAGGTACAAGTACAGAGGAATATATCAGTCTCTAGGATATGGAACTTTTAGCTAACACATCACAATATGTGATGCTTGCCAAGAAAACACTACATTCTGGAGCGCTGATGATCAGAACATTCTGCTCCTGAAGGATAGAAAAGACAGCTTGATTGAAATAAAGTCTGTTTATATTGACGCTCTCTCTCTCCCTATATATACATACATGCATACACACACACACACAGGTATGTCATGCATTTCTTCAGATTTGTTTCAACCATTTACCATTTATTGGAGAATCCCTACTTTTCAAGTGACTGCAAATGAAGTCATCTCTGGCACTTTTTGTGCAAAGTAAGAGACACACATGACACCTTTTTATAAAAGTCATCGGTTTCTTTGTTACTGTGTACTTTCAAAGCATGGGGCTTTCACACGTCAGGTAAACCTGATTACCACTACACAACAAAAGCAGATGCAGCTTTCTTATCTATGTCGTGATAGAACAGTTGTGAATTGAGTAGAAGAAGGGCCCTGATGTGATACTTATTACATGCAGCCTGTAAGATAGTCAAACATGCAGGCTAGGAAGGAAGATGCAAATATCAATGTATTAGAAAAACACCTAAAGGCGAGTGATATGCTTTCATTCATGCATGGCTAGGAAAAATCGCCATACTGTTGCAAACATTCTTACACCACCAACTGGAAATAAATGATTCTGACATTAAACGTAAAGGTGACAATGCATTTGTATCATCACCCTGAGAAGGATCATCTTGGAATTGAGCCGAGGGCCTCTGCACTCAAAGCCAGAAACACTCCACTAAAATAAGATTCCTGTTGGTGCCAACAATTCTCCATGTTAATGCTTGTTCTAGGTGAGCAGTGAACCGATTGCAGGGCTCTTTTGAAAGCAAGGTCTGAGAACCAACAGATACATCCACACGCCGATTACTTTAGTGTTTTGAGAGAATTCCCTTTCTTGGAACGAGATTGCATGAAATAATCTTCAGGGCTTGGACAATTCCATGGCAAAACGGCACCTATCAACATTGTAGCCAACACAATATAACAACTGTTTCTGCCTGGTTTCGAACCGGGGACCTTTCGCGTGTGAGGCGAACGTGATAACCACTACACTACAGAAACAGATACATACAGTTGATTTTTCTGTAATGAAACTGCTCCGAACTGGCTATTCCATGGGCCTCTGGCTTTAGATTTCTTTCATGCAACCTGCCCGACATCCCTAGCTGAACGCTCGTACATGCCATGCAAGACCAGATGTTTGGTATTAGCTCAGACTGGGCAGGGCTGAAGCATGAGACTCTAGCAAAGAATTATCCACTACTGCAAAGAAAAAATTGATGTTGGTTTTGAAACGCAAACTTCAAAACAACTTGAAAAGAGTACCAAGAAAAGGGCTCGTCCGGGATTTGAACCCGGGACCTCTCGCACCCAAAGCAAGAATCATACCCCTAGACCAACGAGCCCTCAAAATCCTCTTACCTCTCAAAAGCTAATACCGGCTCTAAGCCCGCAATGAAGATCATGCTGGTATCTTTATGATGCTTGGTCTGTGAATACGCATGAAAGTCAGTCTCAACTTACCCTTTCTCAAACGATAGCACTATCATTTACAAGTGTCTCCTTTTATTCCGTCCCAGCTTTGGACACGTCTTACAGGAAGTCAGCCCTTATTTATATATTTCTTCAGTGGCTGAAGCTTAATGAGAAAGAGTAACAAGTTGTTCATAACAACATAAGAAACACATTGTGCATTTTCTCTCAAATACTCCTTCACTTTGTGCCAAAAGAAATACCAAGGTGAATACCTAGGCCACAGATTCAAGCTAAAGATCTTCCTGCTGAATGCAAGGCGCAATAAAAACTGCATATCGCTGGACTAAAGCATTCCTTGCATAGCCTCTAACATCATAACATAACTGAGCTGCTAGCAGCAAGCTAACCAATACCTTTCTGAAATGAGAATGACATGTGCTTATCTGCTCAATCAGTGCTCAATCAGGCTCGATCAGGCGAGATTTAGAAAAGGTGGAAAGGGTCCAAGTGGATGCCCCTTCCTTTTGAGGGTGGGTCCTGCTGACTATCATAGGATTGCTTGTAAAAGTGGCCAGGGTCAGAGGAAAAGCTGCCAACACTTCTTAGCGTTCTCTATAGATGCAGCCATTTTCTGTGACTGTAATTTCGGCCTTTTCCCAGAAGTCTCTATTCTGCCTATGCAAATTAACAAAAGCAGTGCTTATTCCTCACTTGCTCAAATGTCCTTCCTGTCCAGAAAGCTCTGATTAAGCATGCTTATTTTCTTTTTCTGGGATATTTTAAATTGTTTCGCTGTCCAGTCTGTGGCAGTAGAAAGCTGCTTATGATGCCAGGTTTTGATGAATCCCCAAGGTACAAGTACAGAGGAATATATCAGTCTCTAGGATATGGAACTTTTAGCTAACACATCACAATATGTGATGCTTGCCAAGAAAACACTACATTCTGGAGCGCTGATGATCAGAACATTCTGCTCCTGAAGGATAGAAAAGACAGCTTGATTGAAATAAAGTCTGTTTATATTGACGCTCTCTCTCTCCCTATATATACATACATGCATACACACACACACACAGGTATGTCATGCATTTCTTCAGATTTGTTTCAACCATTTACCATTTATTGGAGAATCCCTACTTTTCAAGTGACTGCAAATGAAGTCATCTCTGGCACTTTTTGTGCAAAGTAAGAGACACACATGACACCTTATTATAAAAGTCATCGGTTTCTTTGTTACTGTGTACTTTCAAAGCATGGGGCTTTCACACGTCAGGTAAACCTGATTACCACTACACAACAAAAGCAGATGCAGCTTTCTTATCTATGTCGTGATAGAACAGTTGTGAATTGAGTAGAAGAAGGGCCCTGATGTGATACTTATTACATGCAGCCTGTAAGATAGTCAAACATGCAGGCTAGGAAGGAAGATGCAAATATCAATGTATTAGAAAAACACCTAAAGGCGAGTGATATGCTTTCATTCATGCATGGCTAGGAAAAATCGCCATACTGTTGCAAACATTCTTACACCACCAACTGGAAATAAATGATTCTGACATTAAACGTAAAGGTGAGAATGCATTTGTATCATCACCTTGAGAAGGATCATCTTGGAATTGAGCCGAGGGCCTCTGCACTCAAAGCCAGAAACACTCCACTAAAATAAGATTCCTGTTGGTGCCAACAATTCTCCATGTTAATGCTTGTTCTAGGTGAGCAGTGAACCGATTACAGGGCTCTTTTGAAAGCAAGGTCTGAGAACCAACAGATACATCCACACGCCGATTACTTTAGTGTTTTGAGAGAATTCCCTTTCTTGGAACGAGATTGCATGAAATAATCTTCAGGACTTGGACAATTCCATGGCAAAACGGCACCTATCAACATTGTAGCCAACACAATATAACAACTGTTTCTGCCCGGTTTCGAACCGGGGACCTTTCGCGTGTGAGGCGAACTTGATAACCACTACACTACAGAAACAGATACCTACAGTTGATTTTTCTGTAATGAAACTGCTCCGAACTGGCTATTCCATGGGCCTCTGGCTTTAGATTTCTTTCATGCAACCTGCCCGACATCCCTAGCTGAACGCTCGTACATGCCATGCAAGACCAGATGTTTGGTATTAGCTCAGACTGGGCAGGGCTGAAGCATGAGACTCTAGCAAAGAATTATCCACTACTGCAAAGAAAAAACTGATGTTGGTTTTGAAACGCAAACTTCAAAACAACTTGAAAAGAGTACCAAGAAAAGGGCTCGTCCGGGATTTGAACCCGGGACCTCTCGCACCCAAAGCGAGAATCATACCCCTAGACCAACGAGCCCTCAAAATTCTCTTACCTCTCAAAAGCTAATACCGGCTCTAAGCCCGCAATGAAGATCATGCTGGTATCTTTATGATGCTTGGTCTGTGAATACGCATGAAAGTCAGTCTCAACTTACCCTTTCTCAAACGATAGCACTATCATTTACAAGTGTCTCCTTTTATTCCGTCCCAGCTTTGGACACGTCTTACAGGAAGTCAGCCCTTATTTATATATTTCTGCAGTGGCTGAAGCTTAATGAGAAAGAGTAACAAGTTGTTCATAACAACATAAGAAACACATTGTGCATTTTCTCTCAAATACTCCTTCACTTTGTGCCAAAAGAAATACCAAGGTGAATACCTAGGCCACAGATTCAAGCTAAAGATCTTCCTGCTGAATGCAAGGCGCAATAAAAACTGCATATCGCTGGACTAAAGCATTCCTTGCATAGCCTCTAACATCATAACATAACTGAGCTGCTAGCAGCAAGCTAACCAATACCTTTCTGAAATGAGAATGACATGTGCCTATCTGCTCAATCAGTGCTCAATCAGGCTCGATCAGGCGAGATTTAGAAAAGGTGGAAAGGGTCCAAGTGGATGCCCCTTCCTTTTTAGGGTGGGTCCTGCTGACTATCATAGGATTGCTTGTAAAAGTGGCCAGGGTCAGAGGAAAAGCTGCCAACACTTCTTAGCGTTCTCTATAGATGCAGCCATTTTCTGTGACTGTAATTTCGGCCTTTTCCCAGAAGTCTCTATTCTGCCTATGCAAATTAACAAAAGCAGTGCTTATTCCTCACTTGCTCAAATGTCCTTCCTGTCCAGAAAGCTCTGATTAAGCATGCTTATTTTCTTTTTCTGGGATATTTTAAATTGTTTCGCTGTCCAGTCTGTGGCAGTAGAAAGCTGCTTATGATGCCAGGTTTTGATGAATCCCCAAGGTACAAGTACAGAGGAATATATCAGTCTCTAGGATATGGAACTTTTAGCTAACACATCACAATATGTGATGCTTGCCAAGAAAACACTACATTCTGGAGCGCTGATGATCAGAACATTCTGCTCCTGAAGGATAGAAAAGACAGCTTGATTGAAATAAAGTCTGTTTATATTGACGCTCTCTCTCTCCCTATATATACATACATGCATACACACACACACACAGGTATGTCATGCATTTCTTCAGATTTGTTTCAACCATTTACCATTTATTGGAGAATCCCTACTTTTCAAGTGACTGCAAATGAAGTCATCTCTGGCACTTTTTGTGCAAAGTAAGAGACACACATGACACCTTTTTATAAAAGTCATCGGTTTCTTTGTTACTGTGTACTTTCAAAGCATGGGGCTTTCACACGTCAGGTAAACCTGATTACCACTACACAACAAAAGCAGATGCAGCTTTCTTATCTATGTCGTGATAGAACAGTTGTGAATTGAGTAGAAGAAGGGCCCTGATGTGATACTTATTACATGCAGCCTGTAAGATAGTCAAACATGCAGGCTAGGAAGGAAGATGCAAATATCAATGTATTAGAAAAACACCTAAAGGCGAGTGATATGCTTTCATTCATGCATGGCTAGGAAAAATCGCCATACTGTTGCAAACATTCTTACACCACCAACTGGAAATAAATGATTCTGACATTAAACGTAAAGGTGACAATGCATTTGTATCATCACCCTGAGAAGGATCATCTTGGAATTGAGCCGAGGGCCTCTGCACTCAAAGCCAGAAACACTCCACTAAAATAAGATTCCTGTTGGTGCCAACAATTCTCCATGTTAATGCTTGTTCTAGGTGAGCAGTGAACCGATTGCAGGGCTCTTTTGAAAGCAAGGTCTGAGAACCAACAGATACATCCACACGCCGATTACTTTAGTGTTTTGAGAGAATTCCCTTTCTTGGAACGAGATTGCATGAAATAATCTTCAGGGCTTGGACAATTCCATGGCAAAACGGCACCTATCAACATTGTAGCCAACACAATATAACAACTGTTTCTGCCCGGTTTCGAACCGGGGACCTTTCGCGTGTGAGGCGAACGTGATAACCACTACACTACAGAAACAGATACCTACAGTTGATTTTTCTGTAATGAAACTGCTCCGAACTGGCTATTCCATGGGCCTCTGGCTTTAGATTTCTTTCATGCAACCTGCCCGACATCCCTAGCTGAACGCTCGTACATGCCATGCAAGACCAGATGTTTGGTATTAGCTCAGACTGGGCAGGGCTGAAGCATGAGACTCTAGCAAAGAATTATCCACTACTGCAAAGAAAAAATTGATGTTGGTTTTGAAACGCAAACTTCAAAACAACTTGAAAAGAGTACCAAGAAAAGGGCTCGTCCGGGATTTGAACCCAGGACCTCTCGCACCCAAAGCGAGAATCATACCCCTAGACCAACGAGCCCTCAAAATCCTCTTACCTCTCAAAAGCTAATACCGGCTCTAAGCCCGCAATGAAGATCATGCTGGTATCTTTATGATGCTTGGTCTGTGAATACGCATGAAAGTCAGTCTCAACTTACCCTTTCTCAAACGATAGCACTATCATTTACAAGTGTCTCCTTTTATTCCGTCCCAGCTTTGGACACGTCTTACAGGAAGTCAGCCCTTATTTATATATTTCTTCAGTGGCTGAAGCTTAATGAGAAAGAGTAACAAGTTGTTCATAACAACATAAGAAACACATTGTGCATTTTCTCTTAAATACTCCTTCACTTTGTGCCAAAAGAAATACCAAGGTGAATACCTAGGCCACAGATTCAAGCTAAAGATCTTCCTGCTGAATGCAAGGCGCAATAAAAACTGCATATCGCTGGACTAAAGCATTCCTTGCATAGCCTCTAACATCATAACATAACTGAGCTGCTAGCAGCAAGCTAACCAATACCTTTCTGAAATGAGAATGACATGTGCTTATCTGCTCAATCAGTGCTCAATCAGGCTCGATCAGGCGAGATTTAGAAAAGGTGGAAAGGGTCCAAGTGGATGCCCCTTCCTTTTGAGGGTGGGTCCTGCTGACTATCATAGGATTGCTTGTAAAAGTGGCCAGGGTCAGAGGAAAAGCTGCCAACACTTCTTAGCGTTCTCTATAGATGCAGCCATTTTCTGTGACTGTAATTTCGGCCTTTTCCCAGAAGTCTCTATTCTGCCTATGCAAATTAACAAAAGCAGTGCTTATTCCTCACTTGCTCAAATGTCCTTCCTGTCCAGAAAGCTCTGATTAAGCATGCTTATTTTCTTTTTCTGGGATATTTTAAATTGTTTCGCTGTCCAGTCTGTGGCAGTAGAAAGCTGCTTATGATGCCAGGTTTTGATGAATCCCCAAGGTACAAGTACAGAGGAATATATCAGTCTCTAGGATATGGAACTTTTAGCTAACACATCACAATATGTGATGCTTGCCAAGAAAACACTACATTCTGGAGCGCTGATGATCAGAACATTCTGCTCCTGAAGGATAGAAAAGACAGCTTGATTGAAATAAAGTCTGTTTATATTGACGCTCTCTCTCTCCCTATATATACATACATGCATACACACACACACACAGGTATGTCATGCATTTCTTCAGATTTGTTTCAACCATTTACCATTTATTGGAGAATCCCTACTTTTCAAGTGACTGCAAATGAAGTCATCTCTGGCACTTTTTGTGCAAAGTAAGAGACACACATGACACCTTATTATAAAAGTCATCGGTTTCTTTGTTACTGTGTACTTTCAAAGCATGGGGCTTTCACACGTCAGGTAAACCTGATTACCACTACACAACAAAAGCAGATGCAGCTTTCTTATCTATGTCGTGATAGAACAGTTGTGAATTGAGTAGAAGAAGGGCCCTGATGTGATACTTATTACATGCAGCCTGTAAGATAGTCAAACATGCAGGCTAGGAAGGAAGATGCAAATATCAATGTATTAGAAAAACACCTAAAGGCGAGTGATATGCTTTCATTCATGCATGGCTAGGAAAAATCGCCATACTGTTGCAAACATTCTTACACCACCAACTGGAAATAAATGATTCTGACATTAAACGTAAAGGTGAGAATGCATTTGTATCATCACCTTGAGAAGGATCATCTTGGAATTGAGCCGAGGGCCTCTGCACTCAAAGCCAGAAACACTCCACTAAAATAAGATTCCTGTTGGTGCCAACAATTCTCCATGTTAATGCTTGTTCTAGGTGAGCAGTGAACCGATTACAGGGCTCTTTTGAAAGCAAGGTCTGAGAACCAACAGATACATCCACACGCCGATTACTTTAGTGTTTTGAGAGAATTCCCTTTCTTGGAACGAGATTGCATGAAATAATCTTCAGGACTTGGACAATTCCATGGCAAAACGGCACCTATCAACATTGTAGCCAACACAATATAACAACTGTTTCTGCCCGGTTTCGAACCGGGGACCTTTCGCGTGTGAGGCGAACTTGATAACCACTACACTACAGAAACAGATACCTACAGTTGATTTTTCTGTAATGAAACTGCTCCGAACTGGCTATTCCATGGGCCTCTGGCTTTAGATTTCTTTCATGCAACCTGCCCGACATCCCTAGCTGAACGCTCGTACATGCCATGCAAGACCAGATGTTTGGTATTAGCTCAGACTGGGCAGGGCTGAAGCATGAGACTCTAGCAAAGAATTATCCACTACTGCAAAGAAAAAACTGATGTTGGTTTTGAAACGCAAACTTCAAAACAACTTGAAAAGAGTACCAAGAAAAGGGCTCGTCCGGGATTTGAACCCGGGACCTCTCGCACCCAAAGCGAGAATCATACCCCTAGACCAACGAGCCCTCAAAATTCTCTTACCTCTCAAAAGCTAATACCGGCTCTAAGCCCGCAATGAAGATCATGCTGGTATCTTTATGATGCTTGGTCTGTGAATACGCATGAAAGTCAGTCTCAACTTACCCTTTCTCAAACGATAGCACTATCATTTACAAGTGTCTCCTTTTATTCCGTCCCAGCTTTGGACACGTCTTACAGGAAGTCAGCCCTTATTTATATATTTCTGCAGTGGCTGAAGCTTAATGAGAAAGAGTAACAAGTTGTTCATAACAACATAAGAAACACATTGTGCATTTTCTCTCAAATACTCCTTCACTTTGTGCCAAAAGAAATACCAAGGTGAATACCTAGGCCACAGATTCAAGCTAAAGATCTTCCTGCTGAATGCAAGGCGCAATAAAAACTGCATATCGCTGGACTAAAGCATTCCTTGCATAGCCTCTAACATCATAACATAACTGAGCTGCTAGCAGCAAGCTAACCAATACCTTTCTGAAATGAGAATGACATGTGCCTATCTGCTCAATCAGTGCTCAATCAGGCTCGATCAGGCGAGATTTAGAAAAGGTGGAAAGGGTCCAAGTGGATGCCCCTTCCTTTTTAGGGTGGGTCCTGCTGACTATCATAGGATTGCTTGTAAAAGTGGCCAGGGTCAGAGGAAAAGCTGCCAACACTTCTTAGCGTTCTCTATAGATGCAGCCATTTTCTGTGACTGTAATTTCGGCCTTTTCCCAGAAGTCTCTATTCTGCCTATGCAAATTAACAAAAGCAGTGCTTATTCCTCACTTGCTCAAATGTCCTTCCTGTCCAGAAAGCTCTGATTAAGCATGCTTATTTTCTTTTTCTGGGATATTTTAAATTGTTTCGCTGTCCAGTCTGTGGCAGTAGAAAGCTGCTTATGATGCCAGGTTTTGATGAATCCCCAAGGTACAAGTACAGAGGAATATATCAGTCTCTAGGATATGGAACTTTTAGCTAACACATCACAATATGTGATGCTTGCCAAGAAAACACTACATTCTGGAGCGCTGATGATCAGAACATTCTGCTCCTGAAGGATAGAAAAGACAGCTTGATTGAAATAAAGTCTGTTTATATTGACGCTCTCTCTCTCCCTATATATACATACATGCATACACACACACACACACACAGGTATGTCATGCATTTCTTCAGATTTGTTTCAACCATTTACCATTTATTGGAGAATCCCTACTTTTCAAGTGACTGCAAATGAAGTCATCTCTGGCACTTTTTGTGCAAAGTAAGAGACACACATGACACCTTTTTATAAAAGTCATCGGTTTCTTTGTTACTGTGTACTTTCAAAGCATGGGGCTTTCACACGTCAGGTAAACCTGATTACCACTACACAACAAAAGCAGATGCAGCTTTCTTATCTATGTCGTGATAGAACAGTTGTGAATTGAGTAGAAGAAGGGCCCTGATGTGATACTTATTACATGCAGCCTGTAAGATAGTCAAACATGCAGGCTAGGAAGGAAGATGCAAATATCAATGTATTAGAAAAACACCTAAAGGCGAGTGATATGCTTTCATTCATGCATGGCTAGGAAAAATCGCCATACTGTTGCAAACATTCTTACACCACCAACTGGAAATAAATGATTCTGACATTAAACGTAAAGGTGACAATGCATTTGTATCATCACCCTGAGAAGGATCATCTTGGAATTGAGCCGAGGGCCTCTGCACTCAAAGCCAGAAACACTCCACTAAAATAAGATTCCTGTTGGTGCCAACAATTCTCCATGTTAATGCTTGTTCTAGGTGAGCAGTGAACCGATTGCAGGGCTCTTTTGAAAGCAAGGTCTGAGAACCAACAGATACATCCACACGCCGATTACTTTAGTGTTTTGAGAGAATTCCCTTTCTTGGAACGAGATTGCATGAAATAATCTTCAGGGCTTGGACAATTCCATGGCAAAACGGCACCTATCAACATTGTAGCCAACACAATATAACAACTGTTTCTGCCCGGTTTCGAACCGGGGACCTTTCGCGTGTGAGGCGAACGTGATAACCACTACACTACAGAAACAGATACCTACAGTTGATTTTTCTGTAATGAAACTGCTCCGAACTGGCTATTCCATGGGCCTCTGGCTTTAGATTTCTTTCATGCAACCTGCCCGACATCCCTAGCTGAACGCTCGTACATGCCATGCAAGACCAGATGTTTGGTATTAGCTCAGACTGGGCAGGGCTGAAGCATGAGACTCTAGCAAAGAATTATCCACTACTGCAAAGAAAAAATTGATGTTGGTTTTGAAACGCAAACTTCAAAACAACTTGAAAAGAGTACCAAGAAAAGGGCTCGTCCGGGATTTGAACCCAGGACCTCTCGCACCCAAAGCGAGAATCATACCCCTAGACCAACGAGCCCTCAAAATCCTCTTACCTCTCAAAAGCTAATACCGGCTCTAAGCCCGCAATGAAGATCATGCTGGTATCTTTATGATGCTTGGTCTGTGAATACGCATGAAAGTCAGTCTCAACTTACCCTTTCTCAAACGATAGCACTATCATTTACAAGTGTCTCCTTTTATTCCGTCCCAGCTTTGGACACGTCTTACAGGAAGTCAGCCCTTATTTATATATTTCTTCAGTGGCTGAAGCTTAATGAGAAAGAGTAACAAGTTGTTCATAACAACATAAGAAACACATTGTGCATTTTCTCTTAAATACTCCTTCACTTTGTGCCAAAAGAAATACCAAGGTGAATACCTAGGCCACAGATTCAAGCTAAAGATCTTCCTGCTGAATGCAAGGTGCATTAAAAACTGCATATCGCTGGACTAAAGCATTCCTTGCATAGCCTCTAACATCATAACATAACTGAGCTGCTAGCAGCAAGCTAACCAATACCTTTCTGAAATGAGAATGACATGTGCTTATCTGCTCAATCAGTGCTCAATCAGGCTCGATCAGGCGAGATTTAGAAAAGGTGGAAAGGGTCCAAGTGGATGCCCCTTCCTTTTTAGGGTGGGTCCTGCTGACTATCATAGGATTGCTTGTAAAAGTGGCCAGGGTCAGAGGAAAAGCTGCCAACACTTCTTAGCGTTCTCTATAGATGCAGCCATTTTCTGTGACTGTAATTTCGGCCTTTTCCCAGAAGTCTCTATTCTGCCTATGCAAATTAACAAAAGCAGTGCTTATTCCTCACTTGCTCAAATGTCCTTCCTGTCCAGAAAGCTCTGATTAAGCATGCTTATTTTCTTTTTCTGGGATATTTTAAATTGTTTCGCTGTCCAGTCTGTGGCAGTAGAAAGCTGCTTATGATGCCAGGTTTTGATGAATCCCCAAGGTACAAGTACAGAGGAATATATCAGTCTCTAGGATATGGAACTTTTAGCTAACACATCACAATATGTGATGCTTGCCAAGAAAACACTACATTCTGGAGCGCTGATGATCAGAACATTCTGCTCCTGAAGGATAGAAAAGACAGCTTGATTGAAATAAAGTCTGTTTATATTGACGCTCTCTCTCTCCCTATATATACATACATGCATACACACACACACACAGGTATGTCATGCATTTCTTCAGATTTGTTTCAACCATTTACCATTTATTGGAGAATCCCTACTTTTCAAGTGACTGCAAATGAAGTCATCTCTGGCACTTTTTGTGCAAAGTAAGAGACACACATGACACCTTTTTATAAAAGTCATCGGTTTCTTTGTTACTGTGTACTTTCAAAGCATGGGGCTTTCACACGTCAGGTAAACCTGATTACCACTACACAACAAAAGCAGATGCAGCTTTCTTATCTATGTCGTGATAGAACAGTTGTGAATTGAGTAGAAGAAGGGCCCTGATGTGATACTTATTACATGCAGCCTGTAAGATAGTCAAACATGCAGGCTAGGAAGGAAGATGCAAATATCAATGTATTAGAAAAACACCTAAAGGCGAGTGATATGCTTTCATTCATGCATGGCTAGGAAAAATCGCCATACTGTTGCAAACATTCTTACACCACCAACTGGAAATAAATGATTCTGACATTAAACGTAAAGGTGACAATGCATTTGTATCATCACCCTGAGAAGGATCATCTTGGAATTGAGCCGAGGGCCTCTGCACTCAAAGCCAGAAACACTCCACTAAAATAAGATTCCTGTTGGTGCCAACAATTCTCCATGTTAATGCTTGTTCTAGGTGAGCAGTGAACCGATTGCAGGGCTCTTTTGAAAGCAAGGTCTGAGAACCAACAGATACATCCACACGCCGATTACTTTAGTGTTTTGAGAGAATTCCCTTTCTTGGAACGAGATTGCATGAAATAATCTTCAGGGCTTGGACAATTCCATGGCAAAACGGCACCTATCAACATTGTAGCCAACACAATATAACAACTGTTTCTGCCTGGTTTCGAACCGGGGACCTTTCGCGTGTGAGGCGAACGTGATAACCACTACACTACAGAAACAGATACATACAGTTGATTTTTCTGTAATGAAACTGCTCCGAACTGGCTATTCCATGGGCCTCTGGCTTTAGATTTCTTTCATGCAACCTGCCCGACATCCCTAGCTGAACGCTCGTACATGCCATGCAAGACCAGATGTTTGGTATTAGCTCAGACTGGGCAGGGCTGAAGCATGAGACTCTAGCAAAGAATTATCCACTACTGCAAAGAAAAAATTGATGTTGGTTTTGAAACGCAAACTTCAAAACAACTTGAAAAGAGTACCAAGAAAAGGGCTCGTCCGGGATTTGAACCCGGGACCTCTCGCACCCAAAGCAAGAATCATACCCCTAGACCAACGAGCCCTCAAAATCCTCTTACCTCTCAAAAGCTAATACCGGCTCTAAGCCCGCAATGAAGATCATGCTGGTATCTTTATGATGCTTGGTCTGTGAATACGCATGAAAGTCAGTCTCAACTTACCCTTTCTCAAACGATAGCACTATCATTTACAAGTGTCTCCTTTTATTCCGTCCCAGCTTTGGACACGTCTTACAGGAAGTCAGCCCTTATTTATATATTTCTTCAGTGGCTGAAGCTTAATGAGAAAGAGTAACAAGTTGTTCATAACAACATAAGAAACACATTGTGCATTTTCTCTCAAATACTCCTTCACTTTGTGCCAAAAGAAATACCAAGGTGAATACCTAGGCCACAGATTCAAGCTAAAGATCTTCCTGCTGAATGCAAGGCGCAATAAAAACTGCATATCGCTGGACTAAAGCATTCCTTGCATAGCCTCTAACATCATAACATAACTGAGCTGCTAGCAGCAAGCTAACCAATACCTTTCTGAAATGAGAATGACATGTGCTTATCTGCTCAATCAGTGCTCAATCAGGCTCGATCAGGCGAGATTTAGAAAAGGTGGAAAGGGTCCAAGTGGATGCCCCTTCCTTTTGAGGGTGGGTCCTGCTGACTATCATAGGATTGCTTGTAAAAGTGGCCAGGGTCAGAGGAAAAGCTGCCAACACTTCTTAGCGTTCTCTATAGATGCAGCCATTTTCTGTGACTGTAATTTCGGCCTTTTCCCAGAAGTCTCTATTCTGCCTATGCAAATTAACAAAAGCAGTGCTTATTCCTCACTTGCTCAAATGTCCTTCCTGTCCAGAAAGCTCTGATTAAGCATGCTTATTTTCTTTTTCTGGGATATTTTAAATTGTTTCGCTGTCCAGTCTGTGGCAGTAGAAAGCTGCTTATGATGCCAGGTTTTGATGAATCCCCAAGGTACAAGTACAGAGGAATATATCAGTCTCTAGGATATGGAACTTTTAGCTAACACATCACAATATGTGATGCTTGCCAAGAAAACACTACATTCTGGAGCGCTGATGATCAGAACATTCTGCTCCTGAAGGATAGAAAAGACAGCTTGATTGAAATAAAGTCTGTTTATATTGACGCTCTCTCTCTCCCTATATATACATACATGCATACACACACACACACAGGTATGTCATGCATTTCTTCAGATTTGTTTCAACCATTTACCATTTATTGGAGAATCCCTACTTTTCAAGTGACTGCAAATGAAGTCATCTCTGGCACTTTTTGTGCAAAGTAAGAGACACACATGACACCTTATTATAAAAGTCATCGGTTTCTTTGTTACTGTGTACTTTCAAAGCATGGGGCTTTCACACGTCAGGTAAACCTGATTACCACTACACAACAAAAGCAGATGCAGCTTTCTTATCTATGTCGTGATAGAACAGTTGTGAATTGAGTAGAAGAAGGGCCCTGATGTGATACTTATTACATGCAGCCTGTAAGATAGTCAAACATGCAGGCTAGGAAGGAAGATGCAAATATCAATGTATTAGAAAAACACCTAAAGGCGAGTGATATGCTTTCATTCATGCATGGCTAGGAAAAATCGCCATACTGTTGCAAACATTCTTACACCACCAACTGGAAATAAATGATTCTGACATTAAACGTAAAGGTGAGAATGCATTTGTATCATCACCTTGAGAAGGATCATCTTGGAATTGAGCCGAGGGCCTCTGCACTCAAAGCCAGAAACACTCCACTAAAATAAGATTCCTGTTGGTGCCAACAATTCTCCATGTTAATGCTTGTTCTAGGTGAGCAGTGAACCGATTACAGGGCTCTTTTGAAAGCAAGGTCTGAGAACCAACAGATACATCCACACGCCGATTACTTTAGTGTTTTGAGAGAATTCCCTTTCTTGGAACGAGATTGCATGAAATAATCTTCAGGACTTGGACAATTCCATGGCAAAACGGCACCTATCAACATTGTAGCCAACACAATATAACAACTGTTTCTGCCCGGTTTCGAACCGGGGACCTTTCGCGTGTGAGGCGAACTTGATAACCACTACACTACAGAAACAGATACCTACAGTTGATTTTTCTGTAATGAAACTGCTCCGAACTGGCTATTCCATGGGCCTCTGGCTTTAGATTTCTTTCATGCAACCTGCCCGACATCCCTAGCTGAACGCTCGTACATGCCATGCAAGACCAGATGTTTGGTATTAGCTCAGACTGGGCAGGGCTGAAGCATGAGACTCTAGCAAAGAATTATCCACTACTGCAAAGAAAAAACTGATGTTGGTTTTGAAACGCAAACTTCAAAACAACTTGAAAAGAGTACCAAGAAAAGGGCTCGTCCGGGATTTGAACCCGGGACCTCTCGCACCCAAAGCGAGAATCATACCCCTAGACCAACGAGCCCTCAAAATTCTCTTACCTCTCAAAAGCTAATACCGGCTCTAAGCCCGCAATGAAGATCATGCTGGTATCTTTATGATGCTTGGTCTGTGAATACGCATGAAAGTCAGTCTCAACTTACCCTTTCTCAAACGATAGCACTATCATTTACAAGTGTCTCCTTTTATTCCGTCCCAGCTTTGGACACGTCTTACAGGAAGTCAGCCCTTATTTATATATTTCTGCAGTGGCTGAAGCTTAATGAGAAAGAGTAACAAGTTGTTCATAACAACATAAGAAACACATTGTGCATTTTCTCTCAAATACTCCTTCACTTTGTGCCAAAAGAAATACCAAGGTGAATACCTAGGCCACAGATTCAAGCTAAAGATCTTCCTGCTGAATGCAAGGCGCAATAAAAACTGCATATCGCTGGACTAAAGCATTCCTTGCATAGCCTCTAACATCATAACATAACTGAGCTGCTAGCAGCAAGCTAACCAATACCTTTCTGAAATGAGAATGACATGTGCCTATCTGCTCAATCAGTGCTCAATCAGGCTCGATCAGGCGAGATTTAGAAAAGGTGGAAAGGGTCCAAGTGGATGCCCCTTCCTTTTTAGGGTGGGTCCTGCTGACTATCATAGGATTGCTTGTAAAAGTGGCCAGGGTCAGAGGAAAAGCTGCCAACACTTCTTAGCGTTCTCTATAGATGCAGCCATTTTCTGTGACTGTAATTTCGGCCTTTTCCCAGAAGTCTCTATTCTGCCTATGCAAATTAACAAAAGCAGTGCTTATTCCTCACTTGCTCAAATGTCCTTCCTGTCCAGAAAGCTCTGATTAAGCATGCTTATTTTCTTTTTCTGGGATATTTTAAATTGTTTCGCTGTCCAGTCTGTGGCAGTAGAAAGCTGCTTATGATGCCAGGTTTTGATGAATCCCCAAGGTACAAGTACAGAGGAATATATCAGTCTCTAGGATATGGAACTTTTAGCTAACACATCACAATATGTGATGCTTGCCAAGAAAACACTACATTCTGGAGCGCTGATGATCAGAACATTCTGCTCCTGAAGGATAGAAAAGACAGCTTGATTGAAATAAAGTCTGTTTATATTGACGCTCTCTCTCTCCCTATATATACATACATGCATACACACACACACACAGGTATGTCATGCATTTCTTCAGATTTGTTTCAACCATTTACCATTTATTGGAGAATCCCTACTTTTCAAGTGACTGCAAATGAAGTCATCTCTGGCACTTTTTGTGCAAAGTAAGAGACACACATGACACCTTTTTATAAAAGTCATCGGTTTCTTTGTTACTGTGTACTTTCAAAGCATGGGGCTTTCACACGTCAGGTAAACCTGATTACCACTACACAACAAAAGCAGATGCAGCTTTCTTATCTATGTCGTGATAGAACAGTTGTGAATTGAGTAGAAGAAGGGCCCTGATGTGATACTTATTACATGCAGCCTGTAAGATAGTCAAACATGCAGGCTAGGAAGGAAGATGCAAATATCAATGTATTAGAAAAACACCTAAAGGCGAGTGATATGCTTTCATTCATGCATGGCTAGGAAAAATCGCCATACTGTTGCAAACATTCTTACACCACCAACTGGAAATAAATGATTCTGACATTAAACGTAAAGGTGACAATGCATTTGTATCATCACCCTGAGAAGGATCATCTTGGAATTGAGCCGAGGGCCTCTGCACTCAAAGCCAGAAACACTCCACTAAAATAAGATTCCTGTTGGTGCCAACAATTCTCCATGTTAATGCTTGTTCTAGGTGAGCAGTGAACCGATTGCAGGGCTCTTTTGAAAGCAAGGTCTGAGAACCAACAGATACATCCACACGCCGATTACTTTAGTGTTTTGAGAGAATTCCCTTTCTTGGAACGAGATTGCATGAAATAATCTTCAGGGCTTGGACAATTCCATGGCAAAACGGCACCTATCAACATTGTAGCCAACACAATATAACAACTGTTTCTGCCCGGTTTCGAACCGGGGACCTTTCGCGTGTGAGGCGAACGTGATAACCACTACACTACAGAAACAGATACCTACAGTTGATTTTTCTGTAATGAAACTGCTCCGAACTGGCTATTCCATGGGCCTCTGGCTTTAGATTTCTTTCATGCAACCTGCCCGACATCCCTAGCTGAACGCTCGTACATGCCATGCAAGACCAGATGTTTGGTATTAGCTCAGACTGGGCAGGGCTGAAGCATGAGACTCTAGCAAAGAATTATCCACTACTGCAAAGAAAAAATTGATGTTGGTTTTGAAACGCAAACTTCAAAACAACTTGAAAAGAGTACCAAGAAAAGGGCTCGTCCGGGATTTGAACCCAGGACCTCTCGCACCCAAAGCGAGAATCATACCCCTAGACCAACGAGCCCTCAAAATCCTCTTACCTCTCAAAAGCTAATACCGGCTCTAAGCCCGCAATGAAGATCATGCTGGTATCTTTATGATGCTTGGTCTGTGAATACGCATGAAAGTCAGTCTCAACTTACCCTTTCTCAAACGATAGCACTATCATTTACAAGTGTCTCCTTTTATTCCGTCCCAGCTTTGGACACGTCTTACAGGAAGTCAGCCCTTATTTATATATTTCTTCAGTGGCTGAAGCTTAATGAGAAAGAGTAACAAGTTGTTCATAACAACATAAGAAACACATTGTGCATTTTCTCTTAAATACTCCTTCACTTTGTGCCAAAAGAAATACCAAGGTGAATACCTAGGCCACAGATTCAAGCTAAAGATCTTCCTGCTGAATGCAAGGCGCAATAAAAACTGCATATCGCTGGACTAAAGCATTCCTTGCATAGCCTCTAACATCATAACATAACTGAGCTGCTAGCAGCAAGCTAACCAATACCTTTCTGAAATGAGAATGACATGTGCTTATCTGCTCAATCAGTGCTCAATCAGGCTCGATCAGGCGAGATTTAGAAAAGGTGGAAAGGGTCCAAGTGGATGCCCCTTCCTTTTGAGGGTGGGTCCTGCTGACTATCATAGGATTGCTTGTAAAAGTGGCCAGGGTCAGAGGAAAAGCTGCCAACACTTCTTAGCGTTCTCTATAGATGCAGCCATTTTCTGTGACTGTAATTTCGGCCTTTTCCCAGAAGTCTCTATTCTGCCTATGCAAATTAACAAAAGCAGTGCTTATTCCTCACTTGCTCAAATGTCCTTCCTGTCCAGAAAGCTCTGATTAAGCATGCTTATTTTCTTTTTCTGGGATATTTTAAATTGTTTCGCTGTCCAGTCTGTGGCAGTAGAAAGCTGCTTATGATGCCAGGTTTTGATGAATCCCCAAGGTACAAGTACAGAGGAATATATCAGTCTCTAGGATATGGAACTTTTAGCTAACACATCACAATATGTGATGCTTGCCAAGAAAACACTACATTCTGGAGCGCTGATGATCAGAACATTCTGCTCCTGAAGGATAGAAAAGACAGCTTGATTGAAATAAAGTCTGTTTATATTGACGCTCTCTCTCTCCCTATATATACATACATGCATACACACACACACACAGGTATGTCATGCATTTCTTCAGATTTGTTTCAACCATTTACCATTTATTGGAGAATCCCTACTTTTCAAGTGACTGCAAATGAAGTCATCTCTGGCACTTTTTGTGCAAAGTAAGAGACACACATGACACCTTATTATAAAAGTCATCGGTTTCTTTGTTACTGTGTACTTTCAAAGCATGGGGCTTTCACACGTCAGGTAAACCTGATTACCACTACACAACAAAAGCAGATGCAGCTTTCTTATCTATGTCGTGATAGAACAGTTGTGAATTGAGTAGAAGAAGGGCCCTGATGTGATACTTATTACATGCAGCCTGTAAGATAGTCAAACATGCAGGCTAGGAAGGAAGATGCAAATATCAATGTATTAGAAAAACACCTAAAGGCGAGTGATATGCTTTCATTCATGCATGGCTAGGAAAAATCGCCATACTGTTGCAAACATTCTTACACCACCAACTGGAAATAAATGATTCTGACATTAAACGTAAAGGTGAGAATGCATTTGTATCATCACCTTGAGAAGGATCATCTTGGAATTGAGCCGAGGGCCTCTGCACTCAAAGCCAGAAACACTCCACTAAAATAAGATTCCTGTTGGTGCCAACAATTCTCCATGTTAATGCTTGTTCTAGGTGAGCAGTGAACCGATTACAGGGCTCTTTTGAAAGCAAGGTCTGAGAACCAACAGATACATCCACACGCCGATTACTTTAGTGTTTTGAGAGAATTCCCTTTCTTGGAACGAGATTGCATGAAATAATCTTCAGGACTTGGACAATTCCATGGCAAAACGGCACCTATCAACATTGTAGCCAACACAATATAACAACTGTTTCTGCCCGGTTTCGAACCGGGGACCTTTCGCGTGTGAGGCGAACTTGATAACCACTACACTACAGAAACAGATACCTACAGTTGATTTTTCTGTAATGAAACTGCTCCGAACTGGCTATTCCATGGGCCTCTGGCT
The DNA here is from genome assembly GCF_964204655.1 of Triturus cristatus. Taxonomy (NCBI): domain Eukaryota; kingdom Metazoa; phylum Chordata; class Amphibia; order Caudata; family Salamandridae; genus Triturus; species Triturus cristatus. The sequence continues at coordinate 735,978,827 of NC_140591.1, read as the reverse complement.
TTAGATTTCTTTCATGCAACCTGCCCGACATCCCTAGCTGAACGCTCGTACATGCCATGCAAGACCAGATGTTTGGTATTAGCTCAGACTGGGCAGGGCTGAAGCATGAGACTCTAGCAAAGAATTATCCACTACTGCAAAGAAAAAACTGATGTTGGTTTTGAAACGCAAACTTCAAAACAACTTGAAAAGAGTACCAAGAAAAGGGCTCGTCCGGGATTTGAACCCGGGACCTCTCGCACCCAAAGCGAGAATCATACCCCTAGACCAACGAGCCCTCAAAATTCTCTTACCTCTCAAAAGCTAATACCGGCTCTAAGCCCGCAATGAAGATCATGCTGGTATCTTTATGATGCTTGGTCTGTGAATACGCATGAAAGTCAGTCTCAACTTACCCTTTCTCAAACGATAGCACTATCATTTACAAGTGTCTCCTTTTATTCCGTCCCAGCTTTGGACACGTCTTACAGGAAGTCAGCCCTTATTTATATATTTCTGCAGTGGCTGAAGCTTAATGAGAAAGAGTAACAAGTTGTTCATAACAACATAAGAAACACATTGTGCATTTTCTCTCAAATACTCCTTCACTTTGTGCCAAAAGAAATACCAAGGTGAATACCTAGGCCACAGATTCAAGCTAAAGATCTTCCTGCTGAATGCAAGGCGCAATAAAAACTGCATATCGCTGGACTAAAGCATTCCTTGCATAGCCTCTAACATCATAACATAACTGAGCTGCTAGCAGCAAGCTAACCAATACCTTTCTGAAATGAGAATGACATGTGCCTATCTGCTCAATCAGTGCTCAATCAGGCTCGATCAGGCGAGATTTAGAAAAGGTGGAAAGGGTCCAAGTGGATGCCCCTTCCTTTTTAGGGTGGGTCCTGCTGACTATCATAGGATTGCTTGTAAAAGTGGCCAGGGTCAGAGGAAAAGCTGCCAACACTTCTTAGCGTTCTCTATAGATGCAGCCATTTTCTGTGACTGTAATTTCGGCCTTTTCCCAGAAGTCTCTATTCTGCCTATGCAAATTAACAAAAGCAGTGCTTATTCCTCACTTGCTCAAATGTCCTTCCTGTCCAGAAAGCTCTGATTAAGCATGCTTATTTTCTTTTTCTGGGATATTTTAAATTGTTTCGCTGTCCAGTCTGTGGCAGTAGAAAGCTGCTTATGATGCCAGGTTTTGATGAATCCCCAAGGTACAAGTACAGAGGAATATATCAGTCTCTAGGATATGGAACTTTTAGCTAACACATCACAATATGTGATGCTTGCCAAGAAAACACTACATTCTGGAGCGCTGATGATCAGAACATTCTGCTCCTGAAGGATAGAAAAGACAGCTTGATTGAAATAAAGTCTGTTTATATTGACGCTCTCTCTCTCCCTATATATACATACATGCATACACACACACACACACACAGGTATGTCATGCATTTCTTCAGATTTGTTTCAACCATTTACCATTTATTGGAGAATCCCTACTTTTCAAGTGACTGCAAATGAAGTCATCTCTGGCACTTTTTGTGCAAAGTAAGAGACACACATGACACCTTTTTATAAAAGTCATCGGTTTCTTTGTTACTGTGTACTTTCAAAGCATGGGGCTTTCACACGTCAGGTAAACCTGATTACCACTACACAACAAAAGCAGATGCAGCTTTCTTATCTATGTCGTGATAGAACAGTTGTGAATTGAGTAGAAGAAGGGCCCTGATGTGATACTTATTACATGCAGCCTGTAAGATAGTCAAACATGCAGGCTAGGAAGGAAGATGCAAATATCAATGTATTAGAAAAACACCTAAAGGCGAGTGATATGCTTTCATTCATGCATGGCTAGGAAAAATCGCCATACTGTTGCAAACATTCTTACACCACCAACTGGAAATAAATGATTCTGACATTAAACGTAAAGGTGACAATGCATTTGTATCATCACCCTGAGAAGGATCATCTTGGAATTGAGCCGAGGGCCTCTGCACTCAAAGCCAGAAACACTCCACTAAAATAAGATTCCTGTTGGTGCCAACAATTCTCCATGTTAATGCTTGTTCTAGGTGAGCAGTGAACCGATTGCAGGGCTCTTTTGAAAGCAAGGTCTGAGAACCAACAGATACATCCACACGCCGATTACTTTAGTGTTTTGAGAGAATTCCCTTTCTTGGAACGAGATTGCATGAAATAATCTTCAGGGCTTGGACAATTCCATGGCAAAACGGCACCTATCAACATTGTAGCCAACACAATATAACAACTGTTTCTGCCCGGTTTCGAACCGGGGACCTTTCGCGTGTGAGGCGAACGTGATAACCACTACACTACAGAAACAGATACCTACAGTTGATTTTTCTGTAATGAAACTGCTCCGAACTGGCTATTCCATGGGCCTCTGGCTTTAGATTTCTTTCATGCAACCTGCCCGACATCCCTAGCTGAACGCTCGTACATGCCATGCAAGACCAGATGTTTGGTATTAGCTCAGACTGGGCAGGGCTGAAGCATGAGACTCTAGCAAAGAATTATCCACTACTGCAAAGAAAAAATTGATGTTGGTTTTGAAACGCAAACTTCAAAACAACTTGAAAAGAGTACCAAGAAAAGGGCTCGTCCGGGATTTGAACCCAGGACCTCTCGCACCCAAAGCGAGAATCATACCCCTAGACCAACGAGCCCTCAAAATCCTCTTACCTCTCAAAAGCTAATACCGGCTCTAAGCCCGCAATGAAGATCATGCTGGTATCTTTATGATGCTTGGTCTGTGAATACGCATGAAAGTCAGTCTCAACTTACCCTTTCTCAAACGATAGCACTATCATTTACAAGTGTCTCCTTTTATTCCGTCCCAGCTTTGGACACGTCTTACAGGAAGTCAGCCCTTATTTATATATTTCTTCAGTGGCTGAAGCTTAATGAGAAAGAGTAACAAGTTGTTCATAACAACATAAGAAACACATTGTGCATTTTCTCTTAAATACTCCTTCACTTTGTGCCAAAAGAAATACCAAGGTGAATACCTAGGCCACAGATTCAAGCTAAAGATCTTCCTGCTGAATGCAAGGTGCATTAAAAACTGCATATCGCTGGACTAAAGCATTCCTTGCATAGCCTCTAACATCATAACATAACTGAGCTGCTAGCAGCAAGCTAACCAATACCTTTCTGAAATGAGAATGACATGTGCTTATCTGCTCAATCAGTGCTCAATCAGGCTCGATCAGGCGAGATTTAGAAAAGGTGGAAAGGGTCCAAGTGGATGCCCCTTCCTTTTTAGGGTGGGTCCTGCTGACTATCATAGGATTGCTTGTAAAAGTGGCCAGGGTCAGAGGAAAAGCTGCCAACACTTCTTAGCGTTCTCTATAGATGCAGCCATTTTCTGTGACTGTAATTTCGGCCTTTTCCCAGAAGTCTCTATTCTGCCTATGCAAATTAACAAAAGCAGTGCTTATTCCTCACTTGCTCAAATGTCCTTCCTGTCCAGAAAGCTCTGATTAAGCATGCTTATTTTCTTTTTCTGGGATATTTTAAATTGTTTCGCTGTCCAGTCTGTGGCAGTAGAAAGCTGCTTATGATGCCAGGTTTTGATGAATCCCCAAGGTACAAGTACAGAGGAATATATCAGTCTCTAGGATATGGAACTTTTAGCTAACACATCACAATATGTGATGCTTGCCAAGAAAACACTACATTCTGGAGCGCTGATGATCAGAACATTCTGCTCCTGAAGGATAGAAAAGACAGCTTGATTGAAATAAAGTCTGTTTATATTGACGCTCTCTCTCTCCCTATATATACATACATGCATACACACACACACACAGGTATGTCATGCATTTCTTCAGATTTGTTTCAACCATTTACCATTTATTGGAGAATCCCTACTTTTCAAGTGACTGCAAATGAAGTCATCTCTGGCACTTTTTGTGCAAAGTAAGAGACACACATGACACCTTTTTATAAAAGTCATCGGTTTCTTTGTTACTGTGTACTTTCAAAGCATGGGGCTTTCACACGTCAGGTAAACCTGATTACCACTACACAACAAAAGCAGATGCAGCTTTCTTATCTATGTCGTGATAGAACAGTTGTGAATTGAGTAGAAGAAGGGCCCTGATGTGATACTTATTACATGCAGCCTGTAAGATAGTCAAACATGCAGGCTAGGAAGGAAGATGCAAATATCAATGTATTAGAAAAACACCTAAAGGCGAGTGATATGCTTTCATTCATGCATGGCTAGGAAAAATCGCCATACTGTTGCAAACATTCTTACACCACCAACTGGAAATAAATGATTCTGACATTAAACGTAAAGGTGACAATGCATTTGTATCATCACCCTGAGAAGGATCATCTTGGAATTGAGCCGAGGGCCTCTGCACTCAAAGCCAGAAACACTCCACTAAAATAAGATTCCTGTTGGTGCCAACAATTCTCCATGTTAATGCTTGTTCTAGGTGAGCAGTGAACCGATTGCAGGGCTCTTTTGAAAGCAAGGTCTGAGAACCAACAGATACATCCACACGCCGATTACTTTAGTGTTTTGAGAGAATTCCCTTTCTTGGAACGAGATTGCATGAAATAATCTTCAGGGCTTGGACAATTCCATGGCAAAACGGCACCTATCAACATTGTAGCCAACACAATATAACAACTGTTTCTGCCCGGTTTCGAACCGGGGACCTTTCGCGTGTGAGGCGAACGTGATAACCACTACACTACAGAAACAGATACCTACAGTTGATTTTTCTGTAATGAAACTGCTCCGAACTGGCTATTCCATGGGCCTCTGGCTTTAGATTTCTTTCATGCAACCTGCCCGACATCCCTAGCTGAACGCTCGTACATGCCATGCAAGACCAGATGTTTGGTATTAGCTCAGACTGGGCAGGGCTGAAGCATGAGACTCTAGCAAAGAATTATCCACTACTGCAAAGAAAAAATTGATGTTGGTTTTGAAACGCAAACTTCAAAACAACTTGAAAAGAGTACCAAGAAAAGGGCTCGTCCGGGATTTGAACCCGGGACCTCTCGCACCCAAAGCGAGAATCATACCCCTAGACCAACGAGCCCTCAAAATCCTCTTACCTCTCAAAAGCTAATACCGGCTCTAAGCCCGCAATGAAGATCATGCTGGTATCTTTATGATGCTTGGTCTGTGAATACGCATGAAAGTCAGTCTCAACTTACCCTTTCTCAAACGATAGCACTATCATTTACAAGTGTCTCCTTTTATTCCGTCCCAGCTTTGGACACGTCTTACAGGAAGTCAGCCCTTATTTATATATTTCTTCAGTGGCTGAAGCTTAATGAGAAAGAGTAACAAGTTGTTCATAACAACATAAGAAACACATTGTGCATTTTCTCTCAAATACTCCTTCACTTTGTGCCAAAAGAAATACCAAGGTGAATACCTAGGCCACAGATTCAAGCTAAAGATCTTCCTGCTGAATGCAAGGCGCAATAAAAACTGCATATCGCTGGACTAAAGCATTCCTTGCATAGCCTCTAACATCATAACATAACTGAGCTGCTAGCAGCAAGCTAACCAATACCTTTCTGAAATGAGAATGACATGTGCTTATCTGCTCAATCAGTGCTCAATCAGGCTCGATCAGGCGAGATTTAGAAAAGGTGGAAAGGGTCCAAGTGGATGCCCCTTCCTTTTGAGGGTGGGTCCTGCTGACTATCATAGGATTGCTTGTAAAAGTGGCCAGGGTCAGAGGAAAAGCTGCCAACACTTCTTAGCGTTCTCTATAGATGCAGCCATTTTCTGTGACTGTAATTTCGGCCTTTTCCCAGAAGTCTCTATTCTGCCTATGCAAATTAACAAAAGCAGTGCTTATTCCTCACTTGCTCAAATGTCCTTCCTGTCCAGAAAGCTCTGATTAAGCATGCTTATTTTCTTTTTCTGGGATATTTTAAATTGTTTCGCTGTCCAGTCTGTGGCAGTAGAAAGCTGCTTATGATGCCAGGTTTTGATGAATCCCCAAGGTACAAGTACAGAGGAATATATCAGTCTCTAGGATATGGAACTTTTAGCTAACACATCACAATATGTGATGCTTGCCAAGAAAACACTACATTCTGGAGCGCTGATGATCAGAACATTCTGCTCCTGAAGGATAGAAAAGACAGCTTGATTGAAATAAAGTCTGTTTATATTGACGCTCTCTCTCTCCCTATATATACATACATGCATACACACACACACACAGGTATGTCATGCATTTCTTCAGATTTGTTTCAACCATTTACCATTTATTGGAGAATCCCTACTTTTCAAGTGACTGCAAATGAAGTCATCTCTGGCACTTTTTGTGCAAAGTAAGAGACACACATGACACCTTATTATAAAAGTCATCGGTTTCTTTGTTACTGTGTACTTTCAAAGCATGGGGCTTTCACACGTCAGGTAAACCTGATTACCACTACACAACAAAAGCAGATGCAGCTTTCTTATCTATGTCGTGATAGAACAGTTGTGAATTGAGTAGAAGAAGGGCCCTGATGTGATACTTATTACATGCAGCCTGTAAGATAGTCAAACATGCAGGCTAGGAAGGAAGATGCAAAAATCAATGTATTAGAAAAACACCTAAAGGCGAGTGATATGCTTTCATTCATGCATGGCTAGGAAAAATCGCCATACTGTTGCAAACATTCTTACACCACCAACTGGAAATAAATGATTCTGACATTAAACGTAAAGGTGAGAATGCATTTGTATCATCACCTTGAGAAGGATCATCTTGGAATTGAGCCGAGGGCCTCTGCACTCAAAGCCAGAAACACTCCACTAAAATAAGATTCCTGTTGGTGCCAACAATTCTCCATGTTAATGCTTGTTCTAGGTGAGCAGTGAACCGATTACAGGGCTCTTTTGAAAGCAAGGTCTGAGAACCAACAGATACATCCACACGCCGATTACTTTAGTGTTTTGAGAGAATTCCCTTTCTTGGAACGAGATTGCATGAAATAATCTTCAGGACTTGGACAATTCCATGGCAAAACGGCACCTATCAACATTGTAGCCAACACAATATAACAACTGTTTCTGCCCGGTTTCGAACCGGGGACCTTTCGCGTGTGAGGCGAACTTGATAACCACTACACTACAGAAACAGATACCTACAGTTGATTTTTCTGTAATGAAACTGCTCCGAACTGGCTATTCCATGGGCCTCTGGCTTTAGATTTCTTTCATGCAACCTGCCCGACATCCCTAGCTGAACGCTCGTACATGCCATGCAAGACCAGATGTTTGGTATTAGCTCAGACTGGGCAGGGCTGAAGCATGAGACTCTAGCAAAGAATTATCCACTACTGCAAAGAAAAAATTGATGTTGGTTTTGAAACGCAAACTTCAAAACAACTTGAAAAGAGTACCAAGAAAAGGGCTCGTCAGGGATTTGAACCCGGGACCTCTCGCACCCAAAGCGAGAATCATACCCCTAGACCAACGAGCCCTCAAAATTCTCTTACCTCTCAAAAGCTAATACCGGCTCTAAGCCCGCAATGAAGATCATGCTGGTATCTTTATGATGCTTGGTCTGTGAATACGCATGAAAGTCAGTCTCAACTTACCCTTTCTCAAACGATAGCACTATCATTTACAAGTGTCTCCTTTTATTCCGTCCCAGCTTTGGACACGTCTTACAGGAAGTCAGCCCTTATTTATATATTTCTGCAGTGGCTGAAGCTTAATGAGAAAGAGTAACAAGTTGTTCATAACAACATAAGAAACACATTGTGCATTTTCTCTCAAATACTCCTTCACTTTGTGCCAAAAGAAATACCAAGGTGAATACCTAGGCCACAGATTCAAGCTAAAGATCTTCCTGCTGAATGCAAGGCGCATTAAAAACTGCATATCGCTGGACTAAAGCATTCCTTGCATAGCCTCTAACATCATAACATAACTGAGCTGCTAGCAGCAAGCTAACCAATACCTTTCTGAAATGAGAATGACATGTGCTTATCTGCTCAATCAGTGCTCAATCAGGCTCGATCAGGCGAGATTTAGAAAAGGTGGAAAGGGTCCAAGTGGATGCCCCTTCCTTTTTAGGGTGGGTCCTGCTGACTATCATAGGATTGCTTGTAAAAGTGGCCAGGGTCAGAGGAAAAGCTGCCAACACTTCTTAGCGTTCTCTATAGATGCAGCCATTTTCTGTGACTGTAATTTCGGCCTTTTCCCAGAAGTCTCTATTCTGCCTATGCAAATTAACAAAAGCAGTGCTTATTCCTCACTTGCTCAAATGTCCTTCCTGTCCAGAAAGCTCTGATTAAGCATGCTTATTTTCTTTTTCTGGGATATTTTAAATTGTTTCGCTGTCCAGTCTGTGGCAGTAGAAAGCTGCTTATGATGCCAGGTTTTGATGAATCCCCAAGGTACAAGTACAGAGGAATATATCAGTCTCTAGGATATGGAACTTTTAGCTAACACATCACAATATGTGATGCTTGCCAAGAAAACACTACATTCTGGAGCGCTGATGATCAGAACATTCTGCTCCTGAAGGATAGAAAAGACAGCTTGATTGAAATAAAGTCTGTTTATATTGACGCTCTCTCTCTCCCTATATATACATACATGCATACACACACACACACAGGTATGTCATGCATTTCTTCAGATTTGTTTCAACCATTTACCATTTATTGGAGAATCCCTACTTTTCAAGTGACTGCAAATGAAGTCATCTCTGGCACTTTTTGTGCAAAGTAAGAGACACACATGACACCTTTTTATAAAAGTCATCGGTTTCTTTGTTACTGTGTACTTTCAAAGCATGGGGCTTTCACACGTCAGGTAAACCTGATTACCACTACACAACAAAAGCAGATGCAGCTTTCTTATCTATGTCGTGATAGAACAGTTGTGAATTGAGTAGAAGAAGGGCCCTGATGTGATACTTATTACATGCAGCCTGTAAGATAGTCAAACATGCAGGCTAGGAAGGAAGATGCAAATATCAATGTATTAGAAAAACACCTAAAGGCGAGTGATATGCTTTCATTCATGCATGGCTAGGAAAAATCGCCATACTGTTGCAAACATTCTTACACCACCAACTGGAAATAAATGATTCTGACATTAAACGTAAAGGTGACAATGCATTTGTATCATCACCCTGAGAAGGATCATCTTGGAATTGAGCCGAGGGCCTCTGCACTCAAAGCCAGAAACACTCCACTAAAATAAGATTCCTGTTGGTGCCAACAATTCTCCATGTTAATGCTTGTTCTAGGTGAGCAGTGAACCGATTGCAGGGCTCTTTTGAAAGCAAGGTCTGAGAACCAACAGATACATCCACACGCCGATTACTTTAGTGTTTTGAGAGAATTCCCTTTCTTGGAACGAGATTGCATGAAATAATCTTCAGGGCTTGGACAATTCCATGGCAAAACGGCACCTATCAACATTGTAGCCAACACAATATAACAACTGTTTCTGCCCGGTTTCGAACCGGGGACCTTTCGCGTGTGAGGCGAACGTGATAACCACTACACTACAGAAACAGATACCTACAGTTGATTTTTCTGTAATGAAACTGCTCCGAACTGGCTATTCCATGGGCCTCTGGCTTTAGATTTCTTTCATGCAACCTGCCCGACATCCCTAGCTGAACGCTCGTACATGCCATGCAAGACCAGATGTTTGGTATTAGCTCAGACTGGGCAGGGCTGAAGCATGAGACTCTAGCAAAGAATTATCCACTACTGCAAAGAAAAAATTGATGTTGGTTTTGAAACGCAAACTTCAAAACAACTTGAAAAGAGTACCAAGAAAAGGGCTCGTCCGGGATTTGAACCCGGGACCTCTCGCACCCAAAGCGAGAATCATACCCCTAGACCAACGAGCCCTCAAAATCCTCTTACCTCTCAAAAGCTAATACCGGCTCTAAGCCCGCAATGAAGATCATGCTGGTATCTTTATGATGCTTGGTCTGTGAATACGCATGAAAGTCAGTCTCAACTTACCCTTTCTCAAACGATAGCACTATCATTTACAAGTGTCTCCTTTTATTCCGTCCCAGCTTTGGACACGTCTTACAGGAAGTCAGCCCTTATTTATATATTTCTTCAGTGGCTGAAGCTTAATGAGAAAGAGTAACAAGTTGTTCATAACAACATAAGAAACACATTGTGCATTTTCTCTTAAATACTCCTTCACTTTGTGCCAAAAGAAATACCAAGGTGAATACCTAGGCCACAGATTCAAGCTAAAGATCTTCCTGCTGAATGCAAGGCGCATTAAAAACTGCATATCGCTGGACTAAAGCATTCCTTGCATAGCCTCTAACATCATAACATAACTGAGCTGCTAGCAGCAAGCTAACCAATACCTTTCTGAAATGAGAATGACATGTGCTTATCTGCTCAATCAGTGCTCAATCAGGCTCGATCAGGCGAGATTTAGAAAAGGTGGAAAGGGTCCAAGTGGATGCCCCTTCCTTTTGAGGGTGGGTCCTGCTGACTATCATAGGATTGCTTGTAAAAGTGGCCAGGGTCAGAGGAAAAGCTGCCAACACTTCTTAGCGTTCTCTATAGATGCAGCCATTTTCTGTGACTGTAATTTCGGCCTTTTCCCAGAAGTCTCTATTCTGCCTATGCAAATTAACAAAAGCAGTGCTTATTCCTCACTTGCTCAAATGTCCTTCCTGTCCAGAAAGCTCTGATTAAGCATGCTTATTTTCTTTTTCTGGGATATTTTAAATTGTTTCGCTGTCCAGTCTGTGGCAGTAGAAAGCTGCTTATGATGCCAGGTTTTGATGAATCCCCAAGGTACAAGTACAGAGGAATATATCAGTCTCTAGGATATGGAACTTTTAGCTAACACATCACAATATGTGATGCTTGCCAAGAAAACACTACATTCTGGAGCGCTGATGATCAGAACATTCTGCTCCTGAAGGATAGAAAAGACAGCTTGATTGAAATAAAGTCTGTTTATATTGACGCTCTCTCTCTCCCTATATATACATACATGCATACACACACACACACACAGGTATGTCATGCATTTCTTCAGATTTGTTTCAACCATTTACCATTTATTGGAGAATCCCTACTTTTCAAGTGACTGCAAATGAAGTCATCTCTGGCACTTTTTGTGCAAAGTAAGAGACACACATGACACCTTATTATAAAAGTCATCGGTTTCTTTGTTACTGTGTACTTTCAAAGCATGGGGCTTTCACACGTCAGGTAAACCTGATTACCACTACACAACAAAAGCAGATGCAGCTTTCTTATCTATGTCGTGATAGAACAGTTGTGAATTGAGTAGAAGAAGGGCCCTGATGTGATACTTATTACATGCAGCCTGTAAGATAGTCAAACATGCAGGCTAGGAAGGAAGATGCAAAAATCAATGTATTAGAAAAACACCTAAAGGCGAGTGATATGCTTTCATTCATGCATGGCTAGGAAAAATCGCCATACTGTTGCAAACATTCTTACACCACCAACTGGAAATAAATGATTCTGACATTAAACGTAAAGGTGAGAATGCATTTGTATCATCACCTTGAGAAGGATCATCTTGGAATTGAGCCGAGGGCCTCTGCACTCAAAGCCAGAAACACTCCACTAAAATAAGATTCCTGTTGGTGCCAACAATTCTCCATGTTAATGCTTGTTCTAGGTGAGCAGTGAACCGATTACAGGGCTCTTTTGAAAGCAAGGTCTGAGAACCAACAGATACATCCACACGCCGATTACTTTAGTGTTTTGAGAGAATTCCCTTTCTTGGAACGAGATTGCATGAAATAATCTTCAGGACTTGGACAATTCCATGGCAAAACGGCACCTATCAACATTGTAGCCAACACAATATAACAACTGTTTCTGCCCGGTTTCGAACCGGGGACCTTTCGCGTGTGAGGCGAACTTGATAACCACTACACTACAGAAACAGATACCTACAGTTGATTTTTCTGTAATGAAACTGCTCCGAACTGGCTATTCCATGGGCCTCTGGCTTTAGATTTCTTTCATGCAACCTGCCCGACATCCCTAGCTGAACGCTCGTACATGCCATGCAAGACCAGATGTTTGGTATTAGCTCAGACTGGGCAGGGCTGAAGCATGAGACTCTAGCAAAGAATTATCCACTACTGCAAAGAAAAAATTGATGTTGGTTTTGAAACGCAAACTTCAAAACAACTTGAAAAGAGTACCAAGAAAAGGGCTCGTCAGGGATTTGAACCCGGGACCTCTCGCACCCAAAGCGAGAATCATACCCCTAGACCAACGAGCCCTCAAAATTCTCTTACCTCTCAAAAGCTAATACCGGCTCTAAGCCCGCAATGAAGATCATGCTGGTATCTTTATGATGCTTGGTCTGTGAATACGCATGAAAGTCAGTCTCAACTTACCCTTTCTCAAACGATAGCACTATCATTTACAAGTGTCTCCTTTTATTCCGTCCCAGCTTTGGACACGTCTTACAGGAAGTCAGCCCTTATTTATATATTTCTGCAGTGGCTGAAGCTTAATGAGAAAGAGTAACAAGTTGTTCATAACAACATAAGAAACACATTGTGCATTTTCTCTCAAATACTCCTTCACTTTGTGCCAAAAGAAATACCAAGGTGAATACCTAGGCCACAGATTCAAGCTAAAGATCTTCCTGCTGAATGCAAGGCGCATTAAAAACTGCATATCGCTGGACTAAAGCATTCCTTGCATAGCCTCTAACATCATAACATAACTGAGCTGCTAGCAGCAAGCTAACCAATACCTTTCTGAAATGAGAATGACATGTGCTTATCTGCTCAATCAGTGCTCAATCAGGCTCGATCAGGCGAGATTTAGAAAAGGTGGAAAGGGTCCAAGTGGATGCCCCTTCCTTTTTAGGGTGGGTCCTGCTGACTATCATAGGATTGCTTGTAAAAGTGGCCAGGGTCAGAGGAAAAGCTGCCAACACTTCTTAGCGTTCTCTATAGATGCAGCCATTTTCTGTGACTGTAATTTCGGCCTTTTCCCAGAAGTCTCTATTCTGCCTATGCAAATTAACAAAAGCAGTGCTTATTCCTCACTTGCTCAAATGTCCTTCCTGTCCAGAAAGCTCTGATTAAGCATGCTTATTTTCTTTTTCTGGGATATTTTAAATTGTTTCGCTGTCCAGTCTGTGGCAGTAGAAAGCTGCTTATGATGCCAGGTTTTGATGAATCCCCAAGGTACAAGTACAGAGGAATATATCAGTCTCTAGGATATGGAACTTTTAGCTAACACATCACAATATGTGATGCTTGCCAAGAAAACACTACATTCTGGAGCGCTGATGATCAGAACATTCTGCTCCTGAAGGATAGAAAAGACAGCTTGATTGAAATAAAGTCTGTTTATATTGACGCTCTCTCTCTCCCTATATATACATACATGCATACACACACACACACAGGTATGTCATGCATTTCTTCAGATTTGTTTCAACCATTTACCATTTATTGGAGAATCCCTACTTTTCAAGTGACTGCAAATGAAGTCATCTCTGGCACTTTTTGTGCAAAGTAAGAGACACACATGACACCTTTTTATAAAAGTCATCGGTTTCTTTGTTACTGTGTACTTTCAAAGCATGGGGCTTTCACACGTCAGGTAAACCTGATTACCACTACACAACAAAAGCAGATGCAGCTTTCTTATCTATGTCGTGATAGAACAGTTGTGAATTGAGTAGAAGAAGGGCCCTGATGTGATACTTATTACATGCAGCCTGTAAGATAGTCAAACATGCAGGCTAGGAAGGAAGATGCAAATATCAATGTATTAGAAAAACACCTAAAGGCGAGTGATATGCTTTCATTCATGCATGGCTAGGAAAAATCGCCATACTGTTGCAAACATTCTTACACCACCAACTGGAAATAAATGATTCTGACATTAAACGTAAAGGTGACAATGCATTTGTATCATCACCCTGAGAAGGATCATCTTGGAATTGAGCCGAGGGCCTCTGCACTCAAAGCCAGAAACACTCCACTAAAATAAGATTCCTGTTGGTGCCAACAATTCTCCATGTTAATGCTTGTTCTAGGTGAGCAGTGAACCGATTGCAGGGCTCTTTTGAAAGCAAGGTCTGAGAACCAACAGATACATCCACACGCCGATTACTTTAGTGTTTTGAGAGAATTCCCTTTCTTGGAACGAGATTGCATGAAATAATCTTCAGGGCTTGGACAATTCCATGGCAAAACGGCACCTATCAACATTGTAGCCAACACAATATAACAACTGTTTCTGCCCGGTTTCGAACCGGGGACCTTTCGCGTGTGAGGCGAACGTGATAACCACTACACTACAGAAACAGATACCTACAGTTGATTTTTCTGTAATGAAACTGCTCCGAACTGGCTATTCCATGGGCCTCTGGCTTTAGATTTCTTTCATGCAACCTGCCCGACATCCCTAGCTGAACGCTCGTACATGCCATGCAAGACCAGATGTTTGGTATTAGCTCAGACTGGGCAGGGCTGAAGCATGAGACTCTAGCAAAGAATTATCCACTACTGCAAAGAAAAAATTGATGTTGGTTTTGAAACGCAAACTTCAAAACAACTTGAAAAGAGTACCAAGAAAAGGGCTCGTCCGGGATTTGAACCCGGGACCTCTCGCACCCAAAGCGAGAATCATACCCCTAGACCAACGAGCCCTCAAAATCCTCTTACCTCTCAAAAGCTAATACCGGCTCTAAGCCCGCAATGAAGATCATGCTGGTATCTTTATGATGCTTGGTCTGTGAATACGCATGAAAGTCAGTCTCAACTTACCCTTTCTCAAACGATAGCACTATCATTTACAAGTGTCTCCTTTTATTCCGTCCCAGCTTTGGACACGTCTTACAGGAAGTCAGCCCTTATTTATATATTTCTTCAGTGGCTGAAGCTTAATGAGAAAGAGTAACAAGTTGTTCATAACAACATAAGAAACACATTGTGCATTTTCTCTTAAATACTCCTTCACTTTGTGCCAAAAGAAATACCAAGGTGAATACCTAGGCCACAGATTCAAGCTAAAGATCTTCCTGCTGAATGCAAGGCGCATTAAAAACTGCATATCGCTGGACTAAAGCATTCCTTGCATAGCCTCTAACATCATAACATAACTGAGCTGCTAGCAGCAAGCTAACCAATACCTTTCTGAAATGAGAATGACATGTGCTTATCTGCTCAATCAGTGCTCAATCAGGCTCGATCAGGCGAGATTTAGAAAAGGTGGAAAGGGTCCAAGTGGATGCCCCTTCCTTTTTAGGGTGGGTCCTGCTGACTATCATAGGATTGCTTGTAAAAGTGGCCAGGGTCAGAGGAAAAGCTGCCAACACTTCTTAGCGTTCTCTATAGATGCAGCCATTTTCTGTGACTGTAATTTCGGCCTTTTCCCAGAAGTCTCTATTCTGCCTATGCAAATTAACAAAAGCAGTGCTTATTCCTCACTTGCTCAAATGTCCTTCCTGTCCAGAAAGCTCTGATTAAGCATGCTTATTTTCTTTTTCTGGGATATTTTAAATTGTTTCGCTGTCCAGTCTGTGGCAGTAGAAAGCTGCTTATGATGCCAGGTTTTGATGAATCCCCAAGGTACAAGTACAGAGGAATATATCAGTCTCTAGGATATGGAACTTTTAGCTAACACATCACAATATGTGATGCTTGCCAAGAAAACACTACATTCTGGAGCGCTGATGATCAGAACATTCTGCTCCTGAAGGATAGAAAAGACAGCTTGATTGAAATAAAGTCTGTTTATATTGACGCTCTCTCTCTCCCTATATATACATACATGCATACACACACACACACAGGTATGTCATGCATTTCTTCAGATTTGTTTCAACCATTTACCATTTATTGGAGAATCCCTACTTTTCAAGTGACTGCAAATGAAGTCATCTCTGGCACTTTTTGTGCAAAGTAAGAGACACACATGACACCTTTTTATAAAAGTCATCGGTTTCTTTGTTACTGTGTACTTTCAAAGCATGGGGCTTTCACACGTCAGGTAAACCTGATTACCACTACACAACAAAAGCAGATGCAGCTTTCTTATCTATGTCGTGATAGAACAGTTGTGAATTGAGTAGAAGAAGGGCCCTGATGTGATACTTATTACATGCAGCCTGTAAGATAGTCAAACATGCAGGCTAGGAAGGAAGATGCAAATATCAATGTATTAGAAAAACACCTAAAGGCGAGTGATATGCTTTCATTCATGCATGGCTAGGAAAAATCGCCATACTGTTGCAAACATTCTTACACCACCAACTGGAAATAAATGATTCTGACATTAAACGTAAAGGTGACAATGCATTTGTATCATCACCCTGAGAAGGATCATCTTGGAATTGAGCCGAGGGCCTCTGCACTCAAAGCCAGAAACACTCCACTAAAATAAGATTCCTGTTGGTGCCAACAATTCTCCATGTTAATGCTTGTTCTAGGTGAGCAGTGAACCGATTGCAGGGCTCTTTTGAAAGCAAGGTCTGAGAACCAACAGATACATCCACACGCCGATTACTTTAGTGTTTTGAGAGAATTCCCTTTCTTGGAACGAGATTGCATGAAATAATCTTCAGGGCTTGGACAATTCCATGGCAAAACGGCACCTATCAACATTGTAGCCAACACAATATAACAACTGTTTCTGCCCGGTTTCGAACCGGGGACCTTTCGCGTGTGAGGCGAACGTGATAACCACTACACTACAGAAACAGATACCTACAGTTGATTTTTCTGTAATGAAACTGCTCCGAACTGGCTATTCCATGGGCCTCTGGCTTTAGATTTCTTTCATGCAACCTGCCCGACATCCCTAGCTGAACGCTCGTACATGCCATGCAAGACCAGATGTTTGGTATTAGCTCAGACTGGGCAGGGCTGAAGCATGAGACTCTAGCAAAGAATTATCCACTACTGCAAAGAAAAAATTGATGTTGGTTTTGAAACGCAAACTTCAAAACAACTTGAAAAGAGTACCAAGAAAAGGGCTCGTCCGGGATTTGAACCCGGGACCTCTCGCACCCAAAGCGAGAATCATACCCCTAGACCAACGAGCCCTCAAAATCCTCTTACCTCTCAAAAGCTAATACCGGCTCTAAGCCCGCAATGAAGATCATGCTGGTATCTTTATGATGCTTGGTCTGTGAATACGCATGAAAGTCAGTCTCAACTTACCCTTTCTCAAACGATAGCACTATCATTTACAAGTGTCTCCTTTTATTCCGTCCCAGCTTTGGACACGTCTTACAGGAAGTCAGCCCTTATTTATATATTTCTTCAGTGGCTGAAGCTTAATGAGAAAGAGTAACAAGTTGTTCATAACAACATAAGAAACACATTGTGCATTTTCTCTTAAATACTCCTTCACTTTGTGCCAAAAGAAATACCAAGGTGAATACCTAGGCCACAGATTCAAGCTAAAGATCTTCCTGCTGAATGCAAGGCGCATTAAAAACTGCATATCGCTGGACTAAAGCATTCCTTGCATAGCCTCTAACATCATAACATAACTGAGCTGCTAGCAGCAAGCTAACCAATACCTTTCTGAAATGAGAATGACATGTGCTTATCTGCTCAATCAGTGCTCAATCAGGCTCGATCAGGCGAGATTTAGAAAAGGTGGAAAGGGTCCAAGTGGATGCCCCTTCCTTTTTAGGGTGGGTCCTGCTGACTATCATAGGATTGCTTGTAAAAGTGGCCAGGGTCAGAGGAAAAGCTGCCAACACTTCTTAGCGTTCTCTATAGATGCAGCCATTTTCTGTGACTGTAATTTCGGCCTTTTCCCAGAAGTCTCTATTCTGCCTATGCAAATTAACAAAAGCAGTGCTTATTCCTCACTTGCTCAAATGTCCTTCCTGTCCAGAAAGCTCTGATTAAGCATGCTTATTTTCTTTTTCTGGGATATTTTAAATTGTTTCGCTGTCCAGTCTGTGGCAGTAGAAAGCTGCTTATGATGCCAGGTTTTGATGAATCCCCAAGGTACAAGTACAGAGGAATATATCAGTCTCTAGGATATGGAACTTTTAGCTAACACATCACAATATGTGATGCTTGCCAAGAAAACACTACATTCTGGAGCGCTGATGATCAGAACATTCTGCTCCTGAAGGATAGAAAAGACAGCTTGATTGAAATAAAGTCTGTTTATATTGACGCTCTCTCTCTCCCTATATATACATACATGCATACACACACACACACAGGTATGTCATGCATTTCTTCAGATTTGTTTCAACCATTTACCATTTATTGGAGAATCCCTACTTTTCAAGTGACTGCAAATGAAGTCATCTCTGGCACTTTTTGTGCAAAGTAAGAGACACACATGACACCTTTTTATAAAAGTCATCGGTTTCTTTGTTACTGTGTACTTTCAAAGCATGGGGCTTTCACACGTCAGGTAAACCTGATTACCACTACACAACAAAAGCAGATGCAGCTTTCTTATCTATGTCGTGATAGAACAGTTGTGAATTGAGTAGAAGAAGGGCCCTGATGTGATACTTATTACATGCAGCCTGTAAGATAGTCAAACATGCAGGCTAGGAAGGAAGATGCAAATATCAATGTATTAGAAAAACACCTAAAGGCGAGTGATATGCTTTCATTCATGCATGGCTAGGAAAAATCGCCATACTGTTGCAAACATTCTTACACCACCAACTGGAAATAAATGATTCTGACATTAAACGTAAAGGTGACAATGCATTTGTATCATCACCCTGAGAAGGATCATCTTGGAATTGAGCCGAGGGCCTCTGCACTCAAAGCCAGAAACACTCCACTAAAATAAGATTCCTGTTGGTGCCAACAATTCTCCATGTTAATGCTTGTTCTAGGTGAGCAGTGAACCGATTGCAGGGCTCTTTTGAAAGCAAGGTCTGAGAACCAACAGATACATCCACACGCCGATTACTTTAGTGTTTTGAGAGAATTCCCTTTCTTGGAACGAGATTGCATGAAATAATCTTCAGGGCTTGGACAATTCCATGGCAAAACGGCACCTATCAACATTGTAGCCAACACAATATAACAACTGTTTCTGCCCGGTTTCGAACCGGGGACCTTTCGCGTGTGAGGCGAACGTGATAACCACTACACTACAGAAACAGATACCTACAGTTGATTTTTCTGTAATGAAACTGCTCCGAACTGGCTATTCCATGGGCCTCTGGCTTTAGATTTCTTTCATGCAACCTGCCCGACATCCCTAGCTGAACGCTCGTACATGCCATGCAAGACCAGATGTTTGGTATTAGCTCAGACTGGGCAGGGCTGAAGCATGAGACTCTAGCAAAGAATTATCCACTACTGCAAAGAAAAAATTGATGTTGGTTTTGAAACGCAAACTTCAAAACAACTTGAAAAGAGTACCAAGAAAAGGGCTCGTCCGGGATTTGAACCCGGGACCTCTCGCACCCAAAGCGAGAATCATACCCCTAGACCAACGAGCCCTCAAAATCCTCTTACCTCTCAAAAGCTAATACCGGCTCTAAGCCCGCAATGAAGATCATGCTGGTATCTTTATGATGCTTGGTCTGTGAATACGCATGAAAGTCAGTCTCAACTTACCCTTTCTCAAACGATAGCACTATCATTTACAAGTGTCTCCTTTTATTCCGTCCCAGCTTTGGACACGTCTTACAGGAAGTCAGCCCTTATTTATATATTTCTTCAGTGGCTGAAGCTTAATGAGAAAGAGTAACAAGTTGTTCATAACAACATAAGAAACACATTGTGCATTTTCTCTCAAATACTCCTTCACTTTGTGCCAAAAGAAATACCAAGGTGAATACCTAGGCCACAGATTCAAGCTAAAGATCTTCCTGCTGAATGCAAGGCGCAATAAAAACTGCATATCGCTGGACTAAAGCATTCCTTGCATAGCCTCTAACATCATAACATAACTGAGCTGCTAGCAGCAAGCTAACCAATACCTTTCTGAAATGAGAATGACATGTGCTTATCTGCTCGATCAGTGCTCGATCAGTGCTCGATCAGTGCTCGATCAGTGCTCGATCAGTGCTCGATCAGTGCTCGATCAGTGCTCGATCAGTGCTCGATCAGTGCTCGATCAGGCGAGATTTAGAAAAGGTGGAAAGGGTCCAAGTGGATGCCCCTTCCTTTTTAGGGTGGGTCCTGCTGACTATCATAGGATTGCTTGTAAAAGTGGCCAGGGTCAGAGGAAAAGCTGCCAACACTTCTTAGCGTTCTCTATAGATGCAGCCATTTTCTGTGACTGTAATTTCGGCCTTTTCCCAGAAGTCTCTATTCTGCCTATGCAAATTAACAAAAGCAGTGCTTATTCCTCACTTGCTCAAATGTCCTTCCTGTCCAGAAAGCTCTGATTAAGCATGCTTATTTTCTTTTTCTGGGATATTTTAAATTGTTTCGCTGTCCAGTCTGTGGCAGTAGAAAGCTGCTTATGATGCCAGGTTTTGATGAATCCCCAAGGTACAAGTACAGAGGAATATATCAGTCTCTAGGATATGGAACTTTTAGCTAACACATCACAATATGTGATGCTTGCCAAGAAAACACTACATTCTGGAGCGCTGATGATCAGAACATTCTGCTCCTGAAGGATAGAAAAGACAGCTTGATTGAAATAAAGTCTGTTTATATTGACGCTCTCTCTCTCCCTATATATACATACATGCATACACACACACACACAGGTATGTCATGCATTTCTTCAGATTTGTTTCAACCATTTACCATTTATTGGAGAATCCCTACTTTTCAAGTGACTGCAAATGAAGTCATCTCTGGCACTTTTTGTGCAAAGTAAGAGACACACATGACACCTTTTTATAAAAGTCATCGGTTTCTTTGTTACTGTGTACTTTCAAAGCATGGGGCTTTCACACGTCAGGTAAACCTGATTACCACTACACAACAAAAGCAGATGCAGCTTTCTTATCTATGTCGTGATAGAACAGTTGTGAATTGAGTAGAAGAAGGGCCCTGATGTGATACTTATTACATGCAGCCTGTAAGATAGTCAAACATGCAGGCTAGGAAGGAAGATGCAAATATCAATGTATTAGAAAAACACCTAAAGGCGAGTGATATGCTTTCATTCATGCATGGCTAGGAAAAATCGCCATACTGTTGCAAACATTCTTACACCACCAACTGGAAATAAATGATTCTGACATTAAACGTAAAGGTGACAATGCATTTGTATCATCACCCTGAGAAGGATCATCTTGGAATTGAGCCGAGGGCCTCTGCACTCAAAGCCAGAAACACTCCACTAAAATAAGATTCCTGTTGGTGCCAACAATTCTCCATGTTAATGCTTGTTCTAGGTGAGCAGTGAACCGATTGCAGGGCTCTTTTGAAAGCAAGGTCTGAGAACCAACAGATACATCCACACGCCGATTACTTTAGTGTTTTGAGAGAATTCCCTTTCTTGGAACGAGATTGCATGAAATAATCTTCAGGGCTTGGACAATTCCATGGCAAAACGGCACCTATCAACATTGTAGCCAACACAATATAACAACTGTTTCTGCCCGGTTTCGAACCGGGGACCTTTCGCGTGTGAGGCGAACGTGATAACCACTACACTACAGAAACAGATACCTACAGTTGATTTTTCTGTAATGAAACTGCTCCGAACTGGCTATTCCATGGGCCTCTGGCTTTAGATTTCTTTCATGCAACCTGCCCGACATCCCTAGCTGAACGCTCGTACATGCCATGCAAGACCAGATGTTTGGTATTAGCTCAGACTGGGCAGGGCTGAAGCATGAGACTCTAGCAAAGAATTATCCACTACTGCAAAGAAAAAATTGATGTTGGTTTTGAAACGCAAACTTCAAAACAACTTGAAAAGAGTACCAAGAAAAGGGCTCGTCCGGGATTTGAACCCGGGACCTCTCGCACCCAAAGCGAGAATCATACCCCTCGACCAACGAGCCCTCAAAATCCTCTTACCTCTCAAAAGCTAATACCGGCTCTAAGCCCGCAATGAAGATCATGCTGGTATCTTTATGATGCTTGGTCTGTGAATACGCATGAAAGTCAGTCTCAACTTACCCTTTCTCAAACGATAGCACTATCATTTACAAGTGTCTCCTTTTATTCCGTCCCAGCTTTGGACACGTCTTACAGGAAGTCAGCCCTTATTTATATATTTCTTCAGTGGCTGAAGCTTAATGAGAAAGAGTAACAAGTTGTTCATAACAACATAAGAAACACATTGTGCATTTTCTCTTAAATACTCCTTCACTTTGTGCCAAAAGAAATACCAAGGTGAATACCTAGGCCACAGATTCAAGCTAAAGATCTTCCTGCTGAATGCAAGGCGCAATAAAAACTGCATATCGCTGGACTAAAGCATTCCTTGCATAGCCTCTAACATCATAACATAACTGAGCTGCTAGCAGCAAGCTAACCAATACCTTTCTGAAATGAGAATGACATGTGCTTATCTGCTCAACCAGTGCTCAATCAGGCTCGATCAGGCGAGATTTAGAAAAGGTGGAAAGGGTCCAAGTGGATGCCCCTTCCTTTTTAGGGTGGGTCCTGCTGACTATCATAGGATTGCTTGTAAAAGTGGCCAGGGTCAGAGGAAAAGCTGCCAACACTTCTTAGCGTTCTCTATAGATGCAGCCATTTTCTGTGACTGTAATTTCGGCCTTTTCCCAGAAGTCTCTATTCTGCCTATGCAAATTAACAAAAGCAGTGCTTATTCCTCACTTGCTCAAATGTCCTTCCTGTCCAGAAAGCTCTGATTAAGCATGCTTATTTTCTTTTTCTGGGATATTTTAAATTGTTTCGCTGTCCAGTCTGTGGCAGTAGAAAGCTGCTTATGATGCCAGGTTTTGATGAATCCCCAAGGTACAAGTACAGAGGAATATATCAGTCTCTAGGATATGGAACTTTTAGCTAACACATCACAATATGTGATGCTTGCCAAGAAAACACTACATTCTGGAGCGCTGATGATCAGAACATTCTGCTCCTGAAGGATAGAAAAGACAGCTTGATTGAAATAAAGTCTGTTTATATTGACGCTCTCTCTCTCCCTATATATACATACATGCATACACACACACACACAGGTATGTCATGCATTTCTTCAGATTTGTTTCAACCATTTACCATTTATTGGAGAATCCCTACTTTTCAAGTGACTGCAAATGAAGTCATCTCTGGCACTTTTTGTGCAAAGTAAGAGACACACATGACACCTTTTTATAAAAGTCATCGGTTTCTTTGTTACTGTGTACTTTCAAAGCATGGGGCTTTCACACGTCAGGTAAACCTGATTACCACTACACAACAAAAGCAGATGCAGCTTTCTTATCTATGTCGTGATAGAACAGTTGTGAATTGAGTAGAAGAAGGGCCCTGATGTGATACTTATTACATGCAGCCTGTAAGATAGTCAAACATGCAGGCTAGGAAGGAAGATGCAAATATCAATGTATTAGAAAAACACCTAAAGGCGAGTGATATGCTTTCATTCATGCATGGCTAGGAAAAATCGCCATACTGTTGCAAACATTCTTACACCACCAACTGGAAATAAATGATTCTGACATTAAACGTAAAGGTGACAATGCATTTGTATCATCACCCTGAGAAGGATCATCTTGGAATTGAGCCGAGGGCCTCTGCACTCAAAGCCAGAAACACTCCACTAAAATAAGATTCCTGTTGGTGCCAACAATTCTCCATGTTAATGCTTGTTCTAGGTGAGCAGTGAACCGATTGCAGGGCTCTTTTGAAAGCAAGGTCTGAGAACCAACAGATACATCCACACGCCGATTACTTTAGTGTTTTGAGAGAATTCCCTTTCTTGGAACGAGATTGCATGAAATAATCTTCAGGGCTTGGACAATTCCATGGCAAAACGGCACCTATCAACATTGTAGCCAACACAATATAACAACTGTTTCTGCCCGGTTTCGAACCTGGGACCTTTCGCGTGTGAGGCGAACGTGATAACCACTACACTACAGAAACAGATACCTACAGTTGATTTTTCTGTAATGAAACTGCTCCGAACTGGCTATTCCATGGGCCTCTGGCTTTAGATTTCTTTCATGCAACCTGCCCGACATCCCTAGCTGAACGCTCGTACATGCCATGCAAGACCAGATGTTTGGTATTAGCTCAGACTGGGCAGGGCTGAAGCATGAGACTCTAGCAAAGAATTATCCACTACTGCAAAGAAAAAATTGATGTTGGTTTTGAAACGCAAACTTCAAAACAACTTGAAAAGAGTACCAAGAAAAGGGCTCGTCCGGGATTTGAACCCGGGACCTCTCGCACCCAAAGCGAGAATCATACCCCTAGACCAACGAGCCCTCAAAATCCTCTTACCTCTCAAAAGCTAATACCGGCTCTAAGCCCGCAATGAAGATCATGCTGGTATCTTTATGATGCTTGGTCTGTGAATACGCATGAAAGTCAGTCTCAACTTACCCTTTCTCAAACGATAGCACTATCATTTACAAGTGTCTCCTTTTATTCTGTCCCAGCTTTGGACACGTCTTACAGGAAGTCAGCCCTTATTTATATATTTCTTCAGTGGCTGAAGCTTAATGAGAAAGAGTAACAAGTTGTTCATAACAACATAAGAAACACATTGTGCATTTTCTCTTAAATACTCCTTCACTTTGTGCCAAAAGAAATACCAAGGTGAATACCTAGGCCACAGATTCAAGCTAAAGATCTTCCTGCTGAATGCAAGGCGCATTAAAAACTGCATATCGCTGGACTAAAGCATTCCTTGCATAGCCTCTAACATCATAACATAACTGAGCTGCTAGCAGCAAGCTAACCAATACCTTTCTGAAATGAGAATGACATGTGCTTATCTGCTCAATCAGTGCTCAATCAGGCTCGATCAGGCGAGATTTAGAAAAGGTGGAAAGGGTCCAAGTGGATGCCCCTTCCTTTTTAGGGTGGGTCCTGCTGACTATCATAGGATTGCTTGTAAAAGTGGCCAGGGTCAGAGGAAAAGCTGCCAACACTTCTTAGCGTTCTCTATAGATGCAGCCATTTTCTGTGACTGTAATTTCGGCCTTTTCCCAGAAGTCTCTATTCTGCCTATGCAAATTAACAAAAGCAGTGCTTATTCCTCACTTGCTCAAATGTCCTTCCTGTCCAGAAAGCTCTGATTAAGCATGCTTATTTTCTTTTTCTGGGATATTTTAAATTGTTTCGCTGTCCAGTCTGTGGCAGTAGAAAGCTGCTTATGATGCCAGGTTTTGATGAATCCCCAAGGTACAAGTACAGAGGAATATATCAGTCTCTAGGATATGGAACTTTTAGCTAACACATCACAATATGTGATGCTTGCCAAGAAAACACTACATTCTGGAGCGCTGATGATCAGAACATTCTGCTCCTGAAGGATAGAAAAGACAGCTTGATTGAAATAAAGTCTGTTTATATTGACGCTCTCTCTCTCCCTATATATACATACATGCATACACACACACACACAGGTATGTCATGCATTTCTTCAGATTTGTTTCAACCATTTACCATTTATTGGAGAATCCCTACTTTTCAAGTGACTGCAAATGAAGTCATCTCTGGCACTTTTTGTGCAAAGTAAGAGACACACAT
The DNA here is from genome assembly GCF_964204655.1 of Triturus cristatus. Lineage (NCBI taxonomy): Eukaryota > Metazoa > Chordata > Amphibia > Caudata > Salamandridae > Triturus > Triturus cristatus. The sequence goes on along the minus strand of NC_140591.1, from coordinate 735,953,226 downwards.
GACACCTTTTTATAAAAGTCATCGGTTTCTTTGTTACTGTGTACTTTCAAAGCATGGGGCTTTCACACGTCAGGTAAACCTGATTACCACTACACAACAAAAGCAGATGCAGCTTTCTTATCTATGTCGTGATAGAACAGTTGTGAATTGAGTAGAAGAAGGGCCCTGATGTGATACTTATTACATGCAGCCTGTAAGATAGTCAAACATGCAGGCTAGGAAGGAAGATGCAAATATCAATGTATTAGAAAAACACCTAAAGGCGAGTGATATGCTTTCATTCATGCATGGCTAGGAAAAATCGCCATACTGTTGCAAACATTCTTACACCACCAACTGGAAATAAATGATTCTGACATTAAACGTAAAGGTGACAATGCATTTGTATCATCACCCTGAGAAGGATCATCTTGGAATTGAGCCGAGGGCCTCTGCACTCAAAGCCAGAAACACTCCACTAAAATAAGATTCCTGTTGGTGCCAACAATTCTCCATGTTAATGCTTGTTCTAGGTGAGCAGTGAACCGATTGCAGGGCTCTTTTGAAAGCAAGGTCTGAGAACCAACAGATACATCCACACGCCGATTACTTTAGTGTTTTGAGAGAATTCCCTTTCTTGGAACGAGATTGCATGAAATAATCTTCAGGGCTTGGACAATTCCATGGCAAAACGGCACCTATCAACATTGTAGCCAACACAATATAACAACTGTTTCTGCCCGGTTTCGAACCGGGGACCTTTCGCGTGTGAGGCGAACGTGATAACCACTACACTACAGAAACAGATACCTACAGTTGATTTTTCTGTAATGAAACTGCTCCGAACTGGCTATTCCATGGGCCTCTGGCTTTAGATTTCTTTCATGCAACCTGCCCGACATCCCTAGCTGAACGCTCGTACATGCCATGCAAGACCAGATGTTTGGTATTAGCTCAGACTGGGCAGGGCTGAAGCATGAGACTCTAGCAAAGAATTATCCACTACTGCAAAGAAAAAATTGATGTTGGTTTTGAAACGCAAACTTCAAAACAACTTGAAAAGAGTACCAAGAAAAGGGCTCGTCCGGGATTTGAACCCGGGACCTCTCGCACCCAAAGCGAGAATCATACCCCTCGACCAACGAGCCCTCAAAATCCTCTTACCTCTCAAAAGCTAATACCGGCTCTAAGCCCGCAATGAAGATCATGCTGGTATCTTTATGATGCTTGGTCTGTGAATACGCATGAAAGTCAGTCTCAACTTACCCTTTCTCAAACGATAGCACTATCATTTACAAGTGTCTCCTTTTATTCCGTCCCAGCTTTGGACACGTCTTACAGGAAGTCAGCCCTTATTTATATATTTCTTCAGTGGCTGAAGCTTAATGAGAAAGAGTAACAAGTTGTTCATAACAACATAAGAAACACATTGTGCATTTTCTCTTAAATACTCCTTCACTTTGTGCCAAAAGAAATACCAAGGTGAATACCTAGGCCACAGATTCAAGCTAAAGATCTTCCTGCTGAATGCAAGGCGCAATAAAAACTGCATATCGCTGGACTAAAGCATTCCTTGCATAGCCTCTAACATCATAACATAACTGAGCTGCTAGCAGCAAGCTAACCAATACCTTTCTGAAATGAGAATGACATGTGCTTATCTGCTCAACCAGTGCTCAATCAGGCTCGATCAGGCGAGATTTAGAAAAGGTGGAAAGGGTCCAAGTGGATGCCCCTTCCTTTTTAGGGTGGGTCCTGCTGACTATCATAGGATTGCTTGTAAAAGTGGCCAGGGTCAGAGGAAAAGCTGCCAACACTTCTTAGCGTTCTCTATAGATGCAGCCATTTTCTGTGACTGTAATTTCGGCCTTTTCCCAGAAGTCTCTATTCTGCCTATGCAAATTAACAAAAGCAGTGCTTATTCCTCACTTGCTCAAATGTCCTTCCTGTCCAGAAAGCTCTGATTAAGCATGCTTATTTTCTTTTTCTGGGATATTTTAAATTGTTTCGCTGTCCAGTCTGTGGCAGTAGAAAGCTGCTTATGATGCCAGGTTTTGATGAATCCCCAAGGTACAAGTACAGAGGAATATATCAGTCTCTAGGATATGGAACTTTTAGCTAACACATCACAATATGTGATGCTTGCCAAGAAAACACTACATTCTGGAGCGCTGATGATCAGAACATTCTGCTCCTGAAGGATAGAAAAGACAGCTTGATTGAAATAAAGTCTGTTTATATTGACGCTCTCTCTCTCCCTATATATACATACATGCATACACACACACACACAGGTATGTCATGCATTTCTTCAGATTTGTTTCAACCATTTACCATTTATTGGAGAATCCCTACTTTTCAAGTGACTGCAAATGAAGTCATCTCTGGCACTTTTTGTGCAAAGTAAGAGACACACATGACACCTTTTTATAAAAGTCATCGGTTTCTTTGTTACTGTGTACTTTCAAAGCATGGGGCTTTCACACGTCAGGTAAACCTGATTACCACTACACAACAAAAGCAGATGCAGCTTTCTTATCTATGTCGTGATAGAACAGTTGTGAATTGAGTAGAAGAAGGGCCCTGATGTGATACTTATTACATGCAGCCTGTAAGATAGTCAAACATGCAGGCTAGGAAGGAAGATGCAAATATCAATGTATTAGAAAAACACCTAAAGGCGAGTGATATGCTTTCATTCATGCATGGCTAGGAAAAATCGCCATACTGTTGCAAACATTCTTACACCACCAACTGGAAATAAATGATTCTGACATTAAACGTAAAGGTGACAATGCATTTGTATCATCACCCTGAGAAGGATCATCTTGGAATTGAGCCGAGGGCCTCTGCACTCAAAGCCAGAAACACTCCACTAAAATAAGATTCCTGTTGGTGCCAACAATTCTCCATGTTAATGCTTGTTCTAGGTGAGCAGTGAACCGATTGCAGGGCTCTTTTGAAAGCAAGGTCTGAGAACCAACAGATACATCCACACGCCGATTACTTTAGTGTTTTGAGAGAATTCCCTTTCTTGGAACGAGATTGCATGAAATAATCTTCAGGGCTTGGACAATTCCATGGCAAAACGGCACCTATCAACATTGTAGCCAACACAATATAACAACTGTTTCTGCCCGGTTTCGAACCGGGGACCTTTCGCGTGTGAGGCGAACGTGATAACCACTACACTACAGAAACAGATACCTACAGTTGATTTTTCTGTAATGAAACTGCTCCGAACTGGCTATTCCATGGGCCTCTGGCTTTAGATTTCTTTCATGCAACCTGTCCGACATCCCTAGCTGAACGCTCGTACATGCCATGCAAGACCAGATGTTTGGTATTAGCTCAGACTGGGCAGGGCTGAAGCATGAGACTCTAGCAAAGAATTATCCACTACTGCAAAGAAAAAATTGATGTTGGTTTTGAAACGCAAACTTCAAAACAACTTGAAAAGAGTACCAAGAAAAGGGCTCGTCCGGGATTTGAACCCGGGACCTCTCGCACCCAAAGCGAGAATCATACCCCTAGACCAACGAGCCCTCAAAATCCTCTTACCTCTCAAAAGCTAATACCGGCTCTAAGCCCGCAATGAAGATCATGCTGGTATCTTTATGATGCTTGGTCTGTGAATACGCATGAAAGTCAGTCTCAACTTACCCTTTCTCAAACGATAGCACTATCATTTACAAGTGTCTCCTTTTATTCTGTCCCAGCTTTGGACACGTCTTACAGGAAGTCAGCCCTTATTTATATATTTCTTCAGTGGCTGAAGCTTAATGAGAAAGAGTAACAAGTTGTTCATAACAACATAAGAAACACATTGTGCATTTTCTCTTAAATACTCCTTCACTTTGTGCCAAAAGAAATACCAAGGTGAATACCTAGGCCACAGATTCAAGCTAAAGATCTTCCTGCTGAATGCAAGGCGCATTAAAAACTGCATATCGCTGGACTAAAGCATTCCTTGCATAGCCTCTAACATCATAACATAACTGAGCTGCTAGCAGCAAGCTAACCAATACCTTTCTGAAATGAGAATGACATGTGCTTATCTGCTCAATCAGTGCTCAATCAGGCTCGATCAGGCGAGATTTAGAAAAGGTGGAAAGGGTCCAAGTGGATGCCCCTTCCTTTTTAGGGTGGGTCCTGCTGACTATCATAGGATTGCTTGTAAAAGTGGCCAGGGTCAGAGGAAAAGCTGCCAACACTTCTTAGCGTTCTCTATAGATGCAGCCATTTTCTGTGACTGTAATTTCGGCCTTTTCCCAGAAGTCTCTATTCTGCCTATGCAAATTAACAAAAGCAGTGCTTATTCCTCACTTGCTCAAATGTCCTTCCTGTCCAGAAAGCTCTGATTAAGCATGCTTATTTTCTTTTTCTGGGATATTTTAAATTGTTTCGCTGTCCAGTCTGTGGCAGTAGAAAGCTGCTTATGATGCCAGGTTTTGATGAATCCCCAAGGTACAAGTACAGAGGAATATATCAGTCTCTAGGATATGGAACTTTTAGCTAACACATCACAATATGTGATGCTTGCCAAGAAAACACTACATTCTGGAGCGCTGATGATCAGAACATTCTGCTCCTGAAGGATAGAAAAGACAGCTTGATTGAAATAAAGTCTGTTTATATTGACGCTCTCTCTCTCCCTATATATACATACATGCATACACACACACACACAGGTATGTCATGCATTTCTTCAGATTTGTTTCAACCATTTACCATTTATTGGAGAATCCCTACTTTTCAAGTGACTGCAAATGAAGTCATCTCTGGCACTTTTTGTGCAAAGTAAGAGACACACATGACACCTTTTTATAAAAGTCATCGGTTTCTTTGTTACTGTGTACTTTCAAAGCATGGGGCTTTCACACGTCAGGTAAACCTGATTACCACTACACAACAAAAGCAGATGCAGCTTTCTTATCTATGTCGTGATAGAACAGTTGTGAATTGAGTAGAAGAAGGGCCCTGATGTGATACTTATTACATGCAGCCTGTAAGATAGTCAAACATGCAGGCTAGGAAGGAAGATGCAAATATCAATGTATTAGAAAAACACCTAAAGGCGAGTGATATGCTTTCATTCATGCATGGCTAGGAAAAATCGCCATACTGTTGCAAACATTCTTACACCACCAACTGGAAATAAATGATTCTGACATTAAACGTAAAGGTGACAATGCATTTGTATCATCACCCTGAGAAGGATCATCTTGGAATTGAGCCGAGGGCCTCTGCACTCAAAGCCAGAAACACTCCACTAAAATAAGATTCCTGTTGGTGCCAACAATTCTCCATGTTAATGCTTGTTCTAGGTGAGCAGTGAACCGATTGCAGGGCTCTTTTGAAAGCAAGGTCTGAGAACCAACAGATACATCCACACGCCGATTACTTTAGTGTTTTGAGAGAATTCCCTTTCTTGGAACGAGATTGCATGAAATAATCTTCAGGGCTTGGACAATTCCATGGCAAAACGGCACCTATCAACATTGTAGCCAACACAATATAACAACTGTTTCTGCCCGGTTTCGAACCGGGGACCTTTCGCGTGTGAGGCGAACGTGATAACCACTACACTACAGAAACAGATACCTACAGTTGATTTTTCTGTAATGAAACTGCTCCGAACTGGCTATTCCATGGGCCTCTGGCTTTAGATTTCTTTCATGCAACCTGCCCGACATCCCTAGCTGAACGCTCGTACATGCCATGCAAGACCAGATGTTTGGTATTAGCTCAGACTGGGCAGGGCTGAAGCATGAGACTCTAGCAAAGAATTATCCACTACTGCAAAGAAAAAATTGATGTTGGTTTTGAAACGCAAACTTCAAAACAACTTGAAAAGAGTACCAAGAAAAGGGCTCGTCCGGGATTTGAACCCGGGACCTCTCGCACCCAAAGCGAGAATCATACCCCTAGACCAACGAGCCCTCAAAATCCTCTTACCTCTCAAAAGCTAATACCGGCTCTAAGCCCGCAATGAAGATCATGCTGGTATCTTTATGATGCTTGGTCTGTGAATACGCATGAAAGTCAGTCTCAACTTACCCTTTCTCAAACGATAGCACTATCATTTACAAGTGTCTCCTTTTATTCTGTCCCAGCTTTGGACACGTCTTACAGGAAGTCAGCCCTTATTTATATATTTCTTCAGTGGCTGAAGCTTAATGAGAAAGAGTAACAAGTTGTTCATAACAACATAAGAAACACATTGTGCATTTTCTCTTAAATACTCCTTCACTTTGTGCCAAAAGAAATACCAAGGTGAATACCTAGGCCACAGATTCAAGCTAAAGATCTTCCTGCTGAATGCAAGGCGCATTAAAAACTGCATATCGCTGGACTAAAGCATTCCTTGCATAGCCTCTAACATCATAACATAACTGAGCTGCTAGCAGCAAGCTAACCAATACCTTTCTGAAATGAGAATGACATGTGCTTATCTGCTCAATCAGTGCTCAATCAGGCTCGATCAGGCGAGATTTAGAAAAGGTGGAAAGGGTCCAAGTGGATGCCCCTTCCTTTTTAGGGTGGGTCCTGCTGACTATCATAGGATTGCTTGTAAAAGTGGCCAGGGTCAGAGGAAAAGCTGCCAACACTTCTTAGCGTTCTCTATAGATGCAGCCATTTTCTGTGACTGTAATTTCGGCCTTTTCCCAGAAGTCTCTATTCTGCCTATGCAAATTAACAAAAGCAGTGCTTATTCCTCACTTGCTCAAATGTCCTTCCTGTCCAGAAAGCTCTGATTAAGCATGCTTATTTTCTTTTTCTGGGATATTTTAAATTGTTTCGCTGTCCAGTCTGTGGCAGTAGAAAGCTGCTTATGATGCCAGGTTTTGATGAATCCCCAAGGTACAAGTACAGAGGAATATATCAGTCTCTAGGATATGGAACTTTTAGCTAACACATCACAATATGTGATGCTTGCCAAGAAAACACTACATTCTGGAGCGCTGATGATCAGAACATTCTGCTCCTGAAGGATAGAAAAGACAGCTTGATTGAAATAAAGTCTGTTTATATTGACGCTCTCTCTCTCCCTATATATACATACATGCATACACACACACACACAGGTATGTCATGCATTTCTTCAGATTTGTTTCAACCATTTACCATTTATTGGAGAATCCCTACTTTTCAAGTGACTGCAAATGAAGTCATCTCTGGCACTTTTTGTGCAAAGTAAGAGACACACATGACACCTTTTTATAAAAGTCATCGGTTTCTTTGTTACTGTGTACTTTCAAAGCATGGGGCTTTCACACGTCAGGTAAACCTGATTACCACTACACAACAAAAGCAGATGCAGCTTTCTTATCTATGTCGTGATAGAACAGTTGTGAATTGAGTAGAAGAAGGGCCCTGATGTGATACTTATTACATGCAGCCTGTAAGATAGTCAAACATGCAGGCTAGGAAGGAAGATGCAAATATCAATGTATTAGAAAAACACCTAAAGGCGAGTGATATGCTTTCATTCATGCATGGCTAGGAAAAATCGCCATACTGTTGCAAACATTCTTACACCACCAACTGGAAATAAATGATTCTGACATTAAACGTAAAGGTGACAATGCATTTGTATCATCACCCTGAGAAGGATCATCTTGGAATTGAGCCGAGGGCCTCTGCACTCAAAGCCAGAAACACTCCACTAAAATAAGATTCCTGTTGGTGCCAACAATTCTCCATGTTAATGCTTGTTCTAGGTGAGCAGTGAACCGATTGCAGGGCTCTTTTGAAAGCAAGGTCTGAGAACCAACAGATACATCCACACGCCGATTACTTTAGTGTTTTGAGAGAATTCCCTTTCTTGGAACGAGATTGCATGAAATAATCTTCAGGGCTTGGACAATTCCATGGCAAAACGGCACCTATCAACATTGTAGCCAACACAATATAACAACTGTTTCTGCCCGGTTTCGAACCGGGGACCTTTCGCGTGTGAGGCGAACGTGATAACCACTACACTACAGAAACAGATACCTACAGTTGATTTTTCTGTAATGAAACTGCTCCGAACTGGCTATTCCATGGGCCTCTGGCTTTAGATTTCTTTCATGCAACCTGCCCGACATCCCTAGCTGAACGCTCGTACATGCCATGCAAGACCAGATGTTTGGTATTAGCTCAGACTGGGCAGGGCTGAAGCATGAGACTCTAGCAAAGAATTATCCACTACTGCAAAGAAAAAATTGATGTTGGTTTTGAAACGCAAACTTCAAAACAACTTGAAAAGAGTACCAAGAAAAGGGCTCGTCCGGGATTTGAACCCGGGACCTCTCGCACCCAAAGCGAGAATCATACCCCTCGACCAACGAGCCCTCAAAATCCTCTTACCTCTCAAAAGCTAATACCGGCTCTAAGCCCGCAATGAAGATCATGCTGGTATCTTTATGATGCTTGGTCTGTGAATACGCATGAAAGTCAGTCTCAACTTACCCTTTCTCAAACGATAGCACTATCATTTACAAGTGTCTCCTTTTATTCCGTCCCAGCTTTGGACACGTCTTACAGGAAGTCAGCCCTTATTTATATATTTCTTCAGTGGCTGAAGCTTAATGAGAAAGAGTAACAAGTTGTTCATAACAACATAAGAAACACATTGTGCATTTTCTCTTAAATACTCCTTCACTTTGTGCCAAAAGAAATACCAAGGTGAATACCTAGGCCACAGATTCAAGCTAAAGATCTTCCTGCTGAATGCAAGGCGCAATAAAAACTGCATATCGCTGGACTAAAGCATTCCTTGCATAGCCTCTAACATCATAACATAACTGAGCTGCTAGCAGCAAGCTAACCAATACCTTTCTGAAATGAGAATGACATGTGCTTATCTGCTCAATCAGTGCTCAATCAGGCTCGATCAGGCGAGATTTAGAAAAGGTGGAAAGGGTCCAAGTGGATGCCCCTTCCTTTTTAGGGTGGGTCCTGCTGACTATCATAGGATTGCTTGTAAAAGTGGCCAGGGTCAGAGGAAAAGCTGCCAACACTTCTTAGCGTTCTCTATAGATGCAGCCATTTTCTGTGACTGTAATTTCGGCCTTTTCCCAGAAGTCTCTATTCTGCCTATGCAAATTAACAAAAGCAGTGCTTATTCCTCACTTGCTCAAATGTCCTTCCTGTCCAGAAAGCTCTGATTAAGCATGCTTATTTTCTTTTTCTGGGATATTTTAAATTGTTTCGCTGTCCAGTCTGTGGCAGTAGAAAGCTGCTTATGATGCCAGGTTTTGATGAATCCCCAAGGTACAAGTACAGAGGAATATATCAGTCTCTAGGATATGGAACTTTTAGCTAACACATCACAATATGTGATGCTTGCCAAGAAAACACTACATTCTGGAGCGCTGATGATCAGAACATTCTGCTCCTGAAGGATAGAAAAGACAGCTTGATTGAAATAAAGTCTGTTTATATTGACGCTCTCTCTCTCCCTATATATACATACATGCATACACACACACACACAGGTATGTCATGCATTTCTTCAGATTTGTTTCAACCATTTACCATTTATTGGAGAATCCCTACTTTTCAAGTGACTGCAAATGAAGTCATCTCTGGCACTTTTTGTGCAAAGTAAGAGACACACATGACACCTTTTTATAAAAGTCATCGGTTTCTTTGTTACTGTGTACTTTCAAAGCATGGGGCTTTCACACGTCAGGTAAACCTGATTACCACTACACAACAAAAGCAGATGCAGCTTTCTTATCTATGTCGTGATAGAACAGTTGTGAATTGAGTAGAAGAAGGGCCCTGATGTGATACTTATTACATGCAGCCTGTAAGATAGTCAAACATGCAGGCTAGGAAGGAAGATGCAAATATCAATGTATTAGAAAAACACCTAAAGGCGAGTGATATGCTTTCATTCATGCATGGCTAGGAAAAATCGCCATACTGTTGCAAACATTCTTACACCACCAACTGGAAATAAATGATTCTGACATTAAACGTAAAGGTGACAATGCATTTGTATCATCACCCTGAGAAGGATCATCTTGGAATTGAGCCGAGGGCCTCTGCACTCAAAGCCAGAAACACTCCACTAAAATAAGATTCCTGTTGGTGCCAACAATTCTCCATGTTAATGCTTGTTCTAGGTGAGCAGTGAACCGATTGCAGGGCTCTTTTGAAAGCAAGGTCTGAGAACCAACAGATACATCCACACGCCGATTACTTTAGTGTTTTGAGAGAATTCCCTTTCTTGGAACGAGATTGCATGAAATAATCTTCAGGGCTTGGACAATTCCATGGCAAAACGGCACCTATCAACATTGTAGCCAACACAATATAACAACTGTTTCTGCCCGGTTTCGAACCGGGGACCTTTCGCGTGTGAGGCGAACGTGATAACCACTACACTACAGAAACAGATACCTACAGTTGATTTTTCTGTAATGAAACTGCTCCGAACTGGCTATTCCATGGGCCTCTGGCTTTAGATTTCTTTCATGCAACCTGCCCGACATCCCTAGCTGAACGCTCGTACATGCCATGCAAGACCAGATGTTTGGTATTAGCTCAGACTGGGCAGGGCTGAAGCATGAGACTCTAGCAAAGAATTATCCACTACTGCAAAGAAAAAATTGATGTTGGTTTTGAAACGCAAACTTCAAAACAACTTGAAAAGAGTACCAAGAAAAGGGCTCGTCCGGGATTTGAACCCGGGACCTCTCGCACCCAAAGCGAGAATCATACCCCTAGACCAACGAGCCCTCAAAATCCTCTTACCTCTCAAAAGCTAATACCGGCTCTAAGCCCGCAATGAAGATCATGCTGGTATCTTTATGATGCTTGGTCTGTGAATACGCATGAAAGTCAGTCTCAACTTACCCTTTCTCAAACGATAGCACTATCATTTACAAGTGTCTCCTTTTATTCCGTCCCAGCTTTGGACACGTCTTACAGGAAGTCAGCCCTTATTTATATATTTCTTCAGTGGCTGAAGCTTAATGAGAAAGAGTAACAAGTTGTTCATAACAACATAAGAAACACATTGTGCATTTTCTCTTAAATACTCCTTCACTTTGTGCCAAAAGAAATACCAAGGTGAATACCTAGGCCACAGATTCAAGCTAAAGATCTTCCTGCTGAATGCAAGGCGCATTAAAAACTGCATATCGCTGGACTAAAGCATTCCTTGCATAGCCTCTAACATCATAACATAACTGAGCTGCTAGCAGCAAGCTAACCAATACCTTTCTGAAATGAGAATGACATGTGCTTATCTGCTCAATCAGTGCTCAATCAGGCTCGATCAGGCGAGATTTAGAAAAGGTGGAAAGGGTCCAAGTGGATGCCCCTTCCTTTTTAGGGTGGGTCCTGCTGACTATCATAGGATTGCTTGTAAAAGTGGCCAGGGTCAGAGGAAAAGCTGCCAACACTTCTTAGCGTTCTCTATAGATGCAGCCATTTTCTGTGACTGTAATTTCGGCCTTTTCCCAGAAGTCTCTATTCTGCCTATGCAAATTAACAAAAGCAGTGCTTATTCCTCACTTGCTCAAATGTCCTTCCTGTCCAGAAAGCTCTGATTAAGCATGCTTATTTTCTTTTTCTGGGATATTTTAAATTGTTTCGCTGTCCAGTCTGTGGCAGTAGAAAGCTGCTTATGATGCCAGGTTTTGATGAATCCCCAAGGTACAAGTACAGAGGAATATATCAGTCTCTAGGATATGGAACTTTTAGCTAACACATCACAATATGTGATGCTTGCCAAGAAAACACTACATTCTGGAGCGCTGATGATCAGAACATTCTGCTCCTGAAGGATAGAAAAGACAGCTTGATTGAAATAAAGTCTGTTTATATTGACGCTCTCTCTCTCCCTATATATACATACATGCATACACACACACACACAGGTATGTCATGCATTTCTTCAGATTTGTTTCAACCATTTACCATTTATTGGAGAATCCCTACTTTTCAAGTGACTGCAAATGAAGTCATCTCTGGCACTTTTTGTGCAAAGTAAGAGACACACATGACACCTTTTTATAAAAGTCATCGGTTTCTTTGTTACTGTGTACTTTCAAAGCATGGGGCTTTCACACGTCAGGTAAACCTGATTACCACTACACAACAAAAGCAGATGCAGCTTTCTTATCTATGTCGTGATAGAACAGTTGTGAATTGAGTAGAAGAAGGGCCCTGATGTGATACTTATTACATGCAGCCTGTAAGATAGTCAAACATGCAGGCTAGGAAGGAAGATGCAAATATCAATGTATTAGAAAAACACCTAAAGGCGAGTGATATGCTTTCATTCATGCATGGCTAGGAAAAATCGCCATACTGTTGCAAACATTCTTACACCACCAACTGGAAATAAATGATTCTGACATTAAACGTAAAGGTGACAATGCATTTGTATCATCACCCTGAGAAGGATCATCTTGGAATTGAGCCGAGGGCCTCTGCACTCAAAGCCAGAAACACTCCACTAAAATAAGATTCCTGTTGGTGCCAACAATTCTCCATGTTAATGCTTGTTCTAGGTGAGCAGTGAACCGATTGCAGGGCTCTTTTGAAAGCAAGGTCTGAGAACCAACAGATACATCCACACGCCGATTACTTTAGTGTTTTGAGAGAATTCCCTTTCTTGGAACGAGATTGCATGAAATAATCTTCAGGGCTTGGACAATTCCATGGCAAAACGGCACCTATCAACATTGTAGCCAACACAATATAACAACTGTTTCTGCCCGGTTTCGAACCGGGGACCTTTCGCGTGTGAGGCGAACGTGATAACCACTACACTACAGAAACAGACACCTACAGTTGATTTTTCTGTAATGAAACTGCTCCGAACTGGCTATTCCATGGGCCTCTGGCTTTAGATTTCTTTCATGCAACCTGCCCGACATCCCTAGCTGAACGCTCGTACATGCCATGCAAGACCAGATGTTTGGTATTAGCTCAGACTGGGCAGGGCTGAAGCATGAGACTCTAGCAAAGAATTATCCACTACTGCAAAGAAAAAATTGATGTTGGTTTTGAAACGCAAACTTCAAAACAACTTGAAAAGAGTACCAAGAAAAGGGCTCGTCCGGGATTTGAACCCGGGACCTCTCGCACCCAAAGCGAGAATCATACCCCTCGACCAACGAGCCCTCAAAATCCTCTTTCCTCTCAAAAGCTAATACCGGCTCTAAGCCCGCAATGAAGATCATGCTGGTATCTTTATGATGCTTGGTCTGTGAATACGCATGAAAGTCAGTCTCAACTTACCCTTTCTCAAACGATAGCACTATCATTTACAAGTGTCTCCTTTTATTCCGTCCCAGCTTTGGACACGTCTTACAGGAAGTCAGCCCTTATTTATATATTTCTTCAGTGGCTGAAGCTTAATGAGAAAGAGTAACAAGTTGTTCATAACAACATAAGAAACACATTGTGCATTTTCTCTTAAATACTCCTTCACTTTGTGCCAAAAGAAATACCAAGGTGAATACCTAGGCCACAGATTCAAGCTAAAGATCTTCCTGCTGAATGCAAGGCGCAATAAAAACTGCATATCGCTGGACTAAAGCATTCCTTGCATAGCCTCTAACATCATAACATAACTGAGCTGCTAGCAGCAAGCTAACCAATACCTTTCTGAAATGAGAATGACATGTGCTTATCTGCTCAATCAGTGCTCAATCAGGCTCAATCAGGCGAGATTTAGAAAAGGTGGAAAGGGTCCAAGTGGATGCCCCTTCCTTTTTAGGGTGGGTCCTGCTGACTATCATAGGATTGCTTGTAAAAGTGGCCAGGGTCAGAGGAAAAGCTGCCAACACTTCTTAGCGTTCTCTATAGATGCAGCCATTTTCTGTGACTGTAATTTCGGCCTTTTCCCAGAAGTCTCTATTCTGCCTATGCAAATTAACAAAAGCAGTGCTTATTCCTCACTTGCTCAAATGTCCTTCCTGTCCAGAAAGCTCTGATTAAGCATGCTTATTTTCTTTTTCTGGGATATTTTAAATTGTTTCGCTGTCCAGTCTGTGGCAGTAGAAAGCTGCTTATGATGCCAGGTTTTGATGAATCCCCAAGGTACAAGTACAGAGGAATATATCAGTCTCTAGGATATGGAACTTTTAGCTAACACATCACAATATGTGATGCTTGCCAAGAAAACACTACATTCTGGAGCGCTGATGATCAGAACATTCTGCTCCTGAAGGATAGAAAAGACAGCTTGATTGAAATAAAGTCTGTTTATATTGACGCTCTCTCTCTCCCTATATATACATACATGCATACACACACACACACAGGTATGTCATGCATTTCTTCAGATTTGTTTCAACCATTTACCATTTATTGGAGAATCCCTACTTTTCAAGTGACTGCAAATGAAGTCATCTCTGGCACTTTTTGTGCAAAGTAAGAGACACACATGACACCTTTTTATAAAAGTCATCGGTTTCTTTGTTACTGTGTACTTTCAAAGCATGGGGCTTTCACACGTCAGGTAAACCTGATTACCACTACACAACAAAAGCAGATGCAGCTTTCTTATCTATGTCGTGATAGAACAGTTGTGAATTGAGTAGAAGAAGGGCCCTGATGTGATACTTATTACATGCAGCCTGTAAGATAGTCAAACATGCAGGCTAGGAAGGAAGATGCAAATATCAATGTATTAGAAAAACACCTAAAGGCGAGTGATATGCTTTCATTCATGCATGGCTAGGAAAAATCGCCATACTGTTGCAAACATTCTTACACCACCAACTGGAAATAAATGATTCTGACATTAAACGTAAAGGTGACAATGCATTTGTATCATCACCCTGAGAAGGATCATCTTGGAATTGAGCCGAGGGCCTCTGCACTCAAAGCCAGAAACACTCCACTAAAATAAGATTCCTGTTGGTGCCAACAATTCTCCATGTTAATGCTTGTTCTAGGTGAGCAGTGAACCGATTGCAGGGCTCTTTTGAAAGCAAGGTCTGAGAACCAACAGATACATCCACACGCCGATTACTTTAGTGTTTTGAGAGAATTCCCTTTCTTGGAACGAGATTGCATGAAATAATCTTCAGGGCTTGGACAATTCCATGGCAAAACGGCACCTATCAACATTGTAGCCAACACAATATAACAACTGTTTCTGCCCGGTTTCGAACCGGGGACCTTTCGCGTGTGAGGCGAACGTGATAACCACTACACTACAGAAACAGATACCTACAGTTGATTTTTCTGTAATGAAACTGCTCCGAACTGGCTATTCCATGGGCCTCTGGCTTTAGATTTCTTTCATGCAACCTGCCCGACATCCCTAGCTGAACGCTCGTACATGCCATGCAAGACCAGATGTTTGGTATTAGCTCAGACTGGGCAGGGCTGAAGCATGAGACTCTAGCAAAGAATTATCCACTACTGCAAAGAAAAAATTGATGTTGGTTTTGAAACGCAAACTTCAAAACAACTTGAAAAGAGTACCAAGAAAAGGGCTCGTCCGGGATTTGAACCCGGGACCTCTCGCACCCAAAGCGAGAATCATACCCCTAGACCAACGAGCCCTCAAAATCCTCTTACCTCTCAAAAGCTAATACCGGCTCTAAGCCCGCAATGAAGATCATGCTGGTATCTTTATGATGCTTGGTCTGTGAATACGCATGAAAGTCAGTCTCAACTTACCCTTTCTCAAACGATAGCACTATCATTTACAAGTGTCTCCTTTTATTCCGTCCCAGCTTTGGACACGTCTTACAGGAAGTCAGCCCTTATTTATATATTTCTTCAGTGGCTGAAGCTTAATGAGAAAGAGTAACAAGTTGTTCATAACAACATAAGAAACACATTGTGCATTTTCTCTTAAATACTCCTTCACTTTGTGCCAAAAGAAATACCAAGGTGAATACCTAGGCCACAGATTCAAGCTAAAGATCTTCCTGCTGAATGCAAGGCGCATTAAAAACTGCATATCGCTGGACTAAAGCATTCCTTGCATAGCCTCTAACATCATAACATAACTGAGCTGCTAGCAGCAAGCTAACCAATACCTTTCTGAAATGAGAATGACATGTGCTTATCTGCTCAATCAGTGCTCAATCAGGCGAGATTTAGAAAAGGTGGAAAGGGTCCAAGTGGATGCCCCTTCCTTTTTAGGGTGGGTCCTGCTGACTATCATAGGATTGCTTGTAAAAGTGGCCAGGGTCAGAGGAAAAGCTGCCAACACTTCTTAGCGTTCTCTATAGATGCAGCCATTTTCTGTGACTGTAATTTCGGCCTTTTCCCAGAAGTCTCTATTCTGCCTATGCAAATTAACAAAAGCAGTGCTTATTCCTCACTTGCTCAAATGTCCTTCCTGTCCAGAAAGCTCTGATTAAGCATGCTTATTTTCTTTTTCTGGGATATTTTAAATTGTTTCGCTGTCCAGTCTGTGGCAGTAGAAAGCTGCTTATGATGCCAGGTTTTGATGAATCCCCAAGGTACAAGTACAGAGGAATATATCAGTCTCTAGGATATGGAACTTTTAGCTAACACATCACAATATGTGATGCTTGCCAAGAAAACACTACATTCTGGAGCGCTGATGATCAGAACATTCTGCTCCTGAAGGATAGAAAAGACAGCTTGATTGAAATAAAGTCTGTTTATATTGACGCTCTCTCTCTCCCTATATATACATACATGCATACACACACACACACAGGTATGTCATGCATTTCTTCAGATTTGTTTCAACCATTTACCATTTATTGGAGAATCCCTACTTTTCAAGTGACTGCAAATGAAGTCATCTCTGGCACTTTTTGTGCAAAGTAAGAGACACACATGACACCTTTTTATAAAAGTCATCGGTTTCTTTGTTACTGTGTACTTTCAAAGCATGGGGCTTTCACACGTCAGGTAAACCTGATTACCACTACACAACAAAAGCAGATGCAGCTTTCTTATCTATGTCGTGATAGAACAGTTGTGAATTGAGTAGAAGAAGGGCCCTGATGTGATACTTATTACATGCAGCCTGTAAGATAGTCAAACATGCAGGCTAGGAAGGAAGATGCAAATATCAATGTATTAGAAAAACACCTAAAGGCGAGTGATATGCTTTCATTCATGCATGGCTAGGAAAAATCGCCATACTGTTGCAAACATTCTTACACCACCAACTGGAAATAAATGATTCTGACATTAAACGTAAAGGTGACAATGCATTTGTATCATCACCCTGAGAAGGATCATCTTGGAATTGAGCCGAGGGCCTCTGCACTCAAAGCCAGAAACACTCCACTAAAATAAGATTCCTGTTGGTGCCAACAATTCTCCATGTTAATGCTTGTTCTAGGTGAGCAGTGAACCGATTGCAGGGCTCTTTTGAAAGCAAGGTCTGAGAACCAACAGATACATCCACACGCCGATTACTTTAGTGTTTTGAGAGAATTCCCTTTCTTGGAACGAGATTGCATGAAATAATCTTCAGGGCTTGGACAATTCCATGGCAAAACGGCACCTATCAACATTGTAGCCAACACAATATAACAACTGTTTCTGCCCGGTTTCGAACCGGGGACCTTTCGCGTGTGAGGCGAACGTGATAACCACTACACTACAGAAACAGATACCTACAGTTGATTTTTCTGTAATGAAACTGCTCCGAACTGGCTATTCCATGGGCCTCTGGCTTTAGATTTCTTTCATGCAACCTGCCCGACATCCCTAGCTGAACGCTCGTACATGCCATGCAAGACCAGATGTTTGGTATTAGCTCAGACTGGGCAGGGCTGAAGCATGAGACTCTAGCAAAGAATTATCCACTACTGCAAAGAAAAAATTGATGTTGGTTTTGAAACGCAAACTTCAAAACAACTTGAAAAGAGTACCAAGAAAAGGGCTCGTCCGGGATTTGAACCCGGGACCTCTCGCACCCAAAGCGAGAATCATACCCCTAGACCAACGAGCCCTCAAAATCCTCTTACCTCTCAAAAGCTAATACCGGCTCTAAGCCCGCAATGAAGATCATGCTGGTATCTTTATGATGCTTGGTCTGTGAATACGCATGAAAGTCAGTCTCAACTTACCCTTTCTCAAACGATAGCACTATCATTTACAAGTGTCTCCTTTTATTCCGTCCCAGCTTTGGACACGTCTTACAGGAAGTCAGCCCTTATTTATATATTTCTTCAGTGGCTGAAGCTTAATGAGAAAGAGTAACAAGTTGTTCATAACAACATAAGAAACACATTGTGCATTTTCTCTTAAATACTCCTTCACTTTGTGCCAAAAGAAATACCAAGGTGAATACCTAGGCCACAGATTCAAGCTAAAGATCTTCCTGCTGAATGCAAGGCGCATTAAAAACTGCATATCGCTGGACTAAAGCATTCCTTGCATAGCCTCTAACATCATAACATAACTGAGCTGCTAGCAGCAAGCTAACCAATACCTTTCTGAAATGAGAATGACATGTGCTTATCTGCTCAATCAGTGCTCAATCAGGCTCGATCAGGCGAGATTTAGAAAAGGTGGAAAGGGTCCAAGTGGATGCCCCTTCCTTTTTAGGGTGGGTCCTGCTGACTATCATAGGATTGCTTGTAAAAGTGGCCAGGGTCAGAGGAAAAGCTGCCAACACTTCTTAGCGTTCTCTATAGATGCAGCCATTTTCTGTGACTGTAATTTCGGCCTTTTCCCAGAAGTCTCTATTCTGCCTATGCAAATTAACAAAAGCAGTGCTTATTCCTCACTTGCTCAAATGTCCTTCCTGTCCAGAAAGCTCTGATTAAGCATGCTTATTTTCTTTTTCTGGGATATTTTAAATTGTTTCGCTGTCCAGTCTGTGGCAGTAGAAAGCTGCTTATGATGCCAGGTTTTGATGAATCCCCAAGGTACAAGTACAGAGGAATATATCAGTCTCTAGGATATGGAACTTTTAGCTAACACATCACAATATGTGATGCTTGCCAAGAAAACACTACATTCTGGAGCGCTGATGATCAGAACATTCTGCTCCTGAAGGATAGAAAAGACAGCTTGATTGAAATAAAGTCTGTTTATATTGACGCTCTCTCTCTCCCTATATATACATACATGCATACACACACACACACAGGTATGTCATGCATTTCTTCAGATTTGTTTCAACCATTTACCATTTATTGGAGAATCCCTACTTTTCAAGTGACTGCAAATGAAGTCATCTCTGGCACTTTTTGTGCAAAGTAAGAGACACACATGACACCTTTTTATAAAAGTCATCGGTTTCTTTGTTACTGTGTACTTTCAAAGCATGGGGCTTTCACACGTCAGGTAAACCTGATTACCACTACACAACAAAAGCAGATGCAGCTTTCTTATCTATGTCGTGATAGAACAGTTGTGAATTGAGTAGAAGAAGGGCCCTGATGTGATACTTATTACATGCAGCCTGTAAGATAGTCAAACATGCAGGCTAGGAAGGAAGATGCAAATATCAATGTATTAGAAAAACACCTAAAGGCGAGTGATATGCTTTCATTCATGCATGGCTAGGAAAAATCGCCATACTGTTGCAAACATTCTTACACCACCAACTGGAAATAAATGATTCTGACATTAAACGTAAAGGTGACAATGCATTTGTATCATCACCCTGAGAAGGATCATCTTGGAATTGAGCCGAGGGCCTCTGCACTCAAAGCCAGAAACACTCCACTAAAATAAGATTCCTGTTGGTGCCAACAATTCTCCATGTTAATGCTTGTTCTAGGTGAGCAGTGAACCGATTGCAGGGCTCTTTTGAAAGCAAGGTCTGAGAACCAACAGATACATCCACACGCCGATTACTTTAGTGTTTTGAGAGAATTCCCTTTCTTGGAACGAGATTGCATGAAATAATCTTCAGGGCTTGGACAATTCCATGGCAAAACGGCACCTATCAACATTGTAGCCAACACAATATAACAACTGTTTCTGCCCGGTTTCGAACCGGGGACCTTTCGCGTGTGAGGCGAACGTGATAACCACTACACTACAGAAACAGATACCTACAGTTGATTTTTCTGTAATGAAACTGCTCCGAACTGGCTATTCCATGGGCCTCTGGCTTTAGATTTCTTTCATGCAACCTGCCCGACATCCCTAGCTGAACGCTCGTACATGCCATGCAAGACCAGATGTTTGGTATTAGCTCAGACTGGGCAGGGCTGAAGCATGAGACTCTAGCAAAGAATTATCCACTACTGCAAAGAAAAAATTGATGTTGGTTTTGAAACGCAAACTTCAAAACAACTTGAAAAGAGTACCAAGAAAAGGGCTCGTCCGGGATTTGAACCCGGGACCTCTCGCACCCAAAGCGAGAATCATACCCCTCGACCAACGAGCCCTCAAAATCCTCTTTCCTCTCAAAAGCTAATACCGGCTCTAAGCCCGCAATGAAGATCATGCTGGTATCTTTATGATGCTTGGTCTGTGAATACGCATGAAAGTCAGTCTCAACTTACCCTTTCTCAAACGATAGCACTATCATTTACAAGTGTCTCCTTTTATTCCGTCCCAGCTTTGGACACGTCTTACAGGAAGTCAGCCCTTATTTATATATTTCTTCAGTGGCTGAAGCTTAATGAGAAAGAGTAACAAGTTGTTCATAACAACATAAGAAACACATTGTGCATTTTCTCTTAAATACTCCTTCACTTTGTGCCAAAAGAAATACCAAGGTGAATACCTAGGCCACAGATTCAAGCTAAAGATCTTCCTGCTGAATGCAAGGCGCAATAAAAACTGCATATCGCTGGACTAAAGCATTCCTTGCATAGCCTCTAACATCATAACATAACTGAGCTGCTAGCAGCAAGCTAACCAATACCTTTCTGAAATGAGAATGACATGTGCTTATCTGCTCAATCAGTGCTCAATCAGGCTCAATCAGGCGAGATTTAGAAAAGGTGGAAAGGGTCCAAGTGGATGCCCCTTCCTTTTTAGGGTGGGTCCTGCTGACTATCATAGGATTGCTTGTAAAAGTGGCCAGGGTCAGAGGAAAAGCTGCCAACACTTCTTAGCGTTCTCTATAGATGCAGCCATTTTCTGTGACTGTAATTTCGGCCTTTTCCCAGAAGTCTCTATTCTGCCTATGCAAATTAACAAAAGCAGTGCTTATTCCTCACTTGCTCAAATGTCCTTCCTGTCCAGAAAGCTCTGATTAAGCATGCTTATTTTCTTTTTCTGGGATATTTTAAATTGTTTCGCTGTCCAGTCTGTGGCAGTAGAAAGCTGCTTATGATGCCAGGTTTTGATGAATCCCCAAGGTACAAGTACAGAGGAATATATCAGTCTCTAGGATATGGAACTTTTAGCTAACACATCACAATATGTGATGCTTGCCAAGAAAACACTACATTCTGGAGCGCTGATGATCAGAACATTCTGCTCCTGAAGGATAGAAAAGACAGCTTGATTGAAATAAAGTCTGTTTATATTGACGCTCTCTCTCTCCCTATATATACATACATGCATACACACACACACACAGGTATGTCATGCATTTCTTCAGATTTGTTTCAACCATTTACCATTTATTGGAGAATCCCTACTTTTCAAGTGACTGCAAATGAAGTCATCTCTGGCACTTTTTGTGCAAAGTAAGAGACACACATGACACCTTTTTATAAAAGTCATCGGTTTCTTTGTTACTGTGTACTTTCAAAGCATGGGGCTTTCACACGTCAGGTAAACCTGATTACCACTACACAACAAAAGCAGATGCAGCTTTCTTATCTATGTCGTGATAGAACAGTTGTGAATTGAGTAGAAGAAGGGCCCTGATGTGATACTTATTACATGCAGCCTGTAAGATAGTCAAACATGCAGGCTAGGAAGGAAGATGCAAATATCAATGTATTAGAAAAACACCTAAAGGCGAGTGATATGCTTTCATTCATGCATGGCTAGGAAAAATCGCCATACTGTTGCAAACATTCTTACACCACCAACTGGAAATAAATGATTCTGACATTAAACGTAAAGGTGACAATGCATTTGTATCATCACCCTGAGAAGGATCATCTTGGAATTGAGCCGAGGGCCTCTGCACTCAAAGCCAGAAACACTCCACTAAAATAAGATTCCTGTTGGTGCCAACAATTCTCCATGTTAATGCTTGTTCTAGGTGAGCAGTGAACCGATTGCAGGGCTCTTTTGAAAGCAAGGTCTGAGAACCAACAGATACATCCACACGCCGATTACTTTAGTGTTTTGAGAGAATTCCCTTTCTTGGAACGAGATTGCATGAAATAATCTTCAGGGCTTGGACAATTCCATGGCAAAACGGCACCTATCAACATTGTAGCCAACACAATATAACAACTGTTTCTGCCCGGTTTCGAACCGGGGACCTTTCGCGTGTGAGGCGAACGTGATAACCACTACACTACAGAAACAGATACCTACAGTTGATTTTTCTGTAATGAAACTGCTCCGAACTGGCTATTCCATGGGCCTCTGGCTTTAGATTTCTTTCATGCAACCTGCCCGACATCCCTAGCTGAACGCTCGTACATGCCATGCAAGACCAGATGTTTGGTATTAGCTCAGACTGGGCAGGGCTGAAGCATGAGACTCTAGCAAAGAATTATCCACTACTGCAAAGAAAAAATTGATGTTGGTTTTGAAACGCAAACTTCAAAACAACTTGAAAAGAGTACCAAGAAAAGGGCTCGTCCGGGATTTGAACCCGGGACCTCTCGCACCCAAAGCGAGAATCATACCCCTAGACCAACGAGCCCTCAAAATCCTCTTACCTCTCAAAAGCTAATACCGGCTCTAAGCCCGCAATGAAGATCATGCTGGTATCTTTATGATGCTTGGTCTGTGAATACGCATGAAAGTCAGTCTCAACTTACCCTTTCTCAAACGATAGCACTATCATTTACAAGTGTCTCCTTTTATTCCGTCCCAGCTTTGGACACGTCTTACAGGAAGTCAGCCCTTATTTATATATTTCTTCAGTGGCTGAAGCTTAATGAGAAAGAGTAACAAGTTGTTCATAACAACATAAGAAACACATTGTGCATTTTCTCTTAAATACTCCTTCACTTTGTGCCAAAAGAAATACCAAGGTGAATACCTAGGCCACAGATTCAAGCTAAAGATCTTCCTGCTGAATGCAAGGCGCATTAAAAACTGCATATCGCTGGACTAAAGCATTCCTTGCATAGCCTCTAACATCATAACATAACTGAGCTGCTAGCAGCAAGCTAACCAATACCTTTCTGAAATGAGAATGACATGTGCTTATCTGCTCAATCAGTGCTCAATCAGGCGAGATTTAGAAAAGGTGGAAAGGGTCCAAGTGGATGCCCCTTCCTTTTTAGGGTGGGTCCTGCTGACTATCATAGGATTGCTTGTAAAAGTGGCCAGGGTCAGAGGAAAAGCTGCCAACACTTCTTAGCGTTCTCTATAGATGCAGCCATTTTCTGTGACTGTAATTTCGGCCTTTTCCCAGAAGTCTCTATTCTGCCTATGCAAATTAACAAAAGCAGTGCTTATTCCTCACTTGCTCAAATGTCCTTCCTGTCCAGAAAGCTCTGATTAAGCATGCTTATTTTCTTTTTCTGGGATATTTTAAATTGTTTCGCTGTCCAGTCTGTGGCAGTAGAAAGCTGCTTATGATGCCAGGTTTTGATGAATCCCCAAGGTACAAGTACAGAGGAATATATCAGTCTCTAGGATATGGAACTTTTAGCTAACACATCACAATATGTGATGCTTGCCAAGAAAACACTACATTCTGGAGCGCTGATGATCAGAACATTCTGCTCCTGAAGGATAGAAAAGACAGCTTGATTGAAATAAAGTCTGTTTATATTGACGCTCTCTCTCTCCCTATATATACATACATGCATACACACACACACACAGGTATGTCATGCATTTCTTCAGATTTGTTTCAACCATTTACCATTTATTGGAGAATCCCTACTTTTCAAGTGACTGCAAATGAAGTCATCTCTGGCACTTTTTGTGCAAAGTAAGAGACACACATGACACCTTTTTATAAAAGTCATCGGTTTCTTTGTTACTGTGTACTTTCAAAGCATGGGGCTTTCACACGTCAGGTAAACCTGATTACCACTACACAACAAAAGCAGATGCAGCTTTCTTATCTATGTCGTGATAGAACAGTTGTGAATTGAGTAGAAGAAGGGCCCTGATGTGATACTTATTACATGCAGCCTGTAAGATAGTCAAACATGCAGGCTAGGAAGGAAGATGCAAATATCAATGTATTAGAAAAACACCTAAAGGCGAGTGATATGCTTTCATTCATGCATGGCTAGGAAAAATCGCCATACTGTTGCAAACATTCTTACACCACCAACTAGAAATAAATGATTCTGACATTAAACGTAAAGGTGACAATGCATTTGTATCATCACCCTGAGAAGGATCATCTTGGAATTGAGCCGAGGGCCTCTGCACTCAAAGCCAGAAACACTCCACTAAAATAAGATTCCTGTTGGTGCCAACAATTCTCCATGTTAATGCTTGTTCTAGGTGAGCAGTGAACCGATTGCAGGGCTCTTTTGAAAGCAAGGTCTGAGAACCAACAGATACATCCACACGCCGATTACTTTAGTGTTTTGAGAGAATTCCCTTTCTTGGAACGAGATTGCATGAAATAATCTTCAGGGCTTGGACAATTCCATGGCAAAACGGCACCTATCAACATTGTAGCCAACACAATATAACAACTGTTTCTGCCCGGTTTCGAACCGGGGACCTTTCGCGTGTGAGGCGAACGTGATAACCACTACACTACAGAAACAGATACCTACAGTTGATTTTTCTGTAATGAAACTGCTCCGAACTGGCTATTCCATGGGCCTCTGGCTTTAGATTTCTTTCATGCAACCTGCCCGACATCCCTAGCTGAACGCTCGTACATGCCATGCAAGACCAGATGTTTGGTATTAGCTCAGACTGGGCAGGGCTGAAGCATGAGACTCTAGCAAAGAATTATCCACTACTGCAAAGAAAAAATTGATGTTGGTTTTGAAACGCAAACTTCAAAACAACTTGAAAAGAGTACCAAGAAAAGGGCTCGTCCGGGATTTGAACCCGGGACCTCTCGCACCCAAAGCGAGAATCATACCCCTAGACCAACGAGCCCTCAAAATCCTCTTACCTCTCAAAAGCTAATACCGGCTCTAAGCCCGCAATGAAGATCATGCTGGTATCTTTATGATGCTTGGTCTGTGAATACGCATGAAAGTCAGTCTCAACTTACCCTTTCTCAAACGATAGCACTATCATTTACAAGTGTCTCCTTTTATTCCGTCCCAGCTTTGGACACGTCTTACAGGAAGTCAGCCCTTATTTATATATTTCTTCAGTGGCTGAAGCTTAATGAGAAAGAGTAACAAGTTGTTCATAACAACATAAGAAACACATTGTGCATTTTCTCTTAAATACTCCTTCACTTTGTGCCAAAAGAAATACCAAGGTGAATACCTAGGCCACAGATTCAAGCTAAAGATCTTCCTGCTGAATGCAAGGCGCATTAAAAACTGCATATCGCTGGACTAAAGCATTCCTTGCATAGCCTCTAACATCATAACATAACTGAGCTGCTAGCAGCAAGCTAACCAATACCTTTCTGAAATGAGAATGACATGTGCTTATCTGCTCAATCAGTGCTCAATCAGGCTCGATCAGGCGAGATTTAGAAAAGGTGGAAAGGGTCCAAGTGGATGCCCCTTCCTTTTTAGGGTGGGTCCTGCTGACTATCATAGGATTGCTTGTAAAAGTGGCCAGGGTCAGAGGAAAAGCTGCCAACACTTCTTAGCGTTCTCTATAGATGCAGCCATTTTCTGTGACTGTAATTTCGGCCTTTTCCCAGAAGTCTCTATTCTGCCTATGCAAATTAACAAAAGCAGTGCTTATTCCTCACTTGCTCAAATGTCCTTCCTGTCCAGAAAGCTCTGATTAAGCATGCTTATTTTCTTTTTCTGGGATATTTTAAATTGTTTCGCTGTCCAGTCTGTGGCAGTAGAAAGCTGCTTATGATGCCAGGTTTTGATGAATCCCCAAGGTACAAGTACAGAGGAATATATCAGTCTCTAGGATATGGAACTTTTAGCTAACACATCACAATATGTGATGCTTGCCAAGAAAACACTACATTCTGGAGCGCTGATGATCAGAACATTCTGCTCCTGAAGGATAGAAAAGACAGCTTGATTGAAATAAAGTCTGTTTATATTGACGCTCTCTCTCTCCCTATATATACATACATGCATACACACACACACACAGGTATGTCATGCATTTCTTCAGATTTGTTTCAACCATTTACCATTTATTGGAGAATCCCTACTTTTCAAGTGACTGCAAATGAAGTCATCTCTGGCACTTTTTGTGCAAAGTAAGAGACACACATGACACCTTTTTATAAAAGTCATCGGTTTCTTTGTTACTGTGTACTTTCAAAGCATGGGGCTTTCACACGTCAGGTAAACCTGATTACCACTACACAACAAAAGCAGATGCAGCTTTCTTATCTATGTCGTGATAGAACAGTTGTGAATTGAGTAGAAGAAGGGCCCTGATGTGATACTTATTACATGCAGCCTGTAAGATAGTCAAACATGCAGGCTAGGAAGGAAGATGCAAATATCAATGTATTAGAAAAACACCTAAAGGCGAGTGATATGCTTTCATTCATGCATGGCTAGGAAAAATCGCCATACTGTTGCAAACATTCTTACACCACCAACTGGAAATAAATGATTCTGACATTAAACGTAAAGGTGACAATGCATTTGTATCATCACCCTGAGAAGGATCATCTTGGAATTGAGCCGAGGGCCTCTGCACTCAAAGCCAGAAACACTCCACTAAAATAAGATTCCTGTTGGTGCCAACAATTCTCCATGTTAATGCTTGTTCTAGGTGAGCAGTGAACCGATTGCAGGGCTCTTTTGAAAGCAAGGTCTGAGAACCAACAGATACATCCACACGCCGATTACTTTAGTGTTTTGAGAGAATTCCCTTTCTTGGAACGAGATTGCATGAAATAATCTTCAGGGCTTGGACAATTCCATGGCAAAACGGCACCTATCAACATTGTAGCCAACACAATATAACAACTGTTTCTGCCCGGTTTCGAACCGGGGACCTTTCGCGTGTGAGGCGAACGTGATAACCACTACACTACAGAAACAGATACCTACAGTTGATTTTTCTGTAATGAAACTGCTCCGAACTGGCTATTCCATGGGCCTCTGGCTTTAGATTTCTTTCATGCAACCTGCCCGACATCCCTAGCTGAACGCTCGTACATGCCATGCAAGACCAGATGTTTGGTATTAGCTCAGACTGGGCAGGGCTGAAGCATGAGACTCTAGCAAAGAATTATCCACTACTGCAAAGAAAAAATTGATGTTGGTTTTGAAACGCAAACTTCAAAACAACTTGAAAAGAGTACCAAGAAAAGGGCTCGTCCGGGATTTGAACCCGGGACCTCTCGCACCCAAAGCGAGAATCATACCCCTCGACCAACGAGCCCTCAAAATCCTCTTTCCTCTCAAAAGCTAATACCGGCTCTAAGCCCGCAATGAAGATCATGCTGGTATCTTTATGATGCTTGGTCTGTGAATACGCATGAAAGTCAGTCTCAACTTACCCTTTCTCAAACGATAGCACTATCATTTACAAGTGTCTCCTTTTATTCCGTCCCAGCTTTGGACACGTCTTACAGGAAGTCAGCCCTTATTTATATATTTCTTCAGTGGCTGAAGCTTAATGAGAAAGAGTAACAAGTTGTTCATAACAACATAAGAAACACATTGTGCATTTTCTCTTAAATACTCCTTCACTTTGTGCCAAAAGAAATACCAAGGTGAATACCTAGGCCACAGATTCAAGCTAAAGATCTTCCTGCTGAATGCAAGGCGCAATAAAAACTGCATATCGCTGGACTAAAGCATTCCTTGCATAGCCTCTAACATCATAACATAACTGAGCTGCTAGCAGCAAGCTAACCAATACCTTTCTGAAATGAGAATGACATGTGCTTATCTGCTCAATCAGTGCTCAATCAGGCTCAATCAGGCGAGATTTAGAAAAGGTGGAAAGGGTCCAAGTGGATGCCCCTTCCTTTTTAGGGTGGGTCCTGCTGACTATCATAGGATTGCTTGTAAAAGTGGCCAGGGTCAGAGGAAAAGCTGCCAACACTTCTTAGCGTTCTCTATAGATGCAGCCATTTTCTGTGACTGTAATTTCGGCCTTTTCCCAGAAGTCTCTATTCTGCCTATGCAAATTAACAAAAGCAGTGCTTATTCCTCACTTGCTCAAATGTCCTTCCTGTCCAGAAAGCTCTGATTAAGCATGCTTATTTTCTTTTTCTGGGATATTTTAAATTGTTTCGCTGTCCAGTCTGTGGCAGTAGAAAGCTGCTTATGATGCCAGGTTTTGATGAATCCCCAAGGTACAAGTACAGAGGAATATATCAGTCTCTAGGATATGGAACTTTTAGCTAACACATCACAATATGTGATGCTTGCCAAGAAAACACTACATTCTGGAGCGCTGATGATCAGAACATTCTGCTCCTGAAGGATAGAAAAGACAGCTTGATTGAAATAAAGTCTGTTTATATTGACGCTCTCTCTCTCCCTATATATACATACATGCATACACACACACACACAGGTATGTCATGCATTTCTTCAGATTTGTTTCAACCATTTACCATTTATTGGAGAATCCCTACTTTTCAAGTGACTGCAAATGAAGTCATCTCTGGCACTTTTTGTGCAAAGTAAGAGACACACATGACACCTTTTTATAAAAGTCATCGGTTTCTTTGTTACTGTGTACTTTCAAAGCATGGGGCTTTCACACGTCAGGTAAACCTGATTACCACTACACAACAAAAGCAGATGCAGCTTTCTTATCTATGTCGTGATAGAACAGTTGTGAATTGAGTAGAAGAAGGGCCCTGATGTGATACTTATTACATGCAGCCTGTAAGATAGTCAAACATGCAGGCTAGGAAGGAAGATGCAAATATCAATGTATTAGAAAAACACCTAAAGGCGAGTGATATGCTTTCATTCATGCATGGCTAGGAAAAATCGCCATACTGTTGCAAACATTCTTACACCACCAACTGGAAATAAATGATTCTGACATTAAACGTAAAGGTGACAATGCATTTGTATCATCACCCTGAGAAGGATCATCTTGGAATTGAGCCGAGGGCCTCTGCACTCAAAGCCAGAAACACTCCACTAAAATAAGATTCCTGTTGGTGCCAACAATTCTCCATGTTAATGCTTGTTCTAGGTGAGCAGTGAACCGATTGCAGGGCTCTTTTGAAAGCAAGGTCTGAGAACCAACAGATACATCCACACGCCGATTACTTTAGTGTTTTGAGAGAATTCCCTTTCTTGGAACGAGATTGCATGAAATAATCTTCAGGGCTTGGACAATTCCATGGCAAAACGGCACCTATCAACATTGTAGCCAACACAATATAACAACTGTTTCTGCCCGGTTTCGAACCGGGGACCTTTCGCGTGTGAGGCGAACGTGATAACCACTACACTACAGAAACAGATACCTACAGTTGATTTTTCTGTAATGAAACTGCTCCGAACTGGCTATTCCATGGGCCTCTGGCTTTAGATTTCTTTCATGCAACCTGCCCGACATCCCTAGCTGAACGCTCGTACATGCCATGCAAGACCAGATGTTTGGTATTAGCTCAGACTGGGCAGGGCTGAAGCATGAGACTCTAGCAAAGAATTATCCACTACTGCAAAGAAAAAATTGATGTTGGTTTTGAAACGCAAACTTCAAAACAACTTGAAAAGAGTACCAAGAAAAGGGCTCGTCCGGGATTTGAACCCGGGACCTCTCGCACCCAAAGCGAGAATCATACCCCTAGACCAACGAGCCCTCAAAATCCTCTTACCTCTCAAAAGCTAATACCGGCTCTAAGCCCGCAATGAAGATCATGCTGGTATCTTTATGATGCTTGGTCTGTGAATACGCATGAAAGTCAGTCTCAACTTACCCTTTCTCAAACGATAGCACTATCATTTACAAGTGTCTCCTTTTATTCCGTCCCAGCTTTGGACACGTCTTACAGGAAGTCAGCCCTTATTTATATATTTCTTCAGTGGCTGAAGCTTAATGAGAAAGAGTAACAAGTTGTTCATAACAACATAAGAAACACATTGTGCATTTTCTCTTAAATACTCCTTCACTTTGTGCCAAAAGAAATACCAAGGTGAATACCTAGGCCACAGATTCAAGCTAAAGATCTTCCTGCTGAATGCAAGGCGCATTAAAAACTGCATATCGCTGGACTAAAGCATTCCTTGCATAGCCTCTAACATCATAACATAACTGAGCTGCTAGCAGCAAGCTAACCAATACCTTTCTGAAATGAGAATGACATGTGCTTATCTGCTCAATCAGTGCTCAATCAGGCGAGATTTAGAAAAGGTGGAAAGGGTCCAAGTGGATGCCCCTTCCTTTTTAGGGTGGGTCCTGCTGACTATCATAGGATTGCTTGTAAAAGTGGCCAGGGTCAGAGGAAAAGCTGCCAACACTTCTTAGCGTTCTCTATAGATGCAGCCATTTTCTGTGACTGTAATTTCGGCCTTTTCCCAGAAGTCTCTATTCTGCCTATGCAAATTAACAAAAGCAGTGCTTATTCCTCACTTGCTCAAATGTCCTTCCTGTCCAGAAAGCTCTGATTAAGCATGCTTATTTTCTTTTTCTGGGATATTTTAAATTGTTTCGCTGTCCAGTCTGTGGCAGTAGAAAGCTGCTTATGATGCCAGGTTTTGATGAATCCCCAAGGTACAAGTACAGAGGAATATATCAGTCTCTAGGATATGGAACTTTTAGCTAACACATCACAATATGTGATGCTTGCCAAGAAAACACTACATTCTGGAGCGCTGATGATCAGAACATTCTGCTCCTGAAGGATAGAAAAGACAGCTTGATTGAAATAAAGTCTGTTTATATTGACGCTCTCTCTCTCCCTATATATACATACATGCATACACACACACACACAGGTATGTCATGCATTTCTTCAGATTTGTTTCAACCATTTACCATTTATTGGAGAATCCCTACTTTTCAAGTGACTGCAAATGAAGTCATCTCTGGCACTTTTTGTGCAAAGTAAGAGACACACATGACACCTTTTTATAAAAGTCATCGGTTTCTTTGTTACTGTGTACTTTCAAAGCATGGGGCTTTCACACGTCAGGTAAACCTGATTACCACTACACAACAAAAGCAGATGCAGCTTTCTTATCTATGTCGTGATAGAACAGTTGTGAATTGAGTAGAAGAAGGGCCCTGATGTGATACTTATTACATGCAGCCTGTAAGATAGTCAAACATGCAGGCTAGGAAGGAAGATGCAAATATCAATGTATTAGAAAAACACCTAAAGGCGAGTGATATGCTTTCATTCATGCATGGCTAGGAAAAATCGCCATACTGTTGCAAACATTCTTACACCACCAACTGGAAATAAATGATTCTGACATTAAACGTAAAGGTGACAATGCATTTGTATCATCACCCTGAGAAGGATCATCTTGGAATTGAGCCGAGGGCCTCTGCACTCAAAGCCAGAAACACTCCACTAAAATAAGATTCCTGTTGGTGCCAACAATTCTCCATGTTAATGCTTGTTCTAGGTGAGCAGTGAACCGATTGCAGGGCTCTTTTGAAAGCAAGGTCTGAGAACCAACAGATACATCCACACGCCGATTACTTTAGTGTTTTGAGAGAATTCCCTTTCTTGGAACGAGATTGCATGAAATAATCTTCAGGGCTTGGACAATTCCATGGCAAAACGGCACCTATCAACATTGTAGCCAACACAATATAACAACTGTTTCTGCCCGGTTTCGAACCGGGGACCTTTCGCGTGTGAGGCGAACGTGATAACCACTACACTACAGAAACAGATACCTACAGTTGATTTTTCTGTAATGAAACTGCTCCGAACTGGCTATTCCATGGGCCTCTGGCTTTAGATTTCTTTCATGCAACCTGCCCGACATCCCTAGCTGAACGCTCGTACATGCCATGCAAGACCAGATGTTTGGTATTAGCTCAGACTGGGCAGGGCTGAAGCATGAGACTCTAGCAAAGAATTATCCACTACTGCAAAGAAAAAATTGATGTTGGTTTTGAAACGCAAACTTCAAAACAACTTGAAAAGAGTACCAAGAAAAGGGCTCGTCCGGGATTTGAACCCGGGACCTCTCGCACCCAAAGCGAGAATCATACCCCTCGACCAACGAGCCCTCAAAATCCTCTTTCCTCTCAAAAGCTAATACCGGCTCTAAGCCCGCAATGAAGATCATGCTGGTATCTTTATGATGCTTGGTCTGTGAATACGCATGAAAGTCAGTCTCAACTTACCCTTTCTCAAACGATAGCACTATCATTTACAAGTGTCTCCTTTTATTCCGTCCCAGCTTTGGACACGTCTTACAGGAAGTCAGCCCTTATTTATATATTTCTTCAGTGGCTGAAGCTTAATGAGAAAGAGTAACAAGTTGTTCATAACAACATAAGAAACACATTGTGCATTTTCTCTTAAATACTCCTTCACTTTGTGCCAAAAGAAATACCAAGGTGAATACCTAGGCCACAGATTCAAGCTAAAGATCTTCCTGCTGAATGCAAGGCGCAATAAAAACTGCATATCGCTGGACTAAAGCATTCCTTGCATAGCCTCTAACATCATAACATAACTGAGCTGCTAGCAGCAAGCTAACCAATACCTTTCTGAAATGAGAATGACATGTGCTTATCTGCTCAATCAGTGCTCAATCAGGCTCAATCAGGCGAGATTTAGAAAAGGTGGAAAGGGTCCAAGTGGATGCCCCTTCCTTTTTAGGGTGGGTCCTGCTGACTATCATAGGATTGCTTGTAAAAGTGGCCAGGGTCAGAGGAAAAGCTGCCAACACTTCTTAGCGTTCTCTATAGATGCAGCCATTTTCTGTGACTGTAATTTCGGCCTTTTCCCAGAAGTCTCTATTCTGCCTATGCAAATTAACAAAAGCAGTGCTTATTCCTCACTTGCTCAAATGTCCTTCCTGTCCAGAAAGCTCTGATTAAGCATGCTTATTTTCTTTTTCTGGGATATTTTAAATTGTTTCGCTGTCCAGTCTGTGGCAGTAGAAAGCTGCTTATGATGCCAGGTTTTGATGAATCCCCAAGGTACAAGTACAGAGGAATATATCAGTCTCTAGGATATGGAACTTTTAGCTAACACATCACAATATGTGATGCTTGCCAAGAAAACACTACATTCTGGAGCGCTGATGATCAGAACATTCTGCTCCTGAAGGATAGAAAAGACAGCTTGATTGAAATAAAGTCTGTTTATATTGACGCTCTCTCTCTCCCTATATATACATACATGCATACACACACACACACAGGTATGTCATGCATTTCTTCAGATTTGTTTCAACCATTTACCATTTATTGGAGAATCCCTACTTTTCAAGTGACTGCAAATGAAGTCATCTCTGGCACTTTTTGTGCAAAGTAAGAGACACACATGACACCTTTTTATAAAAGTCATCGGTTTCTTTGTTACTGTGTACTTTCAAAGCATGGGGCTTTCACACGTCAGGTAAACCTGATTACCACTACACAACAAAAGCAGATGCAGCTTTCTTATCTATGTCGTGATAGAACAGTTGTGAATTGAGTAGAAGAAGGGCCCTGATGTGATACTTATTACATGCAGCCTGTAAGATAGTCAAACATGCAGGCTAGGAAGGAAGATGCAAATATCAATGTATTAGAAAAACACCTAAAGGCGAGTGATATGCTTTCATTCATGCATGGCTAGGAAAAATCGCCATACTGTTGCAAACATTCTTACACCACCAACTGGAAATAAATGATTCTGACATTAAACGTAAAGGTGACAATGCATTTGTATCATCACCCTGAGAAGGATCATCTTGGAATTGAGCCGAGGGCCTCTGCACTCAAAGCCAGAAACACTCCACTAAAATAAGATTCCTGTTGGTGCCAACAATTCTCCATGTTAATGCTTGTTCTAGGTGAGCAGTGAACCGATTGCAGGGCTCTTTTGAAAGCAAGGTCTGAGAACCAACAGATACATCCACACGCCGATTACTTTAGTGTTTTGAGAGAATTCCCTTTCTTGGAACGAGATTGCATGAAATAATCTTCAGGGCTTGGACAATTCCATGGCAAAACGGCACCTATCAACATTGTAGCCAACACAATATAACAACTGTTTCTGCCCGGTTTCGAACCGGGGACCTTTCGCGTGTGAGGCGAACGTGATAACCACTACACTACAGAAACAGATACCTACAGTTGATTTTTCTGTAATGAAACTGCTCCGAACTGGCTATTCCATGGGCCTCTGGCTTTAGATTTCTTTCATGCAACCTGCCCGACATCCCTAGCTGAACGCTCGTACATGCCATGCAAGACCAGATGTTTGGTATTAGCTCAGACTGGGCAGGGCTGAAGCATGAGACTCTAGCAAAGAATTATCCACTACTGCAAAGAAAAAATTGATGTTGGTTTTGAAACGCAAACTTCAAAACAACTTGAAAAGAGTACCAAGAAAAGGGCTCGTCCGGGATTTGAACCCGGGACCTCTCGCACCCAAAGCGAGAATCATACCCCTAGACCAACGAGCCCTCAAAATCCTCTTACCTCTCAAAAGCTAATACCGGCTCTAAGCCCGCAATGAAGATCATGCTGGTATCTTTATGATGCTTGGTCTGTGAATACGCATGAAAGTCAGTCTCAACTTACCCTTTCTCAAACGATAGCACTATCATTTACAAGTGTCTCCTTTTATTCCGTCCCAGCTTTGGACACGTCTTACAGGAAGTCAGCCCTTATTTATATATTTCTTCAGTGGCTGAAGCTTAATGAGAAAGAGTAACAAGTTGTTCATAACAACATAAGAAACACATTGTGCATTTTCTCTTAAATACTCCTTCACTTTGTGCCAAAAGAAATACCAAGGTGAATACCTAGGCCACAGATTCAAGCTAAAGATCTTCCTGCTGAATGCAAGGCGCATTAAAAACTGCATATCGCTGGACTAAAGCATTCCTTGCATAGCCTCTAACATCATAACATAACTGAGCTGCTAGCAGCAAGCTAACCAATACCTTTCTGAAATGAGAATGACATGTGCTTATCTGCTCAATCAGTGCTCAATCAGGCGAGATTTAGAAAAGGTGGAAAGGGTCCAAGTGGATGCCCCTTCCTTTTTAGGGTGGGTCCTGCTGACTATCATAGGATTGCTTGTAAAAGTGGCCAGGGTCAGAGGAAAAGCTGCCAACACTTCTTAGCGTTCTCTATAGATGCAGCCATTTTCTGTGACTGTAATTTCGGCCTTTTCCCAGAAGTCTCTATTCTGCCTATGCAAATTAACAAAAGCAGTGCTTATTCCTCACTTGCTCAAATGTCCTTCCTGTCCAGAAAGCTCTGATTAAGCATGCTTATTTTCTTTTTCTGGGATATTTTAAATTGTTTCGCTGTCCAGTCTGTGGCAGTAGAAAGCTGCTTATGATGCCAGGTTTTGATGAATCCCCAAGGTACAAGTACAGAGGAATATATCAGTCTCTAGGATATGGAACTTTTAGCTAACACATCACAATATGTGATGCTTGCCAAGAAAACACTACATTCTGGAGCGCTGATGATCAGAACATTCTGCTCCTGAAGGATAGAAAAGACAGCTTGATTGAAATAAAGTCTGTTTATATTGACGCTCTCTCTCTCCCTATATATACATACATGCATACACACACACACACAGGTATGTCATGCATTTCTTCAGATTTGTTTCAACCATTTACCATTTATTGGAGAATCCCTACTTTTCAAGTGACTGCAAATGAAGTCATCTCTGGCACTTTTTGTGCAAAGTAAGAGACACACATGACACCTTTTTATAAAAGTCATCGGTTTCTTTGTTACTGTGTACTTTCAAAGCATGGGGCTTTCACACGTCAGGTAAACCTGATTACCACTACACAACAAAAGCAGATGCAGCTTTCTTATCTATGTCGTGATAGAACAGTTGTGAATTGAGTAGAAGAAGGGCCCTGATGTGATACTTATTACATGCAGCCTGTAAGATAGTCAAACATGCAGGCTAGGAAGGAAGATGCAAATATCAATGTATTAGAAAAACACCTAAAGGCGAGTGATATGCTTTCATTCATGCATGGCTAGGAAAAATCGCCATACTGTTGCAAACATTCTTACACCACCAACTAGAAATAAATGATTCTGACATTAAACGTAAAGGTGACAATGCATTTGTATCATCACCCTGAGAAGGATCATCTTGGAATTGAGCCGAGGGCCTCTGCACTCAAAGCCAGAAACACTCCACTAAAATAAGATTCCTGTTGGTGCCAACAATTCTCCATGTTAATGCTTGTTCTAGGTGAGCAGTGAACCGATTGCAGGGCTCTTTTGAAAGCAAGGTCTGAGAACCAACAGATACATCCACACGCCGATTACTTTAGTGTTTTGAGAGAATTCCCTTTCTTGGAACGAGATTGCATGAAATAATCTTCAGGGCTTGGACAATTCCATGGCAAAACGGCACCTATCAACATTGTAGCCAACACAATATAACAACTGTTTCTGCCCGGTTTCGAACCGGGGACCTTTCGCGTGTGAGGCGAACGTGATAACCACTACACTACAGAAACAGATACCTACAGTTGATTTTTCTGTAATGAAACTGCTCCGAACTGGCTATTCCATGGGCCTCTGGCTTTAGATTTCTTTCATGCAACCTGCCCGACATCCCTAGCTGAACGCTCGTACATGCCATGCAAGACCAGATGTTTGGTATTAGCTCAGACTGGGCAGGGCTGAAGCATGAGACTCTAGCAAAGAATTATCCACTACTGCAAAGAAAAAATTGATGTTGGTTTTGAAACGCAAACTTCAAAACAACTTGAAAAGAGTACCAAGAAAAGGGCTCGTCCGGGATTTGAACCCGGGACCTCTCGCACCCAAAGCGAGAATCATACCCCTAGACCAACGAGCCCTCAAAATCCTCTTACCTCTCAAAAGCTAATACCGGCTCTAAGCCCGCAATGAAGATCATGCTGGTATCTTTATGATGCTTGGTCTGTGAATACGCATGAAAGTCAGTCTCAACTTACCCTTTCTCAAACGATAGCACTATCATTTACAAGTGTCTCCTTTTATTCCGTCCCAGCTTTGGACACGTCTTACAGGAAGTCAGCCCTTATTTATATATTTCTTCAGTGGCTGAAGCTTAATGAGAAAGAGTAACAAGTTGTTCATAACAACATAAGAAACACATTGTGCATTTTCTCTTAAATACTCCTTCACTTTGTGCCAAAAGAAATACCAAGGTGAATACCTAGGCCACAGATTCAAGCTAAAGATCTTCCTGCTGAATGCAAGGCGCATTAAAAACTGCATATCGCTGGACTAAAGCATTCCTTGCATAGCCTCTAACATCATAACATAACTGAGCTGCTAGCAGCAAGCTAACCAATACCTTTCTGAAATGAGAATGACATGTGCTTATCTGCTCAATCAGTGCTCAATCAGGCTCGATCAGGCGAGATTTAGAAAAGGTGGAAAGGGTCCAAGTGGATGCCCCTTCCTTTTTAGGGTGGGTCCTGCTGACTATCATAGGATTGCTTGTAAAAGTGGCCAGGGTCAGAGGAAAAGCTGCCAACACTTCTTAGCGTTCTCTATAGATGCAGCCATTTTCTGTGACTGTAATTTCGGCCTTTTCCCAGAAGTCTCTATTCTGCCTATGCAAATTAACAAAAGCAGTGCTTATTCCTCACTTGCTCAAATGTCCTTCCTGTCCAGAAAGCTCTGATTAAGCATGCTTATTTTCTTTTTCTGGGATATTTTAAATTGTTTCGCTGTCCAGTCTGTGGCAGTAGAAAGCTGCTTATGATGCCAGGTTTTGATGAATCCCCAAGGTACAAGTACAGAGGAATATATCAGTCTCTAGGATATGGAACTTTTAGCTAACACATCACAATATGTGATGCTTGCCAAGAAAACACTACATTCTGGAGCGCTGATGATCAGAACATTCTGCTCCTGAAGGATAGAAAAGACAGCTTGATTGAAATAAAGTCTGTTTATATTGACGCTCTCTCTCTCCCTATATATACATACATGCATACACACACACACACAGGTATGTCATGCATTTCTTCAGATTTGTTTCAACCATTTACCATTTATTGGAGAATCCCTACTTTTCAAGTGACTGCAAATGAAGTCATCTCTGGCACTTTTTGTGCAAAGTAAGAGACACACATGACACCTTTTTATAAAAGTCATCGGTTTCTTTGTTACTGTGTACTTTCAAAGCATGGGGCTTTCACACGTCAGGTAAACCTGATTACCACTACACAACAAAAGCAGATGCAGCTTTCTTATCTATGTCGTGATAGAACAGTTGTGAATTGAGTAGAAGAAGGGCCCTGATGTGATACTTATTACATGCAGCCTGTAAGATAGTCAAACATGCAGGCTAGGAAGGAAGATGCAAATATCAATGTATTAGAAAAACACCTAAAGGCGAGTGATATGCTTTCATTCATGCATGGCTAGGAAAAATCGCCATACTGTTGCAAACATTCTTACACCACCAACTGGAAATAAATGATTCTGACATTAAACGTAAAGGTGACAATGCATTTGTATCATCACCCTGAGAAGGATCATCTTGGAATTGAGCCGAGGGCCTCTGCACTCAAAGCCAGAAACACTCCACTAAAATAAGATTCCTGTTGGTGCCAACAATTCTCCATGTTAATGCTTGTTCTAGGTGAGCAGTGAACCGATTGCAGGGCTCTTTTGAAAGCAAGGTCTGAGAACCAACAGATACATCCACACGCCGATTACTTTAGTGTTTTGAGAGAATTCCCTTTCTTGGAACGAGATTGCATGAAATAATCTTCAGGGCTTGGACAATTCCATGGCAAAACGGCACCTATCAACATTGTAGCCAACACAATATAACAACTGTTTCTGCCCGGTTTCGAACCGGGGACCTTTCGCGTGTGAGGCGAACGTGATAACCACTACACTACAGAAACAGATACCTACAGTTGATTTTTCTGTAATGAAACTGCTCCGAACTGGCTATTCCATGGGCCTCTGGCTTTAGATTTCTTTCATGCAACCTGCCCGACATCCCTAGCTGAACGCTCGTACATGCCATGCAAGACCAGATGTTTGGTATTAGCTCAGACTGGGCAGGGCTGAAGCATGAGACTCTAGCAAAGAATTATCCACTACTGCAAAGAAAAAATTGATGTTGGTTTTGAAACGCAAACTTCAAAACAACTTGAAAAGAGTACCAAGAAAAGGGCTCGTCCGGGATTTGAACCCGGGACCTCTCGCACCCAAAGCGAGAATCATACCCCTAGACCAACGAGCCCTCAAAATCCTCTTACCTCTCAAAAGCTAATACCGGCTCTAAGCCCGCAATGAAGATCATGCTGGTATCTTTATGATGCTTGGTCTGTGAATACGCATGAAAGTCAGTCTCAACTTACCCTTTCTCAAACGATAGCACTATCATTTACAAGTGTCTCCTTTTATTCCGTCCCAGCTTTGGACACGTCTTACAGGAAGTCAGCCCTTATTTATATATTTCTTCAGTGGCTGAAGCTTAATGAGAAAGAGTAACAAGTTGTTCATAACAACATAAGAAACACATTGTGCATTTTCTCTCAAATACTCCTTCACTTTGTGCCAAAAGAAATACCAAGGTGAATACCTAGGCCACAGATTCAAGCTAAAGATCTTCCTGCTGAATGCAAGGCGCAATAAAAACTGCATATCGCTGGACTAAAGCATTCCTTGCATAGCCTCTAACATCATAACATAACTGAGCTGCTAGCAGCAAGCTAACCAATACCTTTCTGAAATGAGAATGACATGTGCTTATCTGCTCAATCAGTGCTCAATCAGGCTCGATCAGGCGAGATTTAGAAAAGGTGGAAAGGGTCCAAGTGGATGCCCCTTCCTTTTTAGGGTGGGTCCTGCTGACTATCATAGGATTGCTTGTAAAAGTGGCCAGGGTCAGAGGAAAAGCTGCCAACACTTCTTAGCGTTCTCTATAGATGCAGCCATTTTCTGTGACTGTAATTTCGGCCTTTTCCCAGAAGTCTCTATTCTGCCTATGCAAATTAACAAAAGCAGTGCTTATTCCTCACTTGCTCAAATGTCCTTCCTGTCCAGAAAGCTCTGATTAAGCATGCTTATTTTCTTTTTCTGGGATATTTTAAATTGTTTCGCTGTCCAGTCTGTGGCAGTAGAAAGCTGCTTATGATGCCAGGTTTTGATGAATCCCCAAGGTACAAGTACAGAGGAATATATCAGTCTCTAGGATATGGAACTTTTAGCTAACACATCACAATATGTGATGCTTGCCAAGAAAACACTACATTCTGGAGCGCTGATGATCAGAACATTCTGCTCCTGAAGGATAGAAAAGACAGCTTGATTGAAATAAAGTCTGTTTATATTGACGCTCTCTCTCTCCCTATATATACATACATGCATACACACACACACACAGGTATGTCATGCATTTCTTCAGATTTGTTTCAACCATTTACCATTTATTGGAGAATCCCTACTTTTCAAGTGACTGCAAATGAAGTCATCTCTGGCACTTTTTGTGCAAAGTAAGAGACACACATGACACCTTTTTATAAAAGTCATCGGTTTCTTTGTTACTGTGTACTTTCAAAGCATGGGGCTTTCACACGTCAGGTAAACCTGATTACCACTACACAACAAAAGCAGATGCAGCTTTCTTATCTATGTCGTGATAGAACAGTTGTGAATTGAGTAGAAGAAGGGCCCTGATGTGATACTTATTACATGCAGCCTGTAAGATAGTCAAACATGCAGGCTAGGAAGGAAGATGCAAATATCAATGTATTAGAAAAACACCTAAAGGCGAGTGATATGCTTTCATTCATGCATGGCTAGGAAAAATCGCCATACTGTTGCAAACATTCTTACACCACCAACTGGAAATAAATGATTCTGACATTAAACGTAAAGGTGACAATGCATTTGTATCATCACCCTGAGAAGGATCATCTTGGAATTGAGCCGAGGGCCTCTGCACTCAAAGCCAGAAACACTCCACTAAAATAAGATTCCTGTTGGTGCCAACAATTCTCCATGTTAATGCTTGTTCTAGGTGAGCAGTGAACCGATTGCAGGGCTCTTTTGAAAGCAAGGTCTGAGAACCAACAGATACATCCACACGCCGATTACTTTAGTGTTTTGAGAGAATTCCCTTTCTTGGAACGAGATTGCATGAAATAATCTTCAGGGCTTGGACAATTCCATGGCAAAACGGCACCTATCAACATTGTAGCCAACACAATATAACAACTGTTTCTGCCCGGTTTCGAACCGGGGACCTTTCGCGTGTGAGGCGAACGTGATAACCACTACACTACAGAA
The DNA here is from genome assembly GCF_964204655.1 of Triturus cristatus. Classification (NCBI taxonomy): domain Eukaryota; kingdom Metazoa; phylum Chordata; class Amphibia; order Caudata; family Salamandridae; genus Triturus; species Triturus cristatus. Next base: position 735,911,736 of record NC_140591.1, on the reverse strand, counting down.
ACAGATACCTACAGTTGATTTTTCTGTAATGAAACTGCTCCGAACTGGCTATTCCATGGGCCTCTGGCTTTAGATTTCTTTCATGCAACCTGCCCGACATCCCTAGCTGAACGCTCGTACATGCCATGCAAGACCAGATGTTTGGTATTAGCTCAGACTGGGCAGGGCTGAAGCATGAGACTCTAGCAAAGAATTATCCACTACTGCAAAGAAAAAATTGATGTTGGTTTTGAAACGCAAACTTCAAAACAACTTGAAAAGAGTACCAAGAAAAGGGCTCGTCCGGGATTTGAACCCGGGACCTCTCGCACCCAAAGCGAGAATCATACCCCTCGACCAACGAGCCCTCAAAATCCTCTTACCTCTCAAAAGCTAATACCGGCTCTAAGCCCGCAATGAAGATCATGCTGGTATCTTTATGATGCTTGGTCTGTGAATACGCATGAAAGTCAGTCTCAACTTACCCTTTCTCAAACGATAGCACTATCATTTACAAGTGTCTCCTTTTATTCCGTCCCAGCTTTGGACACGTCTTACAGGAAGTCAGCCCTTATTTATATATTTCTTCAGTGGCTGAAGCTTAATGAGAAAGAGTAACAAGTTGTTCATAACAACATAAGAAACACATTGTGCATTTTCTCTTAAATACTCCTTCACTTTGTGCCAAAAGAAATACCAAGGTGAATACCTAGGCCACAGATTCAAGCTAAAGATCTTCCTGCTGAATGCAAGGCGCAATAAAAACTGCATATCGCTGGACTAAAGCATTCCTTGCATATCCTCTAACATCATAACATAACTGAGCTGCTAGCAGCAAGCTAACCAATACCTTTCTGAAATGAGAATGACATGTGCTTATCTGCTCAATCAGTGCTCAATCAGGCTCGATCAGGCGAGATTTAGAAAAGGTGGAAAGGGTCCAAGTGGATGCCCCTTCCTTTTTAGGGTGGGTCCTGCTGACTATCATAGGATTGCTTGTAAAAGTGGCCAGGGTCAGAGGAAAAGCTGCCAACACTTCTTAGCGTTCTCTATAGATGCAGCCATTTTCTGTGACTGTAATTTCGGCCTTTTCCCAGAAGTCTCTATTCTGCCTATGCAAATTAACAAAAGCAGTGCTTATTCCTCACTTGCTCAAATGTCCTTCCTGTCCAGAAAGCTCTGATTAAGCATGCTTATTTTCTTTTTCTGGGATATTTTAAATTGTTTCGCTGTCCAGTCTGTGGCAGTAGAAAGCTGCTTATGATGCCAGGTTTTGATGAATCCCCAAGGTACAAGTACAGAGGAATATATCAGTCTCTAGGATATGGAACTTTTAGCTAACACATCACAATATGTGATGCTTGCCAAGAAAACACTACATTCTGGAGCGCTGATGATCAGAACATTCTGCTCCTGAAGGATAGAAAAGACAGCTTGATTGAAATAAAGTCTGTTTATATTGACGCTCTCTCTCTCCCTATATATACATACATGCATACACACACACACACAGGTATGTCATGCATTTCTTCAGATTTGTTTCAACCATTTACCATTTATTGGAGAATCCCTACTTTTCAAGTGACTGCAAATGAAGTCATCTCTGGCACTTTTTGTGCAAAGTAAGAGACACACATGACACCTTTTTATAAAAGTCATCGGTTTCTTTGTTACTGTGTACTTTCAAAGCATGGGGCTTTCACACGTCAGGTAAACCTGATTACCACTACACAACAAAAGCAGATGCAGCTTTCTTATCTATGTCGTGATAGAACAGTTGTGAATTGAGTAGAAGAAGGGCCCTGATGTGATACTTATTACATGCAGCCTGTAAGATAGTCAAACATGCAGGCTAGGAAGGAAGATGCAAATATCAATGTATTAGAAAAACACCTAAAGGCGAGTGATATGCTTTCATTCATGCATGGCTAGGAAAAATCGCCATACTGTTGCAAACATTCTTACACCACCAACTGGAAATAAATGATTCTGACATTAAACGTAAAGGTGACAATGCATTTGTATCATCACCCTGAGAAGGATCATCTTGGAATTGAGCCGAGGGCCTCTGCACTCAAAGCCAGAAACACTCCACTAAAATAAGATTCCTGTTGGTGCCAACAATTCTCCATGTTAATGCTTGTTCTAGGTGAGCAGTGAACCGATTGCAGGGCTCTTTTGAAAGCAAGGTCTGAGAACCAACAGATACATCCACACGCCGATTACTTTAGTGTTTTGAGAGAATTCCCTTTCTTGGAACGAGATTGCATGAAATAATCTTCAGGGCTTGGACAATTCCATGGCAAAACGGCACCTATCAACATTGTAGCCAACACAATATAACAACTGTTTCTGCCCGGTTTCGAACCGGGGACCTTTCGCGTGTGAGGCGAACGTGATAACCACTACACTACAGAAACAGATACCTACAGTTGATTTTTCTGTAATGAAACTGCTCCGAACTGGCTATTCCATGGGCCTCTGGCTTTAGATTTCTTTCATGCAACCTGCCCGACATCCCTAGCTGAACGCTCGTACATGCCATGCAAGACCAGATGTTTGGTATTAGCTCAGACTGGGCAGGGCTGAAGCATGAGACTCTAGCAAAGAATTATCCACTACTGCAAAGAAAAAATTGATGTTGGTTTTGAAACGCAAACTTCAAAACAACTTGAAAAGAGTACCAAGAAAAGGGCTCGTCCGGGATTTGAACCCGGGACCTCTCGCACCCAAAGCGAGAATCATACCCCTAGACCAACGAGCCCTCAAAATCCTCTTACCTCTCAAAAGCTAATACCGGCTCTAAGCCCGCAATGAAGATCATGCTGGTATCTTTATGATGCTTGGTCTGTGAATACGCATGAAAGTCAGTCTCAACTTACCCTTTCTCAAACGATAGCACTATCATTTACAAGTGTCTCCTTTTATTCCGTCCCAGCTTTGGACACGTCTTACAGGAAGTCAGCCCTTATTTATATATTTCTTCAGTGGCTGAAGCTTAATGAGAAAGAGTAACAAGTTGTTCATAACAACATAAGAAACACATTGTGCATTTTCTCTTAAATACTCCTTCACTTTGTGCCAAAAGAAATACCAAGGTGAATACCTAGGCCACAGATTCAAGCTAAAGATCTTCCTGCTGAATGCAAGGCGCATTAAAAACTGCATATCGCTGGACTAAAGCATTCCTTGCATAGCCTCTAACATCATAACATAACTGAGCTGCTAGCAGCAAGCTAACCAATACCTTTCTGAAATGAGAATGACATGTGCTTATCTGCTCAATCAGTGCTCAATCAGGCTCGATCAGGCGAGATTTAGAAAAGGTGGAAAGGGTCCAAGTGGATGCCCCTTCCTTTTTAGGGTGGGTCCTGCTGACTATCATAGGATTGCTTGTAAAAGTGGCCAGGGTCAGAGGAAAAGCTGCCAACACTTCTTAGCGTTCTCTATAGATGCAGCCATTTTCTGTGACTGTAATTTCGGCCTTTTCCCAGAAGTCTCTATTCTGCCTATGCAAATTAACAAAAGCAGTGCTTATTCCTCACTTGCTCAAATGTCCTTCCTGTCCAGAAAGCTCTGATTAAGCATGCTTATTTTCTTTTTCTGGGATATTTTAAATTGTTTCGCTGTCCAGTCTGTGGCAGTAGAAAGCTGCTTATGATGCCAGGTTTTGATGAATCCCCAAGGTACAAGTACAGAGGAATATATCAGTCTCTAGGATATGGAACTTTTAGCTAACACATCACAATATGTGATGCTTGCCAAGAAAACACTACATTCTGGAGCGCTGATGATCAGAACATTCTGCTCCTGAAGGATAGAAAAGACAGCTTGATTGAAATAAAGTCTGTTTATATTGACGCTCTCTCTCTCCCTATATATACATACATGCATACACACACACACACAGGTATGTCATGCATTTCTTCAGATTTGTTTCAACCATTTACCATTTATTGGAGAATCCCTACTTTTCAAGTGACTGCAAATGAAGTCATCTCTGGCACTTTTTGTGCAAAGTAAGAGACACACATGACACCTTTTTATAAAAGTCATCGGTTTCTTTGTTACTGTGTACTTTCAAAGCATGGGGCTTTCACACGTCAGGTAAACCTGATTACCACTACACAACAAAAGCAGATGCAGCTTTCTTATCTATGTCGTGATAGAACAGTTGTGAATTGAGTAGAAGAAGGGCCCTGATGTGATACTTATTACATGCAGCCTGTAAGATAGTCAAACATGCAGGCTAGGAAGGAAGATGCAAATATCAATGTATTAGAAAAACACCTAAAGGCGAGTGATATGCTTTCATTCATGCATGGCTAGGAAAAATCGCCATACTGTTGCAAACATTCTTACACCACCAACTAGAAATAAATGATTCTGACATTAAACGTAAAGGTGACAATGCATTTGTATCATCACCCTGAGAAGGATCATCTTGGAATTGAGCCGAGGGCCTCTGCACTCAAAGCCAGAAACACTCCACTAAAATAAGATTCCTGTTGGTGCCAACAATTCTCCATGTTAATGCTTGTTCTAGGTGAGCAGTGAACCGATTGCAGGGCTCTTTTGAAAGCAAGGTCTGAGAACCAACAGATACATCCACACGCCGATTACTTTAGTGTTTTGAGAGAATTCCCTTTCTTGGAACGAGATTGCATGAAATAATCTTCAGGGCTTGGACAATTCCATGGCAAAACGGCACCTATCAACATTGTAGCCAACACAATATAACAACTGTTTCTGCCCGGTTTCGAACCGGGGACCTTTCGCGTGTGAGGCGAACGTGATAACCACTACACTACAGAAACAGATACCTACAGTTGATTTTTCTGTAATGAAACTGCTCCGAACTGGCTATTCCATGGGCCTCTGGCTTTAGATTTCTTTCATGCAACCTGCCCGACATCCCTAGCTGAACGCTCGTACATGCCATGCAAGACCAGATGTTTGGTATTAGCTCAGACTGGGCAGGGCTGAAGCATGAGACTCTAGCAAAGAATTATCCACTACTGCAAAGAAAAAATTGATGTTGGTTTTGAAACGCAAACTTCAAAACAACTTGAAAAGAGTACCAAGAAAAGGGCTCGTCCGGGATTTGAACCCGGGACCTCTCGCACCCAAAGCGAGAATCATACCCCTAGACCAACGAGCCCTCAAAATCCTCTTACCTCTCAAAAGCTAATACCGGCTCTAAGCCCGCAATGAAGATCATGCTGGTATCTTTATGATGCTTGGTCTGTGAATACGCATGAAAGTCAGTCTCAACTTATCCTTTCTCAAACGATAGCACTATCATTTACAAGTGTCTCCTTTTATTCCGTCCCAGCTTTGGACACGTCTTACAGGAAGTCAGCCCTTATTTATATATTTCTTCAGTGGCTGAAGCTTAATGAGAAAGAGTAACAAGTTGTTCATAACAACATAAGAAACACATTGTGCATTTTCTCTTAAATACTCCTTCACTTTGTGCCAAAAGAAATACCAAGGTGAATACCTAGGCCACAGATTCAAGCTAAAGATCTTCCTGCTGAATGCAAGGCGCATTAAAAACTGCATATCGCTGGACTAAAGCATTCCTTGCATAGCCTCTAACATCATAACATAACTGAGCTGCTAGCAGCAAGCTAACCAATACCTTTCTGAAATGAGAATGACATGTGCTTATCTGCTCAATCAGTGCTCAATCAGGCTCGATCAGGCGAGATTTAGAAAAGGTGGAAAGGGTCCAAGTGGATGCCCCTTCCTTTTTAGGGTGGGTCCTGCTGACTATCATAGGATTGCTTGTAAAAGTGGCCAGGGTCAGAGGAAAAGCTGCCAACACTTCTTAGCGTTCTCTATAGATGCAGCCATTTTCTGTGACTGTAATTTCGGCCTTTTCCCAGAAGTCTCTATTCTGCCTATGCAAATTAACAAAAGCAGTGCTTATTCCTCACTTGCTCAAATGTCCTTCCTGTCCAGAAAGCTCTGATTAAGCATGCTTATTTTCTTTTTCTGGGATATTTTAAATTGTTTCGCTGTCCAGTCTGTGGCAGTAGAAAGCTGCTTATGATGCCAGGTTTTGATGAATCCCCAAGGTACAAGTACAGAGGAATATATCAGTCTCTAGGATATGGAACTTTTAGCTAACACATCACAATATGTGATGCTTGCCAAGAAAACACTACATTCTGGAGCGCTGATGATCAGAACATTCTGCTCCTGAAGGATAGAAAAGACAGCTTGATTGAAATAAAGTCTGTTTATATTGACGCTCTCTCTCTCCCTATATATACATACATGCATACACACACACACACAGGTATGTCATGCATTTCTTCAGATTTGTTTCAACCATTTACCATTTATTGGAGAATCCCTACTTTTCAAGTGACTGCAAATGAAGTCATCTCTGGCACTTTTTGTGCAAAGTAAGAGACACACATGACACCTTTTTATAAAAGTCATCGGTTTCTTTGTTACTGTGTACTTTCAAAGCATGGGGCTTTCACACGTCAGGTAAACCTGATTACCACTACACAACAAAAGCAGATGCAGCTTTCTTATCTATGTCGTGATAGAACAGTTGTGAATTGAGTAGAAGAAGGGCCCTGATGTGATACTTATTACATGCAGCCTGTAAGATAGTCAAACATGCAGGCTAGGAAGGAAGATGCAAATATCAATGTATTAGAAAAACACCTAAAGGCGAGTGATATGCTTTCATTCATGCATGGCTAGGAAAAATCGCCATACTGTTGCAAACATTCTTACACCACCAACTGGAAATAAATGATTCTGACATTAAACGTAAAGGTGACAATGCATTTGTATCATCACCCTGAGAAGGATCATCTTGGAATTGAGCCGAGGGCCTCTGCACTCAAAGCCAGAAACACTCCACTAAAATAAGATTCCTGTTGGTGCCAACAATTCTCCATGTTAATGCTTGTTCTAGGTGAGCAGTGAACCGATTGCAGGGCTCTTTTGAAAGCAAGGTCTGAGAACCAACAGATACATCCACACGCCGATTACTTTAGTGTTTTGAGAGAATTCCCTTTCTTGGAACGAGATTGCATGAAATAATCTTCAGGGCTTGGACAATTCCATGGCAAAACAGCACCTATCAACATTGTAGCCAACACAATATAACAACTGTTTCTGCCCGGTTTCGAACCGGGGACCTTTCGCGTGTGAGGCGAACGTGATAACCACTACACTACAGAAACAGATACCTACAGTTGATTTTTCTGTAATGAAACTGCTCCGAACTGGCTATTCCATGGGCCTCTGGCTTTAGATTTCTTTCATGCAACCTGCCCGACATCCCTAGCTGAACGCTCGTACATGCCATGCAAGACCAGATGTTTGGTATTAGCTCAGACTGGGCAGGGCTGAAGCATGAGACTCTAGCAAAGAATTATCCACTACTGCAAAGAAAAAATTGATGTTGGTTTTGAAACGCAAACTTCAAAACAACTTGAAAAGAGTACCAAGAAAAGGGCTCGTCCGGGATTTGAACCCGGGACCTCTCGCACCCAAAGCGAGAATCATACCCCTAGACCAACGAGCCCTCAAAATCCTCTTACCTCTCAAAAGCTAATACCGGCTCTAAGCCCGCAATGAAGATCATGCTGGTATCTTTATGATGCTTGGTCTGTGAATACGCATGAAAGTCAGTCTCAACTTACCCTTTCTCAAACGATAGCACTATCATTTACAAGTGTCTCCTTTTATTCCGTCCCAGCTTTGGACACGTCTTACAGGAAGTCAGCCCTTATTTATATATTTCTTCAGTGGCTGAAGCTTAATGAGAAAGAGTAACAAGTTGTTCATAACAACATAAGAAACACATTGTGCATTTTCTCTTAAATACTCCTTCACTTTGTGCCAAAAGAAATACCAAGGTGAATACCTAGGCCACAGATTCAAGCTAAAGATCTTCCTGCTGAATGCAAGGCGCATTAAAAACTGCATATCGCTGGACTAAAGCATTCCTTGCATAGCCTCTAACATCATAACATAACTGAGCTGCTAGCAGCAAGCTAACCAATACCTTTCTGAAATGAGAATGACATGTGCTTATCTGCTCAATCAGTGCTCAATCAGGCTCGATCAGGCGAGATTTAGAAAAGGTGGAAAGGGTCCAAGTGGATGCCCCTTCCTTTTTAGGGTGGGTCCTGCTGACTATCATAGGATTGCTTGTAAAAGTGGCCAGGGTCAGAGGAAAAGCTGCCAACACTTCTTAGCGTTCTCTATAGATGCAGCCATTTTCTGTGACTGTAATTTCGGCCTTTTCCCAGAAGTCTCTATTCTGCCTATGCAAATTAACAAAAGCAGTGCTTATTCCTCACTTGCTCAAATGTCCTTCCTGTCCAGAAAGCTCTGATTAAGCATGCTTATTTTCTTTTTCTGGGATATTTTAAATTGTTTCGCTGTCCAGTCTGTGGCAGTAGAAAGCTGCTTATGATGCCAGGTTTTGATGAATCCCCAAGGTACAAGTACAGAGGAATATATCAGTCTCTAGGATATGGAACTTTTAGCTAACACATCACAATATGTGATGCTTGCCAAGAAAACACTACATTCTGGAGCGCTGATGATCAGAACATTCTGCTCCTGAAGGATAGAAAAGACAGCTTGATTGAAATAAAGTCTGTTTATATTGACGCTCTCTCTCTCCCTATATATACATACATGCATACACACACACACACAGGTATGTCATGCATTTCTTCAGATTTGTTTCAACCATTTACCATTTATTGGAGAATCCCTACTTTTCAAGTGACTGCAAATGAAGTCATCTCTGGCACTTTTTGTGCAAAGTAAGAGACACACATGACACCTTTTTATAAAAGTCATCGGTTTCTTTGTTACTGTGTACTTTCAAAGCATGGGGCTTTCACACGTCAGGTAAACCTGATTACCACTACACAACAAAAGCAGATGCAGCTTTCTTATCTATGTCGTGATAGAACAGTTGTGAATTGAGTAGAAGAAGGGCCCTGATGTGATACTTATTACATGCAGCCTGTAAGATAGTCAAACATGCAGGCTAGGAAGGAAGATGCAAATATCAATGTATTAGAAAAACACCTAAAGGCGAGTGATATGCTTTCATTCATGCATGGCTAGGAAAAATCGCCATACTGTTGCAAACATTCTTACACCACCAACTGGAAATAAATGATTCTGACATTAAACGTAAAGGTGACAATGCATTTGTATCATCACCCTGAGAAGGATCATCTTGGAATTGAGCCGAGGGCCTCTGCACTCAAAGCCAGAAACACTCCACTAAAATAAGATTCCTGTTGGTGCCAACAATTCTCCATGTTAATGCTTGTTCTAGGTGAGCAGTGAACCGATTGCAGGGCTCTTTTGAAAGCAAGGTCTGAGAACCAACAGATACATCCACACGCCGATTACTTTAGTGTTTTGAGAGAATTCCCTTTCTTGGAACGAGATTGCATGAAATAATCTTCAGGGCTTGGACAATTCCATGGCAAAACGGCACCTATCAACATTGTAGCCAACACAATATAACAACTGTTTCTGCCCGGTTTCGAACCGGGGACCTTTCGCGTGTGAGGCGAACGTGATAACCACTACACTACAGAAACAGATACCTACAGTTGATTTTTCTGTAATGAAACTGCTCCGAACTGGCTATTCCATGGGCCTCTGGCTTTAGATTTCTTTCATGCAACCTGCCCGACATCCCTAGCTGAACGCTCGTACATGCCATGCAAGACCAGATGTTTGGTATTAGCTCAGACTGGGCAGGGCTGAAGCATGAGACTCTAGCAAAGAATTATCCACTACTGCAAAGAAAAAATTGATGTTGGTTTTGAAACGCAAACTTCAAAACAACTTGAAAAGAGTACCAAGAAAAGGGCTCGTCCGGGATTTGAACCCGGGACCTCTCGCACCCAAAGCGAGAATCATACCCCTAGACCAACGAGCCCTCAAAATCCTCTTACCTCTCAAAAGCTAATACCGGCTCTAAGCCCGCAATGAAGATCATGCTGGTATCTTTATGATGCTTGGTCTGTGAATACGCATGAAAGTCAGTCTCAACTTACCCTTTCTCAAACGATAGCACTATCATTTACAAGTGTCTCCTTTTATTCCGTCCCAGCTTTGGACACGTCTTACAGGAAGTCAGCCCTTATTTATATATTTCTTCAGTGGCTGAAGCTTAATGAGAAAGAGTAACAAGTTGTTCATAACAACATAAGAAACACATTGTGCATTTTCTCTCAAATACTCCTTCACTTTGTGCCAAAAGAAATACCAAGGTGAATACCTAGGCCACAGATTCAAGCTAAAGATCTTCCTGCTGAATGCAAGGCGCAATAAAAACTGCATATCGCTGGACTAAAGCATTCCTTGCATAGCCTCTAACATCATAACATAACTGAGCTGCTAGCAGCAAGCTAACCAATACCTTTCTGAAATGAGAATGACATGTGCTTATCTGCTCAATCAGTGCTCAATCAGGCTCGATCAGGCGAGATTTAGAAAAGGTGGAAAGGGTCCAAGTGGATGCCCCTTCCTTTTTAGGGTGGGTCCTGCTGACTATCATAGGATTGCTTGTAAAAGTGGCCAGGGTCAGAGGAAAAGCTGCCAACACTTCTTAGCGTTCTCTATAGATGCAGCCATTTTCTGTGACTGTAATTTCGGCCTTTTCCCAGAAGTCTCTATTCTGCCTATGCAAATTAACAAAAGCAGTGCTTATTCCTCACTTGCTCAAATGTCCTTCCTGTCCAGAAAGCTCTGATTAAGCATGCTTATTTTCTTTTTCTGGGATATTTTAAATTGTTTCGCTGTCCAGTCTGTGGCAGTAGAAAGCTGCTTATGATGCCAGGTTTTGATGAATCCCCAAGGTACAAGTACAGAGGAATATATCAGTCTCTAGGATATGGAACTTTTAGCTAACACATCACAATATGTGATGCTTGCCAAGAAAACACTACATTCTGGAGCGCTGATGATCAGAACATTCTGCTCCTGAAGGATAGAAAAGACAGCTTGATTGAAATAAAGTCTGTTTATATTGACGCTCTCTCTCTCCCTATATATACATACATGCATACACACACACACACAGGTATGTCATGCATTTCTTCAGATTTGTTTCAACCATTTACCATTTATTGGAGAATCCCTACTTTTCAAGTGACTGCAAATGAAGTCATCTCTGGCACTTTTTGTGCAAAGTAAGAGACACACATGACACCTTTTTATAAAAGTCATCGGTTTCTTTGTTACTGTGTACTTTCAAAGCATGGGGCTTTCACACGTCAGGTAAACCTGATTACCACTACACAACAAAAGCAGATGCAGCTTTCTTATCTATGTCGTGATAGAACAGTTGTGAATTGAGTAGAAGAAGGGCCCTGATGTGATACTTATTACATGCAGCCTGTAAGATAGTCAAACATGCAGGCTAGGAAGGAAGATGCAAATATCAATGTATTAGAAAAACACCTAAAGGCGAGTGATATGCTTTCATTCATGCATGGCTAGGAAAAATCGCCATACTGTTGCAAACATTCTTACACCACCAACTGGAAATAAATGATTCTGACATTAAACGTAAAGGTGACAATGCATTTGTATCATCACCCTGAGAAGGATCATCTTGGAATTGAGCCGAGGGCCTCTGCACTCAAAGCCAGAAACACTCCACTAAAATAAGATTCCTGTTGGTGCCAACAATTCTCCATGTTAATGCTTGTTCTAGGTGAGCAGTGAACCGATTGCAGGGCTCTTTTGAAAGCAAGGTCTGAGAACCAACAGATACATCCACACGCCGATTACTTTAGTGTTTTGAGAGAATTCCCTTTCTTGGAACGAGATTGCATGAAATAATCTTCAGGGCTTGGACAATTCCATGGCAAAACGGCACCTATCAACATTGTAGCCAACACAATATAACAACTGTTTCTGCCCGGTTTCGAACCGGGGACCTTTCGCGTGTGAGGCGAACGTGATAACCACTACACTACAGAAACAGATACCTACAGTTGATTTTTCTGTAATGAAACTGCTCCGAACTGGCTATTCCATGGGCCTCTGGCTTTAGATTTCTTTCATGCAACCTGCCCGACATCCCTAGCTGAACGCTCGTACATGCCATGCAAGACCAGATGTTTGGTATTAGCTCAGACTGGGCAGGGCTGAAGCATGAGACTCTAGCAAAGAATTATCCACTACTGCAAAGAAAAAATTGATGTTGGTTTTGAAACGCAAACTTCAAAACAACTTGAAAAGAGTACCAAGAAAAGGGCTCGTCCGGGATTTGAACCCGGGACCTCTCGCACCCAAAGCGAGAATCATACCCCTAGACCAACGAGCCCTCAAAATCCTCTTACCTCTCAAAAGCTAATACCGGCTCTAAGCCCGCAATGAAGATCATGCTGGTATCTTTATGATGCTTGGTCTGTGAATACGCATGAAAGTCAGTCTCAACTTACCCTTTCTCAAACGATAGCACTATCATTTACAAGTGTCTCCTTTTATTCCGTCCCAGCTTTGGACACGTCTTACAGGAAGTCAGCCCTTATTTATATATTTCTTCAGTGGCTGAAGCTTAATGAGAAAGAGTAACAAGTTGTTCATAACAACATAAGAAACACATTGTGCATTTTCTCTCAAATACTCCTTCACTTTGTGCCAAAAGAAATACCAAGGTGAATACCTAGGCCACAGATTCAAGCTAAAGATCTTCCTGCTGAATGCAAGGCGCAATAAAAACTGCATATCGCTGGACTAAAGCATTCCTTGCATAGCCTCTAACATCATAACATAACTGAGCTGCTAGCAGCAAGCTAACCAATACCTTTCTGAAATGAGAATGACATGTGCTTATCTGCTCAATCAGTGCTCAATCAGGCTCGATCAGGCGAGATTTAGAAAAGGTGGAAAGGGTCCAAGTGGATGCCCCTTCCTTTTTAGGGTGGGTCCTGCTGACTATCATAGGATTGCTTGTAAAAGTGGCCAGGGTCAGAGGAAAAGCTGCCAACACTTCTTAGCGTTCTCTATAGATGCAGCCATTTTCTGTGACTGTAATTTCGGCCTTTTCCCAGAAGTCTCTATTCTGCCTATGCAAATTAACAAAAGCAGTGCTTATTCCTCACTTGCTCAAATGTCCTTCCTGTCCAGAAAGCTCTGATTAAGCATGCTTATTTTCTTTTTCTGGGATATTTTAAATTGTTTCGCTGTCCAGTCTGTGGCAGTAGAAAGCTGCTTATGATGCCAGGTTTTGATGAATCCCCAAGGTACAAGTACAGAGGAATATATCAGTCTCTAGGATATGGAACTTTTAGCTAACACATCACAATATGTGATGCTTGCCAAGAAAACACTACATTCTGGAGCGCTGATGATCAGAACATTCTGCTCCTGAAGGATAGAAAAGACAGCTTGATTGAAATAAAGTCTGTTTATATTGACGCTCTCTCTCTCCCTATATATACATACATGCATACACACACACACACAGGTATGTCATGCATTTCTTCAGATTTGTTTCAACCATTTACCATTTATTGGAGAATCCCTACTTTTCAAGTGACTGCAAATGAAGTCATCTCTGGCACTTTTTGTGCAAAGTAAGAGACACACATGACACCTTTTTATAAAAGTCATCGGTTTCTTTGTTACTGTGTACTTTCAAAGCATGGGGCTTTCACACGTCAGGTAAACCTGATTACCACTACACAACAAAAGCAGATGCAGCTTTCTTATCTATGTCGTGATAGAACAGTTGTGAATTGAGTAGAAGAAGGGCCCTGATGTGATACTTATTACATGCAGCCTGTAAGATAGTCAAACATGCAGGCTAGGAAGGAAGATGCAAATATCAATGTATTAGAAAAACACCTAAAGGCGAGTGATATGCTTTCATTCATGCATGGCTAGGAAAAATCGCCATACTGTTGCAAACATTCTTACACCACCAACTGGAAATAAATGATTCTGACATTAAACGTAAAGGTGACAATGCATTTGTATCATCACCCTGAGAAGGATCATCTTGGAATTGAGCCGAGGGCCTCTGCACTCAAAGCCAGAAACACTCCACTAAAATAAGATTCCTGTTGGTGCCAACAATTCTCCATGTTAATGCTTGTTCTAGGTGAGCAGTGAACCGATTGCAGGGCTCTTTTGAAAGCAAGGTCTGAGAACCAACAGATACATCCACACGCCGATTACTTTAGTGTTTTGAGAGAATTCCCTTTCTTGGAACGAGATTGCATGAAATAATCTTCAGGGCTTGGACAATTCCATGGCAAAACGGCACCTATCAACATTGTAGCCAACACAATATAACAACTGTTTCTGCCCGGTTTCGAACCGGGGACCTTTCGCGTGTGAGGCGAACGTGATAACCACTACACTACAGAAACAGATACCTACAGTTGATTTTTCTGTAATGAAACTGCTCCGAACTGGCTATTCCATGGGCCTCTGGCTTTAGATTTCTTTCATGCAACCTGCCCGACATCCCTAGCTGAACGCTCGTACATGCCATGCAAGACCAGATGTTTGGTATTAGCTCAGACTGGGCAGGGCTGAAGCATGAGACTCTAGCAAAGAATTATCCACTACTGCAAAGAAAAAATTGATGTTGGTTTTGAAACGCAAACTTCAAAACAACTTGAAAAGAGTACCAAGAAAAGGGCTCGTCCGGGATTTGAACCCGGGACCTCTCACACCCAAAGCGAGAATCATACCCCTAGACCAACGAGCCCTCAAAATCCTCTTACCTCTCAAAAGCTAATACCGGCTCTAAGCCCGCAATGAAGATCATGCTGGTATCTTTATGATGCTTGGTCTGTGAATACGCATGAAAGTCAGTCTCAACTTACCCTTTCTCAAACGATAGCACTATCATTTACAAGTGTCTCCTTTTATTCCGTCCCAGCTTTGGACACGTCTTACAGGAAGTCAGCCCTTATTTATATATTTCTTCAGTGGCTGAAGCTTAATGAGAAAGAGTAACAAGTTGTTCATAACAACATAAGAAACACATTGTGCATTTTCTCTTAAATACTCCTTCACTTTGTGCCAAAAGAAATACCAAGGTGAATACCTAGGCCACAGATTCAAGCTAAAGATCTTCCTGCTGAATGCAAGGCGCATTAAAAACTGCATATCGCTGGACTAAAGCATTCCTTGCATAGCCTCTAACATCATAACATAACTGAGCTGCTAGCAGCAAGCTAACCAATACCTTTCTGAAATGAGAATGACATGTGCTTATCTGCTCAATCAGTGCTCAATCAGGCTCGATCAGGCGAGATTTAGAAAAGGTGGAAAGGGTCCAAGTGGATGCCCCTTCCTTTTTAGGGTGGGTCCTGCTGACTATCATAGGATTGCTTGTAAAAGTGGCCAGGGTCAGAGGAAAAGCTGCCAACACTTCTTAGCGTTCTCTATAGATGCAGCCATTTTCTGTGACTGTAATTTCGGCCTTTTCCCAGAAGTCTCTATTCTGCCTATGCAAATTAACAAAAGCAGTGCTTATTCCTCACTTGCTCAAATGTCCTTCCTGTCCAGAAAGCTCTGATTAAGCATGCTTATTTTCTTTTTCTGGGATATTTTAAATTGTTTCGCTGTCCAGTCTGTGGCAGTAGAAAGCTGCTTATGATGCCAGGTTTTGATGAATCCCCAAGGTACAAGTACAGAGGAATATATCAGTCTCTAGGATATGGAACTTTTAGCTAACACATCACAATATGTGATGCTTGCCAAGAAAACACTACATTCTGGAGCGCTGATGATCAGAACATTCTGCTCCTGAAGGATAGAAAAGACAGCTTGATTGAAATAAAGTCTGTTTATATTGACGCTCTCTCTCTCCCTATATATACATACATGCATACACACACACACACAGGTATGTCATGCATTTCTTCAGATTTGTTTCAACCATTTACCATTTATTGGAGAATCCCTACTTTTCAAGTGACTGCAAATGAAGTCATCTCTGGCACTTTTTGTGCAAAGTAAGAGACACACATGACACCTTTTTATAAAAGTCATCGGTTTCTTTGTTACTGTGTACTTTCAAAGCATGGGGCTTTCACACGTCAGGTAAACCTGATTACCACTACACAACAAAAGCAGATGCAGCTTTCTTATCTATGTCGTGATAGAACAGTTGTGAATTGAGTAGAAGAAGGGCCCTGATGTGATACTTATTACATGCAGCCTGTAAGATAGTCAAACATGCAGGCTAGGAAGGAAGATGCAAATATCAATGTATTAGAAAAACACCTAAAGGCGAGTGATATGCTTTCATTCATGCATGGCTAGGAAAAATCGCCATACTGTTGCAAACATTCTTACACCACCAACTAGAAATAAATGATTCTGACATTAAACGTAAAGGTGACAATGCATTTGTATCATCACCCTGAGAAGGATCATCTTGGAATTGAGCCGAGGGCCTCTGCACTCAAAGCCAGAAACACTCCACTAAAATAAGATTCCTGTTGGTGCCAACAATTCTCCATGTTAATGCTTGTTCTAGGTGAGCAGTGAACCGATTGCAGGGCTCTTTTGAAAGCAAGGTCTGAGAACCAACAGATACATCCACACGCCGATTACTTTAGTGTTTTGAGAGAATTCCCTTTCTTGGAACGAGATTGCATGAAATAATCTTCAGGGCTTGGACAATTCCATGGCAAAACGGCACCTATCAACATTGTAGCCAACACAATATAACAACTGTTTCTGCCCGGTTTCGAACCGGGGACCTTTCGCGTGTGAGGCGAACGTGATAACCACTACACTACAGAAACAGATACCTACAGTTGATTTTTCTGTAATGAAACTGCTCCGAACTGGCTATTCCATGGGCCTCTGGCTTTAGATTTCTTTCATGCAACCTGCCCGACATCCCTAGCTGAACGCTCGTACATGCCATGCAAGACCAGATGTTTGGTATTAGCTCAGACTGGGCAGGGCTGAAGCATGAGACTCTAGCAAAGAATTATCCACTACTGCAAAGAAAAAATTGATGTTGGTTTTGAAACGCAAACTTCAAAACAACTTGAAAAGAGTACCAAGAAAAGGGCTCGTCCGGGATTTGAACCCGGGACCTCTCGCACCCAAAGCGAGAATCATACCCCTAGACCAACGAGCCCTCAAAATCCTCTTACCTCTCAAAAGCTAATACCGGCTCTAAGCCCGCAATGAAGATCATGCTGGTATCTTTATGATGCTTGGTCTGTGAATACGCATGAAAGTCAGTCTCAACTTACCCTTTCTCAAACGATAGCACTATCATTTACAAGTGTCTCCTTTTATTCCGTCCCAGCTTTGGACACGTCTTACAGGAAGTCAGCCCTTATTTATATATTTCTTCAGTGGCTGAAGCTTAATGAGAAAGAGTAACAAGTTGTTCATAACAACATAAGAAACACATTGTGCATTTTCTCTTAAATACTCCTTCACTTTGTGCCAAAAGAAATACCAAGGTGAATACCTAGGCCACAGATTCAAGCTAAAGATCTTCCTGCTGAATGCAAGGCGCATTAAAAACTGCATATCGCTGGACTAAAGCATTCCTTGCATAGCCTCTAACATCATAACATAACTGAGCTGCTAGCAGCAAGCTAACCAATACCTTTCTGAAATGAGAATGACATGTGCTTATCTGCTCAATCAGTGCTCAATCAGGCTCGATCAGGCGAGATTTAGAAAAGGTGGAAAGGGTCCAAGTGGATGCCCCTTCCTTTTTAGGGTGGGTCCTGCTGACTATCATAGGATTGCTTGTAAAAGTGGCCAGGGTCAGAGGAAAAGCTGCCAACACTTCTTAGCGTTCTCTATAGATGCAGCCATTTTCTGTGACTGTAATTTCGGCCTTTTCCCAGAAGTCTCTATTCTGCCTATGCAAATTAACAAAAGCAGTGCTTATTCCTCACTTGCTCAAATGTCCTTCCTGTCCAGAAAGCTCTGATTAAGCATGCTTATTTTCTTTTTCTGGGATATTTTAAATTGTTTCGCTGTCCAGTCTGTGGCAGTAGAAAGCTGCTTATGATGCCAGGTTTTGATGAATCCCCAAGGTACAAGTACAGAGGAATATATCAGTCTCTAGGATATGGAACTTTTAGCTAACACATCACAATATGTGATGCTTGCCAAGAAAACACTACATTCTGGAGCGCTGATGATCAGAACATTCTGCTCCTGAAGGATAGAAAAGACAGCTTGATTGAAATAAAGTCTGTTTATATTGACGCTCTCTCTCTCCCTATATATACATACATGCATACACACACACACACAGGTATGTCATGCATTTCTTCAGATTTGTTTCAACCATTTACCATTTATTGGAGAATCCCTACTTTTCAAGTGACTGCAAATGAAGTCATCTCTGGCACTTTTTGTGCAAAGTAAGAGACACACATGACACCTTTTTATAAAAGTCATCGGTTTCTTTGTTACTGTGTACTTTCAAAGCATGGGGCTTTCACACGTCAGGTAAACCTGATTACCACTACACAACAAAAGCAGATGCAGCTTTCTTATCTATGTCGTGATAGAACAGTTGTGAATTGAGTAGAAGAAGGGCCCTGATGTGATACTTATTACATGCAGCCTGTAAGATAGTCAAACATGCAGGCTAGGAAGGAAGATGCAAATATCAATGTATTAGAAAAACACCTAAAGGCGAGTGATATGCTTTCATTCATGCATGGCTAGGAAAAATCGCCATACTGTTGCAAACATTCTTACACCACCAACTGGAAATAAATGATTCTGACATTAAACGTAAAGGTGACAATGCATTTGTATCATCACCCTGAGAAGGATCATCTTGGAATTGAGCCGAGGGCCTCTGCACTCAAAGCCAGAAACACTCCACTAAAATAAGATTCCTGTTGGTGCCAACAATTCTCCATGTTAATGCTTGTTCTAGGTGAGCAGTGAACCGATTGCAGGGCTCTTTTGAAAGCAAGGTCTGAGAACCAACAGATACATCCACACGCCGATTACTTTAGTGTTTTGAGAGAATTCCCTTTCTTGGAACGAGATTGCATGAAATAATCTTCAGGGCTTGGACAATTCCATGGCAAAACAGCACCTATCAACATTGTAGCCAACACAATATAACAACTGTTTCTGCCCGGTTTCGAACCGGGGACCTTTCGCGTGTGAGGCGAACGTGATAACCACTACACTACAGAAACAGATACCTACAGTTGATTTTTCTGTAATGAAACTGCTCCGAACTGGCTATTCCATGGGCCTCTGGCTTTAGATTTCTTTCATGCAACCTGCCCGACATCCCTAGCTGAACGCTCGTACATGCCATGCAAGACCAGATGTTTGGTATTAGCTCAGACTGGGCAGGGCTGAAGCATGAGACTCTAGCAAAGAATTATCCACTACTGCAAAGAAAAAATTGATGTTGGTTTTGAAACGCAAACTTCAAAACAACTTGAAAAGAGTACCAAGAAAAGGGCTCGTCCGGGATTTGAACCCGGGACCTCTCGCACCCAAAGCGAGAATCATACCCCTAGACCAACGAGCCCTCAAAATCCTCTTACCTCTCAAAAGCTAATACCGGCTCTAAGCCCGCAATGAAGATCATGCTGGTATCTTTATGATGCTTGGTCTGTGAATACGCATGAAAGTCAGTCTCAACTTACCCTTTCTCAAACGATAGCACTATCATTTACAAGTGTCTCCTTTTATTCCGTCCCAGCTTTGGACACGTCTTACAGGAAGTCAGCCCTTATTTATATATTTCTTCAGTGGCTGAAGCTTAATGAGAAAGAGTAACAAGTTGTTCATAACAACATAAGAAACACATTGTGCATTTTCTCTTAAATACTCCTTCACTTTGTGCCAAAAGAAATACCAAGGTGAATACCTAGGCCACAGATTCAAGCTAAAGATCTTCCTGCTGAATGCAAGGCGCATTAAAAACTGCATATCGCTGGACTAAAGCATTCCTTGCATAGCCTCTAACATCATAACATAACTGAGCTGCTAGCAGCAAGCTAACCAATACCTTTCTGAAATGAGAATGACATGTGCTTATCTGCTCAATCAGTGCTCAATCAGGCTCGATCAGGCGAGATTTAGAAAAGGTGGAAAGGGTCCAAGTGGATGCCCCTTCCTTTTTAGGGTGGGTCCTGCTGACTATCATAGGATTGCTTGTAAAAGTGGCCAGGGTCAGAGGAAAAGCTGCCAACACTTCTTAGCGTTCTCTATAGATGCAGCCATTTTCTGTGACTGTAATTTCGGCCTTTTCCCAGAAGTCTCTATTCTGCCTATGCAAATTAACAAAAGCAGTGCTTATTCCTCACTTGCTCAAATGTCCTTCCTGTCCAGAAAGCTCTGATTAAGCATGCTTATTTTCTTTTTCTGGGATATTTTAAATTGTTTCGCTGTCCAGTCTGTGGCAGTAGAAAGCTGCTTATGATGCCAGGTTTTGATGAATCCCCAAGGTACAAGTACAGAGGAATATATCAGTCTCTAGGATATGGAACTTTTAGCTAACACATCACAATATGTGATGCTTGCCAAGAAAACACTACATTCTGGAGCGCTGATGATCAGAACATTCTGCTCCTGAAGGATAGAAAAGACAGCTTGATTGAAATAAAGTCTGTTTATATTGACGCTCTCTCTCTCCCTATATATACATACATGCATACACACACACACACAGGTATGTCATGCATTTCTTCAGATTTGTTTCAACCATTTACCATTTATTGGAGAATCCCTACTTTTCAAGTGACTGCAAATGAAGTCATCTCTGGCACTTTTTGTGCAAAGTAAGAGACACACATGACACCTTTTTATAAAAGTCATCGGTTTCTTTGTTACTGTGTACTTTCAAAGCATGGGGCTTTCACACGTCAGGTAAACCTGATTACCACTACACAACAAAAGCAGATGCAGCTTTCTTATCTATGTCGTGATAGAACAGTTGTGAATTGAGTAGAAGAAGGGCCCTGATGTGATACTTATTACATGCAGCCTGTAAGATAGTCAAACATGCAGGCTAGGAAGGAAGATGCAAATATCAATGTATTAGAAAAACACCTAAAGGCGAGTGATATGCTTTCATTCATGCATGGCTAGGAAAAATCGCCATACTGTTGCAAACATTCTTACACCACCAACTGGAAATAAATGATTCTGACATTAAACGTAAAGGTGACAATGCATTTGTATCATCACCCTGAGAAGGATCATCTTGGAATTGAGCCGAGGGCCTCTGCACTCAAAGCCAGAAACACTCCACTAAAATAAGATTCCTGTTGGTGCCAACAATTCTCCATGTTAATGCTTGTTCTAGGTGAGCAGTGAACCGATTGCAGGGCTCTTTTGAAAGCAAGGTCTGAGAACCAACAGATACATCCACACGCCGATTACTTTAGTGTTTTGAGAGAATTCCCTTTCTTGGAACGAGATTGCATGAAATAATCTTCAGGGCTTGGACAATTCCATGGCAAAACGGCACCTATCAACATTGTAGCCAACACAATATAACAACTGTTTCTGCCCGGTTTCGAACCGGGGACCTTTCGCGTGTGAGGCGAACGTGATAACCACTACACTACAGAAACAGATACCTACAGTTGATTTTTCTGTAATGAAACTGCTCCGAACTGGCTATTCCATGGGCCTCTGGCTTTAGATTTCTTTCATGCAACCTGCCCGACATCCCTAGCTGAACGCTCGTACATGCCATGCAAGACCAGATGTTTGGTATTAGCTCAGACTGGGCAGGGCTGAAGCATGAGACTCTAGCAAAGAATTATCCACTACTGCAAAGAAAAAATTGATGTTGGTTTTGAAACGCAAACTTCAAAACAACTTGAAAAGAGTACCAAGAAAAGGGCTCGTCCGGGATTTGAACCCGGGACCTCTCGCACCCAAAGCGAGAATCATACCCCTAGACCAACGAGCCCTCAAAATCCTCTTACCTCTCAAAAGCTAATACCGGCTCTAAGCCCGCAATGAAGATCATGCTGGTATCTTTATGATGCTTGGTCTGTGAATACGCATGAAAGTCAGTCTCAACTTACCCTTTCTCAAACGATAGCACTATCATTTACAAGTGTCTCCTTTTATTCCGTCCCAGCTTTGGACACGTCTTACAGGAAGTCAGCCCTTATTTATATATTTCTTCAGTGGCTGAAGCTTAATGAGAAAGAGTAACAAGTTGTTCATAACAACATAAGAAACACATTGTGCATTTTCTCTCAAATACTCCTTCACTTTGTGCCAAAAGAAATACCAAGGTGAATACCTAGGCCACAGATTCAAGCTAAAGATCTTCCTGCTGAATGCAAGGCGCAATAAAAACTGCATATCGCTGGACTAAAGCATTCCTTGCATAGCCTCTAACATCATAACATAACTGAGCTGCTAGCAGCAAGCTAACCAATACCTTTCTGAAATGAGAATGACATGTGCTTATCTGCTCAATCAGTGCTCAATCAGGCTCGATCAGGCGAGATTTAGAAAAGGTGGAAAGGGTCCAAGTGGATGCCCCTTCCTTTTTAGGGTGGGTCCTGCTGACTATCATAGGATTGCTTGTAAAAGTGGCCAGGGTCAGAGGAAAAGCTGCCAACACTTCTTAGCGTTCTCTATAGATGCAGCCATTTTCTGTGACTGTAATTTCGGCCTTTTCCCAGAAGTCTCTATTCTGCCTATGCAAATTAACAAAAGCAGTGCTTATTCCTCACTTGCTCAAATGTCCTTCCTGTCCAGAAAGCTCTGATTAAGCATGCTTATTTTCTTTTTCTGGGATATTTTAAATTGTTTCGCTGTCCAGTCTGTGGCAGTAGAAAGCTGCTTATGATGCCAGGTTTTGATGAATCCCCAAGGTACAAGTACAGAGGAATATATCAGTCTCTAGGATATGGAACTTTTAGCTAACACATCACAATATGTGATGCTTGCCAAGAAAACACTACATTCTGGAGCGCTGATGATCAGAACATTCTGCTCCTGAAGGATAGAAAAGACAGCTTGATTGAAATAAAGTCTGTTTATATTGACGCTCTCTCTCTCCCTATATATACATACATGCATACACACACACACACAGGTATGTCATGCATTTCTTCAGATTTGTTTCAACCATTTACCATTTATTGGAGAATCCCTACTTTTCAAGTGACTGCAAATGAAGTCATCTCTGGCACTTTTTGTGCAAAGTAAGAGACACACATGACACCTTTTTATAAAAGTCATCGGTTTCTTTGTTACTGTGTACTTTCAAAGCATGGGGCTTTCACACGTCAGGTAAACCTGATTACCACTACACAACAAAAGCAGATGCAGCTTTCTTATCTATGTCGTGATAGAACAGTTGTGAATTGAGTAGAAGAAGGGCCCTGATGTGATACTTATTACATGCAGCCTGTAAGATAGTCAAACATGCAGGCTAGGAAGGAAGATGCAAATATCAATGTATTAGAAAAACACCTAAAGGCGAGTGATATGCTTTCATTCATGCATGGCTAGGAAAAATCGCCATACTGTTGCAAACATTCTTACACCACCAACTGGAAATAAATGATTCTGACATTAAACGTAAAGGTGACAATGCATTTGTATCATCACCCTGAGAAGGATCATCTTGGAATTGAGCCGAGGGCCTCTGCACTCAAAGCCAGAAACACTCCACTAAAATAAGATTCCTGTTGGTGCCAACAATTCTCCATGTTAATGCTTGTTCTAGGTGAGCAGTGAACCGATTGCAGGGCTCTTTTGAAAGCAAGGTCTGAGAACCAACAGATACATCCACACGCCGATTACTTTAGTGTTTTGAGAGAATTCCCTTTCTTGGAACGAGATTGCATGAAATAATCTTCAGGGCTTGGACAATTCCATGGCAAAACGGCACCTATCAACATTGTAGCCAACACAATATAACAACTGTTTCTGCCCGGTTTCGAACCGGGGACCTTTCGCG
Source organism: Triturus cristatus (assembly GCF_964204655.1). Taxonomy (NCBI): domain Eukaryota; kingdom Metazoa; phylum Chordata; class Amphibia; order Caudata; family Salamandridae; genus Triturus; species Triturus cristatus. The sequence continues at coordinate 735,887,801 of NC_140591.1, read as the reverse complement.
TGTGAGGCGAACGTGATAACCACTACACTACAGAAACAGATACCTACAGTTGATTTTTCTGTAATGAAACTGCTCCGAACTGGCTATTCCATGGGCCTCTGGCTTTAGATTTCTTTCATGCAACCTGCCCGACATCCCTAGCTGAACGCTCGTACATGCCATGCAAGACCAGATGTTTGGTATTAGCTCAGACTGGGCAGGGCTGAAGCATGAGACTCTAGCAAAGAATTATCCACTACTGCAAAGAAAAAATTGATGTTGGTTTTGAAACGCAAACTTCAAAACAACTTGAAAAGAGTACCAAGAAAAGGGCTCGTCCGGGATTTGAACCCGGGACCTCTCGCACCCAAAGCGAGAATCATACCCCTAGACCAACGAGCCCTCAAAATCCTCTTACCTCTCAAAAGCTAATACCGGCTCTAAGCCCGCAATGAAGATCATGCTGGTATCTTTATGATGCTTGGTCTGTGAATACGCATGAAAGTCAGTCTCAACTTACCCTTTCTCAAACGATAGCACTATCATTTACAAGTGTCTCCTTTTATTCCGTCCCAGCTTTGGACACGTCTTACAGGAAGTCAGCCCTTATTTATATATTTCTTCAGTGGCTGAAGCTTAATGAGAAAGAGTAACAAGTTGTTCATAACAACATAAGAAACACATTGTGCATTTTCTCTCAAATACTCCTTCACTTTGTGCCAAAAGAAATACCAAGGTGAATACCTAGGCCACAGATTCAAGCTAAAGATCTTCCTGCTGAATGCAAGGCGCAATAAAAACTGCATATCGCTGGACTAAAGCATTCCTTGCATAGCCTCTAACATCATAACATAACTGAGCTGCTAGCAGCAAGCTAACCAATACCTTTCTGAAATGAGAATGACATGTGCTTATCTGCTCAATCAGTGCTCAATCAGGCTCGATCAGGCGAGATTTAGAAAAGGTGGAAAGGGTCCAAGTGGATGCCCCTTCCTTTTTAGGGTGGGTCCTGCTGACTATCATAGGATTGCTTGTAAAAGTGGCCAGGGTCAGAGGAAAAGCTGCCAACACTTCTTAGCGTTCTCTATAGATGCAGCCATTTTCTGTGACTGTAATTTCGGCCTTTTCCCAGAAGTCTCTATTCTGCCTATGCAAATTAACAAAAGCAGTGCTTATTCCTCACTTGCTCAAATGTCCTTCCTGTCCAGAAAGCTCTGATTAAGCATGCTTATTTTCTTTTTCTGGGATATTTTAAATTGTTTCGCTGTCCAGTCTGTGGCAGTAGAAAGCTGCTTATGATGCCAGGTTTTGATGAATCCCCAAGGTACAAGTACAGAGGAATATATCAGTCTCTAGGATATGGAACTTTTAGCTAACACATCACAATATGTGATGCTTGCCAAGAAAACACTACATTCTGGAGCGCTGATGATCAGAACATTCTGCTCCTGAAGGATAGAAAAGACAGCTTGATTGAAATAAAGTCTGTTTATATTGACGCTCTCTCTCTCCCTATATATACATACATGCATACACACACACACACAGGTATGTCATGCATTTCTTCAGATTTGTTTCAACCATTTACCATTTATTGGAGAATCCCTACTTTTCAAGTGACTGCAAATGAAGTCATCTCTGGCACTTTTTGTGCAAAGTAAGAGACACACATGACACCTTTTTATAAAAGTCATCGGTTTCTTTGTTACTGTGTACTTTCAAAGCATGGGGCTTTCACACGTCAGGTAAACCTGATTACCACTACACAACAAAAGCAGATGCAGCTTTCTTATCTATGTCGTGATAGAACAGTTGTGAATTGAGTAGAAGAAGGGCCCTGATGTGATACTTATTACATGCAGCCTGTAAGATAGTCAAACATGCAGGCTAGGAAGGAAGATGCAAATATCAATGTATTAGAAAAACACCTAAAGGCGAGTGATATGCTTTCATTCATGCATGGCTAGGAAAAATCGCCATACTGTTGCAAACATTCTTACACCACCAACTGGAAATAAATGATTCTGACATTAAACGTAAAGGTGACAATGCATTTGTATCATCACCCTGAGAAGGATCATCTTGGAATTGAGCCGAGGGCCTCTGCACTCAAAGCCAGAAACACTCCACTAAAATAAGATTCCTGTTGGTGCCAACAATTCTCCATGTTAATGCTTGTTCTAGGTGAGCAGTGAACCGATTGCAGGGCTCTTTTGAAAGCAAGGTCTGAGAACCAACAGATACATCCACACGCCGATTACTTTAGTGTTTTGAGAGAATTCCCTTTCTTGGAACGAGATTGCATGAAATAATCTTCAGGGCTTGGACAATTCCATGGCAAAACGGCACCTATCAACATTGTAGCCAACACAATATAACAACTGTTTCTGCCCGGTTTCGAACCGGGGACCTTTCGCGTGTGAGGCGAACGTGATAACCACTACACTACAGAAACAGATACCTACAGTTGATTTTTCTGTAATGAAACTGCTCCGAACTGGCTATTCCATGGGCCTCTGGCTTTAGATTTCTTTCATGCAACCTGCCCGACATCCCTAGCTGAACGCTCGTACATGCCATGCAAGACCAGATGTTTGGTATTAGCTCAGACTGGGCAGGGCTGAAGCATGAGACTCTAGCAAAGAATTATCCACTACTGCAAAGAAAAAATTGATGTTGGTTTTGAAACGCAAACTTCAAAACAACTTGAAAAGAGTACCAAGAAAAGGGCTCGTCCGGGATTTGAACCCGGGACCTCTCGCACCCAAAGCGAGAATCATACCCCTAGACCAACGAGCCCTCAAAATCCTCTTACCTCTCAAAAGCTAATACCGGCTCTAAGCCCGCAATGAAGATCATGCTGGTATCTTTATGATGCTTGGTCTGTGAATACGCATGAAAGTCAGTCTCAACTTACCCTTTCTCAAACGATAGCACTATCATTTACAAGTGTCTCCTTTTATTCCGTCCCAGCTTTGGACACGTCTTACAGGAAGTCAGCCCTTATTTATATATTTCTTCAGTGGCTGAAGCTTAATGAGAAAGAGTAACAAGTTGTTCATAACAACATAAGAAACACATTGTGCATTTTCTCTCAAATACTCCTTCACTTTGTGCCAAAAGAAATACCAAGGTGAATACCTAGGCCACAGATTCAAGCTAAAGATCTTCCTGCTGAATGCAAGGCGCAATAAAAACTGCATATCGCTGGACTAAAGCATTCCTTGCATAGCCTCTAACATCATAACATAACTGAGCTGCTAGCAGCAAGCTAACCAATACCTTTCTGAAATGAGAATGACATGTGCTTATCTGCTCAATCAGTGCTCAATCAGGCTTGATCAGGCGAGATTTAGAAAAGGTGGAAAGGGTCCAAGTGGATGCCCCTTCCTTTTTAGGGTGGGTCCTGCTGACTATCATAGGATTGCTTGTAAAAGTGGCCAGGGTCAGAGGAAAAGCTGCCAACACTTCTTAGCGTTCTCTATAGATGCAGCCATTTTCTGTGACTGTAATTTCGGCCTTTTCCCAGAAGTCTCTATTCTGCCTATGCAAATTAACAAAAGCAGTGCTTATTCCTCACTTGCTCAAATGTCCTTCCTGTCCAGAAAGCTCTGATTAAGCATGCTTATTTTCTTTTTCTGGGATATTTTAAATTGTTTCGCTGTCCAGTCTGTGGCAGTAGAAAGCTGCTTATGATGCCAGGTTTTGATGAATCCCCAAGGTACAAGTACAGAGGAATATATCAGTCTCTAGGATATGGAACTTTTAGCTAACACATCACAATATGTGATGCTTGCCAAGAAAACACTACATTCTGGAGCGCTGATGATCAGAACATTCTGCTCCTGAAGGATAGAAAAGACAGCTTGATTGAAATAAAGTCTGTTTATATTGACGCTCTCTCTCTCCCTATATATACATACATGCATACACACACACACACAGGTATGTCATGCATTTCTTCAGATTTGTTTCAACCATTTACCATTTATTGGAGAATCCCTACTTTTCAAGTGACTGCAAATGAAGTCATCTCTGGCACTTTTTGTGCAAAGTAAGAGACACACATGACACCTTTTTATAAAAGTCATCGGTTTCTTTGTTACTGTGTACTTTCAAAGCATGGGGCTTTCACACGTCAGGTAAACCTGATTACCACTACACAACAAAAGCAGATGCAGCTTTCTTATCTATGTCGTGATAGAACAGTTGTGAATTGAGTAGAAGAAGGGCCCTGATGTGATACTTATTACATGCAGCCTGTAAGATAGTCAAACATGCAGGCTAGGAAGGAAGATGCAAATATCAATGTATTAGAAAAACACCTAAAGGCGAGTGATATGCTTTCATTCATGCATGGCTAGGAAAAATCGCCATACTGTTGCAAACATTCTTACACCACCAACTGGAAATAAATGATTCTGACATTAAACGTAAAGGTGACAATGCATTTGTATCATCACCCTGAGAAGGATCATCTTGGAATTGAGCCGAGGGCCTCTGCACTCAAAGCCAGAAACACTCCACTAAAATAAGATTCCTGTTGGTGCCAACAATTCTCCATGTTAATGCTTGTTCTAGGTGAGCAGTGAACCGATTGCAGGGCTCTTTTGAAAGCAAGGTCTGAGAACCAACAGATACATCCACACGCCGATTACTTTAGTGTTTTGAGAGAATTCCCTTTCTTGGAACGAGATTGCATGAAATAATCTTCAGGGCTTGGACAATTCCATGGCAAAACGGCACCTATCAACATTGTAGCCAACACAATATAACAACTGTTTCTGCCCGGTTTCGAACCGGGGACCTTTCGCGTGTGAGGCGAACGTGATAACCACTACACTACAGAAACAGATACCTACAGTTGATTTTTCTGTAATGAAACTGCTCCGAACTGGCTATTCCATGGGCCTCTGGCTTTAGATTTCTTTCATGCAACCTGCCCGACATCCCTAGCTGAACGCTCGTACATGCCATGCAAGACCAGATGTTTGGTATTAGCTCAGACTGGGCAGGGCTGAAGCATGAGACTCTAGCAAAGAATTATCCACTACTGCAAAGAAAAAATTGATGTTGGTTTTGAAACGCAAACTTCAAAACAACTTGAAAAGAGTACCAAGAAAAGGGCTCGTCCGGGATTTGAACCCGGGACCTCTCGCACCCAAAGCGAGAATCATACCCCTCGACCAACGAGCCCTCAAAATCCTCTTACCTCTCAAAAGCTAATACCGGCTCTAAGCCCGCAATGAAGATCATGCTGGTATCTTTATGATGCTTGGTCTGTGAATACGCATGAAAGTCAGTCTCAACTTACCCTTTCTCAAACGATAGCACTATCATTTACAAGTGTCTCCTTTTATTCCGTCCCAGCTTTGGACACGTCTTACAGGAAGTCAGCCCTTATTTATATATTTCTTCAGTGGCTGAAGCTTAATGAGAAAGAGTAACAAGTTGTTCATAACAACATAAGAAACACATTGTGCATTTTCTCTTAAATACTCCTTCACTTTGTGCCAAAAGAAATACCAAGGTGAATACCTAGGCCACAGATTCAAGCTAAAGATCTTCCTGCTGAATGCAAGGCGCAATAAAAACTGCATATCGCTGGACTAAAGCATTCCTTGCATATCCTCTAACATCATAACATAACTGAGCTGCTAGCAGCAAGCTAACCAATACCTTTCTGAAATGAGAATGACATGTGCTTATCTGCTCAATCAGTGCTCAATCAGGCTCGATCAGGCGAGATTTAGAAAAGGTGGAAAGGGTCCAAGTGGATGCCCCTTCCTTTTTAGGGTGGGTCCTGCTGACTATCATAGGATTGCTTGTAAAAGTGGCCAGGGTCAGAGGAAAAGCTGCCAACACTTCTTAGCGTTCTCTATAGATGCAGCCATTTTCTGTGACTGTAATTTCGGCCTTTTCCCAGAAGTCTCTATTCTGCCTATGCAAATTAACAAAAGCAGTGCTTATTCCTCACTTGCTCAAATGTCCTTCCTGTCCAGAAAGCTCTGATTAAGCATGCTTATTTTCTTTTTCTGGGATATTTTAAATTGTTTCGCTGTCCAGTCTGTGGCAGTAGAAAGCTGCTTATGATGCCAGGTTTTGATGAATCCCCAAGGTACAAGTACAGAGGAATATATCAGTCTCTAGGATATGGAACTTTTAGCTAACACATCACAATATGTGATGCTTGCCAAGAAAACACTACATTCTGGAGCGCTGATGATCAGAACATTCTGCTCCTGAAGGATAGAAAAGACAGCTTGATTGAAATAAAGTCTGTTTATATTGACGCTCTCTCTCTCCCTATATATACATACATGCATACACACACACACACAGGTATGTCATGCATTTCTTCAGATTTGTTTCAACCATTTACCATTTATTGGAGAATCCCTACTTTTCAAGTGACTGCAAATGAAGTCATCTCTGGCACTTTTTGTGCAAAGTAAGAGACACACATGACACCTTTTTATAAAAGTCATCGGTTTCTTTGTTACTGTGTACTTTCAAAGCATGGGGCTTTCACACGTCAGGTAAACCTGATTACCACTACACAACAAAAGCAGATGCAGCTTTCTTATCTATGTCGTGATAGAACAGTTGTGAATTGAGTAGAAGAAGGGCCCTGATGTGATACTTATTACATGCAGCCTGTAAGATAGTCAAACATGCAGGCTAGGAAGGAAGATGCAAATATCAATGTATTAGAAAAACACCTAAAGGCGAGTGATATGCTTTCATTCATGCATGGCTAGGAAAAATCGCCATACTGTTGCAAACATTCTTACACCACCAACTGGAAATAAATGATTCTGACATTAAACGTAAAGGTGACAATGCATTTGTATCATCACCCTGAGAAGGATCATCTTGGAATTGAGCCGAGGGCCTCTGCACTCAAAGCCAGAAACACTCCACTAAAATAAGATTCCTGTTGGTGCCAACAATTCTCCATGTTAATGCTTGTTCTAGGTGAGCAGTGAACCGATTGCAGGGCTCTTTTGAAAGCAAGGTCTGAGAACCAACAGATACATCCACACGCCGATTACTTTAGTGTTTTGAGAGAATTCCCTTTCTTGGAACGAGATTGCATGAAATAATCTTCAGGGCTTGGACAATTCCATGGCAAAACGGCACCTATCAACATTGTAGCCAACACAATATAACAACTGTTTCTGCCCGGTTTCGAACCGGGGACCTTTCGCGTGTGAGGCGAACGTGATAACCACTACACTACAGAAACAGATACCTACAGTTGATTTTTCTGTAATGAAACTGCTCCGAACTGGCTATTCCATGGGCCTCTGGCTTTAGATTTCTTTCATGCAACCTGCCCGACATCCCTAGCTGAACGCTCGTACATGCCATGCAAGACCAGATGTTTGGTATTAGCTCAGACTGGGCAGGGCTGAAGCATGAGACTCTAGCAAAGAATTATCCACTACTGCAAAGAAAAAATTGATGTTGGTTTTGAAACGCAAACTTCAAAACAACTTGAAAAGAGTACCAAGAAAAGGGCTCGTCCGGGATTTGAACCCGGGACCTCTCGCACCCAAAGCGAGAATCATACCCCTAGACCAACGAGCCCTCAAAATCCTCTTACCTCTCAAAAGCTAATACCGGCTCTAAGCCCGCAATGAAGATCATGCTGGTATCTTTATGATGCTTGGTCTGTGAATACGCATGAAAGTCAGTCTCAACTTACCCTTTCTCAAACGATAGCACTATCATTTACAAGTGTCTCCTTTTATTCCGTCCCAGCTTTGGACACGTCTTACAGGAAGTCAGCCCTTATTTATATATTTCTTCAGTGGCTGAAGCTTAATGAGAAAGAGTAACAAGTTGTTCATAACAACATAAGAAACACATTGTGCATTTTCTCTTAAATACTCCTTCACTTTGTGCCAAAAGAAATACCAAGGTGAATACCTAGGCCACAGATTCAAGCTAAAGATCTTCCTGCTGAATGCAAGGCGCATTAAAAACTGCATATCGCTGGACTAAAGCATTCCTTGCATAGCCTCTAACATCATAACATAACTGAGCTGCTAGCAGCAAGCTAACCAATACCTTTCTGAAATGAGAATGACATGTGCTTATCTGCTCAATCAGTGCTCAATCAGGCTCGATCAGGCGAGATTTAGAAAAGGTGGAAAGGGTCCAAGTGGATGCCCCTTCCTTTTTAGGGTGGGTCCTGCTGACTATCATAGGATTGCTTGTAAAAGTGGCCAGGGTCAGAGGAAAAGCTGCCAACACTTCTTAGCGTTCTCTATAGATGCAGCCATTTTCTGTGACTGTAATTTCGGCCTTTTCCCAGAAGTCTCTATTCTGCCTATGCAAATTAACAAAAGCAGTGCTTATTCCTCACTTGCTCAAATGTCCTTCCTGTCCAGAAAGCTCTGATTAAGCATGCTTATTTTCTTTTTCTGGGATATTTTAAATTGTTTCGCTGTCCAGTCTGTGGCAGTAGAAAGCTGCTTATGATGCCAGGTTTTGATGAATCCCCAAGGTACAAGTACAGAGGAATATATCAGTCTCTAGGATATGGAACTTTTAGCTAACACATCGCAATATGTGATGCTTGCCAAGAAAACACTACATTCTGGAGCGCTGATGATCAGAACATTCTGCTCCTGAAGGATAGAAAAGACAGCTTGATTGAAATAAAGTCTGTTTATATTGACGCTCTCTCTCTCCCTATATATACATACATGCATACACACACACACACAGGTATGTCATGCATTTCTTCAGATTTGTTTCAACCATTTACCATTTATTGGAGAATCCCTACTTTTCAAGTGACTGCAAATGAAGTCATCTCTGGCACTTTTTGTGCAAAGTAAGAGACACACATGACACCTTTTTATAAAAGTCATCGGTTTCTTTGTTACTGTGTACTTTCAAAGCATGGGGCTTTCACACGTCAGGTAAACCTGATTACCACTACACAACAAAAGCAGATGCAGCTTTCTTATCTATGTCGTGATAGAACAGTTGTGAATTGAGTAGAAGAAGGGCCCTGATGTGATACTTATTACATGCAGCCTGTAAGATAGTCAAACATGCAGGCTAGGAAGGAAGATGCAAATATCAATGTATTAGAAAAACACCTAAAGGCGAGTGATATGCTTTCATTCATGCATGGCTAGGAAAAATCGCCATACTGTTGCAAACATTCTTACACCACCAACTGGAAATAAATGATTCTGACATTAAACGTAAAGGTGACAATGCATTTGTATCATCACCCTGAGAAGGATCATCTTGGAATTGAGCCGAGGGCCTCTGCACTCAAAGCCAGAAACACTCCACTAAAATAAGATTCCTGTTGGTGCCAACAATTCTCCATGTTAATGCTTGTTCTAGGTGAGCAGTGAACCGATTGCAGGGCTCTTTTGAAAGCAAGGTCTGAGAACCAACAGATACATCCACACGCCGATTACTTTAGTGTTTTGAGAGAATTCCCTTTCTTGGAACGAGATTGCATGAAATAATCTTCAGGGCTTGGACAATTCCATGGCAAAACGGCACCTATCAACATTGTAGCCAACACAATATAACAACTGTTTCTGCCCGGTTTCGAACCGGGGACCTTTCGCGTGTGAGGCGAACGTGATAACCACTACACTACAGAAACAGATACCTACAGTTGATTTTTCTGTAATGAAACTGCTCCGAACTGGCTATTCCATGGGCCTCTGGCTTTAGATTTCTTTCATGCAACCTGCCCGACATCCCTAGCTGAACGCTCGTACATGCCATGCAAGACCAGATGTTTGGTATTAGCTCAGACTGGGCAGGGCTGAAGCATGAGACTCTAGCAAAGAATTATCCACTACTGCAAAGAAAAAATTGATGTTGGTTTTGAAACGCAAACTTCAAAACAACTTGAAAAGAGTACCAAGAAAAGGGCTCGTCCGGGATTTGAACCCGGGACCTCTCGCACCCAAAGCGAGAATCATACCCCTAGACCAACGAGCCCTCAAAATCCTCTTACCTCTCAAAAGCTAATACCGGCTCTAAGCCCGCAATGAAGATCATGCTGGTATCTTTATGATGCTTGGTCTGTGAATACGCATGAAAGTCAGTCTCAACTTACCCTTTCTCAAACGATAGCACTATCATTTACAAGTGTCTCCTTTTATTCCGTCCCAGCTTTGGACACGTCTTACAGGAAGTCAGCCCTTATTTATATATTTCTTCAGTGGCTGAAGCTTAATGAGAAAGAGTAACAAGTTGTTCATAACAACATAAGAAACACATTGTGCATTTTCTCTTAAATACTCCTTCACTTTGTGCCAAAAGAAATACCAAGGTGAATACCTAGGCCACAGATTCAAGCTAAAGATCTTGCTGCTGAATGCAAGGCGCATTAAAAACTGCATATCGCTGGACTAAAGCATTCCTTGCATAGCCTCTAACATCATAACATAACTGAGCTGCTAGCAGCAAGCTAACCAATACCTTTCTGAAATGAGAATGACATGTGCTTATCTGCTCAATCAGTGCTCAATCAGGCTCGATCAGGCGAGATTTAGAAAAGGTGGAAAGGGTCCAAGTGGATGCCCCTTCCTTTTTAGGGTGGGTCCTGCTGACTATCATAGGATTGCTTGTAAAAGTGGCCAGGGTCAGAGGAAAAGCTGCCAACACTTCTTAGCGTTCTCTATAGATGCAGCCATTTTCTGTGACTGTAATTTCGGCCTTTTCCCAGAAGTCTCTATTCTGCCTATGCAAATTAACAAAAGCAGTGCTTATTCCTCACTTGCTCAAATGTCCTTCCTGTCCAGAAAGCTCTGATTAAGCATGCTTATTTTCTTTTTCTGGGATATTTTAAATTGTTTCGCTGTCCAGTCTGTGGCAGTAGAAAGCTGCTTATGATGCCAGGTTTTGATGAATCCCCAAGGTACAAGTACAGAGGAATATATCAGTCTCTAGGATATGGAACTTTTAGCTAACACATCACAATATGTGATGCTTGCCAAGAAAACACTACATTCTGGAGCGCTGATGATCAGAACATTCTGCTCCTGAAGGATAGAAAAGACAGCTTGATTGAAATAAAGTCTGTTTATATTGACGCTCTCTCTCTCCCTATATATACATACATGCATACACACACACACACAGGTATGTCATGCATTTCTTCAGATTTGTTTCAACCATTTACCATTTATTGGAGAATCCCTACTTTTCAAGTGACTGCAAATGAAGTCATCTCTGGCACTTTTTGTGCAAAGTAAGAGACACACATGACACCTTTTTATAAAAGTCATCGGTTTCTTTGTTACTGTGTACTTTCAAAGCATGGGGCTTTCACACGTCAGGTAAACCTGATTACCACTACACAACAAAAGCAGATGCAGCTTTCTTATCTATGTCGTGATAGAACAGTTGTGAATTGAGTAGAAGAAGGGCCCTGATGTGATACTTATTACATGCAGCCTGTAAGATAGTCAAACATGCAGGCTAGGAAGGAAGATGCAAATATCAATGTATTAGAAAAACACCTAAAGGCGAGTGATATGCTTTCATTCATGCATGGCTAGGAAAAATCGCCATACTGTTGCAAACATTCTTACACCACCAACTGGAAATAAATGATTCTGACATTAAACGTAAAGGTGACAATGCATTTGTATCATCACCCTGAGAAGGATCATCTTGGAATTGAGCCGAGGGCCTCTGCACTCAAAGCCAGAAACACTCCACTAAAATAAGATTCCTGTTGGTGCCAACAATTCTCCATGTTAATGCTTGTTCTAGGTGAGCAGTGAACCGATTGCAGGGCTCTTTTGAAAGCAAGGTCTGAGAACCAACAGATACATCCACACGCCGATTACTTTAGTGTTTTGAGAGAATTCCCTTTCTTGGAACGAGATTGCATGAAATAATCTTCAGGGCTTGGACAATTCCATGGCAAAACGGCACCTATCAACATTGTAGCCAACACAATATAACAACTGTTTCTGCCCGGTTTCGAACCGGGGACCTTTCGCGTGTGAGGCGAACGTGATAACCACTACACTACAGAAACAGATACCTACAGTTGATTTTTCTGTAATGAAACTGCTCCGAACTGGCTATTCCATGGGCCTCTGGCTTTAGATTTCTTTCATGCAACCTGCCCGACATCCCTAGCTGAACGCTCGTACATGCCATGCAAGACCAGATGTTTGGTATTAGCTCAGACTGGGCAGGGCTGAAGCATGAGACTCTAGCAAAGAATTATCCACTACTGCAAAGAAAAAATTGATGTTGGTTTTGAAACGCAAACTTCAAAACAACTTGAAAAGAGTACCAAGAAAAGGGCTCGTCCGGGATTTGAACCCGGGACCTCTCACACCCAAAGCGAGAATCATACCCCTAGACCAACGAGCCCTCAAAATCCTCTTACCTCTCAAAAGCTAATACCGGCTCTAAGCCCGCAATGAAGATCATGCTGGTATCTTTATGATGCTTGGTCTGTGAATACGCATGAAAGTCAGTCTCAACTTACCCTTTCTCAAACGATAGCACTATCATTTACAAGTGTCTCCTTTTATTCCGTCCCAGCTTTGGACACGTCTTACAGGAAGTCAGCCCTTATTTATATATTTCTTCAGTGGCTGAAGCTTAATGAGAAAGAGTAACAAGTTGTTCATAACAACATAAGAAACACATTGTGCATTTTCTCTTAAATACTCCTTCACTTTGTGCCAAAAGAAATACCAAGGTGAATACCTAGGCCACAGATTCAAGCTAAAGATCTTCCTGCTGAATGCAAGGCGCATTAAAAACTGCATATCGCTGGACTAAAGCATTCCTTGCATAGCCTCTAACATCATAACATAACTGAGCTGCTAGCAGCAAGCTAACCAATACCTTTCTGAAATGAGAATGACATGTGCTTATCTGCTCAATCAGTGCTCAATCAGGCTCGATCAGGCGAGATTTAGAAAAGGTGGAAAGGGTCCAAGTGGATGCCCCTTCCTTTTTAGGGTGGGTCCTGCTGACTATCATAGGATTGCTTGTAAAAGTGGCCAGGGTCAGAGGAAAAGCTGCCAACACTTCTTAGCGTTCTCTATAGATGCAGCCATTTTCTGTGACTGTAATTTCGGCCTTTTCCCAGAAGTCTCTATTCTGCCTATGCAAATTAACAAAAGCAGTGCTTATTCCTCACTTGCTCAAATGTCCTTCCTGTCCAGAAAGCTCTGATTAAGCATGCTTATTTTCTTTTTCTGGGATATTTTAAATTGTTTCGCTGTCCAGTCTGTGGCAGTAGAAAGCTGCTTATGATGCCAGGTTTTGATGAATCCCCAAGGTACAAGTACAGAGGAATATATCAGTCTCTAGGATATGGAACTTTTAGCTAACACATCACAATATGTGATGCTTGCCAAGAAAACACTACATTCTGGAGCGCTGATGATCAGAACATTCTGCTCCTGAAGGATAGAAAAGACAGCTTGATTGAAATAAAGTCTGTTTATATTGACGCTCTCTCTCTCCCTATATATACATACATGCATACACACACACACACAGGTATGTCATGCATTTCTTCAGATTTGTTTCAACCATTTACCATTTATTGGAGAATCCCTACTTTTCAAGTGACTGCAAATGAAGTCATCTCTGGCACTTTTTGTGCAAAGTAAGAGACACACATGACACCTTTTTATAAAAGTCATCGGTTTCTTTGTTACTGTGTACTTTCAAAGCATGGGGCTTTCACACGTCAGGTAAACCTGATTACCACTACACAACAAAAGCAGATGCAGCTTTCTTATCTATGTCGTGATAGAACAGTTGTGAATTGAGTAGAAGAAGGGCCCTGATGTGATACTTATTACATGCAGCCTGTAAGATAGTCAAACATGCAGGCTAGGAAGGAAGATGCAAATATCAATGTATTAGAAAAACACCTAAAGGCGAGTGATATGCTTTCATTCATGCATGGCTAGGAAAAATCGCCATACTGTTGCAAACATTCTTACACCACCAACTGGAAATAAATGATTCTGACATTAAACGTAAAGGTGACAATGCATTTGTATCATCACCCTGAGAAGGATCATCTTGGAATTGAGCCGAGGGCCTCTGCACTCAAAGCCAGAAACACTCCACTAAAATAAGATTCCTGTTGGTGCCAACAATTCTCCATGTTAATGCTTGTTCTAGGTGAGCAGTGAACCGATTGCAGGGCTCTTTTGAAAGCAAGGTCTGAGAACCAACAGATACATCCACACGCCGATTACTTTAGTGTTTTGAGAGAATTCCCTTTCTTGGAACGAGATTGCATGAAATAATCTTCAGGGCTTGGACAATTCCATGGCAAAACGGCACCTATCAACATTGTAGCCAACACAATATAACAACTGTTTCTGCCCGGTTTCGAACCGGGGACCTTTCGCGTGTGAGGCGAACGTGATAACCACTACACTACAGAAACAGATACCTACAGTTGATTTTTCTGTAATGAAACTGCTCCGAACTGGCTATTCCATGGGCCTCTGGCTTTAGATTTCTTTCATGCAACCTGCCCGACATCCCTAGCTGAACGCTCGTACATGCCATGCAAGACCAGATGTTTGGTATTAGCTCAGACTGGGCAGGGCTGAAGCATGAGACTCTAGCAAAGAATTATCCACTACTGCAAAGAAAAAATTGATGTTGGTTTTGAAACGCAAACTTCAAAACAACTTGAAAAGAGTACCAAGAAAAGGGCTCGTCCGGGATTTGAACCCGGGACCTCTCGCACCCAAAGCGAGAATCATACCCCTCGACCAACGAGCCCTCAAAATCCTCTTTCCTCTCAAAAGCTAATACCGGCTCTAAGCCCGCAATGAAGATCATGCTGGTATCTTTATGATGCTTGGTCTGTGAATACGCATGAAAGTCAGTCTCAACTTACCCTTTCTCAAACGATAGCACTATCATTTACAAGTGTCTCCTTTTATTCCGTCCCAGCTTTGGACACGTCTTACAGGAAGTCAGCCCTTATTTATATATTTCTTCAGTGGCTGAAGCTTAATGAGAAAGAGTAACAAGTTGTTCATAACAACATAAGAAACACATTGTGCATTTTCTCTTAAATACTCCTTCACTTTGTGCCAAAAGAAATACCAAGGTGAATACCTAGGCCACAGATTCAAGCTAAAGATCTTCCTGCTGAATGCAAGGCGCAATAAAAACTGCATATCGCTGGACTAAAGCATTCCTTGCATAGCCTCTAACATCATAACATAACTGAGCTGCTAGCAGCAAGCTAACCAATACCTTTCTGAAATGAGAATGACATGTGCTTATCTGCTCAATCAGTGCTCAATCAGGCTCAATCAGGCGAGATTTAGAAAAGGTGGAAAGGGTCCAAGTGGATGCCCCTTCCTTTTTAGGGTGGGTCCTGCTGACTATCATAGGATTGCTTGTAAAAGTGGCCAGGGTCAGAGGAAAAGCTGCCAACACTTCTTAGCGTTCTCTATAGATGCAGCCATTTTCTGTGACTGTAATTTCGGCCTTTTCCCAGAAGTCTCTATTCTGCCTATGCAAATTAACAAAAGCAGTGCTTATTCCTCACTTGCTCAAATGTCCTTCCTGTCCAGAAAGCTCTGATTAAGCATGCTTATTTTCTTTTTCTGGGATATTTTAAATTGTTTCGCTGTCCAGTCTGTGGCAGTAGAAAGCTGCTTATGATGCCAGGTTTTGATGAATCCCCAAGGTACAAGTACAGAGGAATATATCAGTCTCTAGGATATGGAACTTTTAGCTAACACATCACAATATGTGATGCTTGCCAAGAAAACACTACATTCTGGAGCGCTGATGATCAGAACATTCTGCTCCTGAAGGATAGAAAAGACAGCTTGATTGAAATAAAGTCTGTTTATATTGACGCTCTCTCTCTCCCTATATATACATACATGCATACACACACACACACAGGTATGTCATGCATTTCTTCAGATTTGTTTCAACCATTTACCATTTATTGGAGAATCCCTACTTTTCAAGTGACTGCAAATGAAGTCATCTCTGGCACTTTTTGTGCAAAGTAAGAGACACACATGACACCTTTTTATAAAAGTCATCGGTTTCTTTGTTACTGTGTACTTTCAAAGCATGGGGCTTTCACACGTCAGGTAAACCTGATTACCACTACACAACAAAAGCAGATGCAGCTTTCTTATCTATGTCGTGATAGAACAGTTGTGAATTGAGTAGAAGAAGGGCCCTGATGTGATACTTATTACATGCAGCCTGTAAGATAGTCAAACATGCAGGCTAGGAAGGAAGATGCAAATATCAATGTATTAGAAAAACACCTAAAGGCGAGTGATATGCTTTCATTCATGCATGGCTAGGAAAAATCGCCATACTGTTGCAAACATTCTTACACCACCAACTGGAAATAAATGATTCTGACATTAAACGTAAAGGTGACAATGCATTTGTATCATCACCCTGAGAAGGATCATCTTGGAATTGAGCCGAGGGCCTCTGCACTCAAAGCCAGAAACACTCCACTAAAATAAGATTCCTGTTGGTGCCAACAATTCTCCATGTTAATGCTTGTTCTAGGTGAGCAGTGAACCGATTGCAGGGCTCTTTTGAAAGCAAGGTCTGAGAACCAACAGATACATCCACACGCCGATTACTTTAGTGTTTTGAGAGAATTCCCTTTCTTGGAACGAGATTGCATGAAATAATCTTCAGGGCTTGGACAATTCCATGGCAAAACGGCACCTATCAACATTGTAGCCAACACAATATAACATCTGTTTCTGCCCGGTTTCGAACCGGGGACCTTTCGCGTGTGAGGCGAACGTGATAACCACTACACTACAGAAACAGATACCTACAGTTGATTTTTCTGTAATGAAACTGCTCCGAACTGGCTATTCCATGGGCCTCTGGCTTTAGATTTCTTTCATGCAACCTGCCCGACATCCCTAGCTGAACGCTCGTACATGCCATGCAAGACCAGATGTTTGGTATTAGCTCAGACTGGGCAGGGCTGAAGCATGAGACTCTAGCAAAGAATTATCCACTACTGCAAAGAAAAAATTGATGTTGGTTTTGAAACGCAAACTTCAAAACAACTTGAAAAGAGTACCAAGAAAAGGGCTCGTCCGGGATTTGAACCCGGGACCTCTCGCACCCAAAGCGAGAATCATACCCCTAGACCAACGAGCCCTCAAAATCCTCTTACCTCTCAAAAGCTAATACCGGCTCTAAGCCCGCAATGAAGATCATGCTGGTATCTTTATGATGCTTGGTCTGTGAATACGCATGAAAGTCAGTCTCAACTTACCCTTTCTCAAACGATAGCACTATCATTTACAAGTGTCTCCTTTTATTCCGTCCCAGCTTTGGACACGTCTTACAGGAAGTCAGCCCTTATTTATATATTTCTTCAGTGGCTGAAGCTTAATGAGAAAGAGTAACAAGTTGTTCATAACAACATAAGAAACACATTGTGCATTTTCTCTTAAATACTCCTTCACTTTGTGCCAAAAGAAATACCAAGGTGAATACCTAGGCCACAGATTCAAGCTAAAGATCTTCCTGCTGAATGCAAGGCGCATTAAAAACTGCATATCGCTGGACTAAAGCATTCCTTGCATAGCCTCTAACATCATAACATAACTGAGCTGCTAGCAGCAAGCTAACCAATACCTTTCTGAAATGAGAATGACATGTGCTTATCTGCTCAATCAGTGCTCAATCAGGCTCGATCAGGCGAGATTTAGAAAAGGTGGAAAGGGTCCAAGTGGATGCCCCTTCCTTTTTAGGGTGGGTCCTGCTGACTATCATAGGATTGCTTGTAAAAGTGGCCAGGGTCAGAGGAAAAGCTGCCAACACTTCTTAGCGTTCTCTATAGATGCAGCCATTTTCTGTGACTGTAATTTCGGCCTTTTCCCAGAAGTCTCTATTCTGCCTATGCAAATTAACAAAAGCAGTGCTTATTCCTCACTTGCTCAAATGTCCTTCCTGTCCAGAAAGCTCTGATTAAGCATGCTTATTTTCTTTTTCTGGGATATTTTAAATTGTTTCGCTGTCCAGTCTGTGGCAGTAGAAAGCTGCTTATGATGCCAGGTTTTGATGAATCCCCAAGGTACAAGTACAGAGGAATATATCAGTCTCTAGGATATGGAACTTTTAGCTAACACATCACAATATGTGATGCTTGCCAAGAAAACACTACATTCTGGAGCGCTGATGATCAGAACATTCTGCTCCTGAAGGATAGAAAAGACAGCTTGATTGAAATAAAGTCTGTTTATATTGACGCTCTCTCTCTCCCTATATATACATACATGCATACACACACACACACAGGTATGTCATGCATTTCTTCAGATTTGTTTCAACCATTTACCATTTATTGGAGAATCCCTACTTTTCAAGTGACTGCAAATGAAGTCATCTCTGGCACTTTTTGTGCAAAGTAAGAGACACACATGACACCTTTTTATAAAAGTCATCGGTTTCTTTGTTACTGTGTACTTTCAAAGCATGGGGCTTTCACACGTCAGGTAAACCTGATTACCACTACACAACAAAAGCAGATGCAGCTTTCTTATCTATGTCGTGATAGAACAGTTGTGAATTGAGTAGAAGAAGGGCCCTGATGTGATACTTATTACATGCAGCCTGTAAGATAGTCAAACATGCAGGCTAGGAAGGAAGATGCAAATATCAATGTATTAGAAAAACACCTAAAGGCGAGTGATATGCTTTCATTCATGCATGGCTAGGAAAAATCGCCATACTGTTGCAAACATTCTTACACCACCAACTGGAAATAAATGATTCTGACATTAAACGTAAAGGTGACAATGCATTTGTATCATCACCCTGAGAAGGATCATCTTGGAATTGAGCCGAGGGCCTCTGCACTCAAAGCCAGAAACACTCCACTAAAATAAGATTCCTGTTGGTGCCAACAATTCTCCATGTTAATGCTTGTTCTAGGTGAGCAGTGAACCGATTGCAGGGCTCTTTTGAAAGCAAGGTCTGAGAACCAACAGATACATCCACACGCCGATTACTTTAGTGTTTTGAGAGAATTCCCTTTCTTGGAACGAGATTGCATGAAATAATCTTCAGGGCTTGGACAATTCCATGGCAAAACGGCACCTATCAACATTGTAGCCAACACAATATAACAACTGTTTCTGCCCGGTTTCGAACCGGGGACCTTTCGCGTGTGAGGCGAACGTGATAACCACTACACTACAGAAACAGATACCTACAGTTGATTTTTCTGTAATGAAACTGCTCCGAACTGGCTATTCCATGGGCCTCTGGCTTTAGATTTCTTTCATGCAACCTGCCCGACATCCCTAGCTGAACGCTCGTACATGCCATGCAAGACCAGATGTTTGGTATTAGCTCAGACTGGGCAGGGCTGAAGCATGAGACTCTAGCAAAGAATTATCCACTACTGCAAAGAAAAAATTGATGTTGGTTTTGAAACGCAAACTTCAAAACAACTTGAAAAGAGTACCAAGAAAAGGGCTCGTCCGGGATTTGAACCCGGGACCTCTCGCACCCAAAGCGAGAATCATACCCCTAGACCAACGAGCCCTCAAAATCCTCTTACCTCTCAAAAGCTAATACCGGCTCTAAGCCCGCAATGAAGATCATGCTGGTATCTTTATGATGCTTGGTCTGTGAATACGCATGAAAGTCAGTCTCAACTTACCCTTTCTCAAACGATAGCACTATCATTTACAAGTGTCTCCTTTTATTCCGTCCCAGCTTTGGACACGTCTTACAGGAAGTCAGCCCTTATTTATATATTTCTTCAGTGGCTGAAGCTTAATGAGAAAGAGTAACAAGTTGTTCATAACAACATAAGAAACACATTGTGCATTTTCTCTTAAATACTCCTTCACTTTGTGCCAAAAGAAATACCAAGGTGAATACCTAGGCCACAGATTCAAGCTAAAGATCTTCCTGCTGAATGCAAGGCGCAATAAAAACTGCATATCGCTGGACTAAAGCATTCCTTGCATAGCCTCTAACATCATAACATAACTGAGCTGCTAGCAGCAAGCTAACCAATACCTTTCTGAAATGAGAATGACATGTGCTTATCTGCTCAACCAGTGCTCAATCAGGCTCGATCAGGCGAGATTTAGAAAAGGTGGAAAGGGTCCAAGTGGATGCCCCTTCCTTTTTAGGGTGGGTCCTGCTGACTATCATAGGATTGCTTGTAAAAGTGGCCAGGGTCAGAGGAAAAGCTGCCAACACTTCTTAGCGTTCTCTATAGATGCAGCCATTTTCTGTGACTGTAATTTCGGCCTTTTCCCAGAAGTCTCTATTCTGCCTATGCAAATTAACAAAAGCAGTGCTTATTCCTCACTTGCTCAAATGTCCTTCCTGTCCAGAAAGCTCTGATTAAGCATGCTTATTTTCTTTTTCTGGGATATTTTAAATTGTTTCGCTGTCCAGTCTGTGGCAGTAGAAAGCTGCTTATGATGCCAGGTTTTGATGAATCCCCAAGGTACAAGTACAGAGGAATATATCAGTCTCTAGGATATGGAACTTTTAGCTAACACATCACAATATGTGATGCTTGCCAAGAAAACACTACATTCTGGAGCGCTGATGATCAGAACATTCTGCTCCTGAAGGATAGAAAAGACAGCTTGATTGAAATAAAGTCTGTTTATATTGACGCTCTCTCTCTCCCTATATATACATACATGCATACACACACACACACAGGTATGTCATGCATTTCTTCAGATTTGTTTCAACCATTTACCATTTATTGGAGAATCCCTACTTTTCAAGTGACTGCAAATGAAGTCATCTCTGGCACTTTTTGTGCAAAGTAAGAGACACACATGACACCTTTTTATAAAAGTCATCGGTTTCTTTGTTACTGTGTACTTTCAAAGCATGGGGCTTTCACACGTCAGGTAAACCTGATTACCACTACACAACAAAAGCAGATGCAGCTTTCTTATCTATGTCGTGATAGAACAGTTGTGAATTGAGTAGAAGAAGGGCCCTGATGTGATACTTATTACATGCAGCCTGTAAGATAGTCAAACATGCAGGCTAGGAAGGAAGATGCAAATATCAATGTATTAGAAAAACACCTAAAGGCGAGTGATATGCTTTCATTCATGCATGGCTAGGAAAAATCGCCATACTGTTGCAAACATTCTTACACCACCAACTGGAAATAAATGATTCTGACATTAAACGTAAAGGTGACAATGCATTTGTATCATCACCCTGAGAAGGATCATCTTGGAATTGAGCCGAGGGCCTCTGCACTCAAAGCCAGAAACACTCCACTAAAATAAGATTCCTGTTGGTGCCAACAATTCTCCATGTTAATGCTTGTTCTAGGTGAGCAGTGAACCGATTGCAGGGCTCTTTTGAAAGCAAGGTCTGAGAACCAACAGATACATCCACACGCCGATTACTTTAGTGTTTTGAGAGAATTCCCTTTCTTGGAACGAGATTGCATGAAATAATCTTCAGGGCTTGGACAATTCCATGGCAAAACGGCACCTATCAACATTGTAGCCAACACAATATAACAACTGTTTCTGCCCGGTTTCGAACCGGGGACCTTTCGCGTGTGAGGCGAACGTGATAACCACTACACTACAGAAACAGATACCTACAGTTGATTTTTCTGTAATGAAACTGCTCCGAACTGGCTATTCCATGGGCCTCTGGCTTTAGATTTCTTTCATGCAACCTGCCCGACATCCCTAGCTGAACGCTCGTACATGCCATGCAAGACCAGATGTTTGGTATTAGCTCAGACTGGGCAGGGCTGAAGCATGAGACTCTAGCAAAGAATTATCCACTACTGCAAAGAAAAAATTGATGTTGGTTTTGAAACGCAAACTTCAAAACAACTTGAAAAGAGTACCAAGAAAAGGGCTCGTCCGGGATTTGAACCCGGGACCTCTCGCACCCAAAGCGAGAATCATACCCCTCGACCAACGAGCCCTCAAAATCCTCTTACCTCTCAAAAGCTAATACCGGCTCTAAGCCCGCAATGAAGATCATGCTGGTATCTTTATGATGCTTGGTCTGTGAATACGCATGAAAGTCAGTCTCAACTTACCCTTTCTCAAACGATAGCACTATCATTTACAAGTGTCTCCTTTTATTCCGTCCCAGCTTTGGACACGTCTTACAGGAAGTCAGCCCTTATTTATATATTTCTTCAGTGGCTGAAGCTTAATGAGAAAGAGTAACAAGTTGTTCATAACAACATAAGAAACACATTGTGCATTTTCTCTTAAATACTCCTTCACTTTGTGCCAAAAGAAATACCAAGGTGAATACCTAGGCCACAGATTCAAGCTAAAGATCTTCCTGCTGAATGCAAGGCGCAATAAAAACTGCATATCGCTGGACTAAAGCATTCCTTGCATATCCTCTAACATCATAACATAACTGAGCTGCTAGCAGCAAGCTAACCAATACCTTTCTGAAATGAGAATGACATGTGCTTATCTGCTCAATCAGTGCTCAATCAGGCTCGATCAGGCGAGATTTAGAAAAGGTGGAAAGGGTCCAAGTGGATGCCCCTTCCTTTTTAGGGTGGGTCCTGCTGACTATCATAGGATTGCTTGTAAAAGTGGCCAGGGTCAGAGGAAAAGCTGCCAACACTTCTTAGCGTTCTCTATAGATGCAGCCATTTTCTGTGACTGTAATTTCGGCCTTTTCCCAGAAGTCTCTATTCTGCCTATGCAAATTAACAAAAGCAGTGCTTATTCCTCACTTGCTCAAATGTCCTTCCTGTCCAGAAAGCTCTGATTAAGCATGCTTATTTTCTTTTTCTGGGATATTTTAAATTGTTTCGCTGTCCAGTCTGTGGCAGTAGAAAGCTGCTTATGATGCCAGGTTTTGATGAATCCCCAAGGTACAAGTACAGAGGAATATATCAGTCTCTAGGATATGGAACTTTTAGCTAACACATCACAATATGTGATGCTTGCCAAGAAAACACTACATTCTGGAGCGCTGATGATCAGAACATTCTGCTCCTGAAGGATAGAAAAGACAGCTTGATTGAAATAAAGTCTGTTTATATTGACGCTCTCTCTCTCCCTATATATACATACATGCATACACACACACACACAGGTATGTCATGCATTTCTTCAGATTTGTTTCAACCATTTACCATTTATTGGAGAATCCCTACTTTTCAAGTGACTGCAAATGAAGTCATCTCTGGCACTTTTTGTGCAAAGTAAGAGACACACATGACACCTTTTTATAAAAGTCATCGGTTTCTTTGTTACTGTGTACTTTCAAAGCATGGGGCTTTCACACGTCAGGTAAACCTGATTACCACTACACAACAAAAGCAGATGCAGCTTTCTTATCTATGTCGTGATAGAACAGTTGTGAATTGAGTAGAAGAAGGGCCCTGATGTGATACTTATTACATGCAGCCTGTAAGATAGTCAAACATGCAGGCTAGGAAGGAAGATGCAAATATCAATGTATTAGAAAAACACCTAAAGGCGAGTGATATGCTTTCATTCATGCATGGCTAGGAAAAATCGCCATACTGTTGCAAACATTCTTACACCACCAACTGGAAATAAATGATTCTGACATTAAACGTAAAGGTGACAATGCATTTGTATCATCACCCTGAGAAGGATCATCTTGGAATTGAGCCGAGGGCCTCTGCACTCAAAGCCAGAAACACTCCACTAAAATAAGATTCCTGTTGGTGCCAACAATTCTCCATGTTAATGCTTGTTCTAGGTGAGCAGTGAACCGATTGCAGGGCTCTTTTGAAAGCAAGGTCTGAGAACCAACAGATACATCCACACGCCGATTACTTTAGTGTTTTGAGAGAATTCCCTTTCTTGGAACGAGATTGCATGAAATAATCTTCAGGGCTTGGACAATTCCATGGCAAAACGGCACCTATCAACATTGTAGCCAACACAATATAACAACTGTTTCTGCCCGGTTTCGAACCGGGGACCTTTCGCGTGTGAGGCGAACGTGATAACCACTACACTACAGAAACAGATACCTACAGTTGATTTTTCTGTAATGAAACTGCTCCGAACTGGCTATTCCATGGGCCTCTGGCTTTAGATTTCTTTCATGCAACCTGCCCGACATCCCTAGCTGAACGCTCGTACATGCCATGCAAGACCAGATGTTTGGTATTAGCTCAGACTGGGCAGGGCTGAAGCATGAGACTCTAGCAAAGAATTATCCACTACTGCAAAGAAAAAATTGATGTTGGTTTTGAAACGCAAACTTCAAAACAACTTGAAAAGAGTACCAAGAAAAGGGCTCGTCCGGGATTTGAACCCGGGACCTCTCGCACCCAAAGCGAGAATCATACCCCTAGACCAACGAGCCCTCAAAATCCTCTTACCTCTCAAAAGCTAATACCGGCTCTAAGCCCGCAATGAAGATCATGCTGGTATCTTTATGATGCTTGGTCTGTGAATACGCATGAAAGTCAGTCTCAACTTACCCTTTCTCAAACGATAGCACTATCATTTACAAGTGTCTCCTTTTATTCCGTCCCAGCTTTGGACACGTCTTACAGGAAGTCAGCCCTTATTTATATATTTCTTCAGTGGCTGAAGCTTAATGAGAAAGAGTAACAAGTTGTTCATAACAACATAAGAAACACATTGTGCATTTTCTCTTAAATACTCCTTCACTTTGTGCCAAAAGAAATACCAAGGTGAATACCTAGGCCACAGATTCAAGCTAAAGATCTTCCTGCTGAATGCAAGGCGCATTAAAAACTGCATATCGCTGGACTAAAGCATTCCTTGCATAGCCTCTAACATCATAACATAACTGAGCTGCTAGCAGCAAGCTAACCAATACCTTTCTGAAATGAGAATGACATGTGCTTATCTGCTCAATCAGTGCTCAATCAGGCTCGATCAGGCGAGATTTAGAAAAGGTGGAAAGGGTCCAAGTGGATGCCCCTTCCTTTTTAGGGTGGGTCCTGCTGACTATCATAGGATTGCTTGTAAAAGTGGCCAGGGTCAGAGGAAAAGCTGCCAACACTTCTTAGCGTTCTCTATAGATGCAGCCATTTTCTGTGACTGTAATTTCGGCCTTTTCCCAGAAGTCTCTATTCTGCCTATGCAAATTAACAAAAGCAGTGCTTATTCCTCACTTGCTCAAATGTCCTTCCTGTCCAGAAAGCTCT
The DNA here is from genome assembly GCF_964204655.1 of Triturus cristatus. Lineage (NCBI taxonomy): Eukaryota > Metazoa > Chordata > Amphibia > Caudata > Salamandridae > Triturus > Triturus cristatus. Next base: position 735,862,636 of record NC_140591.1, on the reverse strand, counting down.
GATTAAGCATGCTTATTTTCTTTTTCTGGGATATTTTAAATTGTTTCGCTGTCCAGTCTGTGGCAGTAGAAAGCTGCTTATGATGCCAGGTTTTGATGAATCCCCAAGGTACAAGTACAGAGGAATATATCAGTCTCTAGGATATGGAACTTTTAGCTAACACATCACAATATGTGATGCTTGCCAAGAAAACACTACATTCTGGAGCGCTGATGATCAGAACATTCTGCTCCTGAAGGATAGAAAAGACAGCTTGATTGAAATAAAGTCTGTTTATATTGACGCTCTCTCTCTCCCTATATATACATACATGCATACACACACACACACAGGTATGTCATGCATTTCTTCAGATTTGTTTCAACCATTTACCATTTATTGGAGAATCCCTACTTTTCAAGTGACTGCAAATGAAGTCATCTCTGGCACTTTTTGTGCAAAGTAAGAGACACACATGACACCTTTTTATAAAAGTCATCGGTTTCTTTGTTACTGTGTACTTTCAAAGCATGGGGCTTTCACACGTCAGGTAAACCTGATTACCACTACACAACAAAAGCAGATGCAGCTTTCTTATCTATGTCGTGATAGAACAGTTGTGAATTGAGTAGAAGAAGGGCCCTGATGTGATACTTATTACATGCAGCCTGTAAGATAGTCAAACATGCAGGCTAGGAAGGAAGATGCAAATATCAATGTATTAGAAAAACACCTAAAGGCGAGTGATATGCTTTCATTCATGCATGGCTAGGAAAAATCGCCATACTGTTGCAAACATTCTTACACCACCAACTGGAAATAAATGATTCTGACATTAAACGTAAAGGTGACAATGCATTTGTATCATCACCCTGAGAAGGATCATCTTGGAATTGAGCCGAGGGCCTCTGCACTCAAAGCCAGAAACACTCCACTAAAATAAGATTCCTGTTGGTGCCAACAATTCTCCATGTTAATGCTTGTTCTAGGTGAGCAGTGAACCGATTGCAGGGCTCTTTTGAAAGCAAGGTCTGAGAACCAACAGATACATCCACACGCCGATTACTTTAGTGTTTTGAGAGAATTCCCTTTCTTGGAACGAGATTGCATGAAATAATCTTCAGGGCTTGGACAATTCCATGGCAAAACGGCACCTATCAACATTGTAGCCAACACAATATAACAACTGTTTCTGCCCGGTTTCGAACCGGGGACCTTTCGCGTGTGAGGCGAACGTGATAACCACTACACTACAGAAACAGATACCTACAGTTGATTTTTCTGTAATGAAACTGCTCCGAACTGGCTATTCCATGGGCCTCTGGCTTTAGATTTCTTTCATGCAACCTGCCCGACATCCCTAGCTGAACGCTCGTACATGCCATGCAAGACCAGATGTTTGGTATTAGCTCAGACTGGGCAGGGCTGAAGCATGAGACTCTAGCAAAGAATTATCCACTACTGCAAAGAAAAAATTTATGTTGGTTTTGAAACGCAAACTTCAAAACAACTTGAAAAGAGTACCAAGAAAAGGGCTCGTCCGGGATTTGAACCCGGGACCTCTCGCACCCAAAGCGAGAATCATACCCCTAGACCAACGAGCCCTCAAAATCCTCTTACCTCTCAAAAGCTAATACCGGCTCTAAGCCCGCAATGAAGATCATGCTGGTATCTTTATGATGCTTGGTCTGTGAATACGCATGAAAGTCAGTCTCAACTTACCCTTTCTCAAACGATAGCACTATCATTTACAAGTGTCTCCTTTTATTCCGTCCCAGCTTTGGACACGTCTTACAGGAAGTCAGCCCTTATTTATATATTTCTTCAGTGGCTGAAGCTTAATGAGAAAGAGTAACAAGTTGTTCATAACAACATAAGAAACACATTGTGCATTTTCTCTTAAATACTCCTTCACTTTGTGCCAAAAGAAATACCAAGGTGAATACCTAGGCCACAGATTCAAGCTAAAGATCTTCCTGCTGAATGCAAGGCGCATTAAAAACTGCATATCGCTGGACTAAAGCATTCCTTGCATAGCCTCTAACATCATAACATAACTGAGCTGCTAGCAGCAAGCTAACCAATACCTTTCTGAAATGAGAATGACATGTGCTTATCTGCTCAATCAGTGCTCAATCAGGCTCGATCAGGCGAGATTTAGAAAAGGTGGAAAGGGTCCAAGTGGATGCCCCTTCCTTTTTAGGGTGGGTCCTGCTGACTATCATAGGATTGCTTGTAAAAGTGGCCAGGGTCAGAGGAAAAGCTGCCAACACTTCTTAGCGTTCTCTATAGATGCAGCCATTTTCTGTGACTGTAATTTCGGCCTTTTCCCAGAAGTCTCTATTCTGCCTATGCAAATTAACAAAAGCAGTGCTTATTCCTCACTTGCTCAAATGTCCTTCCTGTCCAGAAAGCTCTGATTAAGCATGCTTATTTTCTTTTTCTGGGATATTTTAAATTGTTTCGCTGTCCAGTCTGTGGCAGTAGAAAGGTGCTTATGATGCCAGGTTTTGATGAATCCCCAAGGTACAAGTACAGAGGAATATATCAGTCTCTAGGATATGGAACTTTTAGCTAACACATCACAATATGTGATGCTTGCCAAGAAAACACTACATTCTGGAGCGCTGATGATCAGAACATTCTGCTCCTGAAGGATAGAAAAGACAGCTTGATTGAAATAAAGTCTGTTTATATTGACGCTCTCTCTCTCCCTATATATACATACATGCATACACACACACACACAGGTATGTCATGCATTTCTTCAGATTTGTTTCAACCATTTACCATTTATTGGAGAATCCCTACTTTTCAAGTGACTGCAAATGAAGTCATCTCTGGCACTTTTTGTGCAAAGTAAGAGACACACATGACACCTTTTTATAAAAGTCATCGGTTTCTTTGTTACTGTGTACTTTCAAAGCATGGGGCTTTCACACGTCAGGTAAACCTGATTACCACTACACAACAAAAGCAGATGCAGCTTTCTTATCTATGTCGTGATAGAACAGTTGTGAATTGAGTAGAAGAAGGGCCCTGATGTGATACTTATTACATGCAGCCTGTAAGATAGTCAAACATGCAGGCTAGGAAGGAAGATGCAAATATCAATGTATTAGAAAAACACCTAAAGGCGAGTGATATGCTTTCATTCATGCATGGCTAGGAAAAATCGCCATACTGTTGCAAACATTCTTACACCACCAACTGGAAATAAATGATTCTGACATTAAACGTAAAGGTGACAATGCATTTGTATCATCACCCTGAGAAGGATCATCTTGGAATTGAGCCGAGGGCCTCTGCACTCAAAGCCAGAAACACTCCACTAAAATAAGATTCCTGTTGGTGCCAACAATTCTCCATGTTAATGCTTGTTCTAGGTGAGCAGTGAACCGATTGCAGGGCTCTTTTGAAAGCAAGGTCTGAGAACCAACAGATACATCCACACGCCGATTACTTTAGTGTTTTGAGAGAATTCCCTTTCTTGGAACGAGATTGCATGAAATAATCTTCAGGGCTTGGACAATTCCATGGCAAAACGGCACCTATCAACATTGTAGCCAACACAATATAACAACTGTTTCTGCCCGGTTTCGAACCGGGGACCTTTCGCGTGTGAGGCGAACGTGATAACCACTACACTACAGAAACAGATACCTACAGTTGATTTTTCTGTAATGAAACTGCTCCGAACTGGCTATTCCATGGGCCTCTGGCTTTAGATTTCTTTCATGCAACCTGCCCGACATCCCTAGCTGAACGCTCGTACATGCCATGCAAGACCAGATGTTTGGTATTAGCTCAGACTGGGCAGGGCTGAAGCATGAGACTCTAGCAAAGAATTATCCACTACTGCAAAGAAAAAATTGATGTTGGTTTTGAAACGCAAACTTCAAAACAACTTGAAAAGAGTACCAAGAAAAGGGCTCGTCCGGGATTTGAACCCGGGACCTCTCGCACCCAAAGCGAGAATCATACCCCTCGACCAACGAGCCCTCAAAATCCTCTTTCCTCTCAAAAGCTAATACCGGCTCTAAGCCCGCAATGAAGATCATGCTGGTATCTTTATGATGCTTGGTCTGTGAATACGCATGAAAGTCAGTCTCAACTTACCCTTTCTCAAACGATAGCACTATCATTTACAAGTGTCTCCTTTTATTCCGTCCCAGCTTTGGACACGTCTTACAGGAAGTCAGCCCTTATTTATATATTTCTTCAGTGGCTGAAGCTTAATGAGAAAGAGTAACAAGTTGTTCATAACAACATAAGAAACACATTGTGCATTTTCTCTTAAATACTCCTTCACTTTGTGCCAAAAGAAATACCAAGGTGAATACCTAGGCCACAGATTCAAGCTAAAGATCTTCCTGCTGAATGCAAGGCGCAATAAAAACTGCATATCGCTGGACTAAAGCATTCCTTGCATAGCCTCTAACATCATAACATAACTGAGCTGCTAGCAGCAAGCTAACCAATACCTTTCTGAAATGAGAATGACATGTGCTTATCTGCTCAATCAGTGCTCAATCAGGCTCAATCAGGCGAGATTTAGAAAAGGTGGAAAGGGTCCAAGTGGATGCCCCTTCCTTTTTAGGGTGGGTCCTGCTGACTATCATAGGATTGCTTGTAAAAGTGGCCAGGGTCAGAGGAAAAGCTGCCAACACTTCTTAGCGTTCTCTATAGATGCAGCCATTTTCTGTGACTGTAATTTCGGCCTTTTCCCAGAAGTCTCTATTCTGCCTATGCAAATTAACAAAAGCAGTGCTTATTCCTCACTTGCTCAAATGTCCTTCCTGTCCAGAAAGCTCTGATTAAGCATGCTTATTTTCTTTTTCTGGGATATTTTAAATTGTTTCGCTGTCCAGTCTGTGGCAGTAGAAAGCTGCTTATGATGCCAGGTTTTGATGAATCCCCAAGGTACAAGTACAGAGGAATATATCAGTCTCTAGGATATGGAACTTTTAGCTAACACATCACAATATGTGATGCTTGCCAAGAAAACACTACATTCTGGAGCGCTGATGATCAGAACATTCTGCTCCTGAAGGATAGAAAAGACAGCTTGATTGAAATAAAGTCTGTTTATATTGACGCTCTCTCTCTCCCTATATATACATACATGCATACACACACACACACAGGTATGTCATGCATTTCTTCAGATTTGTTTCAACCATTTACCATTTATTGGAGAATCCCTACTTTTCAAGTGACTGCAAATGAAGTCATCTCTGGCACTTTTTGTGCAAAGTAAGAGACACACATGACACCTTTTTATAAAAGTCATCGGTTTCTTTGTTACTGTGTACTTTCAAAGCATGGGGCTTTCACACGTCAGGTAAACCTGATTACCACTACACAACAAAAGCAGATGCAGCTTTCTTATCTATGTCGTGATAGAACAGTTGTGAATTGAGTAGAAGAAGGGCCCTGATGTGATACTTATTACATGCAGCCTGTAAGATAGTCAAACATGCAGGCTAGGAAGGAAGATGCAAATATCAATGTATTAGAAAAACACCTAAAGGCGAGTGATATGCTTTCATTCATGCATGGCTAGGAAAAATCGCCATACTGTTGCAAACATTCTTACACCACCAACTGGAAATAAATGATTCTGACATTAAACGTAAAGGTGACAATGCATTTGTATCATCACCCTGAGAAGGATCATCTTGGAATTGAGCCGAGGGCCTCTGCACTCAAAGCCAGAAACACTCCACTAAAATAAGATTCCTGTTGGTGCCAACAATTCTCCATGTTAATGCTTGTTCTAGGTGAGCAGTGAACCGATTGCAGGGCTCTTTTGAAAGCAAGGTCTGAGAACCAACAGATACATCCACACGCCGATTACTTTAGTGTTTTGAGAGAATTCCCTTTCTTGGAACGAGATTGCATGAAATAATCTTCAGGGCTTGGACAATTCCATGGCAAAACGGCACCTATCAACATTGTAGCCAACACAATATAACAACTGTTTCTGCCCGGTTTCGAACCGGGGACCTTTCGCGTGTGAGGCGAACGTGATAACCACTACACTACAGAAACAGATACCTACAGTTGATTTTTCTGTAATGAAACTGCTCCGAACTGGCTATTCCATGGGCCTCTGGCTTTAGATTTCTTTCATGCAACCTGCCCGACATCCCTAGCTGAACGCTCGTACATGCCATGCAAGACCAGATGTTTGGTATTAGCTCAGACTGGGCAGGGCTGAAGCATGAGACTCTAGCAAAGAATTATCCACTACTGCAAAGAAAAAATTGATGTTGGTTTTGAAACGCAAACTTCAAAACAACTTGAAAAGAGTACCAAGAAAAGGGCTCGTCCGGGATTTGAACCCGGGACCTCTCGCACCCAAAGCGAGAATCATACCCCTAGACCAACGAGCCCTCAAAATCCTCTTACCTCTCAAAAGCTAATACCGGCTCTAAGCCCGCAATGAAGATCATGCTGGTATCTTTATGATGCTTGGTCTGTGAATACGCATGAAAGTCAGTCTCAACTTACCCTTTCTCAAACGATAGCACTATCATTTACAAGTGTCTCCTTTTATTCCGTCCCAGCTTTGGACACGTCTTACAGGAAGTCAGCCCTTATTTATATATTTCTTCAGTGGCTGAAGCTTAATGAGAAAGAGTAACAAGTTGTTCATAACAACATAAGAAACACATTGTGCATTTTCTCTTAAATACTCCTTCACTTTGTGCCAAAAGAAATACCAAGGTGAATACCTAGGCCACAGATTCAAGCTAAAGATCTTCCTGCTGAATGCAAGGCGCATTAAAAACTGCATATCGCTGGACTAAAGCATTCCTTGCATAGCCTCTAACATCATAACATAACTGAGCTGCTAGCAGCAAGCTAACCAATACCTTTCTGAAATGAGAATGACATGTGCTTATCTGCTCAATCAGTGCTCAATCAGGCTCGATCAGGCGAGATTTAGAAAAGGTGGAAAGGGTCCAAGTGGATGCCCCTTCCTTTTTAGGGTGGGTCCTGCTGACTATCATAGGATTGCTTGTAAAAGTGGCCAGGGTCAGAGGAAAAGCTGCCAACACTTCTTAGCGTTCTCTATAGATGCAGCCATTTTCTGTGACTGTAATTTCGGCCTTTTCCCAGAAGTCTCTATTCTGCCTATGCAAATTAACAAAAGCAGTGCTTATTCCTCACTTGCTCAAATGTCCTTCCTGTCCAGAAAGCTCTGATTAAGCATGCTTATTTTCTTTTTCTGGGATATTTTAAATTGTTTCGCTGTCCAGTCTGTGGCAGTAGAAAGCTGCTTATGATGCCAGGTTTTGATGAATCCCCAAGGTACAAGTACAGAGGAATATATCAGTCTCTAGGATATGGAACTTTTAGCTAACACATCACAATATGTGATGCTTGCCAAGAAAACACTACATTCTGGAGCGCTGATGATCAGAACATTCTGCTCCTGAAGGATAGAAAAGACAGCTTGATTGAAATAAAGTCTGTTTATATTGACGCTCTCTCTCTCCCTATATATACATACATGCATACACACACACACACAGGTATGTCATGCATTTCTTCAGATTTGTTTCAACCATTTACCATTTATTGGAGAATCCCTACTTTTCAAGTGACTGCAAATGAAGTCATCTCTGGCACTTTTTGTGCAAAGTAAGAGACACACATGACACCTTTTTATAAAAGTCATCGGTTTCTTTGTTACTGTGTACTTTCAAAGCATGGGGCTTTCACACGTCAGGTAAACCTGATTACCACTACACAACAAAAGCAGATGCAGCTTTCTTATCTATGTCGTGATAGAACAGTTGTGAATTGAGTAGAAGAAGGGCCCTGATGTGATACTTATTACATGCAGCCTGTAAGATAGTCAAACATGCAGGCTAGGAAGGAAGATGCAAATATCAATGTATTAGAAAAACACCTAAAGGCGAGTGATATGCTTTCATTCATGCATGGCTAGGAAAAATCGCCATACTGTTGCAAACATTCTTACACCACCAACTGGAAATAAATGATTCTGACATTAAACGTAAAGGTGACAATGCATTTGTATCATCACCCTGAGAAGGATCATCTTGGAATTGAGCCGAGGGCCTCTGCACTCAAAGCCAGAAACACTCCACTAAAATAAGATTCCTGTTGGTGCCAACAATTCTCCATGTTAATGCTTGTTCTAGGTGAGCAGTGAACCGATTGCAGGGCTCTTTTGAAAGCAAGGTCTGAGAACCAACAGATACATCCACACGCCGATTACTTTAGTGTTTTGAGAGAATTCCCTTTCTTGGAACGAGATTGCATGAAATAATCTTCAGGGCTTGGACAATTCCATGGCAAAACGGCACCTATCAACATTGTAGCCAACACAATATAACAACTGTTTCTGCCCGGTTTCGAACCGGGGACCTTTCGCGTGTGAGGCGAACGTGATAACCACTACACTACAGAAACAGATACCTACAGTTGATTTTTCTGTAATGAAACTGCTCCGAACTGGCTATTCCATGGGCCTCTGGCTTTAGATTTCTTTCATGCAACCTGCCCGACATCCCTAGCTGAACGCTCGTACATGCCATGCAAGACCAGATGTTTGGTATTAGCTCAGACTGGGCAGGGCTGAAGCATGAGACTCTAGCAAAGAATTATCCACTACTGCAAAGAAAAAATTGATGTTGGTTTTGAAACGCAAACTTCAAAACAACTTGAAAAGAGTACCAAGAAAAGGGCTCGTCCGGGATTTGAACCCGGGACCTCTCGCACCCAAAGCGAGAATCATACCCCTCGACCAACGAGCCCTCAAAATCCTCTTACCTCTCAAAAGCTAATACCGGCTCTAAGCCCGCAATGAAGATCATGCTGGTATCTTTATGATGCTTGGTCTGTGAATACGCATGAAAGTCAGTCTCAACTTACCCTTTCTCAAACGATAGCACTATCATTTACAAGTGTCTCCTTTTATTCCGTCCCAGCTTTGGACACGTCTTACAGGAAGTCAGCCCTTATTTATATATTTCTTCAGTGGCTGAAGCTTAATGAGAAAGAGTAACAAGTTGTTCATAACAACATAAGAAACACATTGTGCATTTTCTCTTAAATACTCCTTCACTTTGTGCCAAAAGAAATACCAAGGTGAATACCTAGGCCACAGATTCAAGCTAAAGATCTTCCTGCTGAATGCAAGGCGCAATAAAAACTGCATATCGCTGGACTAAAGCATTCCTTGCATATCCTCTAACATCATAACATAACTGAGCTGCTAGCAGCAAGCTAACCAATACCTTTCTGAAATGAGAATGACATGTGCTTATCTGCTCAATCAGTGCTCAATCAGGCTCGATCAGGCGAGATTTAGAAAAGGTGGAAAGGGTCCAAGTGGATGCCCCTTCCTTTTTAGGGTGGGTCCTGCTGACTATCATAGGATTGCTTGTAAAAGTGGCCAGGGTCAGAGGAAAAGCTGCCAACACTTCTTAGCGTTCTCTATAGATGCAGCCATTTTCTGTGACTGTAATTTCGGCCTTTTCCCAGAAGTCTCTATTCTGCCTATGCAAATTAACAAAAGCAGTGCTTATTCCTCACTTGCTCAAATGTCCTTCCTGTCCAGAAAGCTCTGATTAAGCATGCTTATTTTCTTTTTCTGGGATATTTTAAATTGTTTCGCTGTCCAGTCTGTGGCAGTAGAAAGCTGCTTATGATGCCAGGTTTTGATGAATCCCCAAGGTACAAGTACAGAGGAATATATCAGTCTCTAGGATATGGAACTTTTAGCTAACACATCACAATATGTGATGCTTGCCAAGAAAACACTACATTCTGGAGCGCTGATGATCAGAACATTCTGCTCCTGAAGGATAGAAAAGACAGCTTGATTGAAATAAAGTCTGTTTATATTGACGCTCTCTCTCTCCCTATATATACATACATGCATACACACACACACACAGGTATGTCATGCATTTCTTCAGATTTGTTTCAACCATTTACCATTTATTGGAGAATCCCTACTTTTCAAGTGACTGCAAATGAAGTCATCTCTGGCACTTTTTGTGCAAAGTAAGAGACACACATGACACCTTTTTATAAAAGTCATCGGTTTCTTTGTTACTGTGTACTTTCAAAGCATGGGGCTTTCACACGTCAGGTAAACCTGATTACCACTACACAACAAAAGCAGATGCAGCTTTCTTATCTATGTCGTGATAGAACAGTTGTGAATTGAGTAGAAGAAGGGCCCTGATGTGATACTTATTACATGCAGCCTGTAAGATAGTCAAACATGCAGGCTAGGAAGGAAGATGCAAATATCAATGTATTAGAAAAACACCTAAAGGCGAGTGATATGCTTTCATTCATGCATGGCTAGGAAAAATCGCCATACTGTTGCAAACATTCTTACACCACCAACTGGAAATAAATGATTCTGACATTAAACGTAAAGGTGACAATGCATTTGTATCATCACCCTGAGAAGGATCATCTTGGAATTGAGCCGAGGGCCTCTGCACTCAAAGCCAGAAACACTCCACTAAAATAAGATTCCTGTTGGTGCCAACAATTCTCCATGTTAATGCTTGTTCTAGGTGAGCAGTGAACCGATTGCAGGGCTCTTTTGAAAGCAAGGTCTGAGAACCAACAGATACATCCACACGCCGATTACTTTAGTGTTTTGAGAGAATTCCCTTTCTTGGAACGAGATTGCATGAAATAATCTTCAGGGCTTGGACAATTCCATGGCAAAACGGCACCTATCAACATTGTAGCCAACACAATATAACAACTGTTTCTGCCCGGTTTCGAACCGGGGACCTTTCGCGTGTGAGGCGAACGTGATAACCACTACACTACAGAAACAGATACCTACAGTTGATTTTTCTGTAATGAAACTGCTCCGAACTGGCTATTCCATGGGCCTCTGGCTTTAGATTTCTTTCATGCAACCTGCCCGACATCCCTAGCTGAACGCTCGTACATGCCATGCAAGACCAGATGTTTGGTATTAGCTCAGACTGGGCAGGGCTGAAGCATGAGACTCTAGCAAAGAATTATCCACTACTGCAAAGAAAAAATTGATGTTGGTTTTGAAACGCAAACTTCAAAACAACTTGAAAAGAGTACCAAGAAAAGGGCTCGTCCGGGATTTGAACCCGGGACCTCTCGCACCCAAAGCGAGAATCATACCCCTAGACCAACGAGCCCTCAAAATCCTCTTACCTCTCAAAAGCTAATACCGGCTCTAAGCCCGCAATGAAGATCATGCTGGTATCTTTATGATGCTTGGTCTGTGAATACGCATGAAAGTCAGTCTCAACTTACCCTTTCTCAAACGATAGCACTATCATTTACAAGTGTCTCCTTTTATTCCGTCCCAGCTTTGGACACGTCTTACAGGAAGTCAGCCCTTATTTATATATTTCTTCAGTGGCTGAAGCTTAATGAGAAAGAGTAACAAGTTGTTCATAACAACATAAGAAACACATTGTGCATTTTCTCTTAAATACTCCTTCACTTTGTGCCAAAAGAAATACCAAGGTGAATACCTAGGCCACAGATTCAAGCTAAAGATCTTCCTGCTGAATGCAAGGCGCATTAAAAACTGCATATCGCTGGACTAAAGCATTCCTTGCATAGCCTCTAACATCATAACATAACTGAGCTGCTAGCAGCAAGCTAACCAATACCTTTCTGAAATGAGAATGACATGTGCTTATCTGCTCAATCAGTGCTCAATCAGGCTCGATCAGGCGAGATTTAGAAAAGGTGGAAAGGGTCCAAGTGGATGCCCCTTCCTTTTTAGGGTGGGTCCTGCTGACTATCATAGGATTGCTTGTAAAAGTGGCCAGGGTCAGAGGAAAAGCTGCCAACACTTCTTAGCGTTCTCTATAGATGCAGCCATTTTCTGTGACTGTAATTTCGGCCTTTTCCCAGAAGTCTCTATTCTGCCTATGCAAATTAACAAAAGCAGTGCTTATTCCTCACTTGCTCAAATGTCCTTCCTGTCCAGAAAGCTCTGATTAAGCATGCTTATTTTCTTTTTCTGGGATATTTTAAATTGTTTCGCTGTCCAGTCTGTGGCAGTAGAAAGCTGCTTATGATGCCAGGTTTTGATGAATCCCCAAGGTACAAGTACAGAGGAATATATCAGTCTCTAGGATATGGAACTTTTAGCTAACACATCACAATATGTGATGCTTGCCAAGAAAACACTACATTCTGGAGCGCTGATGATCAGAACATTCTGCTCCTGAAGGATAGAAAAGACAGCTTGATTGAAATAAAGTCTGTTTATATTGACGCTCTCTCTCTCCCTATATATACATACATGCATACACACACACACACAGGTATGTCATGCATTTCTTCAGATTTGTTTCAACCATTTACCATTTATTGGAGAATCCCTACTTTTCAAGTGACTGCAAATGAAGTCATCTCTGGCACTTTTTGTGCAAAGTAAGAGACACACATGACACCTTTTTATAAAAGTCATCGGTTTCTTTGTTACTGTGTACTTTCAAAGCATGGGGCTTTCACACGTCAGGTAAACCTGATTACCACTACACAACAAAAGCAGATGCAGCTTTCTTATCTATGTCGTGATAGAACAGTTGTGAATTGAGTAGAAGAAGGGCCCTGATGTGATACTTATTACATGCAGCCTGTAAGATAGTCAAACATGCAGGCTAGGAAGGAAGATGCAAATATCAATGTATTAGAAAAACACCTAAAGGCGAGTGATATGCTTTCATTCATGCATGGCTAGGAAAAATCGCCATACTGTTGCAAACATTCTTACACCACCAACTGGAAATAAATGATTCTGACATTAAACGTAAAGGTGACAATGCATTTGTATCATCACCCTGAGAAGGATCATCTTGGAATTGAGCCGAGGGCCTCTGCACTCAAAGCCAGAAACACTCCACTAAAATAAGATTCCTGTTGGTGCCAACAATTCTCCATGTTAATGCTTGTTCTAGGTGAGCAGTGAACCGATTGCAGGGCTCTTTTGAAAGCAAGGTCTGAGAACCAACAGATACATCCACACGCCGATTACTTTAGTGTTTTGAGAGAATTCCCTTTCTTGGAACGAGATTGCATGAAATAATCTTCAGGGCTTGGACAATTCCATGGCAAAACGGCACCTATCAACATTGTAGCCAACACAATATAACAACTGTTTCTGCCCGGTTTCGAACCGGGGACCTTTCGCGTGTGAGGCGAACGTGATAACCACTACACTACAGAAACAGATACCTACAGTTGATTTTTCTGTAATGAAACTGCTCCGAACTGGCTATTCCATGGGCCTCTGGCTTTAGATTTCTTTCATGCAACCTGCCCGACATCCCTAGCTGAACGCTCGTACATGCCATGCAAGACCAGATGTTTGGTATTAGCTCAGACTGGGCAGGGCTGAAGCATGAGACTCTAGCAAAGAATTATCCACTACTGCAAAGAAAAAATTGATGTTGGTTTTGAAACGCAAACTTCAAAACAACTTGAAAAGAGTACCAAGAAAAGGGCTCGTCCGGGATTTGAACCCGGGACCTCTCACACCCAAAGCGAGAATCATACCCCTAGACCAACGAGCCCTCAAAATCCTCTTACCTCTCAAAAGCTAATACCGGCTCTAAGCCCGCAATGAAGATCATGCTGGTATCTTTATGATGCTTGGTCTGTGAATACGCATGAAAGTCAGTCTCAACTTACCCTTTCTCAAACGATAGCACTATCATTTACAAGTGTCTCCTTTTATTCCGTCCCAGCTTTGGACACGTCTTACAGGAAGTCAGCCCTTATTTATATATTTCTTCAGTGGCTGAAGCTTAATGAGAAAGAGTAACAAGTTGTTCATAACAACATAAGAAACACATTGTGCATTTTCTCTTAAATACTCCTTCACTTTGTGCCAAAAGAAATACCAAGGTGAATACCTAGGCCACAGATTCAAGCTAAAGATCTTCCTGCTGAATGCAAGGCGCATTAAAAACTGCATATCGCTGGACTAAAGCATTCCTTGCATAGCCTCTAACATCATAACATAACTGAGCTGCTAGCAGCAAGCTAACCAATACCTTTCTGAAATGAGAATGACATGTGCTTATCTGCTCAATCAGTGCTCAATCAGGCTCGATCAGGCGAGATTTAGAAAAGGTGGAAAGGGTCCAAGTGGATGCCCCTTCCTTTTTAGGGTGGGTCCTGCTGACTATCATAGGATTGCTTGTAAAAGTGGCCAGGGTCAGAGGAAAAGCTGCCAACACTTCTTAGCGTTCTCTATAGATGCAGCCATTTTCTGTGACTGTAATTTCGGCCTTTTCCCAGAAGTCTCTATTCTGCCTATGCAAATTAACAAAAGCAGTGCTTATTCCTCACTTGCTCAAATGTCCTTCCTGTCCAGAAAGCTCTGATTAAGCATGCTTATTTTCTTTTTCTGGGATATTTTAAATTGTTTCGCTGTCCAGTCTGTGGCAGTAGAAAGGTGCTTATGATGCCAGGTTTTGATGAATCCCCAAGGTACAAGTACAGAGGAATATATCAGTCTCTAGGATATGGAACTTTTAGCTAACACATCACAATATGTGATGCTTGCCAAGAAAACACTACATTCTGGAGCGCTGATGATCAGAACATTCTGCTCCTGAAGGATAGAAAAGACAGCTTGATTGAAATAAAGTCTGTTTATATTGACGCTCTCTCTCTCCCTATATATACATACATGCATACACACACACACACAGGTATGTCATGCATTTCTTCAGATTTGTTTCAACCATTTACCATTTATTGGAGAATCCCTACTTTTCAAGTGACTGCAAATGAAGTCATCTCTGGCACTTTTTGTGCAAAGTAAGAGACACACATGACACCTTTTTATAAAAGTCATCGGTTTCTTTGTTACTGTGTACTTTCAAAGCATGGGGCTTTCACACGTCAGGTAAACCTGATTACCACTACACAACAAAAGCAGATGCAGCTTTCTTATCTATGTCGTGATAGAACAGTTGTGAATTGAGTAGAAGAAGGGCCCTGATGTGATACTTATTACATGCAGCCTGTAAGATAGTCAAACATGCAGGCTAGGAAGGAAGATGCAAATATCAATGTATTAGAAAAACACCTAAAGGCGAGTGATATGCTTTCATTCATGCATGGCTAGGAAAAATCGCCATACTGTTGCAAACATTCTTACACCACCAACTGGAAATAAATGATTCTGACATTAAACGTAAAGGTGACAATGCATTTGTATCATCACCCTGAGAAGGATCATCTTGGAATTGAGCCGAGGGCCTCTGCACTCAAAGCCAGAAACACTCCACTAAAATAAGATTCCTGTTGGTGCCAACAATTCTCCATGTTAATGCTTGTTCTAGGTGAGCAGTGAACCGATTGCAGGGCTCTTTTGAAAGCAAGGTCTGAGAACCAACAGATACATCCACACGCCGATTACTTTAGTGTTTTGAGAGAATTCCCTTTCTTGGAACGAGATTGCATGAAATAATCTTCAGGGCTTGGACAATTCCATGGCAAAACGGCACCTATCAACATTGTAGCCAACACAATATAACAACTGTTTCTGCCCGGTTTCGAACCGGGGACCTTTCGCGTGTGAGGCGAACGTGATAACCACTACACTACAGAAACAGATACCTACAGTTGATTTTTCTGTAATGAAACTGCTCCGAACTGGCTATTCCATGGGCCTCTGGCTTTAGATTTCTTTCATGCAACCTGCCCGACATCCCTAGCTGAACGCTCGTACATGCCATGCAAGACCAGATGTTTGGTATTAGCTCAGACTGGGCAGGGCTGAAGCATGAGACTCTAGCAAAGAATTATCCACTACTGCAAAGAAAAAATTGATGTTGGTTTTGAAACGCAAACTTCAAAACAACTTGAAAAGAGTACCAAGAAAAGGGCTCGTCCGGGATTTGAACCCGGGACCTCTCGCACCCAAAGCGAGAATCATACCCCTCGACCAACGAGCCCTCAAAATCCTCTTTCCTCTCAAAAGCTAATACCGGCTCTAAGCCCGCAATGAAGATCATGCTGGTATCTTTATGATGCTTGGTCTGTGAATACGCATGAAAGTCAGTCTCAACTTACCCTTTCTCAAACGATAGCACTATCATTTACAAGTGTCTCCTTTTATTCCGTCCCAGCTTTGGACACGTCTTACAGGAAGTCAGCCCTTATTTATATATTTCTTCAGTGGCTGAAGCTTAATGAGAAAGAGTAACAAGTTGTTCATAACAACATAAGAAACACATTGTGCATTTTCTCTTAAATACTCCTTCACTTTGTGCCAAAAGAAATACCAAGGTGAATACCTAGGCCACAGATTCAAGCTAAAGATCTTCCTGCTGAATGCAAGGCGCAATAAAAACTGCATATCGCTGGACTAAAGCATTCCTTGCATAGCCTCTAACATCATAACATAACTGAGCTGCTAGCAGCAAGCTAACCAATACCTTTCTGAAATGAGAATGACATGTGCTTATCTGCTCAATCAGTGCTCAATCAGGCTCAATCAGGCGAGATTTAGAAAAGGTGGAAAGGGTCCAAGTGGATGCCCCTTCCTTTTTAGGGTGGGTCCTGCTGACTATCATAGGATTGCTTGTAAAAGTGGCCAGGGTCAGAGGAAAAGCTGCCAACACTTCTTAGCGTTCTCTATAGATGCAGCCATTTTCTGTGACTGTAATTTCGGCCTTTTCCCAGAAGTCTCTATTCTGCCTATGCAAATTAACAAAAGCAGTGCTTATTCCTCACTTGCTCAAATGTCCTTCCTGTCCAGAAAGCTCTGATTAAGCATGCTTATTTTCTTTTTCTGGGATATTTTAAATTGTTTCGCTGTCCAGTCTGTGGCAGTAGAAAGCTGCTTATGATGCCAGGTTTTGATGAATCCCCAAGGTACAAGTACAGAGGAATATATCAGTCTCTAGGATATGGAACTTTTAGCTAACACATCACAATATGTGATGCTTGCCAAGAAAACACTACATTCTGGAGCGCTGATGATCAGAACATTCTGCTCCTGAAGGATAGAAAAGACAGCTTGATTGAAATAAAGTCTGTTTATATTGACGCTCTCTCTCTCCCTATATATACATACATGCATACACACACACACACAGGTATGTCATGCATTTCTTCAGATTTGTTTCAACCATTTACCATTTATTGGAGAATCCCTACTTTTCAAGTGACTGCAAATGAAGTCATCTCTGGCACTTTTTGTGCAAAGTAAGAGACACACATGACACCTTTTTATAAAAGTCATCGGTTTCTTTGTTACTGTGTACTTTCAAAGCATGGGGCTTTCACACGTCAGGTAAACCTGATTACCACTACACAACAAAAGCAGATGCAGCTTTCTTATCTATGTCGTGATAGAACAGTTGTGAATTGAGTAGAAGAAGGGCCCTGATGTGATACTTATTACATGCAGCCTGTAAGATAGTCAAACATGCAGGCTAGGAAGGAAGATGCAAATATCAATGTATTAGAAAAACACCTAAAGGCGAGTGATATGCTTTCATTCATGCATGGCTAGGAAAAATCGCCATACTGTTGCAAACATTCTTACACCACCAACTGGAAATAAATGATTCTGACATTAAACGTAAAGGTGACAATGCATTTGTATCATCACCCTGAGAAGGATCATCTTGGAATTGAGCCGAGGGCCTCTGCACTCAAAGCCAGAAACACTCCACTAAAATAAGATTCCTGTTGGTGCCAACAATTCTCCATGTTAATGCTTGTTCTAGGTGAGCAGTGAACCGATTGCAGGGCTCTTTTGAAAGCAAGGTCTGAGAACCAACAGATACATCCACACGCCGATTACTTTAGTGTTTTGAGAGAATTCCCTTTCTTGGAACGAGATTGCATGAAATAATCTTCAGGGCTTGGACAATTCCATGGCAAAACGGCACCTATCAACATTGTAGCCAACACAATATAACAACTGTTTCTGCCCGGTTTCGAACCGGGGACCTTTCGCGTGTGAGGCGAACGTGATAACCACTACACTACAGAAACAGATACCTACAGTTGATTTTTCTGTAATGAAACTGCTCCGAACTGGCTATTCCATGGGCCTCTGGCTTTAGATTTCTTTCATGCAACCTGCCCGACATCCCTAGCTGAACGCTCGTACATGCCATGCAAGACCAGATGTTTGGTATTAGCTCAGACTGGGCAGGGCTGAAGCATGAGACTCTAGCAAAGAATTATCCACTACTGCAAAGAAAAAATTGATGTTGGTTTTGAAACGCAAACTTCAAAACAACTTGAAAAGAGTACCAAGAAAAGGGCTCGTCCGGGATTTGAACCCGGGACCTCTCGCACCCAAAGCGAGAATCATACCCCTAGACCAACGAGCCCTCAAAATCCTCTTACCTCTCAAAAGCTAATACCGGCTCTAAGCCCGCAATGAAGATCATGCTGGTATCTTTATGATGCTTGGTCTGTGAATACGCATGAAAGTCAGTCTCAACTTACCCTTTCTCAAACGATAGCACTATCATTTACAAGTGTCTCCTTTTATTCCGTCCCAGCTTTGGACACGTCTTACAGGAAGTCAGCCCTTATTTATATATTTCTTCAGTGGCTGAAGCTTAATGAGAAAGAGTAACAAGTTGTTCATAACAACATAAGAAACACATTGTGCATTTTCTCTT
Organism: Triturus cristatus; assembly: GCF_964204655.1. Classification (NCBI taxonomy): domain Eukaryota; kingdom Metazoa; phylum Chordata; class Amphibia; order Caudata; family Salamandridae; genus Triturus; species Triturus cristatus. The sequence continues at coordinate 735,843,977 of NC_140591.1, read as the reverse complement.
AAATACTCCTTCACTTTGTGCCAAAAGAAATACCAAGGTGAATACCTAGGCCACAGATTCAAGCTAAAGATCTTCCTGCTGAATGCAAGGCGCATTAAAAACTGCATATCGCTGGACTAAAGCATTCCTTGCATAGCCTCTAACATCATAACATAACTGAGCTGCTAGCAGCAAGCTAACCAATACCTTTCTGAAATGAGAATGACATGTGCTTATCTGCTCAATCAGTGCTCAATCAGGCTCGATCAGGCGAGATTTAGAAAAGGTGGAAAGGGTCCAAGTGGATGCCCCTTCCTTTTTAGGGTGGGTCCTGCTGACTATCATAGGATTGCTTGTAAAAGTGGCCAGGGTCAGAGGAAAAGCTGCCAACACTTCTTAGCGTTCTCTATAGATGCAGCCATTTTCTGTGACTGTAATTTCGGCCTTTTCCCAGAAGTCTCTATTCTGCCTATGCAAATTAACAAAAGCAGTGCTTATTCCTCACTTGCTCAAATGTCCTTCCTGTCCAGAAAGCTCTGATTAAGCATGCTTATTTTCTTTTTCTGGGATATTTTAAATTGTTTCGCTGTCCAGTCTGTGGCAGTAGAAAGCTGCTTATGATGCCAGGTTTTGATGAATCCCCAAGGTACAAGTACAGAGGAATATATCAGTCTCTAGGATATGGAACTTTTAGCTAACACATCACAATATGTGATGCTTGCCAAGAAAACACTACATTCTGGAGCGCTGATGATCAGAACATTCTGCTCCTGAAGGATAGAAAAGACAGCTTGATTGAAATAAAGTCTGTTTATATTGACGCTCTCTCTCTCCCTATATATACATACATGCATACACACACACACACAGGTATGTCATGCATTTCTTCAGATTTGTTTCAACCATTTACCATTTATTGGAGAATCCCTACTTTTCAAGTGACTGCAAATGAAGTCATCTCTGGCACTTTTTGTGCAAAGTAAGAGACACACATGACACCTTTTTATAAAAGTCATCGGTTTCTTTGTTACTGTGTACTTTCAAAGCATGGGGCTTTCACACGTCAGGTAAACCTGATTACCACTACACAACAAAAGCAGATGCAGCTTTCTTATCTATGTCGTGATAGAACAGTTGTGAATTGAGTAGAAGAAGGGCCCTGATGTGATACTTATTACATGCAGCCTGTAAGATAGTCAAACATGCAGGCTAGGAAGGAAGATGCAAATATCAATGTATTAGAAAAACACCTAAAGGCGAGTGATATGCTTTCATTCATGCATGGCTAGGAAAAATCGCCATACTGTTGCAAACATTCTTACACCACCAACTGGAAATAAATGATTCTGACATTAAACGTAAAGGTGACAATGCATTTGTATCATCACCCTGAGAAGGATCATCTTGGAATTGAGCCGAGGGCCTCTGCACTCAAAGCCAGAAACACTCCACTAAAATAAGATTCCTGTTGGTGCCAACAATTCTCCATGTTAATGCTTGTTCTAGGTGAGCAGTGAACCGATTGCAGGGCTCTTTTGAAAGCAAGGTCTGAGAACCAACAGATACATCCACACGCCGATTACTTTAGTGTTTTGAGAGAATTCCCTTTCTTGGAACGAGATTGCATGAAATAATCTTCAGGGCTTGGACAATTCCATGGCAAAACGGCACCTATCAACATTGTAGCCAACACAATATAACAACTGTTTCTGCCCGGTTTCGAACCGGGGACCTTTCGCGTGTGAGGCGAACGTGATAACCACTACACTACAGAAACAGATACCTACAGTTGATTTTTCTGTAATGAAACTGCTCCGAACTGGCTATTCCATGGGCCTCTGGCTTTAGATTTCTTTCATGCAACCTGCCCGACATCCCTAGCTGAACGCTCGTACATGCCATGCAAGACCAGATGTTTGGTATTAGCTCAGACTGGGCAGGGCTGAAGCATGAGACTCTAGCAAAGAATTATCCACTACTGCAAAGAAAAAATTGATGTTGGTTTTGAAACGCAAACTTCAAAACAACTTGAAAAGAGTACCAAGAAAAGGGCTCGTCCGGGATTTGAACCCGGGACCTCTCGCACCCAAAGCGAGAATCATACCCCTCGACCAACGAGCCCTCAAAATCCTCTTACCTCTCAAAAGCTAATACCGGCTCTAAGCCCGCAATGAAGATCATGCTGGTATCTTTATGATGCTTGGTCTGTGAATACGCATGAAAGTCAGTCTCAACTTACCCTTTCTCAAACGATAGCACTATCATTTACAAGTGTCTCCTTTTATTCCGTCCCAGCTTTGGACACGTCTTACAGGAAGTCAGCCCTTATTTATATATTTCTTCAGTGGCTGAAGCTTAATGAGAAAGAGTAACAAGTTGTTCATAACAACATAAGAAACACATTGTGCATTTTCTCTTAAATACTCCTTCACTTTGTGCCAAAAGAAATACCAAGGTGAATACCTAGGCCACAGATTCAAGCTAAAGATCTTCCTGCTGAATGCAAGGCGCAATAAAAACTGCATATCGCTGGACTAAAGCATTCCTTGCATATCCTCTAACATCATAACATAACTGAGCTGCTAGCAGCAAGCTAACCAATACCTTTCTGAAATGAGAATGACATGTGCTTATCTGCTCAATCAGTGCTCAATCAGGCTCGATCAGGCGAGATTTAGAAAAGGTGGAAAGGGTCCAAGTGGATGCCCCTTCCTTTTTAGGGTGGGTCCTGCTGACTATCATAGGATTGCTTGTAAAAGTGGCCAGGGTCAGAGGAAAAGCTGCCAACACTTCTTAGCGTTCTCTATAGATGCAGCCATTTTCTGTGACTGTAATTTCGGCCTTTTCCCAGAAGTCTCTATTCTGCCTATGCAAATTAACAAAAGCAGTGCTTATTCCTCACTTGCTCAAATGTCCTTCCTGTCCAGAAAGCTCTGATTAAGCATGCTTATTTTCTTTTTCTGGGATATTTTAAATTGTTTCGCTGTCCAGTCTGTGGCAGTAGAAAGCTGCTTATGATGCCAGGTTTTGATGAATCCCCAAGGTACAAGTACAGAGGAATATATCAGTCTCTAGGATATGGAACTTTTAGCTAACACATCACAATATGTGATGCTTGCCAAGAAAACACTACATTCTGGAGCGCTGATGATCAGAACATTCTGCTCCTGAAGGATAGAAAAGACAGCTTGATTGAAATAAAGTCTGTTTATATTGACGCTCTCTCTCTCCCTATATATACATACATGCATACACACACACACACAGGTATGTCATGCATTTCTTCAGATTTGTTTCAACCATTTACCATTTATTGGAGAATCCCTACTTTTCAAGTGACTGCAAATGAAGTCATCTCTGGCACTTTTTGTGCAAAGTAAGAGACACACATGACACCTTTTTATAAAAGTCATCGGTTTCTTTGTTACTGTGTACTTTCAAAGCATGGGGCTTTCACACGTCAGGTAAACCTGATTACCACTACACAACAAAAGCAGATGCAGCTTTCTTATCTATGTCGTGATAGAACAGTTGTGAATTGAGTAGAAGAAGGGCCCTGATGTGATACTTATTACATGCAGCCTGTAAGATAGTCAAACATGCAGGCTAGGAAGGAAGATGCAAATATCAATGTATTAGAAAAACACCTAAAGGCGAGTGATATGCTTTCATTCATGCATGGCTAGGAAAAATCGCCATACTGTTGCAAACATTCTTACACCACCAACTGGAAATAAATGATTCTGACATTAAACGTAAAGGTGACAATGCATTTGTATCATCACCCTGAGAAGGATCATCTTGGAATTGAGCCGAGGGCCTCTGCACTCAAAGCCAGAAACACTCCACTAAAATAAGATTCCTGTTGGTGCCAACAATTCTCCATGTTAATGCTTGTTCTAGGTGAGCAGTGAACCGATTGCAGGGCTCTTTTGAAAGCAAGGTCTGAGAACCAACAGATACATCCACACGCCGATTACTTTAGTGTTTTGAGAGAATTCCCTTTCTTGGAACGAGATTGCATGAAATAATCTTCAGGGCTTGGACAATTCCATGGCAAAACGGCACCTATCAACATTGTAGCCAACACAATATAACAACTGTTTCTGCCCGGTTTCGAACCGGGGACCTTTCGCGTGTGAGGCGAACGTGATAACCACTACACTACAGAAACAGATACCTACAGTTGATTTTTCTGTAATGAAACTGCTCCGAACTGGCTATTCCATGGGCCTCTGGCTTTAGATTTCTTTCATGCAACCTGCCCGACATCCCTAGCTGAACGCTCGTACATGCCATGCAAGACCAGATGTTTGGTATTAGCTCAGACTGGGCAGGGCTGAAGCATGAGACTCTAGCAAAGAATTATCCACTACTGCAAAGAAAAAATTGATGTTGGTTTTGAAACGCAAACTTCAAAACAACTTGAAAAGAGTACCAAGAAAAGGGCTCGTCCGGGATTTGAACCCGGGACCTCTCGCACCCAAAGCGAGAATCATACCCCTAGACCAACGAGCCCTCAAAATCCTCTTACCTCTCAAAAGCTAATACCGGCTCTAAGCCCGCAATGAAGATCATGCTGGTATCTTTATGATGCTTGGTCTGTGAATACGCATGAAAGTCAGTCTCAACTTACCCTTTCTCAAACGATAGCACTATCATTTACAAGTGTCTCCTTTTATTCCGTCCCAGCTTTGGACACGTCTTACAGGAAGTCAGCCCTTATTTATATATTTCTTCAGTGGCTGAAGCTTAATGAGAAAGAGTAACAAGTTGTTCATAACAACATAAGAAACACATTGTGCATTTTCTCTTAAATACTCCTTCACTTTGTGCCAAAAGAAATACCAAGGTGAATACCTAGGCCACAGATTCAAGCTAAAGATCTTCCTGCTGAATGCAAGGCGCATTAAAAACTGCATATCGCTGGACTAAAGCATTCCTTGCATAGCCTCTAACATCATAACATAACTGAGCTGCTAGCAGCAAGCTAACCAATACCTTTCTGAAATGAGAATGACATGTGCTTATCTGCTCAATCAGTGCTCAATCAGGCTCGATCAGGCGAGATTTAGAAAAGGTGGAAAGGGTCCAAGTGGATGCCCCTTCCTTTTTAGGGTGGGTCCTGCTGACTATCATAGGATTGCTTGTAAAAGTGGCCAGGGTCAGAGGAAAAGCTGCCAACACTTCTTAGCGTTCTCTATAGATGCAGCCATTTTCTGTGACTGTAATTTCGGCCTTTTCCCAGAAGTCTCTATTCTGCCTATGCAAATTAACAAAAGCAGTGCTTATTCCTCACTTGCTCAAATGTCCTTCCTGTCCAGAAAGCTCTGATTAAGCATGCTTATTTTCTTTTTCTGGGATATTTTAAATTGTTTCGCTGTCCAGTCTGTGGCAGTAGAAAGCTGCTTATGATGCCAGGTTTTGATGAATCCCCAAGGTACAAGTACAGAGGAATATATCAGTCTCTAGGATATGGAACTTTTAGCTAACACATCACAATATGTGATGCTTGCCAAGAAAACACTACATTCTGGAGCGCTGATGATCAGAACATTCTGCTCCTGAAGGATAGAAAAGACAGCTTGATTGAAATAAAGTCTGTTTATATTGACGCTCTCTCTCTCCCTATATATACATACATGCATACACACACACACACAGGTATGTCATGCATTTCTTCAGATTTGTTTCAACCATTTACCATTTATTGGAGAATCCCTACTTTTCAAGTGACTGCAAATGAAGTCATCTCTGGCACTTTTTGTGCAAAGTAAGAGACACACATGACACCTTTTTATAAAAGTCATCGGTTTCTTTGTTACTGTGTACTTTCAAAGCATGGGGCTTTCACACGTCAGGTAAACCTGATTACCACTACACAACAAAAGCAGATGCAGCTTTCTTATCTATGTCGTGATAGAACAGTTGTGAATTGAGTAGAAGAAGGGCCCTGATGTGATACTTATTACATGCAGCCTGTAAGATAGTCAAACATGCAGGCTAGGAAGGAAGATGCAAATATCAATGTATTAGAAAAACACCTAAAGGCGAGTGATATGCTTTCATTCATGCATGGCTAGGAAAAATCGCCATACTGTTGCAAACATTCTTACACCACCAACTGGAAATAAATGATTCTGACATTAAACGTAAAGGTGACAATGCATTTGTATCATCACCCTGAGAAGGATCATCTTGGAATTGAGCCGAGGGCCTCTGCACTCAAAGCCAGAAACACTCCACTAAAATAAGATTCCTGTTGGTGCCAACAATTCTCCATGTTAATGCTTGTTCTAGGTGAGCAGTGAACCGATTGCAGGGCTCTTTTGAAAGCAAGGTCTGAGAACCAACAGATACATCCACACGCCGATTACTTTAGTGTTTTGAGAGAATTCCCTTTCTTGGAACGAGATTGCATGAAATAATCTTCAGGGCTTGGACAATTCCATGGCAAAACGGCACCTATCAACATTGTAGCCAACACAATATAACAACTGTTTCTGCCCGGTTTCGAACCGGGGACCTTTCGCGTGTGAGGCGAACGTGATAACCACTACACTACAGAAACAGATACCTACAGTTGATTTTTCTGTAATGAAACTGCTCCGAACTGGCTATTCCATGGGCCTCTGGCTTTAGATTTCTTTCATGCAACCTGCCCGACATCCCTAGCTGAACGCTCGTACATGCCATGCAAGACCAGATGTTTGGTATTAGCTCAGACTGGGCAGGGCTGAAGCATGAGACTCTAGCAAAGAATTATCCACTACTGCAAAGAAAAAATTGATGTTGGTTTTGAAACGCAAACTTCAAAACAACTTGAAAAGAGTACCAAGAAAAGGGCTCGTCCGGGATTTGAACCCGGGACCTCTCGCACCCAAAGCGAGAATCATACCCCTAGACCAACGAGCCCTCAAAATCCTCTTACCTCTCAAAAGCTAATACCGGCTCTAAGCCCGCAATGAAGATCATGCTGGTATCTTTATGATGCTTGGTCTGTGAATACGCATGAAAGTCAGTCTCAACTTACCCTTTCTCAAACGATAGCACTATCATTTACAAGTGTCTCCTTTTATTCCGTCCCAGCTTTGGACACGTCTTACAGGAAGTCAGCCCTTATTTATATATTTCTTCAGTGGCTGAAGCTTAATGAGAAAGAGTAACAAGTTGTTCATAACAACATAAGAAACACATTGTGCATTTTCTCTTAAATACTCCTTCACTTTGTGCCAAAAGAAATACCAAGGTGAATACCTAGGCCACAGATTCAAGCTAAAGATCTTCCTGCTGAATGCAAGGCGCATTAAAAACTGCATATCGCTGGACTAAAGCATTCCTTGCATAGCCTCTAACATCATAACATAACTGAGCTGCTAGCAGCAAGCTAACCAATACCTTTCTGAAATGAGAATGACATGTGCTTATCTGCTCAATCAGTGCTCAATCAGGCTCGATCAGGCGAGATTTAGAAAAGGTGGAAAGGGTCCAAGTGGATGCCCCTTCCTTTTTAGGGTGGGTCCTGCTGACTATCATAGGATTGCTTGTAAAAGTGGCCAGGGTCAGAGGAAAAGCTGCCAACACTTCTTAGCGTTCTCTATAGATGCAGCCATTTTCTGTGACTGTAATTTCGGCCTTTTCCCAGAAGTCTCTATTCTGCCTATGCAAATTAACAAAAGCAGTGCTTATTCCTCACTTGCTCAAATGTCCTTCCTGTCCAGAAAGCTCTGATTAAGCATGCTTATTTTCTTTTTCTGGGATATTTTAAATTGTTTCGCTGTCCAGTCTGTGGCAGTAGAAAGCTGCTTATGATGCCAGGTTTTGATGAATCCCCAAGGTACAAGTACAGAGGAATATATCAGTCTCTAGGATATGGAACTTTTAGCTAACACATCACAATATGTGATGCTTGCCAAGAAAACACTACATTCTGGAGCGCTGATGATCAGAACATTCTGCTCCTGAAGGATAGAAAAGACAGCTTGATTGAAATAAAGTCTGTTTATATTGACGCTCTCTCTCTCCCTATATATACATACATGCATACACACACACACACAGGTATGTCATGCATTTCTTCAGATTTGTTTCAACCATTTACCATTTATTGGAGAATCCCTACTTTTCAAGTGACTGCAAATGAAGTCATCTCTGGCACTTTTTGTGCAAAGTAAGAGACACACATGACACCTTTTTATAAAAGTCATCGGTTTCTTTGTTACTGTGTACTTTCAAAGCATGGGGCTTTCACACGTCAGGTAAACCTGATTACCACTACACAACAAAAGCAGATGCAGCTTTCTTATCTATGTCGTGATAGAACAGTTGTGAATTGAGTAGAAGAAGGGCCCTGATGTGATACTTATTACATGCAGCCTGTAAGATAGTCAAACATGCAGGCTAGGAAGGAAGATGCAAATATCAATGTATTAGAAAAACACCTAAAGGCGAGTGATATGCTTTCATTCATGCATGGCTAGGAAAAATCGCCATACTGTTGCAAACATTCTTACACCACCAACTGGAAATAAATGATTCTGACATTAAACGTAAAGGTGACAATGCATTTGTATCATCACCCTGAGAAGGATCATCTTGGAATTGAGCCGAGGGCCTCTGCACTCAAAGCCAGAAACACTCCACTAAAATAAGATTCCTGTTGGTGCCAACAATTCTCCATGTTAATGCTTGTTCTAGGTGAGCAGTGAACCGATTGCAGGGCTCTTTTGAAAGCAAGGTCTGAGAACCAACAGATACATCCACACGCCGATTACTTTAGTGTTTTGAGAGAATTCCCTTTCTTGGAACGAGATTGCATGAAATAATCTTCAGGGCTTGGACAATTCCATGGCAAAACGGCACCTATCAACATTGTAGCCAACACAATATAACAACTGTTTCTGCCCGGTTTCGAACCGGGGACCTTTCGCGTGTGAGGCGAACGTGATAACCACTACACTACAGAAACAGATACCTACAGTTGATTTTTCTGTAATGAAACTGCTCCGAACTGGCTATTCCATGGGCCTCTGGCTTTAGATTTCTTTCATGCAACCTGCCCGACATCCCTAGCTGAACGCTCGTACATGCCATGCAAGACCAGATGTTTGGTATTAGCTCAGACTGGGCAGGGCTGAAGCATGAGACTCTAGCAAAGAATTATCCACTACTGCAAAGAAAAAATTGATGTTGGTTTTGAAACGCAAACTTCAAAACAACTTGAAAAGAGTACCAAGAAAAGGGCTCGTCCGGGATTTGAACCCGGGACCTCTCGCACCCAAAGCGAGAATCATACCCCTCGACCAACGAGCCCTCAAAATCCTGTTTCCTCTCAAAAGCTAATACCGGCTCTAAGCCCGCAATGAAGATCATGCTGGTATCTTTATGATGCTTGGTCTGTGAATACGCATGAAAGTCAGTCTCAACTTACCCTTTCTCAAACGATAGCACTATCATTTACAAGTGTCTCCTTTTATTCCGTCCCAGCTTTGGACACGTCTTACAGGAAGTCAGCCCTTATTTATATATTTCTTCAGTGGCTGAAGCTTAATGAGAAAGAGTAACAAGTTGTTCATAACAACATAAGAAACACATTGTGCATTTTCTCTTAAATACTCCTTCACTTTGTGCCAAAAGAAATACCAAGGTGAATACCTAGGCCACAGATTCAAGCTAAAGATCTTCCTGCTGAATGCAAGGCGCAATAAAAACTGCATATCGCTGGACTAAAGCATTCCTTGCATAGCCTCTAACATCATAACATAACTGAGCTGCTAGCAGCAAGCTAACCAATACCTTTCTGAAATGAGAATGACATGTGCTTATCTGCTCAATCAGTGCTCAATCAGGCTCAATCAGGCGAGATTTAGAAAAGGTGGAAAGGGTCCAAGTGGATGCCCCTTCCTTTTTAGGGTGGGTCCTGCTGACTATCATAGGATTGCTTGTAAAAGTGGCCAGGGTCAGAGGAAAAGCTGCCAACACTTCTTAGCGTTCTCTATAGATGCAGCCATTTTCTGTGACTGTAATTTCGGCCTTTTCCCAGAAGTCTCTATTCTGCCTATGCAAATTAACAAAAGCAGTGCTTATTCCTCACTTGCTCAAATGTCCTTCCTGTCCAGAAAGCTCTGATTAAGCATGCTTATTTTCTTTTTCTGGGATATTTTAAATTGTTTCGCTGTCCAGTCTGTGGCAGTAGAAAGCTGCTTATGATGCCAGGTTTTGATGAATCCCCAAGGTACAAGTACAGAGGAATATATCAGTCTCTAGGATATGGAACTTTTAGCTAACACATCACAATATGTGATGCTTGCCAAGAAAACACTACATTCTGGAGCGCTGATGATCAGAACATTCTGCTCCTGAAGGATAGAAAAGACAGCTTGATTGAAATAAAGTCTGTTTATATTGACGCTCTCTCTCTCCCTATATATACATACATGCATACACACACACACACAGGTATGTCATGCATTTCTTCAGATTTGTTTCAACCATTTACCATTTATTGGAGAATCCCTACTTTTCAAGTGACTGCAAATGAAGTCATCTCTGGCACTTTTTGTGCAAAGTAAGAGACACACATGACACCTTTTTATAAAAGTCATCGGTTTCTTTGTTACTGTGTACTTTCAAAGCATGGGGCTTTCACACGTCAGGTAAACCTGATTACCACTACACAACAAAAGCAGATGCAGCTTTCTTATCTATGTCGTGATAGAACAGTTGTGAATTGAGTAGAAGAAGGGCCCTGATGTGATACTTATTACATGCAGCCTGTAAGATAGTCAAACATGCAGGCTAGGAAGGAAGATGCAAATATCAATGTATTAGAAAAACACCTAAAGGCGAGTGATATGCTTTCATTCATGCATGGCTAGGAAAAATCGCCATACTGTTGCAAACATTCTTACACCACCAACTGGAAATAAATGATTCTGACATTAAACGTAAAGGTGACAATGCATTTGTATCATCACCCTGAGAAGGATCATCTTGGAATTGAGCCGAGGGCCTCTGCACTCAAAGCCAGAAACACTCCACTAAAATAAGATTCCTGTTGGTGCCAACAATTCTCCATGTTAATGCTTGTTCTAGGTGAGCAGTGAACCGATTGCAGGGCTCTTTTGAAAGCAAGGTCTGAGAACCAACAGATACATCCACACGCCGATTACTTTAGTGTTTTGAGAGAATTCCCTTTCTTGGAACGAGATTGCATGAAATAATCTTCAGGGCTTGGACAATTCCATGGCAAAACGGCACCTATCAACATTGTAGCCAACACAATATAACAACTGTTTCTGCCCGGTTTCGAACCGGGGACCTTTCGCGTGTGAGGCGAACGTGATAACCACTACACTACAGAAACAGATACCTACAGTTGATTTTTCTGTAATGAAACTGCTCCGAACTGGCTATTCCATGGGCCTCTGGCTTTAGATTTCTTTCATGCAACCTGCCCGACATCCCTAGCTGAACGCTCGTACATGCCATGCAAGACCAGATGTTTGGTATTAGCTCAGACTGGGCAGGGCTGAAGCATGAGACTCTAGCAAAGAATTATCCACTACTGCAAAGAAAAAATTGATGTTGGTTTTGAAACGCAAACTTCAAAACAACTTGAAAAGAGTACCAAGAAAAGGGCTCGTCCGGGATTTGAACCCGGGACCTCTCGCACCCAAAGCGAGAATCATACCCCTAGACCAACGAGCCCTCAAAATCCTCTTACCTCTCAAAAGCTAATACCGGCTCTAAGCCCGCAATGAAGATCATGCTGGTATCTTTATGATGCTTGGTCTGTGAATACGCATGAAAGTCAGTCTCAACTTACCCTTTCTCAAACGATAGCACTATCATTTACAAGTGTCTCCTTTTATTCCGTCCCAGCTTTGGACACGTCTTACAGGAAGTCAGCCCTTATTTATATATTTCTTCAGTGGCTGAAGCTTAATGAGAAAGAGTAACAAGTTGTTCATAACAACATAAGAAACACATTGTGCATTTTCTCTTAAATACTCCTTCACTTTGTGCCAAAAGAAATACCAAGGTGAATACCTAGGCCACAGATTCAAGCTAAAGATCTTCCTGCTGAATGCAAGGCGCATTAAAAACTGCATATCGCTGGACTAAAGCATTCCTTGCATAGCCTCTAACATCATAACATAACTGAGCTGCTAGCAGCAAGCTAACCAATACCTTTCTGAAATGAGAATGACATGTGCTTATCTGCTCAATCAGTGCTCAATCAGGCTCGATCAGGCGAGATTTAGAAAAGGTGGAAAGGGTCCAAGTGGATGCCCCTTCCTTTTTAGGGTGGGTCCTGCTGACTATCATAGGATTGCTTGTAAAAGTGGCCAGGGTCAGAGGAAAAGCTGCCAACACTTCTTAGCGTTCTCTATAGATGCAGCCATTTTCTGTGACTGTAATTTCGGCCTTTTCCCAGAAGTCTCTATTCTGCCTATGCAAATTAACAAAAGCAGTGCTTATTCCTCACTTGCTCAAATGTCCTTCCTGTCCAGAAAGCTCTGATTAAGCATGCTTATTTTCTTTTTCTGGGATATTTTAAATTGTTTCGCTGTCCAGTCTGTGGCAGTAGAAAGCTGCTTATGATGCCAGGTTTTGATGAATCCCCAAGGTACAAGTACAGAGGAATATATCAGTCTCTAGGATATGGAACTTTTAGCTAACACATCACAATATGTGATGCTTGCCAAGAAAACACTACATTCTGGAGCGCTGATGATCAGAACATTCTGCTCCTGAAGGATAGAAAAGACAGCTTGATTGAAATAAAGTCTGTTTATATTGACGCTCTCTCTCTCCCTATATATACATACATGCATACACACACACACACAGGTATGTCATGCATTTCTTCAGATTTGTTTCAACCATTTACCATTTATTGGAGAATCCCTACTTTTCAAGTGACTGCAAATGAAGTCATCTCTGGCACTTTTTGTGCAAAGTAAGAGACACACATGACACCTTTTTATAAAAGTCATCGGTTTCTTTGTTACTGTGTACTTTCAAAGCATGGGGCTTTCACACGTCAGGTAAACCTGATTACCACTACACAACAAAAGCAGATGCAGCTTTCTTATCTATGTCGTGATAGAACAGTTGTGAATTGAGTAGAAGAAGGGCCCTGATGTGATACTTATTACATGCAGCCTGTAAGATAGTCAAACATGCAGGCTAGGAAGGAAGATGCAAATATCAATGTATTAGAAAAACACCTAAAGGCGAGTGATATGCTTTCATTCATGCATGGCTAGGAAAAATCGCCATACTGTTGCAAACATTCTTACACCACCAACTGGAAATAAATGATTCTGACATTAAACGTAAAGGTGACAATGCATTTGTATCATCACCCTGAGAAGGATCATCTTGGAATTGAGCCGAGGGCCTCTGCACTCAAAGCCAGAAACACTCCACTAAAATAAGATTCCTGTTGGTGCCAACAATTCTCCATGTTAATGCTTGTTCTAGGTGAGCAGTGAACCGATTGCAGGGCTCTTTTGAAAGCAAGGTCTGAGAACCAACAGATACATCCACACGCCGATTACTTTAGTGTTTTGAGAGAATTCCCTTTCTTGGAACGAGATTGCATGAAATAATCTTCAGGGCTTGGACAATTCCATGGCAAAACGGCACCTATCAACATTGTAGCCAACACAATATAACAACTGTTTCTGCCCGGTTTCGAACCGGGGACCTTTCGCGTGTGAGGCGAACGTGATAACCACTACACTACAGAAACAGATACCTACAGTTGATTTTTCTGTAATGAAACTGCTCCGAACTGGCTATTCCATGGGCCTCTGGCTTTAGATTTCTTTCATGCAACCTGCCCGACATCCCTAGCTGAACGCTCGTACATGCCATGCAAGACCAGATGTTTGGTATTAGCTCAGACTGGGCAGGGCTGAAGCATGAGACTCTAGCAAAGAATTATCCACTACTGCAAAGAAAAAATTGATGTTGGTTTTGAAACGCAAACTTCAAAACAACTTGAAAAGAGTACCAAGAAAAGGGCTCGTCCGGGATTTGAACCCGGGACCTCTCGCACCCAAAGCGAGAATCATACCCCTAGACCAACGAGCCCTCAAAATCCTCTTACCTCTCAAAAGCTAATACCGGCTCTAAGCCCGCAATGAAGATCATGCTGGTATCTTTATGATGCTTGGTCTGTGAATACGCATGAAAGTCAGTCTCAACTTACCCTTTCTCAAACGATAGCACTATCATTTACAAGTGTCTCCTTTTATTCCGTCCCAGCTTTGGACACGTCTTACAGGAAGTCAGCCCTTATTTATATATTTCTTCAGTGGCTGAAGCTTAATGAGAAAGAGTAACAAGTTGTTCATAACAACATAAGAAACACATTGTGCATTTTCTCTTAAATACTCCTTCACTTTGAGCCAAAAGAAATACCAAGGTGAATACCTAGGCCACAGATTCAAGCTAAAGATCTTCCTGCTGAATGCAAGGCGCATTAAAAACTGCATATCGCTGGACTAAAGCATTCCTTGCATAGCCTCTAACATCATAACATAACTGAGCTGCTAGCAGCAAGCTAACCAATACCTTTCTGAAATGAGAATGACATGTGCTTATCTGCTCAATCAGTGCTCAATCAGGCTCGATCAGGCGAGATTTAGAAAAGGTGGAAAGGGTCCAAGTGGATGCCCCTTCCTTTTTAGGGTGGGTCCTGCTGACTATCATAGGATTGCTTGTAAAAGTGGCCAGGGTCAGAGGAAAAGCTGCCAACACTTCTTAGCGTTCTCTATAGATGCAGCCATTTTCTGTGACTGTAATTTCGGCCTTTTCCCAGAAGTCTCTATTCTGCCTATGCAAATTAACAAAAGCAGTGCTTATTCCTCACTTGCTCAAATGTCCTTCCTGTCCAGAAAGCTCTGATTAAGCATGCTTATTTTCTTTTTCTGGGATATTTTAAATTGTTTCGCTGTCCAGTCTGTGGCAGTAGAAAGCTGCTTATGATGCCAGGTTTTGATGAATCCCCAAGGTACAAGTACAGAGGAATATATCAGTCTCTAGGATATGGAACTTTTAGCTAACACATCACAATATGTAATGCTTGCCAAGAAAACACTACATTCTGGAGCGCTGATGATCAGAACATTCTGCTCCTGAAGGATAGAAAAGACAGCTTGATTGAAATAAAGTCTGTTTATATTGACGCTCTCTCTCTCCCTATATATACATACATGCATACACACACACACACAGGTATGTCATGCATTTCTTCAGATTTGTTTCAACCATTTACCATTTATTGGAGAATCCCTACTTTTCAAGTGACTGCAAATGAAGTCATCTCTGGCACTTTTTGTGCAAAGTAAGAGACACACATGACACCTTTTTATAAAAGTCATCGGTTTCTTTGTTACTGTGTACTTTCAAAGCATGGGGCTTTCACACGTCAGGTAAACCTGATTACCACTACACAACAAAAGCAGATGCAGCTTTCTTATCTATGTCGTGATAGAACAGTTGTGAATTGAGTAGAAGAAGGGCCCTGATGTGATACTTATTACATGCAGCCTGTAAGATAGTCAAACATGCAGGCTAGGAAGGAAGATGCAAATATCAATGTATTAGAAAAACACCTAAAGGCGAGTGATATGCTTTCATTCATGCATGGCTAGGAAAAATCGCCATACTGTTGCAAACATTCTTACACCACCAACTGGAAATAAATGATTCTGACATTAAACGTAAAGGTGACAATGCATTTGTATCATCACCCTGAGAAGGATCATCTTGGAATTGAGCCGAGGGCCTCTGCACTCAAAGCCAGAAACACTCCACTAAAATAAGATTCCTGTTGGTGCCAACAATTCTCCATGTTAATGCTTGTTCTAGGTGAGCAGTGAACCGATTGCAGGGCTCTTTTGAAAGCAAGGTCTGAGAACCAACAGATACATCCACACGCCGATTACTTTAGTGTTTTGAGAGAATTCCCTTTCTTGGAACGAGATTGCATGAAATAATCTTCAGGGCTTGGACAATTCCATGGCAAAACGGCACCTATCAACATTGTAGCCAACACAATATAACAACTGTTTCTGCCCGGTTTCGAACCGGGGACCTTTCGCGTGTGAGGCGAACGTGATAACCACTACACTACAGAAACAGATACCTACAGTTGATTTTTCTGTAATGAAACTGCTCCGAACTGGCTATTCCATGGGCCTCTGGCTTTAGATTTCTTTCATGCAACCTGCCCGACATCCCTAGCTGAACGCTCGTACATGCCATGCAAGACCAGATGTTTGGTATTAGCTCAGACTGGGCAGGGCTGAAGCATGAGACTCTAGCAAAGAATTATCCACTACTGCAAAGAAAAAATTGATGTTGGTTTTGAAACGCAAACTTCAAAACAACTTGAAAAGAGTACCAAGAAAAGGGCTCGTCCGGGATTTGAACCCGGGACCTCTCGCACCCAAAGCGAGAATCATACCCCTAGACCAACGAGCCCTCAAAATCCTCTTACCTCTCAAAAGCTAATACCGGCTCTAAGCCCGCAATGAAGATCATGCTGGTATCTTTATGATGCTTGGTCTGTGAATACGCATGAAAGTCAGTCTCAACTTACCCTTTCTCAAACGATAGCACTATCATTTACAAGTGTCTCCTTTTATTCCGTCCCAGCTTTGGACACGTCTTACAGGAAGTCAGCCCTTATTTATATATTTCTTCAGTGGCTGAAGCTTAATGAGAAAGAGTAACAAGTTGTTCATAACAACATAAGAAACACATTGTGCATTTTCTCTCAAATACTCCTTCACTTTGTGCCAAAAGAAATACCAAGGTGAATACCTAGGCCACAGATTCAAGCTAAAGATCTTCCTGCTGAATGCAAGGCGCAATAAAAACTGCATATCGCTGGACTAAAGCATTCCTTGCATAGCCTCTAACATCATAACATAACTGAGCTGCTAGCAGCAAGCTAACCAATACCTTTCTGAAATGAGAATGACATGTGCTTATCTGCTCAATCAGTGCTCAATCAGGCTCGATCAGGCGAGATTTAGAAAAGGTGGAAAGGGTCCAAGTGGATGCCCCTTCCTTTTTAGGGTGGGTCCTGCTGACTATCATAGGATTGCTTGTAAAAGTGGCCAGGGTCAGAGGAAAAGCTGCCAACACTTCTTAGCGTTCTCTATAGATGCAGCCATTTTCTGTGACTGTAATTTCGGCCTTTTCCCAGAAGTCTCTATTCTGCCTATGCAAATTAACAAAAGCAGTGCTTATTCCTCACTTGCTCAAATGTCCTTCCTGTCCAGAAAGCTCTGATTAAGCATGCTTATTTTCTTTTTCTGGGATATTTTAAATTGTTTCGCTGTCCAGTCTGTGGCAGTAGAAAGCTGCTTATGATGCCAGGTTTTGATGAATCCCCAAGGTACAAGTACAGAGGAATATATCAGTCTCTAGGATATGGAACTTTTAGCTAACACATCACAATATGTGATGCTTGCCAAGAAAACACTACATTCTGGAGCGCTGATGATCAGAACATTCTGCTCCTGAAGGATAGAAAAGACAGCTTGATTGAAATAAAGTCTGTTTATATTGACGCTCTCTCTCTCCCTATATATACATACATGCATACACACACACACACAGGTATGTCATGCATTTCTTCAGATTTGTTTCAACCATTTACCATTTATTGGAGAATCCCTACTTTTCAAGTGACTGCAAATGAAGTCATCTCTGGCACTTTTTGTGCAAAGTAAGAGACACACATGACACCTTTTTATAAAAGTCATCGGTTTCTTTGTTACTGTGTACTTTCAAAGCATGGGGCTTTCACACGTCAGGTAAACCTGATTACCACTACACAACAAAAGCAGATGCAGCTTTCTTATCTATGTCGTGATAGAACAGTTGTGAATTGAGTAGAAGAAGGGCCCTGATGTGATACTTATTACATGCAGCCTGTAAGATAGTCAAACATGCAGGCTAGGAAGGAAGATGCAAATATCAATGTATTAGAAAAACACCTAAAGGCGAGTGATATGCTTTCATTCATGCATGGCTAGGAAAAATCGCCATACTGTTGCAAACATTCTTACACCACCAACTGGAAATAAATGATTCTGACATTAAACGTAAAGGTGACAATGCATTTGTATCATCACCCTGAGAAGGATCATCTTGGAATTGAGCCGAGGGCCTCTGCACTCAAAGCCAGAAACACTCCACTAAAATAAGATTCCTGTTGGTGCCAACAATTCTCCATGTTAATGCTTGTTCTAGGTGAGCAGTGAACCGATTGCAGGGCTCTTTTGAAAGCAAGGTCTGAGAACCAACAGATACATCCACACGCCGATTACTTTAGTGTTTTGAGAGAATTCCCTTTCTTGGAACGAGATTGCATGAAATAATCTTCAGGGCTTGGACAATTCCATGGCAAAACGGCACCTATCAACATTGTAGCCAACACAATATAACAACTGTTTCTGCCCGGTTTCGAACCGGGGACCTTTCGCGTGTGAGGCGAACGTGATAACCACTACACTACAGAAACAGATACCTACAGTTGATTTTTCTGTAATGAAACTGCTCCGAACTGGCTATTCCATGGGCCTCTGGCTTTAGATTTCTTTCATGCAACCTGCCCGACATCCCTAGCTGAACGCTCGTACATGCCATGCAAGACCAGATGTTTGGTATTAGCTCAGACTGGGCAGGGCTGAAGCATGAGACTCTAGCAAAGAATTATCCACTACTGCAAAGAAAAAATTGATGTTGGTTTTGAAACGCAAACTTCAAAACAACTTGAAAAGAGTACCAAGAAAAGGGCTCGTCCGGGATTTGAACCCGGGACCTCTCGCACCCAAAGCGAGAATCATACCCCTCGACCAACGAGCCCTCAAAATCCTCTTACCTCTCAAAAGCTAATACCGGCTCTAAGCCCGCAATGAAGATCATGCTGGTATCTTTATGATGCTTGGTCTGTGAATACGCATGAAAGTCAGTCTCAACTTACCCTTTCTCAAACGATAGCACTATCATTTACAAGTGTCTCCTTTTATTCCGTCCCAGCTTTGGACACGTCTTACAGGAAGTCAGCCCTTATTTATATATTTCTTCAGTGGCTGAAGCTTAATGAGAAAGAGTAACAAGTTGTTCATAACAACATAAGAAACACATTGTGCATTTTCTCTTAAATACTCCTTCACTTTGTGCCAAAAGAAATACCAAGGTGAATACCTAGGCCACAGATTCAAGCTAAAGATCTTCCTGCTGAATGCAAGGCGCAATAAAAACTGCATATCGCTGGACTAAAGCATTCCTTGCATAGCCTCTAACATCATAACATAACTGAGCTGCTAGCAGCAAGCTAACCAATACCTTTCTGAAATGAGAATGACATGTGCTTATCTGCTCAATCAGTGCTCAATCAGGCTCGATCAGGCGAGATTTAGAAAAGGTGGAAAGGGTCCAAGTGGATGCCCCTTCCTTTTTAGGGTGGGTCCTGCTGACTATCATAGGATTGCTTGTAAAAGTGGCCAGGGTCAGAGGAAAAGCTGCCAACACTTCTTAGCGTTCTCTATAGATGCAGCCATTTTCTGTGACTGTAATTTCGGCCTTTTCCCAGAAGTCTCTATTCTGCCTATGCAAATTAACAAAAGCAGTGCTTATTCCTCACTTGCTCAAATGTCCTTCCTGTCCAGAAAGCTCTGATTAAGCATGCTTATTTTCTTTTTCTGGGATATTTTAAATTGTTTCGCTGTCCAGTCTGTGGCAGTAGAAAGCTGCTTATGATGCCAGGTTTTGATGAATCCCCAAGGTACAAGTACAGAGGAATATATCAGTCTCTAGGATATGGAACTTTTAGCTAACACATCACAATATGTGATGCTTGCCAAGAAAACACTACATTCTGGAGCGCTGATGATCAGAACATTCTGCTCCTGAAGGATAGAAAAGACAGCTTGATTGAAATAAAGTCTGTTTATATTGACGCTCTCTCTCTCCCTATATATACATACATGCATACACACACACACACAGGTATGTCATGCATTTCTTCAGATTTGTTTCAACCATTTACCATTTATTGGAGAATCCCTACTTTTCAAGTGACTGCAAATGAAGTCATCTCTGGCACTTTTTGTGCAAAGTAAGAGACACACATGACACCTTTTTATAAAAGTCATCGGTTTCTTTGTTACTGTGTACTTTCAAAGCATGGGGCTTTCACACGTCAGGTAAACCTGATTACCACTACACAACAAAAGCAGATGCAGCTTTCTTATCTATGTCGTGATAGAACAGTTGTGAATTGAGTAGAAGAAGGGCCCTGATGTGATACTTATTACATGCAGCCTGTAAGATAGTCAAACATGCAGGCTAGGAAGGAAGATGCAAATATCAATGTATTAGAAAAACACCTAAAGGCGAGTGATATGCTTTCATTCATGCATGGCTAGGAAAAATCGCCATACTGTTGCAAACATTCTTACACCACCAACTGGAAATAAATGATTCTGACATTAAACGTAAAGGTGACAATGCATTTGTATCATCACCCTGAGAAGGATCATCTTGGAATTGAGCCGAGGGCCTCTGCACTCAAAGCCAGAAACACTCCACTAAAATAAGATTCCTGTTGGTGCCAACAATTCTCCATGTTAATGCTTGTTCTAGGTGAGCAGTGAACCGATTGCAGGGCTCTTTTGAAAGCAAGGTCTGAGAACCAACAGATACATCCACACGCCGATTACTTTAGTGTTTTGAGAGAATTCCCTTTCTTGGAACGAGATTGCATGAAATAATCTTCAGGGCTTGGACAATTCCATGGCAAAACGGCACCTATCAACATTGTAGCCAACACAATATAACAACTGTTTCTGCCCGGTTTCGAACCGGGGACCTTTCGCGTGTGAGGCGAACGTGATAACCACTACACTACAGAAACAGATACCTACAGTTGATTTTTCTGTAATGAAACTGCTCCGAACTGGCTATTCCATGGGCCTCTGGCTTTAGATTTCTTTCATGCAACCTGCCCGACATCCCTAGCTGAACGCTCGTACATGCCATGCAAGACCAGATGTTTGGTATTAGCTCAGACTGGGCAGGGCTGAAGCATGAGACTCTAGCAAAGAATTATCCACTACTGCAAAGAAAAAATTGATGTTGGTTTTGAAACGCAAACTTCAAAACAACTTGAAAAGAGTACCAAGAAAAGGGCTCGTCCGGGATTTGAACCCGGGACCTCTCGCACCCAAAGCGAGAATCATACCCCTAGACCAACGAGCCCTCAAAATCCTCTTACCTCTCAAAAGCTAATACCGGCTCTAAGCCCGCAATGAAGATCATGCTGGTATCTTTATGATGCTTGGTCTGTGAATACGCATGAAAGTCAGTCTCAACTTACCCTTTCTCAAACGATAGCACTATCATTTACAAGTGTCTCCTTTTATTCTGTCCCAGCTTTGGACACGTCTTACAGGAAGTCAGCCCTTATTTATATATTTCTTCAGTGGCTGAAGCTTAATGAGAAAGAGTAACAAGTTGTTCATAACAACATAAGAAACACATTGTGCATTTTCTCTTAAATACTCCTTCACTTTGTGCCAAAAGAAATACCAAGGTGAATACCTAGGCCACAGATTCAAGCTAAAGATCTTCCTGCTGAATGCAAGGCGCATTAAAAACTGCATATCGCTGGACTAAAGCATTCCTTGCATAGCCTCTAACATCATAACATAACTGAGCTGCTAGCAGCAAGCTAACCAATACCTTTCTGAAATGAGAATGACATGTGCTTATCTGCTCAATCAGTGCTCAATCAGGCTCGATCAGGCGAGATTTAGAAAAGGTGGAAAGGGTCCAAGTGGATGCCCCTTCCTTTTTAGGGTGGGTCCTGCTGACTATCATAGGATTGCTTGTAAAAGTGGCCAGGGTCAGAGGAAAAGCTGCCAACACTTCTTAGCGTTCTCTATAGATGCAGCCATTTTCTGTGACTGTAATTTCGGCCTTTTCCCAGAAGTCTCTATTCTGCCTATGCAAATTAACAAAAGCAGTGCTTATTCCTCACTTGCTCAAATGTCCTTCCTGTCCAGAAAGCTCTGATTAAGCATGCTTATTTTCTTTTTCTGGGATATTTTAAATTGTTTCGCTGTCCAGTCTGTGGCAGTAGAAAGCTGCTTATGATGCCAGGTTTTGATGAATCCCCAAGGTACAAGTACAGAGGAATATATCAGTCTCTAGGATATGGAACTTTTAGCTAACACATCACAATATGTGATGCTTGCCAAGAAAACACTACATTCTGGAGCGCTGATGATCAGAACATTCTGCTCCTGAAGGATAGAAAAGACAGCTTGATTGAAATAAAGTCTGTTTATATTGACGCTCTCTCTCTCCCTATATATACATACATGCATACACACACACACACAGGTATGTCATGCATTTCTTCAGATTTGTTTCAACCATTTACCATTTATTGGAGAATCCCTACTTTTCAAGTGACTGCAAATGAAGTCATCTCTGGCACTTTTTGTGCAAAGTAAGAGACACACATGACACCTTTTTATAAAAGTCATCGGTTTCTTTGTTACTGTGTACTTTCAAAGCATGGGGCTTTCACACGTCAGGTAAACCTGATTACCACTACACAACAAAAGCAGATGCAGCTTTCTTATCTATGTCGTGATAGAACAGTTGTGAATTGAGTAGAAGAAGGGCCCTGATGTGATACTTATTACATGCAGCCTGTAAGATAGTCAAACATGCAGGCTAGGAAGGAAGATGCAAATATCAATGTATTAGAAAAACACCTAAAGGCGAGTGATATGCTTTCATTCATGCATGGCTAGGAAAAATCGCCATACTGTTGCAAACATTCTTACACCACCAACTGGAAATAAATGATTCTGACATTAAACGTAAAGGTGACAATGCATTTGTATCATCACCCTGAGAAGGATCATCTTGGAATTGAGCCGAGGGCCTCTGCACTCAAAGCCAGAAACACTCCACTAAAATAAGATTCCTGTTGGTGCCAACAATTCTCCATGTTAATGCTTGTTCTAGGTGAGCAGTGAACCGATTGCAGGGCTCTTTTGAAAGCAAGGTCTGAGAACCAACAGATACATCCACACGCCGATTACTTTAGTGTTTTGAGAGAATTCCCTTTCTTGGAACGAGATTGCATGAAATAATCTTCAGGGCTTGGACAATTCCATGGCAAAACGGCACCTATCAACATTGTAGCCAACACAATATAACAACTGTTTCTGCCCGGTTTCGAACCGGGGACCTTTCGCGTGTGAGGCGAACGTGATAACCACTACACTACAGAAACAGATACCTACAGTTGATTTTTCTGTAATGAAACTGCTCCGAACTGGCTATTCCATGGGCCTCTGGCTTTAGATTTCTTTCATGCAACCTGCCCGACATCCCTAGCTGAACGCTCGTACATGCCATGCAAGACCAGATGTTTGGTATTAGCTCAGACTGGGCAGGGCTGAAGCATGAGACTCTAGCAAAGAATTATCCACTACTGCAAAGAAAAAATTGATGTTGGTTTTGAAACGCAAACTTCAAAACAACTTGAAAAGAGTACCAAGAAAAGGGCTCGTCCGGGATTTGAACCCGGGACCTCTCGCACCCAAAGCGAGAATCATACCCCTCGACCAACGAGCCCTCAAAATCCTCTTACCTCTCAAAAGCTAATACCGGCTCTAAGCCCGCAATGAAGATCATGCTGGTATCTTTATGATGCTTGGTCTGTGAATACGCATGAAAGTCAGTCTCAACTTACCCTTTCTCAAACGATAGCACTATCATTTACAAGTGTCTCCTTTTATTCCGTCCCAGCTTTGGACACGTCTTACAGGAAGTCAGCCCTTATTTATATATTTCTTCAGTGGCTGAAGCTTAATGAGAAAGAGTAACAAGTTGTTCATAACAACATAAGAAACACATTGTGCATTTTCTCTTAAATACTCCTTCACTTTGTGCCAAAAGAAATACCAAGGTGAATACCTAGGCCACAGATTCAAGCTAAAGATCTTCCTGCTGAATGCAAGGCGCAATAAAAACTGCATATCGCTGGACTAAAGCATTCCTTGCATAGCCTCTAACATCATAACATAACTGAGCTGCTAGCAGCAAGCTAACCAATACCTTTCTGAAATGAGAATGACATGTGCTTATCTGCTCAATCAGTGCTCAATCAGGCTCGATCAGGCGAGATTTAGAAAAGGTGGAAAGGGTCCAAGTGGATGCCCCTTCCTTTTTAGGGTGGGTCCTGCTGACTATCATAGGATTGCTTGTAAAAGTGGCCAGGGTCAGAGGAAAAGCTGCCAACACTTCTTAGCGTTCTCTATAGATGCAGCCATTTTCTGTGACTGTAATTTCGGCCTTTTCCCAGAAGTCTCTATTCTGCCTATGCAAATTAACAAAAGCAGTGCTTATTCCTCACTTGCTCAAATGTCCTTCCTGTCCAGAAAGCTCTGATTAAGCATGCTTATTTTCTTTTTCTGGGATATTTTAAATTGTTTCGCTGTCCAGTCTGTGGCAGTAGAAAGCTGCTTATGATGCCAGGTTTTGATGAATCCCCAAGGTACAAGTACAGAGGAATATATCAGTCTCTAGGATATGGAACTTTTAGCTAACACATCACAATATGTGATGCTTGCCAAGAAAACACTACATTCTGGAGCGCTGATGATCAGAACATTCTGCTCCTGAAGGATAGAAAAGACAGCTTGATTGAAATAAAGTCTGTTTATATTGACGCTCTCTCTCTCCCTATATATACATACATGCATACACACACACACACAGGTATGTCATGCATTTCTTCAGATTTGTTTCAACCATTTACCATTTATTGGAGAATCCCTACTTTTCAAGTGACTGCAAATGAAGTCATCTCTGGCACTTTTTGTGCAAAGTAAGAGACACACATGACACCTTTTTATAAAAGTCATCGGTTTCTTTGTTACTGTGTACTTTCAAAGCATGGGGCTTTCACACGTCAGGTAAACCTGATTACCACTACACAACAAAAGCAGATGCAGCTTTCTTATCTATGTCGTGATAGAACAGTTGTGAATTGAGTAGAAGAAGGGCCCTGATGTGATACTTATTACATGCAGCCTGTAAGATAGTCAAACATGCAGGCTAGGAAGGAAGATGCAAATATCAATGTATTAGAAAAACACCTAAAGGCGAGTGATATGCTTTCATTCATGCATGGCTAGGAAAAATCGCCATACTGTTGCAAACATTCTTACACCACCAACTGGAAATAAATGATTCTGACATTAAACGTAAAGGTGACAATGCATTTGTATCATCACCCTGAGAAGGATCATCTTGGAATTGAGCCGAGGGCCTCTGCACTCAAAGCCAGAAACACTCCACTAAAATAAGATTCCTGTTGGTGCCAACAATTCTCCATGTTAATGCTTGTTCTAGGTGAGCAGTGAACCGATTGCAGGGCTCTTTTGAAAGCAAGGTCTGAGAACCAACAGATACATCCACACGCCGATTACTTTAGTGTTTTGAGAGAATTCCCTTTCTTGGAACGAGATTGCATGAAATAATCTTCAGGGCTTGGACAATTCCATGGCAAAACGGCACCTATCAACATTGTAGCCAACACAATATAACAACTGTTTCTGCCCGGTTTCGAACCGGGGACCTTTCACGTGTGAGGCGAACGTGATAACCACTACACTACAGAAACAGATACCTACAGTTGATTTTTCTGTAATGAAACTGCTCCGAACTGGCTATTCCATGGGCCTCTGGCTTTAGATTTCTTTCATGCAACCTGCCCGACATCCCTAGCTGAACGCTCGTACATGCCATGCAAGACCAGATGTTTGGTATTAGCTCAGACTGGGCAGGGCTGAAGCATGAGACTCTAGCAAAGAATTATCCACTACTGCAAAGAAAAAATTGATGTTGGTTTTGAAACGCAAACTTCAAAACAACTTGAAAAGAGTACCAAGAAAAGGGCTCGTCCGGGATTTGAACCCGGGACCTCTCGCACCCAAAGCGAGAATCATACCCCTAGACCAACGAGCCCTCAAAATCCTCTTACCTCTCAAAAGCTAATACCGGCTCTAAGCCCGCAATGAAGATCATGCTGGTATCTTTATGATGCTTGGTCTGTGAATACGCATGAAAGTCAGTCTCAACTTACCCTTTCTCAAACGATAGCACTATCATTTACAAGTGTCTCCTTTTATTCCGTCCCAGCTTTGGACACGTCTTACAGGAAGTCAGCCCTTATTTATATATTTCTTCAGTGGCTGAAGCTTAATGAGAAAGAGTAACAAGTTGTTCATAACAACATAAGAAACACATTGTGCATTTTCTCTTAAATACTCCTTCACTTTGTGCCAAAAGAAATACCAAGGTGAATACCTAGGCCACAGATTCAAGCTAAAGATCTTCCTGCTGAATGCAAGGCGCATTAAAAACTGCATATCGCTGGACTAAAGCATTCCTTGCATAGCCTCTAACATCATAACATAACTGAGCTGCTAGCAGCAAGCTAACCAATACCTTTCTGAAATGAGAATGACATGTGCTTATCTGCTCAATCAGTGCTCAATCAGGCTCGATCAGGCGAGATTTAGAAAAGGTGGAAAGGGTCCAAGTGGATGCCCCTTCCTTTTTAGGGTGGGTCCTGCTGACTATCATAGGATTGCTTGTAAAAGTGGCCAGGGTCAGAGGAAAAGCTGCCAACACTTCTTAGCGTTCTCTATAGATGCAGCCATTTTCTGTGACTGTAATTTCGGCCTTTTCCCAGAAGTCTCTATTCTGCCTATGCAAATTAACAAAAGCAGTGCTTATTCCTCACTTGCTCAAATGTCCTTCCTGTCCAGAAAGCTCTGATTAAGCATGCTTATTTTCTTTTTCTGGGATATTTTAAATTGTTTCGCTGTCCAGTCTGTGGCAGTAGAAAGCTGCTTATGATGCCAGGTTTTGATGAATCCCCAAGGTACAAGTACAGAGGAATATATCAGTCTCTAGGATATGGAACTTTTAGCTAACACATCACAATATGTGATGCTTGCCAAGAAAACACTACATTCTGGAGCGCTGATGATCAGAACATTCTGCTCCTGAAGGATAGAAAAGACAGCTTGATTGAAATAAAGTCTGTTTATATTGACGCTCTCTCTCTCCCTATATATACATACATGCATACACACACACACACAGGTATGTCATGCATTTCTTCAGATTTGTTTCAACCATTTACCATTTATTGGAGAATCCCTACTTTTCAAGTGACTGCAAATGAAGTCATCTCTGGCACTTTTTGTGCAAAGTAAGAGACACACATGACACCTTTTTATAAAAGTCATCGGTTTCTTTGTTACTGTGTACTTTCAAAGCATGGGGCTTTCACACGTCAGGTAAACCTGATTACCACTACACAACAAAAGCAGATGCAGCTTTCTTATCTATGTCGTGATAGAACAGTTGTGAATTGAGTAGAAGAAGGGCCCTGATGTGATACTTATTACATGCAGCCTGTAAGATAGTCAAACATGCAGGCTAGGAAGGAAGATGCAAATATCAATGTATTAGAAAAACACCTAAAGGCGAGTGATATGCTTTCATTCATGCATGGCTAGGAAAAATCGCCATACTGTTGCAAACATTCTTACACCACCAACTGGAAATAAATGATTCTGACATTAAACGTAAAGGTGACAATGCATTTGTATCATCACCCTGAGAAGGATCATCTTGGAATTGAGCCGAGGGCCTCTGCACTCAAAGCCAGAAACACTCCACTAAAATAAGATTCCTGTTGGTGCCAACAATTCTCCATGTTAATGCTTGTTCTAGGTGAGCAGTGAACCGATTGCAGGGCTCTTTTGAAAGCAAGGTCTGAGAACCAACAGATACATCCACACGCCGATTACTTTAGTGTTTTGAGAGAATTCCCTTTCTTGGAACGAGATTGCATGAAATAATCTTCAGGGCTTGGACAATTCCATGGCAAAACGGCACCTATCAACATTGTAGCCAACACAATATAACAACTGTTTCTGCCCGGTTTCGAACCGGGGACCTTTCGCGTGTGAGGCGAACGTGATAACCACTACACTACAGAAACAGATACCTACAGTTGATTTTTCTGTAATGAAACTGCTCCGAACTGGCTATTCCATGGGCCTCTGGCTTTAGATTTCTTTCATGCAACCTGCCCGACATCCCTAGCTGAACGCTCGTACATGCCATGCAAGACCAGATGTTTGGTATTAGCTCAGACTGGGCAGGGCTGAAGCATGAGACTCTAGCAAAGAATTATCCACTACTGCAAAGAAAAAATTGATGTTGGTTTTGAAACGCAAACTTCAAAACAACTTGAAAAGAGTACCAAGAAAAGGGCTCGTCCGGGATTTGAACCCGGGACCTCTCGCACCCAAAGCGAGAATCATACCCCTCGACCAACGAGCCCTCAAAATCCTCTTACCTCTCAAAAGCTAATACCGGCTCTAAGCCCGCAATGAAGATCATGCTGGTATCTTTATGATGCTTGGTCTGTGAATACGCATGAAAGTCAGTCTCAACTTACCCTTTCTCAAACGATAGCACTATCATTTACAAGTGTCTCCTTTTATTCCGTCCCAGCTTTGGACACGTCTTACAGGAAGTCAGCCCTTATTTATATATTTCTTCAGTGGCTGAAGCTTAATGAGAAAGAGTAACAAGTTGTTCATAACAACATAAGAAACACATTGTGCATTTTCTCTTAAATACTCCTTCACTTTGTGCCAAAAGAAATACCAAGGTGAATACCTAGGCCACAGATTCAAGCTAAAGATCTTCCTGCTGAATGCAAGGCGCAATAAAAACTGCATATCGCTGGACTAAAGCATTCCTTGCATAGCCTCTAACATCATAACATAACTGAGCTGCTAGCAGCAAGCTAACCAATACCTTTCTGAAATGAGAATGACATGTGCTTATCTGCTCAATCAGTGCTCAATCAGGCTCGATCAGGCGAGATTTAGAAAAGGTGGAAAGGGTCCAAGTGGATGCCCCTTCCTTTTTAGGGTGGGTCCTGCTGACTATCATAGGATTGCTTGTAAAAGTGGCCAGGGTCAGAGGAAAAGCTGCCAACACTTCTTAGCGTTCTCTATAGATGCAGCCATTTTCTGTGACTGTAATTTCGGCCTTTTCCCAGAAGTCTCTATTCTGCCTATGCAAATTAACAAAAGCAGTGCTTATTCCTCACTTGCTCAAATGTCCTTCCTGTCCAGAAAGCTCTGATTAAGCATGCTTATTTTCTTTTTCTGGGATATTTTAAATTGTTTCGCTGTCCAGTCTGTGGCAGTAGAAAGCTGCTTATGATGCCAGGTTTTGATGAATCCCCAAGGTACAAGTACAGAGGAATATATCAGTCTCTAGGATATGGAACTTTTAGCTAACACATCACAATATGTGATGCTTGCCAAGAAAACACTACATTCTGGAGCGCTGATGATCAGAACATTCTGCTCCTGAAGGATAGAAAAGACAGCTTGATTGAAATAAAGTCTGTTTATATTGACGCTCTCTCTCTCCCTATATATACATACATGCATACACACACACACACAGGTATGTCATGCATTTCTTCAGATTTGTTTCAACCATTTACCATTTATTGGAGAATCCCTACTTTTCAAGTGACTGCAAATGAAGTCATCTCTGGCACTTTTTGTGCAAAGTAAGAGACACACATGACACCTTTTTATAAAAGTCATCGGTTTCTTTGTTACTGTGTACTTTCAAAGCATGGGGCTTTCACACGTCAGGTAAACCTGATTACCACTACACAACAAAAGCAGATGCAGCTTTCTTATCTATGTCGTGATAGAACAGTTGTGAATTGAGTAGAAGAAGGGCCCTGATGTGATACTTATTACATGCAGCCTGTAAGATAGTCAAACATGCAGGCTAGGAAGGAAGATGCAAATATCAATGTATTAGAAAAACACCTAAAGGCGAGTGATATGCTTTCATTCATGCATGGCTAGGAAAAATCGCCATACTGTTGCAAACATTCTTACACCACCAACTGGAAATAAATGATTCTGACATTAAACGTAAAGGTGACAATGCATTTGTATCATCACCCTGAGAAGGATCATCTTGGAATTGAGCCGAGGGCCTCTGCACTCAAAGCCAGAAACACTCCACTAAAATAAGATTCCTGTTGGTGCCAACAATTCTCCATGTTAATGCTTGTTCTAGGTGAGCAGTGAACCGATTGCAGGGCTCTTTTGAAAGCAAGGTCTGAGAACCAACAGATACATCCACACGCCGATTACTTTAGTGTTTTGAGAGAATTCCCTTTCTTGGAACGAGATTGCATGAAATAATCTTCAGGGCTTGGACAATTCCATGGCAAAACGGCACCTATCAACATTGTAGCCAACACAATATAACAACTGTTTCTGCCCGGTTTCGAACCGGGGACCTTTCGCGTGTGAGGCGAACGTGATAACCACTACACTACAGAAACAGATACCTACAGTTGATTTTTCTGTAATGAAACTGCTCCGAACTGGCTATTCCATGGGCCTCTGGCTTTAGATTTCTTTCATGCAACCTGCCCGACATCCCTAGCTGAACGCTCGTACATGCCATGCAAGGCCAGATGTTTGGTATTAGCTCAGACTGGGCAGGGCTGAAGCATGAGACTCTAGCAAAGAATTATCCACTACTGCAAAGAAAAAATTGATGTTGGTTTTGAAACGCAAACTTCAAAACAACTTGAAAAGAGTACCAAGAAAAGGGCTCGTCCGGGATTTGAACCCGGGACCTCTCGCACCCAAAGCGAGAATCATACCCCTAGACCAACGAGCCCTCAAAATCCTCTTACCTCTCAAAAGCTAATACCGGCTCTAAGCCCGCAATGAAGATCATGCTGGTATCTTTATGATGCTTGGTCTGTGAATACGCATGAAAGTCAGTCTCAACTTACCCTTTCTCAAACGATAGCACTATCATTTACAAGTGTCTCCTTTTATTCCGTCCCAGCTTTGGACACGTCTTACAGGAAGTCAGCCCTTATTTATATATTTCTTCAGTGGCTGAAGCTTAATGAGAAAGAGTAACAAGTTGTTCATAACAACATAAGAAACACATTGTGCATTTTCTCTTAAATACTCCTTCACTTTGTGCCAAAAGAAATACCAAGGTGAATACCTAGGCCACAGATTCAAGCTAAAGATCTTCCTGCTGAATGCAAGGCGCATTAAAAACTGCATATCGCTGGACTAAAGCATTCCTTGCATAGCCTCTAACATCATAACATAACTGAGCTGCTAGCAGCAAGCTAACCAATACCTTTCTGAAATGAGAATGACATGTGCTTATCTGCTCAATCAGTGCTCAATCAGGCTCGATCAGGCGAGATTTAGAAAAGGTGGAAAGGGTCCAAGTGGATGCCCCTTCCTTTTTAGGGTGGGTCCTGCTGACTATCATAGGATTGCTTGTAAAAGTGGCCAGGGTCAGAGGAAAAGCTGCCAACACTTCTTAGCGTTCTCTATAGATGCAGCCATTTTCTGTGACTGTAATTTCGGCCTTTTCCCAGAAGTCTCTATTCTGCCTATGCAAATTAACAAAAGCAGTGCTTATTCCTCACTTGCTCAAATGTCCTTCCTGTCCAGAAAGCTCTGATTAAGCATGCTTATTTTCTTTTTCTGGGATATTTTAAATTGTTTCGCTGTCCAGTCTGTGGCAGTAGAAAGCTGCTTATGATGCCAGGTTTTGATGAATCCCCAAGGTACAAGTACAGAGGAATATATCAGTCTCTAGGATATGGAACTTTTAGCTAACACATCACAATATGTGATGCTTGCCAAGAAAACACTACATTCTGGAGCGCTGATGATCAGAACATTCTGCTCCTGAAGGATAGAAAAGACAGCTTGATTGAAATAAAGTCTGTTTATATTGACGCTCTCTCTCTCCCTATATATACATACATGCATACACACACACACACAGGTATGTCATGCATTTCTTCAGATTTGTTTCAACCATTTACCATTTATTGGAGAATCCCTACTTTTCAAGTGACTGCAAATGAAGTCATCTCTGGCACTTTTTGTGCAAAGTAAGAGACACACATGACACCTTTTTATAAAAGTCATCGGTTTCTTTGTTACTGTGTACTTTCAAAGCATGGGGCTTTCACACGTCAGGTAAACCTGATTACCACTACACAACAAAAGCAGATGCAGCTTTCTTATCTATGTCGTGATAGAACAGTTGTGAATTGAGTAGAAGAAGGGCCCTGATGTGATACTTATTACATGCAGCCTGTAAGATAGTCAAACATGCAGGCTAGGAAGGAAGATGCAAATATCAATGTATTAGAAAAACACCTAAAGGCGAGTGATATGCTTTCATTCATGCATGGCTAGGAAAAATCGCCATACTGTTGCAAACATTCTTACACCACCAACTGGAAATAAATGATTCTGACATTAAACGTAAAGGTGACAATGCATTTGTATCATCACCCTGAGAAGGATCATCTTGGAATTGAGCCGAGGGCCTCTGCACTCAAAGCCAGAAACACTCCACTAAAATAAGATTCCTGTTGGTGCCAACAATTCTCCATGTTAATGCTTGTTCTAGGTGAGCAGTGAACCGATTGCAGGGCTCTTTTGAAAGCAAGGTCTGAGAACCAACAGATACATCCACACGCCGATTACTTTAGTGTTTTGAGAGAATTCCCTTTCTTGGAACGAGATTGCATGAAATAATCTTCAGGGCTTGGACAATTCCATGGCAAAACGGCACCTATCAACATTGTAGCCAACACAATATAACAACTGTTTCTGCCCGGTTTCGAACCGGGGACCTTTCGCGTGTGAGGCGAACGTGATAACCACTACACTACAGAAACAGATACCTACAGTTGATTTTTCTGTAATGAAACTGCTCCGAACTGGCTATTCCATGGGCCTCTGGCTTTAGATTTCTTTCATGCAACCTGCCCGACATCCCTAGCTGAACGCTCGTACATGCCATGCAAGACCAGATGTTTGGTATTAGCTCAGACTGGGCAGGGCTGAAGCATGAGACTCTAGCAAAGAATTATTCACTACTGCAAAGAAAAAATTGATGTTGGTTTTGAAACGCAAACTTCAAAACAACTTGAAAAGAGTACCAAGAAAAGGGCTCGTCCGGGATTTGAACCCGGGACCTCTCGCACCCAAAGCGAGAATCATACCCCTAGACCAACGAGCCCTCAAAATCCTCTTACCTCTCAAAAGCTAATACCGGCTCTAAGCCCGCAATGAAGATCATGCTGGTATCTTTATGATGCTTGGTCTGTGAATACGCATGAAAGTCAGTCTCAACTTACCCTTTCTCAAACGATAGCACTATCATTTACAAGTGTCTCCTTTTATTCCGTCCCAGCTTTGGACACGTCTTACAGGAAGTCAGCCCTTATTTATATATTTCTTCAGTGGCTGAAGCTTAATGAGAAAGAGTAACAAGTTGTTCATAACAACATAAGAAACACATTGTGCATTTTCTCTTAAATACTCCTTCACTTTGTGCCAAAAGAAATACCAAGGTGAATACCTAGGCCACAGATTCAAGCTAAAGATCTTCCTGCTGAATGCAAGGCGCATTAAAAACTGCATATCGCTGGACTAAAGCATTCCTTGCATAGCCTCTAACATCATAACATAACTGAGCTGCTAGCAGCAAGCTAACCAATACCTTTCTGAAATGAGAATGACATGTGCTTATCTGCTCAATCAGTGCTCAATCAGGCTCGATCAGGCGAGATTTAGAAAAGGTGGAAAGGGTCCAAGTGGATGCCCCTTCCTTTTTAGGGTGGGTCCTGCTGACTATCATAGGATTGCTTGTAAAAGTGGCCAGGGTCAGAGGAAAAGCTGCCAACACTTCTTAGCGTTCTCTATAGATGCAGCCATTTTCTGTGACTGTAATTTCGGCCTTTTCCCAGAAGTCTCTATTCTGCCTATGCAAATTAACAAAAGCAGTGCTTATTCCTCACTTGCTCAAATGTCCTTCCTGTCCAGAAAGCTCTGATTAAGCATGCTTATTTTCTTTTTCTGGGATATTTTAAATTGTTTCGCTGTCCAGTCTGTGGCAGTAGAAAGCTGCTTATGATGCCAGGTTTTGATGAATCCCCAAGGTACAAGTACAGAGGAATATATCAGTCTCTAGGATATGGAACTTTTAGCTAACACATCACAATATGTGATGCTTGCCAAGAAAACACTACATTCTGGAGCGCTGATGATCAGAACATTCTGCTCCTGAAGGATAGAAAAGACAGCTTGATTGAAATAAAGTCTGTTTATATTGACGCTCTCTCTCTCCCTATATATACATACATGCATACACACACACACACAGGTATGTCATGCATTTCTTCAGATTTGTTTCAACCATTTACCATTTATTGGAGAATCCCTACTTTTCAAGTGACTGCAAATGAAGTCATCTCTGGCACTTTTTGTGCAAAGTAAGAGACACACATGACACCTTTTTATAAAAGTCATCGGTTTCTTTGTTACTGTGTACTTTCAAAGCATGGGGCTTTCACACGTCAGGTAAACCTGATTACCACTACACAACAAAAGCAGATGCAGCTTTCTTATCTATGTCGTGATAGAACAGTTGTGAATTGAGTAGAAGAAGGGCCCTGATGTGATACTTATTACATGCAGCCTGTAAGATAGTCAAACATGCAGGCTAGGAAGGAAGATGCAAATATCAATGTATTAGAAAAACACCTAAAGGCGAGTGATATGCTTTCATTCATGCATGGCTAGGAAAAATCGCCATACTGTTGCAAACATTCTTACACCACCAACTGGAAATAAATGATTCTGACATTAAACGTAAAGGTGACAATGCATTTGTATCATCACCCTGAGAAGGATCATCTTGGAATTGAGCCGAGGGCCTCTGCACTCAAAGCCAGAAACACTCCACTAAAATAAGATTCCTGTTGGTGCCAACAATTCTCCATGTTAATGCTTGTTCTAGGTGAGCAGTGAACCGATTGCAGGGCTCTTTTGAAAGCAAGGTCTGAGAACCAACAGATACATCCACACGCCGATTACTTTAGTGTTTTGAGAGAATTCCCTTTCTTGGAACGAGATTGCATGAAATAATCTTCAGGGCTTGGACAATTCCATGGCAAAACGGCACCTATCAACATTGTAGCCAACACAATATCACAACTGTTTCTGCCCGGTTTCGAACCGGGGACCTTTCGCGTGTGAGGCGAACGTGATAACCACTACACTACAGAAACAGATACCTACAGTTGATTTTTCTGTAATGAAACTGCTCCGAACTGGCTATTCCATGGGCCTCTGGCTTTAGATTTCTTTCATGCAACCTGCCCGACATCCCTAGCTGAACGCTCGTACATGCCATGCAAGACCAGATGTTTGGTATTAGCTCAGACTGGGCAGGGCTGACGCATGAGACTCTAGCAAAGAATTATCCACTACTGCAAAGAAAAAATTGATGTTGGTTTTGAAACGCAAACTTCAAAACAACTTGAAAAGAGTACCAAGAAAAGGGCTCGTCCGGGATTTGAACCCGGGACCTCTCGCACCCAAAGCGAGAATCATACCCCTCGACCAACGAGCCCTCAAAATCCTCTTACCTCTCAAAAGCTAATACCGGCTCTAAGCCCGCAATGAAGATCATGCTGGTATCTTTATGATGCTTGGTCTGTGAATACGCATGAAAGTCAGTCTCAACTTACCCTTTCTCAAACGATAGCACTATCATTTACAAGTGTCTCCTTTTATTCCGTCCCAGCTTTGGACACGTCTTACAGGAAGTCAGCCCTTATTTATATATTTCTTCAGTGGCTGAAGCTTAATGAGAAAGAGTAACAAGTTGTTCATAACAACATAAGAAACACATTGTGCATTTTCTCTTAAATACTCCTTCACTTTGTGCCAAAAGAAATACCAAGGTGAATACCTAGGCCACAGATTCAAGCTAAAGATCTTCCTGCTGAATGCAAGGCGCAATAAAAACTGCATATCGCTGGACTAAAGCATTCCTTGCATAGCCTCTAACATCATAACATAACTGAGCTGCTAGCAGCAAGCTAACCAATACCTTTCTGAAATGAGAATGACATGTGCTTATCTGCTCAATCAGTGCTCAATCAGTGCTCAATCAGGCGAGATTTAGAAAAGGTGGAAAGGGTCCAAGTGGATGCCCCTTCCTTTTTAGGGTGGGTCCTGCTGACTATCATAGGATTGCTTGTAAAAGTGGCCAGGGTCAGAGGAAAAGCTGCCAACACTTCTTAGCGTTCTCTATAGATGCAGCCATTTTCTGTGACTGTAATTTCGGCCTTTTCCCAGAAGTCTCTATTCTGCCTATGCAAATTAACAAAAGCAGTGCTTATTCCTCACTTGCTCAAATGTCCTTCCTGTCCAGAAAGCTCTGATTAAGCATGCTTATTTTCTTTTTCTGGGATATTTTAAATTGTTTCGCTGTCCAGTCTGTGGCAGTAGAAAGCTGCTTATGATGCCAGGTTTTGATGAATCCCCAAGGTACAAGTACAGAGGAATATATCAGTCTCTAGGATATGGAACTTTTAGCTAACACATCACAATATGTGATGCTTGCCAAGAAAACACTACATTCTGGAGCGCTGATGATCAGAACATTCTGCTCCTGAAGGATAGAAAAGACAGCTTGATTGAAATAAAGTCTGTTTATATTGACGCTCTCTCTCTCCCTATATATACATACATGCATACACACACACACACAGGTATGTCATGCATTTCTTCAGATTTGTTTCAACCATTTACCATTTATTGGAGAATCCCTACTTTTCAAGTGACTGCAAATGAAGTCATCTCTGGCACTTTTTGTGCAAAGTAAGAGACACACATGACACCTTTTTATAAAAGTCATCGGTTTCTTTGTTACTGTGTACTTTCAAAGCATGGGGCTTTCACACGTCAGGTAAACCTGATTACCACTACACAACAAAAGCAGATGCAGCTTTCTTATCTATGTCGTGATAGAACAGTTGTGAATTGAGTAGAAGAAGGGCCCTGATGTGATACTTATTACATGCAGCCTGTAAGATAGTCAAACATGCAGGCTAGGAAGGAAGATGCAAATATCAATGTATTAGAAAAACACCTAAAGGCGAGTGATATGCTTTCATTCATGCATGGCTAGGAAAAATCGCCATACTGTTGCAAACATTCTTACACCACCAACTGGAAATAAATGATTCTGACATTAAACGTAAAGGTGACAATGCATTTGTATCATCACCCTGAGAAGGATCATCTTGGAATTGAGCCGAGGGCCTCTGCACTCAAAGCCAGAAACACTCCACTAAAATAAGATTCCTGTTGGTGCCAACAATTCTCCATGTTAATGCTTGTTCTAGGTGAGCAGTGAACCGATTGCAGGGCTCTTTTGAAAGCAAGGTCTGAGAACCAACAGATACATCCACACGCCGATTACTTTAGTGTTTTGAGAGAATTCCCTTTCTTGGAACGAGATTGCATGAAATAATCTTCAGGGCTTGGACAATTCCATGGCAAAACGGCACCTATCAACATTGTAGCCAACACAATATAACAACTGTTTCTGCCCGGTTTCGAACCGGGGACCTTTCGCGTGTGAGGCGAACGTGATAACCACTACACTACAGAAACAGATACCTACAGTTGATTTTTCTGTAATGAAACTGCTCCGAACTGGCTATTCCATGGGCCTCTGGCTTTAGATTTCTTTCATGCAACCTGCCCGACATCCCTAGCTGAACGCTCGTACATGCCATGCAAGACCAGATGTTTGGTATTAGCTCAGACTGGGCAGGGCTGAAGCATGAGACTCTAGCAAAGAATTATCCACTACTGCAAAGAAAAAATTGATGTTGGTTTTGAAACGCAAACTTCAAAACAACTTGAAAAGAGTACCAAGAAAAGGGCTCGTCCGGGATTTGAACCCGGGACCTCTCGCACCCAAAGCGAGAATCATACCCCTAGACCAACGAGCCCTCAAAATCCTCTTACCTCTCAAAAGCTAATACCGGCTCTAAGCCCGCAATGAAGATCATGCTGGTATCTTTATGATGCTTGGTCTGTGAATACGCATGAAAGTCAGTCTCAACTTACCCTTTCTCAAACGATAGCACTATCATTTACAAGTGTCTCCTTTTATTCCGTCCCAGCTTTGGACACGTCTTACAGGAAGTCAGCCCTTATTTATATATTTCTTCAGTGGCTGAAGCTTAATGAGAAAGAGTAACAAGTTGTTCATAACAACATAAGAAACACATTGTGCATTTTCTCTTAAATACTCCTTCACTTTGTGCCAAAAGAAATACCAAGGTGAATACCTAGGCCACAGATTCAAGCTAAAGATCTTCCTGCTGAATGCAAGGCGCATTAAAAACTGCATATCGCTGG
This sequence comes from Triturus cristatus, assembly GCF_964204655.1. NCBI lineage: Eukaryota > Metazoa > Chordata > Amphibia > Caudata > Salamandridae > Triturus > Triturus cristatus. The sequence goes on along the minus strand of NC_140591.1, from coordinate 735,805,509 downwards.
ACTAAAGCATTCCTTGCATAGCCTCTAACATCATAACATAACTGAGCTGCTAGCAGCAAGCTAACCAATACCTTTCTGAAATGAGAATGACATGTGCTTATCTGCTCAATCAGTGCTCAATCAGGCTCGATCAGGCGAGATTTAGAAAAGGTGGAAAGGGTCCAAGTGGATGCCCCTTCCTTTTTAGGGTGGGTCCTGCTGACTATCATAGGATTGCTTGTAAAAGTGGCCAGGGTCAGAGGAAAAGCTGCCAACACTTCTTAGCGTTCTCTATAGATGCAGCCATTTTCTGTGACTGTAATTTCGGCCTTTTCCCAGAAGTCTCTATTCTGCCTATGCAAATTAACAAAAGCAGTGCTTATTCCTCACTTGCTCAAATGTCCTTCCTGTCCAGAAAGCTCTGATTAAGCATGCTTATTTTCTTTTTCTGGGATATTTTAAATGGTTTCGCTGTCCAGTCTGTGGCAGTAGAAAGCTGCTTATGATGCCAGGTTTTGATGAATCCCCAAGGTACAAGTACAGAGGAATATATCAGTCTCTAGGATATGGAACTTTTAGCTAACACATCACAATATGTGATGCTTGCCAAGAAAACACTACATTCTGGAGCGCTGATGATCAGAACATTCTGCTCCTGAAGGATAGAAAAGACAGCTTGATTGAAATAAAGTCTGTTTATATTGACGCTCTCTCTCTCCCTATATATACATACATGCATACACACACACACACAGGTATGTCATGCATTTCTTCAGATTTGTTTCAACCATTTACCATTTATTGGAGAATCCCTACTTTTCAAGTGACTGCAAATGAAGTCATCTCTGGCACTTTTTGTGCAAAGTAAGAGACACACATGACACCTTTTTATAAAAGTCATCGGTTTCTTTGTTACTGTGTACTTTCAAAGCATGGGGCTTTCACACGTCAGGTAAACCTGATTACCACTACACAACAAAAGCAGATGCAGCTTTCTTATCTATGTCGTGATAGAACAGTTGTGAATTGAGTAGAAGAAGGGCCCTGATGTGATACTTATTACATGCAGCCTGTAAGATAGTCAAACATGCAGGCTAGGAAGGAAGATGCAAATATCAATGTATTAGAAAAACACCTAAAGGCGAGTGATATGCTTTCATTCATGCATGGCTAGGAAAAATCGCCATACTGTTGCAAACATTCTTACACCACCAACTAGAAATAAATGATTCTGACATTAAACGTAAAGGTGACAATGCATTTGTATCATCACCCTGAGAAGGATCATCTTGGAATTGAGCCGAGGGCCTCTGCACTCAAAGCCAGAAACACTCCACTAAAATAAGATTCCTGTTGGTGCCAACAATTCTCCATGTTAATGCTTGTTCTAGGTGAGCAGTGAACCGATTGCAGGGCTCTTTTGAAAGCAAGGTCTGAGAACCAACAGATACATCCACACGCCGATTACTTTAGTGTTTTGAGAGAATTCCCTTTCTTGGAACGAGATTGCATGAAATAATCTTCAGGGCTTGGACAATTCCATGGCAAAACGGCACCTATCAACATTGTAGCCAACACAATATAACAACTGTTTCTGCCCGGTTTCGAACCGGGGACCTTTCGCGTGTGAGGCGAACGTGATAACCACTACACTACAGAAACAGATACCTACAGTTGATTTTTCTGTAATGAAACTGCTCCGAACTGGCTATTCCATGGGCCTCTGGCTTTAGATTTCTTTCATGCAACCTGCCCGACATCCCTAGCTGAACGCTCGTACATGCCATGCAAGACCAGATGTTTGGTATTAGCTCAGACTGGGCAGGGCTGAAGCATGAGACTCTAGCAAAGAATTATCCACTACTGCAAAGAAAAAATTGATGTTGGTTTTGAAACGCAAACTTCAAAACAACTTGAAAAGAGTACCAAGAAAAGGGCTCGTCCGGGATTTGAACCCGGGACCTCTCGCACCCAAAGCGAGAATCATACCCCTAGACCAACGAGCCCTCAAAATCCTCTTACCTCTCAAAAGCTAATACCGGCTCTAAGCCCGCAATGAAGATCATGCTGGTATCTTTATGATGCTTGGTCTGTGAATACGCATGAAAGTCAGTCTCAACTTACCCTTTCTCAAACGATAGCACTATCATTTACAAGTGTCTCCTTTTATTCCGTCCCAGCTTTGGACACGTCTTACAGGAAGTCAGCCCTTATTTATATATTTCTTCAGTGGCTGAAGCTTAATGAGAAAGAGTAACAAGTTGTTCATAACAACATAAGAAACACATTGTGCATTTTCTCTTAAATACTCCTTCACTTTGTGCCAAAAGAAATACCAAGGTGAATACCTAGGCCACAGATTCAAGCTAAAGATCTTCCTGCTGAATGCAAGGCGCATTAAAAACTGCATATCGCTGGACTAAAGCATTCCTTGCATAGCCTCTAACATCATAACATAACTGAGCTGCTAGCAGCAAGCTAACCAATACCTTTCTGAAATGAGAATGACATGTGCTTATCTGCTCAATCAGTGCTCAATTAGGCTCGATCAGGCGAGATTTAGAAAAGGTGGAAAGGGTCCAAGTGGATGCCCCTTCCTTTTTAGGGTGGGTCCTGCTGACTATCATAGGATTGCTTGTAAAAGTGGCCAGGGTCAGAGGAAAAGCTGCCAACACTTCTTAGCGTTCTCTATAGATGCAGCCATTTTCTGTGACTGTAATTTCGGCCTTTTCCCAGAAGTCTCTATTCTGCCTATGCAAATTAACAAAAGCAGTGCTTATTCCTCACTTGCTCAAATGTCCTTCCTGTCCAGAAAGCTCTGATTAAGCATGCTTATTTTCTTTTTCTGGGATATTTTAAATTGTTTCGCTGTCCAGTCTGTGGCAGTAGAAAGCTGCTTATGATGCCAGGTTTTGATGAATCCCCAAGGTACAAGTACAGAGGAATATATCAGTCTCTAGGATATGGAACTTTTAGCTAACACATCACAATATGTGATGCTTGCCAAGAAAACACTACATTCTGGAGCGCTGATGATCAGAACATTCTGCTCCTGAAGGATAGAAAAGACAGCTTGATTGAAATAAAGTCTGTTTATATTGACGCTCTCTCTCTCCCTATATATACATACATGCATACACACACACACACAGGTATGTCATGCATTTCTTCAGATTTGTTTCAACCATTTACCATTTATTGGAGAATCCCTACTTTTCAAGTGACTGCAAATGAAGTCATCTCTGGCACTTTTTGTGCAAAGTAAGAGACACACATGACACCTTTTTATAAAAGTCATCGGTTTCTTTGTTACTGTGTACTTTCAAAGCATGGGGCTTTCACACGTCAGGTAAACCTGATTACCACTACACAACAAAAGCAGATGCAGCTTTCTTATCTATGTCGTGATAGAACAGTTGTGAATTGAGTAGAAGAAGGGCCCTGATGTGATACTTATTACATGCAGCCTGTAAGATAGTCAAACATGCAGGCTAGGAAGGAAGATGCAAATATCAATGTATTAGAAAAACACCTAAAGGCGAGTGATATGCTTTCATTCATGCATGGCTAGGAAAAATCGCCATACTGTTGCAAACATTCTTACACCACCAACTGGAAATAAATGATTCTGACATTAAACGTAAAGGTGACAATGCATTTGTATCATCACCCTGAGAAGGATCATCTTGGAATTGAGCCGAGGGCCTCTGCACTCAAAGCCAGAAACACTCCACTAAAATAAGATTCCTGTTGGTGCCAACAATTCTCCATGTTAATGCTTGTTCTAGGTGAGCAGTGAACCGATTGCAGGGCTCTTTTGAAAGCAAGGTCTGAGAACCAACAGATACATCCACACGCCGATTACTTTAGTGTTTTGAGAGAATTCCCTTTCTTGGAACGAGATTGCATGAAATAATCTTCAGGGCTTGGACAATTCCATGGCAAAACGGCACCTATCAACATTGTAGCCAACACAATATAACAACTGTTTCTGCCCGGTTTCGAACCGGGGACCTTTCGCGTGTGAGGCGAACGTGATAACCACTACACTACAGAAACAGATACCTACAGTTGATTTTTCTGTAATGAAACTGCTCCGAACTGGCTATTCCATGGGCCTCTGGCTTTAGATTTCTTTCATGCAACCTGCCCGACATCCCTAGCTGAACGCTCGTACATGCCATGCAAGACCAGATGTTTGGTATTAGCTCAGACTGGGCAGGGCTGAAGCATGAGACTCTAGCAAAGAATTATCCACTACTGCAAAGAAAAAATTGATGTTGGTTTTGAAACGCAAACTTCAAAACAACTTGAAAAGAGTACCAAGAAAAGGGCTCGTCCGGGATTTGAACCCGGGACCTCTCGCACCCAAAGCGAGAATCATACCCCTAGACCAACGAGCCCTCAAAATCCTCTTACCTCTCAAAAGCTAATACCGGCTCTAAGCCCGCAATGAAGATCATGCTGGTATCTTTATGATGCTTGGTCTGTGAATACGCATGAAAGTCAGTCTCAACTTACCCTTTCTCAAACGATAGCACTATCATTTACAAGTGTCTCCTTTTATTCCGTCCCAGCTTTGGACACGTCTTACAGGAAGTCAGCCCTTATTTATATATTTCTTCAGTGGCTGAAGCTTAATGAGAAAGAGTAACAAGTTGTTCATAACAACATAAGAAACACATTGTGCATTTTCTCTTAAATACTCCTTCACTTTGTGCCAAAAGAAATACCAAGGTGAATACCTAGGCCACAGATTCAAGCTAAAGATCTTCCTGCTGAATGCAAGGCGCATTAAAAACTGCATATCGCTGGACTAAAGCATTCCTTGCATAGCCTCTAACATCATAACATAACTGAGCTGCTAGCAGCAAGCTAACCAATACCTTTCTGAAATGAGAATGACATGTGCTTATCTGCTCAATCAGTGCTCAATCAGGCTCGATCAGGCGAGATTTAGAAAAGGTGGAAAGGGTCCAAGTGGATGCCCCTTCCTTTTTAGGGTGGGTCCTGCTGACTATCATAGGATTGCTTGTAAAAGTGGCCAGGGTCAGAGGAAAAGCTGCCAACACTTCTTAGCGTTCTCTATAGATGCAGCCATTTTCTGTGACTGTAATTTCGGCCTTTTCCCAGAAGTCTCTATTCTGCCTATGCAAATTAACAAAAGCAGTGCTTATTCCTCACTTGCTCAAATGTCCTTCCTGTCCAGAAAGCTCTGATTAAGCATGCTTATTTTCTTTTTCTGGGATATTTTAAATGGTTTCGCTGTCCAGTCTGTGGCAGTAGAAAGCTGCTTATGATGCCAGGTTTTGATGAATCCCCAAGGTACAAGTACAGAGGAATATATCAGTCTCTAGGATATGGAACTTTTAGCTAACACATCACAATATGTGATGCTTGCCAAGAAAACACTACATTCTGGAGCGCTGATGATCAGAACATTCTGCTCCTGAAGGATAGAAAAGACAGCTTGATTGAAATAAAGTCTGTTTATATTGACGCTCTCTCTCTCCCTATATATACATACATGCATACACACACACACACAGGTATGTCATGCATTTCTTCAGATTTGTTTCAACCATTTACCATTTATTGGAGAATCCCTACTTTTCAAGTGACTGCAAATGAAGTCATCTCTGGCACTTTTTGTGCAAAGTAAGAGACACACATGACACCTTTTTATAAAAGTCATCGGTTTCTTTGTTACTGTGTACTTTCAAAGCATGGGGCTTTCACACGTCAGGTAAACCTGATTACCACTACACAACAAAAGCAGATGCAGCTTTCTTATCTATGTCGTGATAGAACAGTTGTGAATTGAGTAGAAGAAGGGCCCTGATGTGATACTTATTACATGCAGCCTGTAAGATAGTCAAACATGCAGGCTAGGAAGGAAGATGCAAATATCAATGTATTAGAAAAACACCTAAAGGCGAGTGATATGCTTTCATTCATGCATGGCTAGGAAAAATCGCCATACTGTTGCAAACATTCTTACACCACCAACTAGAAATAAATGATTCTGACATTAAACGTAAAGGTGACAATGCATTTGTATCATCACCCTGAGAAGGATCATCTTGGAATTGAGCCGAGGGCCTCTGCACTCAAAGCCAGAAACACTCCACTAAAATAAGATTCCTGTTGGTGCCAACAATTCTCCATGTTAATGCTTGTTCTAGGTGAGCAGTGAACCGATTGCAGGGCTCTTTTGAAAGCAAGGTCTGAGAACCAACAGATACATCCACACGCCGATTACTTTAGTGTTTTGAGAGAATTCCCTTTCTTGGAACGAGATTGCATGAAATAATCTTCAGGGCTTGGACAATTCCATGGCAAAACGGCACCTATCAACATTGTAGCCAACACAATATAACAACTGTTTCTGCCCGGTTTCGAACCGGGGACCTTTCGCGTGTGAGGCGAACGTGATAACCACTACACTACAGAAACAGATACCTACAGTTGATTTTTCTGTAATGAAACTGCTCCGAACTGGCTATTCCATGGGCCTCTGGCTTTAGATTTCTTTCATGCAACCTGCCCGACATCCCTAGCTGAACGCTCGTACATGCCATGCAAGACCAGATGTTTGGTATTAGCTCAGACTGGGCAGGGCTGAAGCATGAGACTCTAGCAAAGAATTATCCACTACTGCAAAGAAAAAATTGATGTTGGTTTTGAAACGCAAACTTCAAAACAACTTGAAAAGAGTACCAAGAAAAGGGCTCGTCCGGGATTTGAACCCGGGACCTCTCGCACCCAAAGCGAGAATCATACCCCTAGACCAACGAGCCCTCAAAATCCTCTTACCTCTCAAAAGCTAATACCGGCTCTAAGCCCGCAATGAAGATCATGCTGGTATCTTTATGATGCTTGGTCTGTGAATACGCATGAAAGTCAGTCTCAACTTACCCTTTCTCAAACGATAGCACTATCATTTACAAGTGTCTCCTTTTATTCCGTCCCAGCTTTGGACACGTCTTACAGGAAGTCAGCCCTTATTTATATATTTCTTCAGTGGCTGAAGCTTAATGAGAAAGAGTAACAAGTTGTTCATAACAACATAAGAAACACATTGTGCATTTTCTCTTAAATACTCCTTCACTTTGTGCCAAAAGAAATACCAAGGTGAATACCTAGGCCACAGATTCAAGCTAAAGATCTTCCTGCTGAATGCAAGGCGCATTAAAAACTGCATATCGCTGGACTAAAGCATTCCTTGCATAGCCTCTAACATCATAACATAACTGAGCTGCTAGCAGCAAGCTAACCAATACCTTTCTGAAATGAGAATGACATGTGCTTATCTGCTCAATCAGTGCTCAATTAGGCTCGATCAGGCGAGATTTAGAAAAGGTGGAAAGGGTCCAAGTGGATGCCCCTTCCTTTTTAGGGTGGGTCCTGCTGACTATCATAGGATTGCTTGTAAAAGTGGCCAGGGTCAGAGGAAAAGCTGCCAACACTTCTTAGCGTTCTCTATAGATGCAGCCATTTTCTGTGACTGTAATTTCGGCCTTTTCCCAGAAGTCTCTATTCTGCCTATGCAAATTAACAAAAGCAGTGCTTATTCCTCACTTGCTCAAATGTCCTTCCTGTCCAGAAAGCTCTGATTAAGCATGCTTATTTTCTTTTTCTGGGATATTTTAAATTGTTTCGCTGTCCAGTCTGTGGCAGTAGAAAGCTGCTTATGATGCCAGGTTTTGATGAATCCCCAAGGTACAAGTACAGAGGAATATATCAGTCTCTAGGATATGGAACTTTTAGCTAACACATCACAATATGTGATGCTTGCCAAGAAAACACTACATTCTGGAGCGCTGATGATCAGAACATTCTGCTCCTGAAGGATAGAAAAGACAGCTTGATTGAAATAAAGTCTGTTTATATTGACGCTCTCTCTCTCCCTATATATACATACATGCATACACACACACACACAGGTATGTCATGCATTTCTTCAGATTTGTTTCAACCATTTACCATTTATTGGAGAATCCCTACTTTTCAAGTGACTGCAAATGAAGTCATCTCTGGCACTTTTTGTGCAAAGTAAGAGACACACATGACACCTTTTTATAAAAGTCATCGGTTTCTTTGTTACTGTGTACTTTCAAAGCATGGGGCTTTCACACGTCAGGTAAACCTGATTACCACTACACAACAAAAGCAGATGCAGCTTTCTTATCTATGTCGTGATAGAACAGTTGTGAATTGAGTAGAAGAAGGGCCCTGATGTGATACTTATTACATGCAGCCTGTAAGATAGTCAAACATGCAGGCTAGGAAGGAAGATGCAAATATCAATGTATTAGAAAAACACCTAAAGGCGAGTGATATGCTTTCATTCATGCATGGCTAGGAAAAATCGCCATACTGTTGCAAACATTCTTACACCACCAACTGGAAATAAATGATTCTGACATTAAACGTAAAGGTGACAATGCATTTGTATCATCACCCTGAGAAGGATCATCTTGGAATTGAGCCGAGGGCCTCTGCACTCAAAGCCAGAAACACTCCACTAAAATAAGATTCCTGTTGGTGCCAACAATTCTCCATGTTAATGCTTGTTCTAGGTGAGCAGTGAACCGATTGCAGGGCTCTTTTGAAAGCAAGGTCTGAGAACCAACAGATACATCCACACGCCGATTACTTTAGTGTTTTGAGAGAATTCCCTTTCTTGGAACGAGATTGCATGAAATAATCTTCAGGGCTTGGACAATTCCATGGCAAAACGGCACCTATCAACATTGTAGCCAACACAATATAACAACTGTTTCTGCCCGGTTTCGAACCGGGGACCTTTCGCGTGTGAGGCGAACGTGATAACCACTACACTACAGAAACAGATACCTACAGTTGATTTTTCTGTAATGAAACTGCTCCGAACTGGCTATTCCATGGGCCTCTGGCTTTAGATTTCTTTCATGCAACCTGCCCGACATCCCTAGCTGAACGCTCGTACATGCCATGCAAGACCAGATGTTTGGTATTAGCTCAGACTGGGCAGGGCTGAAGCATGAGACTCTAGCAAAGAATTATCCACTACTGCAAAGAAAAAATTGATGTTGGTTTTGAAACGCAAACTTCAAAACAACTTGAAAAGAGTACCAAGAAAAGGGCTCGTCCGGGATTTGAACCCGGGACCTCTCGCACCCAAAGCGAGAATCATACCCCTAGACCAACGAGCCCTCAAAATCCTCTTACCTCTCAAAAGCTAATACCGGCTCTAAGCCCGCAATGAAGATCATGCTGGTATCTTTATGATGCTTGGTCTGTGAATACGCATGAAAGTCAGTCTCAACTTACCCTTTCTCAAACGATAGCACTATCATTTACAAGTGTCTCCTTTTATTCCGTCCCAGCTTTGGACACGTCTTACAGGAAGTCAGCCCTTATTTATATATTTCTTCAGTGGCTGAAGCTTAATGAGAAAGAGTAACAAGTTGTTCATAACAACATAAGAAACACATTGTGCATTTTCTCTTAAATACTCCTTCACTTTGTGCCAAAAGAAATACCAAGGTGAATACCTAGGCCACAGATTCAAGCTAAAGATCTTCCTGCTGAATGCAAGGCGCATTAAAAACTGCATATCGCTGGACTAAAGCATTCCTTGCATAGCCTCTAACATCATAACATAACTGAGCTGCTAGCAGCAAGCTAACCAATACCTTTCTGAAATGAGAATGACATGTGCTTATCTGCTCAATCAGTGCTCAATCAGGCTCGATCAGGCGAGATTTAGAAAAGGTGGAAAGGGTCCAAGTGGATGCCCCTTCCTTTTTAGGGTGGGTCCTGCTGACTATCATAGGATTGCTTGTAAAAGTGGCCAGGGTCAGAGGAAAAGCTGCCAACACTTCTTAGCGTTCTCTATAGATGCAGCCATTTTCTGTGACTGTAATTTCGGCCTTTTCCCAGAAGTCTCTATTCTGCCTATGCAAATTAACAAAAGCAGTGCTTATTCCTCACTTGCTCAAATGTCCTTCCTGTCCAGAAAGCTCTGATTAAGCATGCTTATTTTCTTTTTCTGGGATATTTTAAATTGTTTCGCTGTCCAGTCTGTGGCAGTAGAAAGCTGCTTATGATGCCAGGTTTTGATGAATCCCCAAGGTACAAGTACAGAGGAATACATCAGTCTCTAGGATATGGAACTTTTAGCTAACACATCACAATATGTGATGCTTGCCAAGAAAACACTACATTCTGGAGCGCTGATGATCAGAACATTCTGCTCCTGAAGGATAGAAAAGACAGCTTGATTGAAATAAAGTCTGTTTATATTGACGCTCTCTCTCTCCCTATATATACATACATGCATACACACACACACACAGGTATGTCATGCATTTCTTCAGATTTGTTTCAACCATTTACCATTTATTGGAGAATCCCTACTTTTCAAGTGACTGCAAATGAAGTCATCTCTGGCACTTTTTGTGCAAAGTAAGAGACACACATGACACCTTTTTATAAAAGTCATCGGTTTCTTTGTTACTGTGTACTTTCAAAGCATGGGGCTTTCACACGTCAGGTAAACCTGATTACCACTACACAACAAAAGCAGATGCAGCTTTCTTATCTATGTCGTGATAGAACAGTTGTGAATTGAGTAGAAGAAGGGCCCTGATGTGATACTTATTACATGCAGCCTGTAAGATAGTCAAACATGCAGGCTAGGAAGGAAGATGCAAATATCAATGTATTAGAAAAACACCTAAAGGCGAGTGATATGCTTTCATTCATGCATGGCTAGGAAAAATCGCCATACTGTTGCAAACATTCTTACACCACCAACTGGAAATAAATGATTCTGACATTAAACGTAAAGGTGACAATGCATTTGTATCATCACCCTGAGAAGGATCATCTTGGAATTGAGCCGAGGGCCTCTGCACTCAAAGCCAGAAACACTCCACTAAAATAAGATTCCTGTTGGTGCCAACAATTCTCCATGTTAATGCTTGTTCTAGGTGAGCAGTGAACCGATTGCAGGGCTCTTTTGAAAGCAAGGTCTGAGAACCAACAGATACATCCACACGCCGATTACTTTAGTGTTTTGAGAGAATTCCCTTTCTTGGAACGAGATTGCATGAAATAATCTTCAGGGCTTGGACAATTCCATGGCAAAACGGCACCTATCAACATTGTAGCCAACACAATATAACAACTGTTTCTGCCCGGTTTCGAACCGGGGACCTTTCGCGTGTGAGGCGAACGTGATAACCACTACACTACAGAAACAGATACCTACAGTTGATTTTTCTGTAATGAAACTGCTCCGAACTGGCTATTCCATGGGCCTCTGGCTTTAGATTTCTTTCATGCAACCTGCCCGACATCCCTAGCTGAACGCTCGTACATGCCATGCAAGACCAGATGTTTGGTATTAGCTCAGACTGGGCAGGGCTGAAGCATGAGACTCTAGCAAAGAATTATCCACTACTGCAAAGAAAAAATTGATGTTGGTTTTGAAACGCAAACTTCAAAACAACTTGAAAAGAGTACCAAGAAAAGGGCTCGTCCGGGATTTGAACCCGGGACCTCTCGCACCCAAAGCGAGAATCATACCCCTCGACCAACGAGCCCTCAAAATCCTCTTACCTCTCAAAAGCTAATACCGGCTCTAAGCCCGCAATGAAGATCATGCTGGTATCTTTATGATGCTTGGTCTGTGAATACGCATGAAAGTCAGTCTCAACTTACCCTTTCTCAAACGATAGCACTATCATTTACAAGTGTCTCCTTTTATTCCGTCCCAGCTTTGGACACGTCTTACAGGAAGTCAGCCCTTATTTATATATTTCTTCAGTGGCTGAAGCTTAATGAGAAAGAGTAACAAGTTGTTCATAACAACATAAGAAACACATTGTGCATTTTCTCTTAAATACTCCTTCACTTTGTGCCAAAAGAAATACCAAGGTGAATACCTAGGCCACAGATTCAAGCTAAAGATCTTCCTGCTGAATGCAAGGCGCAATAAAAACTGCATATCGCTGGACTAAAGCATTCCTTGCATAGCCTCTAACATCATAACATAACTGAGCTGCTAGCAGCAAGCTAACCAATACCTTTCTGAAATGAGAATGACATGTGCTTATCTGCTCAATCAGTGCTCAATCAGGCTCGATCAGGCGAGATTTAGAAAAGGTGGAAAGGGTCCAAGTGGATGCCCCTTCCTTTTTAGGGTGGGTCCTGCTGACTATCATAGGATTGCTTGTAAAAGTGGCCAGGGTCAGAGGAAAAGCTGCCAACACTTCTTAGCGTTCTCTATAGATGCAGCCATTTTCTGTGACTGTAATTTCGGCCTTTTCCCAGAAGTCTCTATTCTGCCTATGCAAATTAACAAAAGCAGTGCTTATTCCTCACTTGCTCAAATGTCCTTCCTGTCCAGAAAGCTCTGATTAAGCATGCTTATTTTCTTTTTCTGGGATATTTTAAATTGTTTCGCTGTCCAGTCTGTGGCAGTAGAAAGCTGCTTATGATGCCAGGTTTTGATGAATCCCCAAGGTACAAGTACAGAGGAATATATCAGTCTCTAGGATATGGAACTTTTAGCTAACACATCACAATATGTGATGCTTGCCAAGAAAACACTACATTCTGGAGCGCTGATGATCAGAACATTCTGCTCCTGAAGGATAGAAAAGACAGCTTGATTGAAATAAAGTCTGTTTATATTGACGCTCTCTCTCTCCCTATATATACATACATGCATACACACACACACACAGGTATGTCATGCATTTCTTCAGATTTGTTTCAACCATTTACCATTTATTGGAGAATCCCTACTTTTCAAGTGACTGCAAATGAAGTCATCTCTGGCACTTTTTGTGCAAAGTAAGAGACACACATGACACCTTTTTATAAAAGTCATCGGTTTCTTTGTTACTGTGTACTTTCAAAGCATGGGGCTTTCACACGTCAGGTAAACCTGATTACCACTACACAACAAAAGCAGATGCAGCTTTCTTATCTATGTCGTGATAGAACAGTTGTGAATTGAGTAGAAGAAGGGCCCTGATGTGATACTTATTACATGCAGCCTGTAAGATAGTCAAACATGCAGGCTAGGAAGGAAGATGCAAATATCAATGTATTAGAAAAACACCTAAAGGCGAGTGATATGCTTTCATTCATGCATGGCTAGGAAAAATCGCCATACTGTTGCAAACATTCTTACACCACCAACTGGAAATAAATGATTCTGACATTAAACGTAAAGGTGACAATGCATTTGTATCATCACCCTGAGAAGGATCATCTTGGAATTGAGCCGAGGGCCTCTGCACTCAAAGCCAGAAACACTCCACTAAAATAAGATTCCTGTTGGTGCCAACAATTCTCCATGTTAATGCTTGTTCTAGGTGAGCAGTGAACCGATTGCAGGGCTCTTTTGAAAGCAAGGTCTGAGAACCAACAGATACATCCACACGCCGATTACTTTAGTGTTTTGAGAGAATTCCCTTTCTTGGAACGAGATTGCATGAAATAATCTTCAGGGCTTGGACAATTCCATGGCAAAACGGCACCTATCAACATTGTAGCCAACACAATATAACAACTGTTTCTGCCCGGTTTCGAACCGGGGACCTTTCGCGTGTGAGGCGAACGTGATAACCACTACACTACAGAAACAGATACCTACAGTTGATTTTTCTGTAATGAAACTGCTCCGAACTGGCTATTCCATGGGCCTCTGGCTTTAGATTTCTTTCATGCAACCTGCCCGACATCCCTAGCTGAACGCTCGTACATGCCATGCAAGACCAGATGTTTGGTATTAGCTCAGACTGGGCAGGGCTGAAGCATGAGACTCTAGCAAAGAATTATCCACTACTGCAAAGAAAAAATTGATGTTGGTTTTGAAACGCAAACTTCAAAACAACTTGAAAAGAGTACCAAGAAAAGGGCTCGTCCGGGATTTGAACCCGGGACCTCTCGCACCCAAAGCGAGAATCATACCCCTAGACCAACGAGCCCTCAAAATCCTCTTACCTCTCAAAAGCTAATACCGGCTCTAAGCCCGCAATGAAGATCATGCTGGTATCTTTATGATGCTTGGTCTGTGAATACGCATGAAAGTCAGTCTCAACTTACCCTTTCTCAAACGATAGCACTATCATTTACAAGTGTCTCCTTTTATTCCGTCCCAGCTTTGGACACGTCTTACAGGAAGTCAGCCCTTATTTATATATTTCTTCAGTGGCTGAAGCTTAATGAGAAAGAGTAACAAGTTGTTCATAACAACATAAGAAACACATTGTGCATTTTCTCTTAAATACTCCTTCACTTTGTGCCAAAAGAAATACCAAGGTGAATACCTAGGCCACAGATTCAAGCTAAAGATCTTCCTGCTGAATGCAAGGCGCATTAAAAACTGCATATCGCTGGACTAAAGCATTCCTTGCATAGCCTCTAACATCATAACATAACTGAGCTGCTAGCAGCAAGCTAACCAATACCTTTCTGAAATGAGAATGACATGTGCTTATCTGCTCAATCAGTGCTCAATCAGGCTCGATCAGGCGAGATTTAGAAAAGGTGGAAAGGGTCCAAGTGGATGCCCCTTCCTTTTTAGGGTGGGTCCTGCTGACTATCATAGGATTGCTTGTAAAAGTGGCCAGGGTCAGAGGAAAAGCTGCCAACACTTCTTAGCGTTCTCTATAGATGCAGCCATTTTCTGTGACTGTAATTTCGGCCTTTTCCCAGAAGTCTCTATTCTGCCTATGCAAATTAACAAAAGCAGTGCTTATTCCTCACTTGCTCAAATGTCCTTCCTGTCCAGAAAGCTCTGATTAAGCATGCTTATTTTCTTTTTCTGGGATATTTTAAATTGTTTCGCTGTCCAGTCTGTGGCAGTAGAAAGCTGCTTATGATGCCAGGTTTTGATGAATCCCCAAGGTACAAGTACAGAGGAATATATCAGTCTCTAGGATATGGAACTTTTAGCTAACACATCACAATATGTGATGCTTGCCAAGAAAACACTACATTCTGGAGCGCTGATGATCAGAACATTCTGCTCCTGAAGGATAGAAAAGACAGCTTGATTGAAATAAAGTCTGTTTATATTGACGCTCTCTCTCTCCCTATATATACATACATGCATACACACACACACACAGGTATGTCATGCATTTCTTCAGATTTGTTTCAACCATTTACCATTTATTGGAGAATCCCTACTTTTCAAGTGACTGCAAATGAAGTCATCTCTGGCACTTTTTGTGCAAAGTAAGAGACACACATGACACCTTTTTATAAAAGTCATCGGTTTCTTTGTTACTGTGTACTTTCAAAGCATGGGGCTTTCACACGTCAGGTAAACCTGATTACCACTACACAACAAAAGCAGATGCAGCTTTCTTATCTATGTCGTGATAGAACAGTTGTGAATTGAGTAGAAGAAGGGCCCTGATGTGATACTTATTACATGCAGCCTGTAAGATAGTCAAACATGCAGGCTAGGAAGGAAGATGCAAATATCAATGTATTAGAAAAACACCTAAAGGCGAGTGATATGCTTTCATTCATGCATGGCTAGGAAAAATCGCCATACTGTTGCAAACATTCTTACACCACCAACTGGAAATAAATGATTCTGACATTAAACGTAAAGGTGACAATGCATTTGTATCATCACCCTGAGAAGGATCATCTTGGAATTGAGCCGAGGGCCTCTGCACTCAAAGCCAGAAACACTCCACTAAAATAAGATTCCTGTTGGTGCCAACAATTCTCCATGTTAATGCTTGTTCTAGGTGAGCAGTGAACCGATTGCAGGGCTCTTTTGAAAGCAAGGTCTGAGAACCAACAGATACATCCACACGCCGATTACTTTAGTGTTTTGAGAGAATTCCCTTTCTTGGAACGAGATTGCATGAAATAATCTTCAGGGCTTGGACAATTCCATGGCAAAACGGCACCTATCAACATTGTAGCCAACACAATATAACAACTGTTTCTGCCCGGTTTCGAACCGGGGACCTTTCGCGTGTGAGGCGAACGTGATAACCACTACACTACAGAAACAGATACCTACAGTTGATTTTTCTGTAATGAAACTGCTCCGAACTGGCTATTCCATGGGCCTCTGGCTTTAGATTTCTTTCATGCAACCTGCCCGACATCCCTAGCTGAACGCTCGTACATGCCATGCAAGACCAGATGTTTGGTATTAGCTCAGACTGGGCAGGGCTGAAGCATGAGACTCTAGCAAAGAATTATCCACTACTGCAAAGAAAAAATTGATGTTGGTTTTGAAACGCAAACTTCAAAACAACTTGAAAAGAGTACCAAGAAAAGGGCTCGTCCGGGATTTGAACCCGGGACCTCTCGCACCCAAAGCGAGAATCATACCCCTAGACCAACGAGCCCTCAAAATCCTCTTACCTCTCAAAAGCTAATACCGGCTCTAAGCCCGCAATGAAGATCATGCTGGTATCTTTATGATGCTTGGTCTGTGAATACGCATGAAAGTCAGTCTCAACTTACCCTTTCTCAAACGATAGCACTATCATTTACAAGTGTCTCCTTTTATTCCGTCCCAGCTTTGGACACGTCTTACAGGAAGTCAGCCCTTATTTATATATTTCTTCAGTGGCTGAAGCTTAATGAGAAAGAGTAACAAGTTGTTCATAACAACATAAGAAACACATTGTGCATTTTCTCTTAAATACTCCTTCACTTTGTGCCAAAAGAAATACCAAGGTGAATACCTAGGCCACAGATTCAAGCTAAAGATCTTCCTGCTGAATGCAAGGCGCATTAAAAACTGCATATCGCTGGACTAAAGCATTCCTTGCATAGCCTCTAACATCATAACATAACTGAGCTGCTAGCAGCAAGCTAACCAATACCTTTCTGAAATGAGAATGACATGTGCTTATCTGCTCAATCAGTGCTCAATCAGGCTCGATCAGGCGAGATTTAGAAAAGGTGGAAAGGGTCCAAGTGGATGCCCCTTCCTTTTTAGGGTGGGTCCTGCTGACTATCATAGGATTGCTTGTAAAAGTGGCCAGGGTCAGAGGAAAAGCTGCCAACACTTCTTAGCGTTCTCTATAGATGCAGCCATTTTCTGTGACTGTAATTTCGGCCTTTTCCCAGAAGTCTCTATTCTGCCTATGCAAATTAACAAAAGCAGTGCTTATTCCTCACTTGCTCAAATGTCCTTCCTGTCCAGAAAGCTCTGATTAAGCATGCTTATTTTCTTTTTCTGGGATATTTTAAATTGTTTCGCTGTCCAGTCTGTGGCAGTAGAAAGCTGCTTATGATGCCAGGTTTTGATGAATCCCCAAGGTACAAGTACAGAGGAATATATCAGTCTCTAGGATATGGAACTTTTAGCTAACACATCACAATATGTGATGCTTGCCAAGAAAACACTACATTCTGGAGCGCTGATGATCAGAACATTCTGCTCCTGAAGGATAGAAAAGACAGCTTGATTGAAATAAAGTCTGTTTATATTGACGCTCTCTCTCTCCCTATATATACATACATGCATACACACACACACACAGGTATGTCATGCATTTCTTCAGATTTGTTTCAACCATTTACCATTTATTGGAGAATCCCTACTTTTCAAGTGACTGCAAATGAAGTCATCTCTGGCACTTTTTGTGCAAAGTAAGAGACACACATGACACCTTTTTATAAAAGTCATCGGTTTCTTTGTTACTGTGTACTTTCAAAGCATGGGGCTTTCACACGTCAGGTAAACCTGATTACCACTACACAACAAAAGCAGATGCAGCTTTCTTATCTATGTCGTGATAGAACAGTTGTGAATTGAGTAGAAGAAGGGCCCTGATGTGATACTTATTACATGCAGCCTGTAAGATAGTCAAACATGCAGGCTAGGAAGGAAGATGCAAATATCAATGTATTAGAAAAACACCTAAAGGCGAGTGATATGCTTTCATTCATGCATGGCTAGGAAAAATCGCCATACTGTTGCAAACATTCTTACACCACCAACTGGAAATAAATGATTCTGACATTAAACGTAAAGGTGACAATGCATTTGTATCATCACCCTGAGAAGGATCATCTTGGAATTGAGCCGAGGGCCTCTGCACTCAAAGCCAGAAACACTCCACTAAAATAAGATTCCTGTTGGTGCCAACAATTCTCCATGTTAATGCTTGTTCTAGGTGAGCAGTGAACCGATTGCAGGGCTCTTTTGAAAGCAAGGTCTGAGAACCAACAGATACATCCACACGCCGATTACTTTAGTGTTTTGAGAGAATTCCCTTTCTTGGAACGAGATTGCATGAAATAATCTTCAGGGCTTGGACAATTCCATGGCAAAACGGCACCTATCAACATTGTAGCCAACACAATATCACAACTGTTTCTGCCCGGTTTCGAACCGGGGACCTTTCGCGTGTGAGGCGAACGTGATAACCACTACACTACAGAAACAGATACCTACAGTTGATTTTTCTGTAATGAAACTGCTCCGAACTGGCTATTCCATGGGCCTCTGGCTTTAGATTTCTTTCATGCAACCTGCCCGACATCCCTAGCTGAACGCTCGTACATGCCATGCAAGACCAGATGTTTGGTATTAGCTCAGACTGGGCAGGGCTGAAGCATGAGACTCTAGCAAAGAATTATCCACTACTGCAAAGAAAAAATTGAT
The DNA here is from genome assembly GCF_964204655.1 of Triturus cristatus. NCBI lineage: Eukaryota > Metazoa > Chordata > Amphibia > Caudata > Salamandridae > Triturus > Triturus cristatus. The sequence continues at coordinate 735,786,869 of NC_140591.1, read as the reverse complement.
GTTGGTTTTGAAACGCAAACTTCAAAACAACTTGAAAAGAGTACCAAGAAAAGGGCTCGTCCGGGATTTGAACCCGGGACCTCTCGCACCCAAAGCGAGAATCATACCCCTCGACCAACGAGCCCTCAAAATCCTCTTACCTCTCAAAAGCTAATACCGGCTCTAAGCCCGCAATGAAGATCATGCTGGTATCTTTATGATGCTTGGTCTGTGAATACGCATGAAAGTCAGTCTCAACTTACCCTTTCTCAAACGATAGCACTATCATTTACAAGTGTCTCCTTTTATTCCGTCCCAGCTTTGGACACGTCTTACAGGAAGTCAGCCCTTATTTATATATTTCTTCAGTGGCTGAAGCTTAATGAGAAAGAGTAACAAGTTGTTCATAACAACATAAGAAACACATTGTGCATTTTCTCTTAAATACTCCTTCACTTTGTGCCAAAAGAAATACCAAGGTGAATACCTAGGCCACAGATTCAAGCTAAAGATCTTCCTGCTGAATGCAAGGCGCAATAAAAACTGCATATCGCTGGACTAAAGCATTCCTTGCATAGCCTCTAACATCATAACATAACTGAGCTGCTAGCAGCAAGCTAACCAATACCTTTCTGAAATGAGAATGACATGTGCTTATCTGCTCAATCAGTGCTCAATCAGGCTCAATCAGGCGAGATTTAGAAAAGGTGGAAAGGGTCCAAGTGGATGCCCCTTCCTTTTTAGGGTGGGTCCTGCTGACTATCATAGGATTGCTTGTAAAAGTGGCCAGGGTCAGAGGAAAAGCTGCCAACACTTCTTAGCGTTCTCTATAGATGCAGCCATTTTCTGTGACTGTAATTTCGGCCTTTTCCCAGAAGTCTCTATTCTGCCTATGCAAATTAACAAAAGCAGTGCTTATTCCTCACTTGCTCAAATGTCCTTCCTGTCCAGAAAGCTCTGATTAAGCATGCTTATTTTCTTTTTCTGGGATATTTTAAATTGTTTCGCTGTCCAGTCTGTGGCAGTAGAAAGCTGCTTATGATGCCAGGTTTTGATGAATCCCCAAGGTACAAGTACAGAGGAATATATCAGTCTCTAGGATATGGAACTTTTAGCTAACACATCACAATATGTGATGCTTGCCAAGAAAACACTACATTCTGGAGCGCTGATGATCAGAACATTCTGCTCCTGAAGGATAGAAAAGACAGCTTGATTGAAATAAAGTCTGTTTATATTGACGCTCTCTCTCTCCCTATATATACATACATGCATACACACACACACACAGGTATGTCATGCATTTCTTCAGATTTGTTTCAACCATTTACCATTTATTGGAGAATCCCTACTTTTCAAGTGACTGCAAATGAAGTCATCTCTGGCACTTTTTGTGCAAAGTAAGAGACACACATGACACCTTTTTATAAAAGTCATCGGTTTCTTTGTTACTGTGTACTTTCAAAGCATGGGGCTTTCACACGTCAGGTAAACCTGATTACCACTACACAACAAAAGCAGATGCAGCTTTCTTATCTATGTCGTGATAGAACAGTTGTGAATTGAGTAGAAGAAGGGCCCTGATGTGATACTTATTACATGCAGCCTGTAAGATAGTCAAACATGCAGGCTAGGAAGGAAGATGCAAATATCAATGTATTAGAAAAACACCTAAAGGCGAGTGATATGCTTTCATTCATGCATGGCTAGGAAAAATCGCCATACTGTTGCAAACATTCTTACACCACCAACTGGAAATAAATGATTCTGACATTAAACGTAAAGGTGACAATGCATTTGTATCATCACCCTGAGAAGGATCATCTTGGAATTGAGCCGAGGGCCTCTGCACTCAAAGCCAGAAACACTCCACTAAAATAAGATTCCTGTTGGTGCCAACAATTCTCCATGTTAATGCTTGTTCTAGGTGAGCAGTGAACCGATTGCAGGGCTCTTTTGAAAGCAAGGTCTGAGAACCAACAGATACATCCACACGCCGATTACTTTAGTGTTTTGAGAGAATTCCCTTTCTTGGAACGAGATTGCATGAAATAATCTTCAGGGCTTGGACAATTCCATGGCAAAACGGCACCTATCAACATTGTAGCCAACACAATATAACAACTGTTTCTGCCCGGTTTCGAACCGGGGACCTTTCGCGTGTGAGGCGAACGTGATAACCACTACACTACAGAAACAGATACCTACAGTTGATTTTTCTGTAATGAAACTGCTCCGAACTGGCTATTCCATGGGCCTCTGGCTTTAGATTTCTTTCATGCAACCTGCCCGACATCCCTAGCTGAACGCTCGTACATGCCATGCAAGACCAGATGTTTGGTATTAGCTCAGACTGGGCAGGGCTGAAGCATGAGACTCTAGCAAAGAATTATCCACTACTGCAAAGAAAAAATTGATGTTGGTTTTGAAACGCAAACTTCAAAACAACTTGAAAAGAGTACCAAGAAAAGGGCTCGTCCGGGATTTGAACCCGGGACCTCTCGCACCCAAAGCGAGAATCATACCCCTAGACCAACGAGCCCTCAAAATCCTCTTACCTCTCAAAAGCTAATACCGGCTCTAAGCCCGCAATGAAGATCATGCTGGTATCTTTATGATGCTTGGTCTGTGAATACGCATGAAAGTCAGTCTCAACTTACCCTTTCTCAAACGATAGCACTATCATTTACAAGTGTCTCCTTTTATTCCGTCCCAGCTTTGGACACGTCTTACAGGAAGTCAGCCCTTATTTATATATTTCTTCAGTGGCTGAAGCTTAATGAGAAAGAGTAACAAGTTGTTCATAACAACATAAGAAACACATTGTGCATTTTCTCTTAAATACTCCTTCACTTTGTGCCAAAAGAAATACCAAGGTGAATACCTAGGCCACAGATTCAAGCTAAAGATCTTCCTGCTGAATGCAAGGCGCATTAAAAACTGCATATCGCTGGACTAAAGCATTCCTTGCATAGCCTCTAACATCATAACATAACTGAGCTGCTAGCAGCAAGCTAACCAATACCTTTCTGAAATGAGAATGACATGTGCTTATCTGCTCAATCAGTGCTCAATCAGGCTCGATCAGGCGAGATTTAGAAAAGGTGGAAAGGGTCCAAGTGGATGCCCCTTCCTTTTTAGGGTGGGTCCTGCTGACTATCATAGGATTGCTTGTAAAAGTGGCCAGGGTCAGAGGAAAAGCTGCCAACACTTCTTAGCGTTCTCTATAGATGCAGCCATTTTCTGTGACTGTAATTTCGGCCTTTTCCCAGAAGTCTCTATTCTGCCTATGCAAATTAACAAAAGCAGTGCTTATTCCTCACTTGCTCAAATGTCCTTCCTGTCCAGAAAGCTCTGATTAAGCATGCTTATTTTCTTTTTCTGGGATATTTTAAATTGTTTCGCTGTCCAGTCTGTGGCAGTAGAAAGCTGCTTATGATGCCAGGTTTTGATGAATCCCCAAGGTACAAGTACAGAGGAATATATCAGTCTCTAGGATATGGAACTTTTAGCTAACACATCACAATATGTGATGCTTGCCAAGAAAACACTACATTCTGGAGCGCTGATGATCAGAACATTCTGCTCCTGAAGGATAGAAAAGACAGCTTGATTGAAATAAAGTCTGTTTATATTGACGCTCTCTCTCTCCCTATATATACATACATGCATACACACACACACACAGGTATGTCATGCATTTCTTCAGATTTGTTTCAACCATTTACCATTTATTGGAGAATCCCTACTTTTCAAGTGACTGCAAATGAAGTCATCTCTGGCACTTTTTGTGCAAAGTAAGAGACACACATGACACCTTTTTATAAAAGTCATCGGTTTCTTTGTTACTGTGTACTTTCAAAGCATGGGGCTTTCACACGTCAGGTAAACCTGATTACCACTACACAACAAAAGCAGATGCAGCTTTCTTATCTATGTCGTGATAGAACAGTTGTGAATTGAGTAGAAGAAGGGCCCTGATGTGATACTTATTACATGCAGCCTGTAAGATAGTCAAACATGCAGGCTAGGAAGGAAGATGCAAATATCAATGTATTAGAAAAACACCTAAAGGCGAGTGATATGCTTTCATTCATGCATGGCTAGGAAAAATCGCCATACTGTTGCAAACATTCTTACACCACCAACTGGAAATAAATGATTCTGACATTAAACGTAAAGGTGACAATGCATTTGTATCATCACCCTGAGAAGGATCATCTTGGAATTGAGCCGAGGGCCTCTGCACTCAAAGCCAGAAACACTCCACTAAAATAAGATTCCTGTTGGTGCCAACAATTCTCCATGTTAATGCTTGTTCTAGGTGAGCAGTGAACCGATTGCAGGGCTCTTTTGAAAGCAAGGTCTGAGAACCAACAGATACATCCACACGCCGATTACTTTAGTGTTTTGAGAGAATTCCCTTTCTTGGAACGAGATTGCATGAAATAATCTTCAGGGCTTGGACAATTCCATGGCAAAACGGCACCTATCAACATTGTAGCCAACACAATATAACAACTGTTTCTGCCCGGTTTCGAACCGGGGACCTTTCGCGTGTGAGGCGAACGTGATAACCACTACACTACAGAAACAGATACCTACAGTTGATTTTTCTGTAATGAAACTGCTCCGAACTGGCTATTCCATGGGCCTCTGGCTTTAGATTTCTTTCATGCAACCTGCCCGACATCCCTAGCTGAACGCTCGTACATGCCATGCAAGACCAGATGTTTGGTATTAGCTCAGACTGGGCAGGGCTGAAGCATGAGACTCTAGCAAAGAATTATCCACTACTGCAAAGAAAAAATTGATGTTGGTTTTGAAACGCAAACTTCAAAACAACTTGAAAAGAGTACCAAGAAAAGGGCTCGTCCGGGATTTGAACCCGGGACCTCTCGCACCCAAAGCGAGAATCATACCCCTAGACCAACGAGCCCTCAAAATCCTCTTACCTCTCAAAAGCTAATACCGGCTCTAAGCCCGCAATGAAGATCATGCTGGTATCTTTATGATGCTTGGTCTGTGAATACGCATGAAAGTCAGTCTCAACTTACCCTTTCTCAAACGATAGCACTATCATTTACAAGTGTCTCCTTTTATTCCGTCCCAGCTTTGGACACGTCTTACAGGAAGTCAGCCCTTATTTATATATTTCTTCAGTGGCTGAAGCTTAATGAGAAAGAGTAACAAGTTGTTCATAACAACATAAGAAACACATTGTGCATTTTCTCTTAAATACTCCTTCACTTTGTGCCAAAAGAAATACCAAGGTGAATACCTAGGCCACAGATTCAAGCTAAAGATCTTCCTGCTGAATGCAAGGCGCATTAAAAACTGCATATCGCTGGACTAAAGCATTCCTTGCATAGCCTCTAACATCATAACATAACTGAGCTGCTAGCAGCAAGCTAACCAATACCTTTCTGAAATGAGAATGACATGTGCTTATCTGCTCAATCAGTGCTCAATCAGGCTCGATCAGGCGAGATTTAGAAAAGGTGGAAAGGGTCCAAGTGGATGCCCCTTCCTTTTTAGGGTGGGTCCTGCTGACTATCATAGGATTGCTTGTAAAAGTGGCCAGGGTCAGAGGAAAAGCTGCCAACACTTCTTAGCGTTCTCTATAGATGCAGCCATTTTCTGTGACTGTAATTTCGGCCTTTTCCCAGAAGTCTCTATTCTGCCTATGCAAATTAACAAAAGCAGTGCTTATTCCTCACTTGCTCAAATGTCCTTCCTGTCCAGAAAGCTCTGATTAAGCATGCTTATTTTCTTTTTCTGGGATATTTTAAATTGTTTCGCTGTCCAGTCTGTGGCAGTAGAAAGCTGCTTATGATGCCAGGTTTTGATGAATCCCCAAGGTACAAGTACAGAGGAATATATCAGTCTCTAGGATATGGAACTTTTAGCTAACACATCACAATATGTGATGCTTGCCAAGAAAACACTACATTCTGGAGCGCTGATGATCAGAACATTCTGCTCCTGAAGGATAGAAAAGACAGCTTGATTGAAATAAAGTCTGTTTATATTGACGCTCTCTCTCTCCCTATATATACATACATGCATACACACACACACACAGGTATGTCATGCATTTCTTCAGATTTGTTTCAACCATTTACCATTTATTGGAGAATCCCTACTTTTCAAGTGACTGCAAATGAAGTCATCTCTGGCACTTTTTGTGCAAAGTAAGAGACACACATGACACCTTTTTATAAAAGTCATCGGTTTCTTTGTTACTGTGTACTTTCAAAGCATGGGGCTTTCACACGTCAGGTAAACCTGATTACCACTACACAACAAAAGCAGATGCAGCTTTCTTATCTATGTCGTGATAGAACAGTTGTGAATTGAGTAGAAGAAGGGCCCTGATGTGATACTTATTACATGCAGCCTGTAAGATAGTCAAACATGCAGGCTAGGAAGGAAGATGCAAATATCAATGTATTAGAAAAACACCTAAAGGCGAGTGATATGCTTTCATTCATGCATGGCTAGGAAAAATCGCCATACTGTTGCAAACATTCTTACACCACCAACTGGAAATAAATGATTCTGACATTAAACGTAAAGGTGACAATGCATTTGTATCATCACCCTGAGAAGGATCATCTTGGAATTGAGCCGAGGGCCTCTGCACTCAAAGCCAGAAACACTCCACTAAAATAAGATTCCTGTTGGTGCCAACAATTCTCCATGTTAATGCTTGTTCTAGGTGAGCAGTGAACCGATTGCAGGGCTCTTTTGAAAGCAAGGTCTGAGAACCAACAGATACATCCACACGCCGATTACTTTAGTGTTTTGAGAGAATTCCCTTTCTTGGAACGAGATTGCATGAAATAATCTTCAGGGCTTGGACAATTCCATGGCAAAACGGCACCTATCAACATTGTAGCCAACACAATATAACAACTGTTTCTGCCCGGTTTCGAACCGGGGACCTTTCGCGTGTGAGGCGAACGTGATAACCACTACACTACAGAAACAGATACCTACAGTTGATTTTTCTGTAATGAAACTGCTCCGAACTGGCTATTCCATGGGCCTCTGGCTTTAGATTTCTTTCATGCAACCTGCCCGACATCCCTAGCTGAACGCTCGTACATGCCATGCAAGACCAGATGTTTGGTATTAGCTCAGACTGGGCAGGGCTGAAGCATGAGACTCTAGCAAAGAATTATCCACTACTGCAAAGAAAAAATTGATGTTGGTTTTGAAACGCAAACTTCAAAACAACTTGAAAAGAGTACCAAGAAAAGGGCTCGTCCGGGATTTGAACCCGGGACCTCTCGCACCCAAAGCGAGAATCATACCCCTAGACCAACGAGCCCTCAAAATCCTCTTACCTCTCAAAAGCTAATACCGGCTCTAAGCCCGCAATGAAGATCATGCTGGTATCTTTATGATGCTTGGTCTGTGAATACGCATGAAAGTCAGTCTCAACTTACCCTTTCTCAAACGATAGCACTATCATTTACAAGTGTCTCCTTTTATTCCGTCCCAGCTTTGGACACGTCTTACAGGAAGTCAGCCCTTATTTATATATTTCTTCAGTGGCTGAAGCTTAATGAGAAAGAGTAACAAGTTGTTCATAACAACATAAGAAACACATTGTGCATTTTCTCTTAAATACTCCTTCACTTTGTGCCAAAAGAAATACCAAGGTGAATACCTAGGCCACAGATTCAAGCTAAAGATCTTCCTGCTGAATGCAAGGCGCATTAAAAACTGCATATCGCTGGACTAAAGCATTCCTTGCATAGCCTCTAACATCATAACATAACTGAGCTGCTAGCAGCAAGCTAACCAATACCTTTCTGAAATGAGAATGACATGTGCTTATCTGCTCAATCAGTGCTCAATCAGGCTCGATCAGGCGAGATTTAGAAAAGGTGGAAAGGGTCCAAGTGGATGCCCCTTCCTTTTTAGGGTGGGTCCTGCTGACTATCATAGGATTGCTTGTAAAAGTGGCCAGGGTCAGAGGAAAAGCTGCCAACACTTCTTAGCGTTCTCTATAGATGCAGCCATTTTCTGTGACTGTAATTTCGGCCTTTTCCCAGAAGTCTCTATTCTGCCTATGCAAATTAACAAAAGCAGTGCTTATTCCTCACTTGCTCAAATGTCCTTCCTGTCCAGAAAGCTCTGATTAAGCATGCTTATTTTCTTTTTCTGGGATATTTTAAATTGTTTCGCTGTCCAGTCTGTGGCAGTAGAAAGCTGCTTATGATGCCAGGTTTTGATGAATCCCCAAGGTACAAGTACAGAGGAATATATCAGTCTCTAGGATATGGAACTTTTAGCTAACACATCACAATATGTGATGCTTGCCAAGAAAACACTACATTCTGGAGCGCTGATGATCAGAACATTCTGCTCCTGAAGGATAGAAAAGACAGCTTGATTGAAATAAAGTCTGTTTATATTGACGCTCTCTCTCTCCCTATATATACATACATGCATACACACACACACACAGGTATGTCATGCATTTCTTCAGATTTGTTTCAACCATTTACCATTTATTGGAGAATCCCTACTTTTCAAGTGACTGCAAATGAAGTCATCTCTGGCACTTTTTGTGCAAAGTAAGAGACACACATGACACCTTTTTATAAAAGTCATCGGTTTCTTTGTTACTGTGTACTTTCAAAGCATGGGGCTTTCACACGTCAGGTAAACCTGATTACCACTACACAACAAAAGCAGATGCAGCTTTCTTATCTATGTCGTGATAGAACAGTTGTGAATTGAGTAGAAGAAGGGCCCTGATGTGATACTTATTACATGCAGCCTGTAAGATAGTCAAACATGCAGGCTAGGAAGGAAGATGCAAATATCAATGTATTAGAAAAACACCTAAAGGCGAGTGATATGCTTTCATTCATGCATGGCTAGGAAAAATCGCCATACTGTTGCAAACATTCTTACACCACCAACTGGAAATAAATGATTCTGACATTAAACGTAAAGGTGACAATGCATTTGTATCATCACCCTGAGAAGGATCATCTTGGAATTGAGCCGAGGGCCTCTGCACTCAAAGCCAGAAACACTCCACTAAAATAAGATTCCTGTTGGTGCCAACAATTCTCCATGTTAATGCTTGTTCTAGGTGAGCAGTGAACCGATTGCAGGGCTCTTTTGAAAGCAAGGTCTGAGAACCAACAGATACATCCACACGCCGATTACTTTAGTGTTTTGAGAGAATTCCCTTTCTTGGAACGAGATTGCATGAAATAATCTTCAGGGCTTGGACAATTCCATGGCAAAACGGCACCTATCAACATTGTAGCCAACACAATATCACAACTGTTTCTGCCCGGTTTCGAACCGGGGACCTTTCGCGTGTGAGGCGAACGTGATAACCACTACACTACAGAAACAGATACCTACAGTTGATTTTTCTGTAATGAAACTGCTCCGAACTGGCTATTCCATGGGCCTCTGGCTTTAGATTTCTTTCATGCAACCTGCCCGACATCCCTAGCTGAACGCTCGTACATGCCATGCAAGACCAGATGTTTGGTATTAGCTCAGACTGGGCAGGGCTGAAGCATGAGACTCTAGCAAAGAATTATCCACTACTGCAAAGAAAAAATTGATGTTGGTTTTGAAACGCAAACTTCAAAACAACTTGAAAAGAGTACCAAGAAAAGGGCTCGTCCGGGATTTGAACCCGGGACCTCTCGCACCCAAAGCGAGAATCATACCCCTCGACCAACGAGCCCTCAAAATCCTCTTACCTCTCAAAAGCTAATACCGGCTCTAAGCCCGCAATGAAGATCATGCTGGTATCTTTATGATGCTTGGTCTGTGAATACGCATGAAAGTCAGTCTCAACTTACCCTTTCTCAAACGATAGCACTATCATTTACAAGTGTCTCCTTTTATTCCGTCCCAGCTTTGGACACGTCTTACAGGAAGTCAGCCCTTATTTATATATTTCTTCAGTGGCTGAAGCTTAATGAGAAAGAGTAACAAGTTGTTCATAACAACATAAGAAACACATTGTGCATTTTCTCTTAAATACTCCTTCACTTTGTGCCAAAAGAAATACCAAGGTGAATACCTAGGCCACAGATTCAAGCTAAAGATCTTCCTGCTGAATGCAAGGCGCAATAAAAACTGCATATCGCTGGACTAAAGCATTCCTTGCATAGCCTCTAACATCATAACATAACTGAGCTGCTAGCAGCAAGCTAACCAATACCTTTCTGAAATGAGAATGACATGTGCTTATCTGCTCAATCAGTGCTCAATCAGGCTCAATCAGGCGAGATTTAGAAAAGGTGGAAAGGGTCCAAGTGGATGCCCCTTCCTTTTTAGGGTGGGTCCTGCTGACTATCATAGGATTGCTTGTAAAAGTGGCCAGGGTCAGAGGAAAAGCTGCCAACACTTCTTAGCGTTCTCTATAGATGCAGCCATTTTCTGTGACTGTAATTTCGGCCTTTTCCCAGAAGTCTCTATTCTGCCTATGCAAATTAACAAAAGCAGTGCTTATTCCTCACTTGCTCAAATGTCCTTCCTGTCCAGAAAGCTCTGATTAAGCATGCTTATTTTCTTTTTCTGGGATATTTTAAATTGTTTCGCTGTCCAGTCTGTGGCAGTAGAAAGCTGCTTATGATGCCAGGTTTTGATGAATCCCCAAGGTACAAGTACAGAGGAATATATCAGTCTCTAGGATATGGAACTTTTAGCTAACACATCACAATATGTGATGCTTGCCAAGAAAACACTACATTCTGGAGCGCTGATGATCAGAACATTCTGCTCCTGAAGGATAGAAAAGACAGCTTGATTGAAATAAAGTCTGTTTATATTGACGCTCTCTCTCTCCCTATATATACATACATGCATACACACACACACACAGGTATGTCATGCATTTCTTCAGATTTGTTTCAACCATTTACCATTTATTGGAGAATCCCTACTTTTCAAGTGACTGCAAATGAAGTCATCTCTGGCACTTTTTGTGCAAAGTAAGAGACACACATGACACCTTTTTATAAAAGTCATCGGTTTCTTTGTTACTGTGTACTTTCAAAGCATGGGGCTTTCACACGTCAGGTAAACCTGATTACCACTACACAACAAAAGCAGATGCAGCTTTCTTATCTATGTCGTTATAGAACAGTTGTGAATTGAGTAGAAGAAGGGCCCTGATGTGATACTTATTACATGCAGCCTGTAAGATAGTCAAACATGCAGGCTAGGAAGGAAGATGCAAATATCAATGTATTAGAAAAACACCTAAAGGCGAGTGATATGCTTTCATTCATGCATGGCTAGGAAAAATCGCCATACTGTTGCAAACATTCTTACACCACCAACTGGAAATAAATGATTCTGACATTAAACGTAAAGGTGACAATGCATTTGTATCATCACCCTGAGAAGGATCATCTTGGAATTGAGCCGAGGGCCTCTGCACTCAAAGCCAGAAACACTCCACTAAAATAAGATTCCTGTTGGTGCCAACAATTCTCCATGTTAATGCTTGTTCTAGGTGAGCAGTGAACCGATTGCAGGGCTCTTTTGAAAGCAAGGTCTGAGAACCAACAGATACATCCACACGCCGATTACTTTAGTGTTTTGAGAGAATTCCCTTTCTTGGAACGAGATTGCATGAAATAATCTTCAGGGCTTGGACAATTCCATGGCAAAACGGCACCTATCAACATTGTAGCCAACACAATATAACAACTGTTTCTGCCCGGTTTCGAACCGGGGACCTTTCGCGTGTGAGGCGAACGTGATAACCACTACACTACAGAAACAGATACCTACAGTTGATTTTTCTGTAATGAAACTGCTCCGAACTGGCTATTCCATGGGCCTCTGGCTTTAGATTTCTTTCATGCAACCTGCCCGACATCCCTAGCTGAACGCTCGTACATGCCATGCAAGACCAGATGTTTGGTATTAGCTCAGACTGGGCAGGGCTGAAGCATGAGACTCTAGCAAAGAATTATCCACTACTGCAAAGAAAAAATTGATGTTGGTTTTGAAACGCAAACTTCAAAACAACTTGAAAAGAGTACCAAGAAAAGGGCTCGTCCGGGATTTGAACCCGGGACCTCTCGCACCCAAAGCGAGAATCATACCCCTAGACCAACGAGCCCTCAAAATCCTCTTACCTCTCAAAAGCTAATACCGGCTCTAAGCCCGCAATGAAGATCATGCTGGTATCTTTATGATGCTTGGTCTGTGAATACGCATGAAAGTCAGTCTCAACTTACCCTTTCTCAAACGATAGCACTATCATTTACAAGTGTCTCCTTTTATTCCGTCCCAGCTTTGGACACGTCTTACAGGAAGTCAGCCCTTATTTATATATTTCTTCAGTGGCTGAAGCTTAATGAGAAAGAGTAACAAGTTGTTCATAACAACATAAGAAACACATTGTGCATTTTCTCTTAAATACTCCTTCACTTTGTGCCAAAAGAAATACCAAGGTGAATACCTAGGCCACAGATTCAAGCTAAAGATCTTCCTGCTGAATGCAAGGCGCATTAAAAACTGCATATCGCTGGACTAAAGCATTCCTTGCATAGCCTCTAACATCATAACATAACTGAGCTGCTAGCAGCAAGCTAACCAATACCTTTCTGAAATGAGAATGACATGTGCTTATCTGCTCAATCAGTGCTCAATCAGGCTCGATCAGGCGAGATTTAGAAAAGGTGGAAAGGGTCCAAGTGGATGCCCCTTCCTTTTTAGGGTGGGTCCTGCTGACTATCATAGGATTGCTTGTAAAAGTGGCCAGGGTCAGAGGAAAAGCTGCCAACACTTCTTAGCGTTCTCTATAGATGCAGCCATTTTCTGTGACTGTAATTTCGGCCTTTTCCCAGAAGTCTCTATTCTGCCTATGCAAATTAACAAAAGCAGTGCTTATTCCTCACTTGCTCAAATGTCCTTCCTGTCCAGAAAGCTCTGATTAAGCATGCTTATTTTCTTTTTCTGGGATATTTTAAATTGTTTCGCTGTCCAGTCTGTGGCAGTAGAAAGCTGCTTATGATGCCAGGTTTTGATGAATCCCCAAGGTACAAGTACAGAGGAATATATCAGTCTCTAGGATATGGAACTTTTAGCTAACACATCACAATATGTGATGCTTGCCAAGAAAACACTACATTCTGGAGCGCTGATGATCAGAACATTCTGCTCCTGAAGGATAGAAAAGACAGCTTGATTGAAATAAAGTCTGTTTATATTGACGCTCTCTCTCTCCCTATATATACATACATGCATACACACACACACACAGGTATGTCATGCATTTCTTCAGATTTGTTTCAACCATTTACCATTTATTGGAGAATCCCTACTTTTCAAGTGACTGCAAATGAAGTCATCTCTGGCACTTTTTGTGCAAAGTAAGAGACACACATGACACCTTTTTATAAAAGTCATCGGTTTCTTTGTTACTGTGTACTTTCAAAGCATGGGGCTTTCACACGTCAGGTAAACCTGATTACCACTACACAACAAAAGCAGATGCAGCTTTCTTATCTATGTCGTGATAGAACAGTTGTGAATTGAGTAGAAGAAGGGCCCTGATGTGATACTTATTACATGCAGCCTGTAAGATAGTCAAACATGCAGGCTAGGAAGGAAGATGCAAATATCAATGTATTAGAAAAACACCTAAAGGCGAGTGATATGCTTTCATTCATGCATGGCTAGGAAAAATCGCCATACTGTTGCAAACATTCTTACACCACCAACTAGAAATAAATGATTCTGACATTAAACGTAAAGGTGACAATGCATTTGTATCATCACCCTGAGAAGGATCATCTTGGAATTGAGCCGAGGGCCTCTGCACTCAAAGCCAGAAACACTCCACTAAAATAAGATTCCTGTTGGTGCCAACAATTCTCCATGTTAATGCTTGTTCTAGGTGAGCAGTGAACCGATTGCAGGGCTCTTTTGAAAGCAAGGTCTGAGAACCAACAGATACATCCACACGCCGATTACTTTAGTGTTTTGAGAGAATTCCCTTTCTTGGAACGAGATTGCATGAAATAATCTTCAGGGCTTGGACAATTCCATGGCAAAACGGCACCTATCAACATTGTAGCCAACACAATATAACAACTGTTTCTGCCCGGTTTCGAACCGGGGACCTTTCGCGTGTGAGGCGAACGTGATAACCACTACACTACAGAAACAGATACCTACAGTTGATTTTTCTGTAATGAAACTGCTCCGAACTGGCTATTCCATGGGCCTCTGGCTTTAGATTTCTTTCATGCAACCTGCCCGACATCCCTAGCTGAACGCTCGTACATGCCATGCAAGACCAGATGTTTGGTATTAGCTCAGACTGGGCAGGGCTGAAGCATGAGACTCTAGCAAAGAATTATCCACTACTGCAAAGAAAAAATTGATGTTGGTTTTGAAACGCAAACTTCAAAACAACTTGAAAAGAGTACCAAGAAAAGGGCTCGTCCGGGATTTGAACCCGGGACCTCTCGCACCCAAAGCGAGAATCATACCCCTAGACCAACGAGCCCTCAAAATCCTCTTACCTCTCAAAAGCTAATACCGGCTCTAAGCCCGCAATGAAGATCATGCTGGTATCTTTATGATGCTTGGTCTGTGAATACGCATGAAAGTCAGTCTCAACTTACCCTTTCTCAAACGATAGCACTATCATTTACAAGTGTCTCCTTTTATTCCGTCCCAGCTTTGGACACGTCTTACAGGAAGTCAGCCCTTATTTATATATTTCTTCAGTGGCTGAAGCTTAATGAGAAAGAGTAACAAGTTGTTCATAACAACATAAGAAACACATTGTGCATTTTCTCTTAAATACTCCTTCACTTTGTGCCAAAAGAAATACCAAGGTGAATACCTAGGCCACAGATTCAAGCTAAAGATCTTCCTGCTGAATGCAAGGCGCATTAAAAACTGCATATCGCTGGACTAAAGCATTCCTTGCATAGCCTCTAACATCATAACATAACTGAGCTGCTAGCAGCAAGCTAACCAATACCTTTCTGAAATGAGAATGACATGTGCTTATCTGCTCAATCAGTGCTCAATCAGGCTCGATCAGGCGAGATTTAGAAAAGGTGGAAAGGGTCCAAGTGGATGCCCCTTCCTTTTTAGGGTGGGTCCTGCTGACTATCATAGGATTGCTTGTAAAAGTGGCCAGGGTCAGAGGAAAAGCTGCCAACACTTCTTAGCGTTCTCTATAGATGCAGCCATTTTCTGTGACTGTAATTTCGGCCTTTTCCCAGAAGTCTCTATTCTGCCTATGCAAATTAACAAAAGCAGTGCTTATTCCTCACTTGCTCAAATGTCCTTCCTGTCCAGAAAGCTCTGATTAAGCATGCTTATTTTCTTTTTCTGGGATATTTTAAATTGTTTCGCTGTCCAGTCTGTGGCAGTAGAAAGCTGCTTATGATGCCAGGTTTTGATGAATCCCCAAGGTACAAGTACAGAGGAATATATCAGTCTCTAGGATATGGAACTTTTAGCTAACACATCACAATATGTGATGCTTGCCAAGAAAACACTACATTCTGGAGCGCTGATGATCAGAACATTCTGCTCCTGAAGGATAGAAAAGACAGCTTGATTGAAATAAAGTCTGTTTATATTGACGCTCTCTCTCTCCCTATATATACATACATGCATACACACACACACACAGGTATGTCATGCATTTCTTCAGATTTGTTTCAACCATTTACCATTTATTGGAGAATCCCTACTTTTCAAGTGACTGCAAATGAAGTCATCTCTGGCACTTTTTGTGCAAAGTAAGAGACACACATGACACCTTTTTATAAAAGTCATCGGTTTCTTTGTTACTGTGTACTTTCAAAGCATGGGGCTTTCACACGTCAGGTAAACCTGATTACCACTACACAACAAAAGCAGATGCAGCTTTCTTATCTATGTCGTGATAGAACAGTTGTGAATTGAGTAGAAGAAGGGCCCTGATGTGATACTTATTACATGCAGCCTGTAAGATAGTCAAACATGCAGGCTAGGAAGGAAGATGCAAATATCAATGTATTAGAAAAACACCTAAAGGCGAGTGATATGCTTTCATTCATGCATGGCTAGGAAAAATCGCCATACTGTTGCAAACATTCTTACACCACCAACTGGAAATAAATGATTCTGACATTAAACGTAAAGGTGACAATGCATTTGTATCATCACCCTGAGAAGGATCATCTTGGAATTGAGCCGAGGGCCTCTGCACTCAAAGCCAGAAACACTCCACTAAAATAAGATTCCTGTTGGTGCCAACAATTCTCCATGTTAATGCTTGTTCTAGGTGAGCAGTGAACCGATTGCAGGGCTCTTTTGAAAGCAAGGTCTGAGAACCAACAGATACATCCACACGCCGATTACTTTAGTGTTTTGAGAGAATTCCCTTTCTTGGAACGAGATTGCATGAAATAATCTTCAGGGCTTGGACAATTCCATGGCAAAACGGCACCTATCAACATTGTAGCCAACACAATATAACAACTGTTTCTGCCCGGTTTCGAACCGGGGACCTTTCGCGTGTGAGGCGAACGTGATAACCACTACACTACAGAAACAGATACCTACAGTTGATTTTTCTGTAATGAAACTGCTCCGAACTGGCTATTCCATGGGCCTCTGGCTTTAGATTTCTTTCATGCAACCTGCCCGACATCCCTAGCTGAACGCTCGTACATGCCATGCAAGACCAGATGTTTGGTATTAGCTCAGACTGGGCAGGGCTGAAGCATGAGACTCTAGCAAAGAATTATCCACTACTGCAAAGAAAAAATTGATGTTGGTTTTGAAACGCAAACTTCAAAACAACTTGAAAAGAGTACCAAGAAAAGGGCTCGTCCGGGATTTGAACCCGGGACCTCTCGCACCCAAAGCGAGAATCATACCCCTAGACCAACGAGCCCTCAAAATCCTCTTACCTCTCAAAAGCTAATACCGGCTCTAAGCCCGCAATGAAGATCATGCTGGTATCTTTATGATGCTTGGTCTGTGAATACGCATGAAAGTCAGTCTCAACTTACCCTTTCTCAAACGATAGCACTATCATTTACAAGTGTCTCCTTTTATTCCGTCCCAGCTTTGGACACGTCTTACAGGAAGTCAGCCCTTATTTATATATTTCTTCAGTGGCTGAAGCTTAATGAGAAAGAGTAACAAGTTGTTCATAACAACATAAGAAACACATTGTGCATTTTCTCTTAAATACTCCTTCACTTTGTGCCAAAAGAAATACCAAGGTGAATACCTAGGACACAGATTCAAGCTAAAGATCTTCCTGCTGAATGCAAGGCGCATTAAAAACTGCATATCGCTGGACTAAAGCATTCCTTGCATAGCCTCTAACATCATAACATAACTGAGCTGCTAGCAGCAAGCTAACCAATACCTTTCTGAAATGAGAATGACATGTGCTTATCTGCTCAATCAGTGCTCAATCAGGCTCGATCAGGCGAGATTTAGAAAAGGTGGAAAGGGTCCAAGTGGATGCCCCTTCCTTTTTAGGGTGGGTCCTGCTGACTATCATAGGATTGCTTGTAAAAGTGGCCAGGGTCAGAGGAAAAGCTGCCAACACTTCTTAGCGTTCTCTATAGATGCAGCCATTTTCTGTGACTGTAATTTCGGCCTTTTCCCAGAAGTCTCTATTCTGCCTATGCAAATTAACAAAAGCAGTGCTTATTCCTCACTTGCTCAAATGTCCTTCCTGTCCAGAAAGCTCTGATTAAGCATGCTTATTTTCTTTTTCTGGGATATTTTAAATTGTTTCGCTGTCCAGTCTGTGGCAGTAGAAAGCTGCTTATGATGCCAGGTTTTGATGAATCCCCAAGGTACAAGTACAGAGGAATATATCAGTCTCTAGGATATGGAACTTTTAGCTAACACATCACAATATGTGATGCTTGCCAAGAAAACACTACATTCTGGAGCGCTGATGATCAGAACATTCTGCTCCTGAAGGATAGAAAAGACAGCTTGATTGAAATAAAGTCTGTTTATATTGACGCTCTCTCTCTCCCTATATATACATACATGCATACACACACACACACAGGTATGTCATGCATTTCTTCAGATTTGTTTCAACCATTTACCATTTATTGGAGAATCCCTACTTTTCAAGTGACTGCAAATGAAGTCATCTCTGGCACTTTTTGTGCAAAGTAAGAGACACACATGACACCTTTTTATAAAAGTCATCGGTTTCTTTGTTACTGTGTACTTTCAAAGCATGGGGCTTTCACACGTCAGGTAAACCTGATTACCACTACACAACAAAAGCAGATGCAGCTTTCTTATCTATGTCGTGATAGAACAGTTGTGAATTGAGTAGAAGAAGGGCCCTGATGTGATACTTATTACATGCAGCCTGTAAGATAGTCAAACATGCAGGCTAGGAAGGAAGATGCAAATATCAATGTATTAGAAAAACACCTAAAGGCGAGTGATATGCTTTCATTCATGCATGGCTAGGAAAAATCGCCATACTGTTGCAAACATTCTTACACCACCAACTAGAAATAAATGATTCTGACATTAAACGTAAAGGTGACAATGCATTTGTATCATCACCCTGAGAAGGATCATCTTGGAATTGAGCCGAGGGCCTCTGCACTCAAAGCCAGAAACACTCCACTAAAATAAGATTCCTGTTGGTGCCAACAATTCTCCATGTTAATGCTTGTTCTAGGTGAGCAGTGAACCGATTGCAGGGCTCTTTTGAAAGCAAGGTCTGAGAACCAACAGATACATCCACACGCCGATTACTTTAGTGTTTTGAGAGAATTCCCTTTCTTGGAACGAGATTGCATGAAATAATCTTCAGGGCTTGGACAATTCCATGGCAAAACGGCACCTATCAACATTGTAGCCAACACAATATAACAACTGTTTCTGCCCGGTTTCGAACCGGGGACCTTTCGCGTGTGAGGCGAACGTGATAACCACTACACTACAGAAACAGATACCTACAGTTGATTTTTCTGTAATGAAACTGCTCCGAACTGGCTATTCCATGGGCCTCTGGCTTTAGATTTCTTTCATGCAACCTGCCCGACATCCCTAGCTGAACGCTCGTACATGCCATGCAAGACCAGATGTTTGGTATTAGCTCAGACTGGGCAGGGCTGAAGCATGAGACTCTAGCAAAGAATTATCCACTACTGCAAAGAAAAAATTGATGTTGGTTTTGAAACGCAAACTTCAAAACAACTTGAAAAGAGTACCAAGAAAAGGGCTCGTCCGGGATTTGAACCCGGGACCTCTCGCACCCAAAGCGAGAATCATACCCCTAGACCAACGAGCCCTCAAAATCCTCTTACCTCTCAAAAGCTAATACCGGCTCTAAGCCCGCAATGAAGATCATGCTGGTATCTTTATGATGCTTGGTCTGTGAATACGCATGAAAGTCAGTCTCAACTTACCCTTTCTCAAACGATAGCACTATCATTTACAAGTGTCTCCTTTTATTCCGTCCCAGCTTTGGACACGTCTTACAGGAAGTCAGCCCTTATTTATATATTTCTTCAGTGGCTGAAGCTTAATGAGAAAGAGTAACAAGTTGTTCATAACAACATAAGAAACACATTGTGCATTTTCTCTTAAATACTCCTTCACTTTGTGCCAAAAGAAATACCAAGGTGAATACCTAGGCCACAGATTCAAGCTAAAGATCTTCCTGCTGAATGCAAGGCGCAATAAAAACTGCATATCGCTGGACTAAAGCATTCCTTGCATAGCCTCTAACATCATAACATAACTGAGCTGCTAGCAGCAAGCTAACCAATACCTTTCTGAAATGAGAATGACATGTGCTTATCTGCTCAATCAGTGCTCAATCAGGCTCGATCAGGCGAGATTTAGAAAAGGTGGAAAGGGTCCAAGTGGATGCCCCTTCCTTTTTAGGGTGGGTCCTGCTGACTATCATAGGATTGCTTGTAAAAGTGGCCAGGGTCAGAGGAAAAGCTGCCAACACTTCTTAGCGTTCTCTATAGATGCAGCCATTTTCTGTGACTGTAATTTCGGCCTTTTCCCAGAAGTCTCTATTCTGCCTATGCAAATTAACAAAAGCAGTGCTTATTCCTCACTTGCTCAAATGTCCTTCCTGTCCAGAAAGCTCTGATTAAGCATGCTTATTTTCTTTTTCTGGGATATTTTAAATTGTTTCGCTGTCCAGTCTGTGGCAGTAGAAAGCTGCTTATGATGCCAGGTTTTGATGAATCCCCAAGGTACAAGTACAGAGGAATATATCAGTCTCTAGGATATGGAACTTTTAGCTAACACATCACAATATGTGATGCTTGCCAAGAAAACACTACATTCTGGAGCGCTGATGATCAGAACATTCTGCTCCTGAAGGATAGAAAAGACAGCTTGATTGAAATAAAGTCTGTTTATATTGACGCTCTCTCTCTCCCTATATATACATACATGCATACACACACACACACAGGTATGTCATGCATTTCTTCAGATTTGTTTCAACCATTTACCATTTATTGGAGAATCCCTACTTTTCAAGTGACTGCAAATGAAGTCATCTCTGGCACTTTTTGTGCAAAGTAAGAGACACACATGACACCTTTTTATAAAAGTCATCGGTTTCTTTGTTACTGTGTACTTTCAAAGCATGGGGCTTTCACACGTCAGGTAAACCTGATTACCACTACACAACAAAAGCAGATGCAGCTTTCTTATCTATGTCGTGATAGAACAGTTGTGAATTGAGTAGAAGAAGGGCCCTGATGTGATACTTATTACATGCAGCCTGTAAGATAGTCAAACATGCAGGCTAGGAAGGAAGATGCAAATATCAATGTATTAGAAAAACACCTAAAGGCGAGTGATATGCTTTCATTCATGCATGGCTAGGAAAAATCGCCATACTGTTGCAAACATTCTTACACCACCAACTAGAAATAAATGATTCTGACATTAAACGTAAAGGTGACAATGCATTTGTATCATCACCCTGAGAAGGATCATCTTGGAATTGAGCCGAGGGCCTCTGCACTCAAAGCCAGAAACACTCCACTAAAATAAGATTCCTGTTGGTGCCAACAATTCTCCATGTTAATGCTTGTTCTAGGTGAGCAGTGAACCGATTGCAGGGCTCTTTTGAAAGCAAGGTCTGAGAACCAACAGATACATCCACACGCCGATTACTTTAGTGTTTTGAGAGAATTCCCTTTCTTGGAACGAGATTGCATGAAATAATCTTCAGGGCTTGGACAATTCCATGGCAAAACGGCACCTATCAACATTGTAGCCAACACAATATAACAACTGTTTCTGCCCGGTTTCGAACCGGGGACCTTTCGCGTGTGAGGCGAACGTGATAACCACTACACTACAGAAACAGATACCTACAGTTGATTTTTCTGTAATGAAACTGCTCCGAACTGGCTATTCCATGGGCCTCTGGCTTTAGATTTCTTTCATGCAACCTGCCCGACATCCCTAGCTGAACGCTCGTACATGCCATGCAAGACCAGATGTTTGGTATTAGCTCAGACTGGGCAGGGCTGAAGCATGAGACTCTAGCAAAGAATTATCCACTACTGCAAAGAAAAAATTGATGTTGGTTTTGAAACGCAAACTTCAAAACAACTTGAAAAGAGTACCAAGAAAAGGGCTCGTCCGGGATTTGAACCCGGGACCTCTCGCACCCAAAGCGAGAATCATACCCCTAGACCAACGAGCCCTCAAAATCCTCTTACCTCTCAAAAGCTAATACCGGCTCTAAGCCCGCAATGAAGATCATGCTGGTATCTTTATGATGCTTGGTCTGTGAATACGCATGAAAGTCAGTCTCAACTTACCCTTTCTCAAACGATAGCACTATCATTTACAAGTGTCTCCTTTTATTCCGTCCCAGCTTTGGACACGTCTTACAGGAAGTCAGCCCTTATTTATATATTTCTTCAGTGGCTGAAGCTTAATGAGAAAGAGTAACAAGTTGTTCATAACAACATAAGAAACACATTGTGCATTTTCTCTTAAATACTCCTTCACTTTGTGCCAAAAGAAATACCAAGGTGAATACCTAGGCCACAGATTCAAGCTAAAGATCTTCCTGCTGAATGCAAGGCGCATTAAAAACTGCATATCGCTGGACTAAAGCATTCCTTGCATAGCCTCTAACATCATAACATAACTGAGCTGCTAGCAGCAAGCTAACCAATACCTTTCTGAAATGAGAATGACATGTGCTTATCTGCTCAATCAGTGCTCAATCAGGCTCGATCAGGCGAGATTTAGAAAAGGTGGAAAGGGTCCAAGTGGATGCCCCTTCCTTTTTAGGGTGGGTCCTGCTGACTATCATAGGATTGCTTGTAAAAGTGGCCAGGGTCAGAGGAAAAGCTGCCAACACTTCTTAGCGTTCTCTATAGATGCAGCCATTTTCTGTGACTGTAATTTCGGCCTTTTCCCAGAAGTCTCTATTCTGCCTATGCAAATTAACAAAAGCAGTGCTTATTCCTCACTTGCTCAAATGTCCTTCCTGTCCAGAAAGCTCTGATTAAGCATGCTTATTTTCTTTTTCTGGGATATTTTAAATTGTTTCGCTGTCCAGTCTGTGGCAGTAGAAAGCTGCTTATGATGCCAGGTTTTGATGAATCCCCAAGGTACAAGTACAGAGGAATATATCAGTCTCTAGGATATGGAACTTTTAGCTAACACATCACAATATGTGATGCTTGCCAAGAAAACACTACATTCTGGAGCGCTGATGATCAGAACATTCTGCTCCTGAAGGATAGAAAAGACAGCTTGATTGAAATAAAGTCTGTTTATATTGACGCTCTCTCTCTCCCTATATATACATACATGCATACACACACACACACAGGTATGTCATGCATTTCTTCAGATTTGTTTCAACCATTTACCATTTATTGGAGAATCCCTACTTTTCAAGTGACTGCAAATGAAGTCATCTCTGGCACTTTTTGTGCAAAGTAAGAGACACACATGACACCTTTTTATAAAAGTCATCGGTTTCTTTGTTACTGTGTACTTTCAAAGCATGGGGCTTTCACACGTCAGGTAAACCTGATTACCACTACACAACAAAAGCAGATGCAGCTTTCTTATCTATGTCGTGATAGAACAGTTGTGAATTGAGTAGAAGAAGGGCCCTGATGTGATACTTATTACATGCAGCCTGTAAGATAGTCAAACATGCAGGCTAGGAAGGAAGATGCAAATATCAATGTATTAGAAAAACACCTAAAGGCGAGTGATATGCTTTCATTCATGCATGGCTAGGAAAAATCGCCATACTGTTGCAAACATTCTTACACCACCAACTGGAAATAAATGATTCTGACATTAAACGTAAAGGTGACAATGCATTTGTATCATCACCCTGAGAAGGATCATCTTGGAATTGAGCCGAGGGCCTCTGCACTCAAAGCCAGAAACACTCCACTAAAATAAGATTCCTGTTGGTGCCAACAATTCTCCATGTTAATGCTTGTTCTAGGTGAGCAGTGAACCGATTGCAGGGCTCTTTTGAAAGCAAGGTCTGAGAACCAACAGATACATCCACACGCCGATTACTTTAGTGTTTTGAGAGAATTCCCTTTCTTGGAACGAGATTGCATGAAATAATCTTCAGGGCTTGGACAATTCCATGGCAAAACGGCACCTATCAACATTGTAGCCAACACAATATAACAACTGTTTCTGCCCGGTTTCGAACCGGGGACCTTTCGCGTGTGAGGCGAACGTGATAACCACTACACTACAGAAACAGATACCTACAGTTGATTTTTCTGTAATGAAACTGCTCCGAACTGGCTATTCCATGGGCCTCTGGCTTTAGATTTCTTTCATGCAACCTGCCCGACATCCCTAGCTGAACGCTCGTACATGCCATGCAAGACCAGATGTTTGGTATTAGCTCAGACTGGGCAGGGCTGAAGCATGAGACTCTAGCAAAGAATTATCCACTACTGCAAAGAAAAAATTGATGTTGGTTTTGAAACGCAAACTTCAAAACAACTTGAAAAGAGTACCAAGAAAAGGGCTCGTCCGGGATTTGAACCCGGGACCTCTCGCACCCAAAGCGAGAATCATACCCCTAGACCAACGAGCCCTCAAAATCCTCTTACCTCTCAAAAGCTAATACCGGCTCTAAGCCCGCAATGAAGATCATGCTGGTATCTTTATGATGCTTGGTCTGTGAATACGCATGAAAGTCAGTCTCAACTTACCCTTTCTCAAACGATAGCACTATCATTTACAAGTGTCTCCTTTTATTCCGTCCCAGCTTTGGACACGTCTTACAGGAAGTCAGCCCTTATTTATATATTTCTTCAGTGGCTGAAGCTTAATGAGAAAGAGTAACAAGTTGTTCATAACAACATAAGAAACACATTGTGCATTTTCTCTTAAATACTCCTTCACTTTGTGCCAAAAGAAATACCAAGGTGAATACCTAGGCCACAGATTCAAGCTAAAGATCTTCCTGCTGAATGCAAGGCGCATTAAAAACTGCATATCGCTGGACTAAAGCATTCCTTGCATAGCCTCTAACATCATAACATAACTGAGCTGCTAGCAGCAAGCTAACCAATACCTTTCTGAAATGAGAATGACATGTGCTTATCTGCTCAATCAGTGCTCAATCAGGCTCGATCAGGCGAGATTTAGAAAAGGTGGAAAGGGTCCAAGTGGATGCCCCTTCCTTTTTAGGGTGGGTCCTGCTGACTATCATAGGATTGCTTGTAAAAGTGGCCAGGGTCAGAGGAAAAGCTGCCAACACTTCTTAGCGTTCTCTATAGATGCAGCCATTTTCTGTGACTGTAATTTCGGCCTTTTCCCAGAAGTCTCTATTCTGCCTATGCAAATTAACAAAAGCAGTGCTTATTCCTCACTTGCTCAAATGTCCTTCCTGTCCAGAAAGCTCTGATTAAGCATGCTTATTTTCTTTTTCTGGGATATTTTAAATTGTTTCGCTGTCCAGTCTGTGGCAGTAGAAAGCTGCTTATGATGCCAGGTTTTGATGAATCCCCAAGGTACAAGTACAGAGGAATATATCAGTCTCTAGGATATGGAACTTTTAGCTAACACATCACAATATGTGATGCTTGCCAAGAAAACACTACATTCTGGAGCGCTGATGATCAGAACATTCTGCTCCTGAAGGATAGAAAAGACAGCTTGATTGAAATAAAGTCTGTTTATATTGACGCTCTCTCTCTCCCTATATATACATACATGCATACACACACACACACAGGTATGTCATGCATTTCTTCAGATTTGTTTCAACCATTTACCATTTATTGGAGAATCCCTACTTTTCAAGTGACTGCAAATGAAGTCATCTCTGGCACTTTTTGTGCAAAGTAAGAGACACACATGACACCTTTTTATAAAAGTCATCGGTTTCTTTGTTACTGTGTACTTTCAAAGCATGGGGCTTTCACACGTCAGGTAAACCTGATTACCACTACACAACAAAAGCAGATGCAGCTTTCTTATCTATGTCGTGATAGAACAGTTGTGAATTGAGTAGAAGAAGGGCCCTGATGTGATACTTATTACATGCAGCCTGTAAGATAGTCAAACATGCAGGCTAGGAAGGAAGATGCAAATATCAATGTATTAGAAAAACACCTAAAGGCGAGTGATATGCTTTCATTCATGCATGGCTAGGAAAAATCGCCATACTGTTGCAAACATTCTTACACCACCAACTGGAAATAAATGATTCTGACATTAAACGTAAAGGTGACAATGCATTTGTATCATCACCCTGAGAAGGATCATCTTGGAATTGAGCCGAGGGCCTCTGCACTCAAAGCCAGAAACACTCCACTAAAATAAGATTCCTGTTGGTGCCAACAATTCTCCATGTTAATGCTTGTTCTAGGTGAGCAGTGAACCGATTGCAGGGCTCTTTTGAAAGCAAGGTCTGAGAACCAACAGATACATCCACACGCCGATTACTTTAGTGTTTTGAGAGAATTCCCTTTCTTGGAACGAGATTGCATGAAATAATCTTCAGGGCTTGGACAATTCCATGGCAAAACGGCACCTATCAACATTGTAGCCAACACAATATAACAACTGTTTCTGCCCGGTTTCGAACCGGGGACCTTTCGCGTGTGAGGCGAACGTGATAACCACTACACTACAGAAACAGATACCTACAGTTGATTTTTCTGTAATGAAACTGCTCCGAACTGGCTATTCCATGGGCCTCTGGCTTTAGATTTCTTTCATGCAACCTGCCCGACATCCCTAGCTGAACGCTCGTACATGCCATGCAAGACCAGATGTTTGGTATTAGCTCAGACTGGGCAGGGCTGAAGCATGAGACTCTAGCAAAGAATTATCCACTACTGCAAAGAAAAAATTGATGTTGGTTTTGAAACGCAAACTTCAAAACAACTTGAAAAGAGTACCAAGAAAAGGGCTCGTCCGGGATTTGAACCCGGGACCTCTCGCACCCAAAGCGAGAATCATACCCCTAGACCAACGAGCCCTCAAAATCCTCTTACCTCTCAAAAGCTAATACCGGCTCTAAGCCCGCAATGAAGATCATGCTGGTATCTTTATGATGCTTGGTCTGTGAATACGCATGAAAGTCAGTCTCAACTTACCCTTTCTCAAACGATAGCACTATCATTTACAAGTGTCTCCTTTTATTCCGTCCCAGCTTTGGACACGTCTTACAGGAAGTCAGCCCTTATTTATATATTTCTTCAGTGGCTGAAGCTTAATGAGAAAGAGTAACAAGTTGTTCATAACAACATAAGAAACACATTGTGCATTTTCTCTTAAATACTCCTTCACTTTGTGCCAAAAGAAATACCAAGGTGAATACCTAGGCCACAGATTCAAGCTAAAGATCTTCCTGCTGAATGCAAGGCGCATTAAAAACTGCATATCGCTGGACTAAAGCATTCCTTGCATAGCCTCTAACATCATAACATAACTGAGCTGCTAGCAGCAAGCTAACCAATACCTTTCTGAAATGAGAATGACATGTGCTTATCTGCTCAATCAGTGCTCAATCAGGCTCGATCAGGCGAGATTTAGAAAAGGTGGAAAGGGTCCAAGTGGATGCCCCTTCCTTTTTAGGGTGGGTCCTGCTGACTATCATAGGATTGCTTGTAAAAGTGGCCAGGGTCAGAGGAAAAGCTGCCAACACTTCTTAGCGTTCTCTATAGATGCAGCCATTTTCTGTGACTGTAATTTCGGCCTTTTCCCAGAAGTCTCTATTCTGCCTATGCAAATTAACAAAAGCAGTGCTTATTCCTCACTTGCTCAAATGTCCTTCCTGTCCAGAAAGCTCTGATTAAGCATGCTTATTTTCTTTTTCTGGGATATTTTAAATTGTTTCGCTGTCCAGTCTGTGGCAGTAGAAAGCTGCTTATGATGCCAGGTTTTGATGAATCCCCAAGGTACAAGTACAGAGGAATATATCAGTCTCTAGGATATGGAACTTTTAGCTAACACATCACAATATGTGATGCTTGCCAAGAAAACACTACATTCTGGAGCGCTGATGATCAGAACATTCTGCTCCTGAAGGATAGAAAAGACAGCTTGATTGAAATAAAGTCTGTTTATATTGACGCTCTCTCTCTCCCTATATATACATACATGCATACACACACACACACAGGTATGTCATGCATTTCTTCAGATTTGTTTCAACCATTTACCATTTATTGGAGAATCCCTACTTTTCAAGTGACTGCAAATGAAGTCATCTCTGGCACTTTTTGTGCAAAGTAAGAGACACACATGACACCTTTTTATAAAAGTCATCGGTTTCTTTGTTACTGTGTACTTTCAAAGCATGGGGCTTTCACACGTCAGGTAAACCTGATTACCACTACACAACAAAAGCAGATGCAGCTTTCTTATCTATGTCGTGATAGAACAGTTGTGAATTGAGTAGAAGAAGGGCCCTGATGTGATACTTATTACATGCAGCCTGTAAGATAGTCAAACATGCAGGCTAGGAAGGAAGATGCAAATATCAATGTATTAGAAAAACACCTAAAGGCGAGTGATATGCTTTCATTCATGCATGGCTAGGAAAAATCGCCATACTGTTGCAAACATTCTTACACCACCAACTGGAAATAAATGATTCTGACATTAAACGTAAAGGTGACAATGCATTTGTATCATCACCCTGAGAAGGATCATCTTGGAATTGAGCCGAGGGCCTCTGCACTCAAAGCCAGAAACACTCCACTAAAATAAGATTCCTGTTGGTGCCAACAATTCTCCATGTTAATGCTTGTTCTAGGTGAGCAGTGAACCGATTGCAGGGCTCTTTTGAAAGCAAGGTCTGAGAACCAACAGATACATCCACACGCCGATTACTTTAGTGTTTTGAGAGAATTCCCTTTCTTGGAACGAGATTGCATGAAATAATCTTCAGGGCTTGGACAATTCCATGGCAAAACGGCACCTATCAACATTGTAGCCAACACAATATAACAACTGTTTCTGCCCGGTTTCGAACCGGGGACCTTTCGCGTGTGAGGCGAACGTGATAACCACTACACTACAGAAACAGATACCTACAGTTGATTTTTCTGTAATGAAACTGCTCCGAACTGGCTATTCCATGGGCCTCTGGCTTTAGATTTCTTTCATGCAACCTGCCCGACATCCCTAGCTGAACGCTCGTACATGCCATGCAAGACCAGATGTTTGGTATTAGCTCAGACTGGGCAGGGCTGAAGCATGAGACTCTAGCAAAGAATTATCCACTACTGCAAAGAAAAAATTGATGTTGGTTTTGAAACGCAAACTTCAAAACAACTTGAAAAGAGTACCAAGAAAAGGGCTCGTCCGGGATTTGAACCCGGGACCTCTCGCACCCAAAGCGAGAATCATACCCCTAGACCAACGAGCCCTCAAAATCCTCTTACCTCTCAAAAGCTAATACCGGCTCTAAGCCCGCAATGAAGATCATGCTGGTATCTTTATGATGCTTGGTCTGTGAATACGCATGAAAGTCAGTCTCAACTTACCCTTTCTCAAACGATAGCACTATCATTTACAAGTGTCTCCTTTTATTCCGTCCCAGCTTTGGACACGTCTTACAGGAAGTCAGCCCTTATTTATATATTTCTTCAGTGGCTGAAGCTTAATGAGAAAGAGTAACAAGTTGTTCATAACAACATAAGAAACACATTGTGCATTTTCTCTTAAATACTCCTTCACTTTGTGCCAAAAGAAATACCAAGGTGAATACCTAGGCCACAGATTCAAGCTAAAGATCTTCCTGCTGAATGCAAGGCGCATTAAAAACTGCATATCGCTGGACTAAAGCATTCCTTGCATAGCCTCTAACATCATAACATAACTGAGCTGCTAGCAGCAAGCTAACCAATACCTTTCTGAAATGAGAATGACATGTGCTTATCTGCTCAATCAGTGCTCAATCAGGCTCGATCAGGCGAGATTTAGAAAAGGTGGAAAGGGTCCAAGTGGATGCCCCTTCCTTTTTAGGGTGGGTCCTGCTGACTATCATAGGATTGCTTGTAAAAGTGGCCAGGGTCAGAGGAAAAGCTGCCAACACTTCTTAGCGTTCTCTATAGATGCAGCCATTTTCTGTGACTGTAATTTCGGCCTTTTCCCAGAAGTCTCTATTCTGCCTATGCAAATTAACAAAAGCAGTGCTTATTCCTCACTTGCTCAAATGTCCTTCCTGTCCAGAAAGCTCTGATTAAGCATGCTTATTTTCTTTTTCTGGGATATTTTAAATTGTTTCGCTGTCCAGTCTGTGGCAGTAGAAAGCTGCTTATGATGCCAGGTTTTGATGAATCCCCAAGGTACAAGTACAGAGGAATATATCAGTCTCTAGGATATGGAACTTTTAGCTAACACATCACAATATGTGATGCTTGCCAAGAAAACACTACATTCTGGAGCGCTGATGATCAGAACATTCTGCTCCTGAAGGATAGAAAAGACAGCTTGATTGAAATAAAGTCTGTTTATATTGACGCTCTCTCTCTCCCTATATATACATACATGCATACACACACACACACAGGTATGTCATGCATTTCTTCAGATTTGTTTCAACCATTTACCATTTATTGGAGAATCCCTACTTTTCAAGTGACTGCAAATGAAGTCATCTCTGGCACTTTTTGTGCAAAGTAAGAGACACACATGACACCTTTTTATAAAAGTCATCGGTTTCTTTGTTACTGTGTACTTTCAAAGCATGGGGCTTTCACACGTCAGGTAAACCTGATTACCACTACACAACAAAAGCAGATGCAGCTTTCTTATCTATGTCGTGATAGAACAGTTGTGAATTGAGTAGAAGAAGGGCCCTGATGTGATACTTATTACATGCAGCCTGTAAGATAGTCAAACATGCAGGCTAGGAAGGAAGATGCAAATATCAATGTATTAGAAAAACACCTAAAGGCGAGTGATATGCTTTCATTCATGCATGGCTAGGAAAAATCGCCATACTGTTGCAAACATTCTTACACCACCAACTAGAAATAAATGATTCTGACATTAAACGTAAAGGTGACAATGCATTTGTATCATCACCCTGAGAAGGATCATCTTGGAATTGAGCCGAGGGCCTCTGCACTCAAAGCCAGAAACACTCCACTAAAATAAGATTCCTGTTGGTGCCAACAATTCTCCATGTTAATGCTTGTTCTAGGTGAGCAGTGAACCGATTGCAGGGCTCTTTTGAAAGCAAGGTCTGAGAACCAACAGATACATCCACACGCCGATTACTTTAGTGTTTTGAGAGAATTCCCTTTCTTGGAACGAGATTGCATGAAATAATCTTCAGGGCTTGGACAATTCCATGGCAAAACGGCACCTATCAACATTGTAGCCAACACAATATAACAACTGTTTCTGCCCGGTTTCGAACCGGGGACCTTTCGCGTGTGAGGCGAACGTGATAACCACTACACTACAGAAACAGATACCTACAGTTGATTTTTCTGTAATGAAACTGCTCCGAACTGGCTATTCCATGGGCCTCTGGCTTTAGATTTCTTTCATGCAACCTGCCCGACATCCCTAGCTGAACGCTCGTACATGCCATGCAAGACCAGATGTTTGGTATTAGCTCAGACTGGGCAGGGCTGAAGCATGAGACTCTAGCAAAGAATTATCCACTACTGCAAAGAAAAAATTGATGTTGGTTTTGAAACGCAAACTTCAAAACAACTTGAAAAGAGTACCAAGAAAAGGGCTCGTCCGGGATTTGAACCCGGGACCTCTCGCACCCAAAGCGAGAATCATACCCCTAGACCAACGAGCCCTCAAAATCCTCTTACCTCTCAAAAGCTAATACCGGCTCTAAGCCCGCAATGAAGATCATGCTGGTATCTTTATGATGCTTGGTCTGTGAATACGCATGAAAGTCAGTCTCAACTTACCCTTTCTCAAACGATAGCACTATCATTTACAAGTGTCTCCTTTTATTCCGTCCCAGCTTTGGACACGTCTTACAGGAAGTCAGCCCTTATTTATATATTTCTTCAGTGGCTGAAGCTTAATGAGAAAGAGTAACAAGTTGTTCATAACAACATAAGAAACACATTGTGCATTTTCTCTTAAATACTCCTTCACTTTGTGCCAAAAGAAATACCAAGGTGAATACCTAGGCCACAGATTCAAGCTAAAGATCTTCCTGCTGAATGCAAGGCGCATTAAAAACTGCATATCGCTGGACTAAAGCATTCCTTGCATAGCCTCTAACATCATAACATAACTGAGCTGCTAGCAGCAAGCTAACCAATACCTTTCTGAAATGAGAATGACATGTGCTTATCTGCTCAATCAGTGCTCAATCAGGCTCGATCAGGCGAGATTTAGAAAAGGTGGAAAGGGTCCAAGTGGATGCCCCTTCCTTTTTAGGGTGGGTCCTGCTGACTATCATAGGATTGCTTGTAAAAGTGGCCAGGGTCAGAGGAAAAGCTGCCAACACTTCTTAGCGTTCTCTATAGATGCAGCCATTTTCTGTGACTGTAATTTCGGCCTTTTCCCAGAAGTCTCTATTCTGCCTATGCAAATTAACAAAAGCAGTGCTTATTCCTCACTTGCTCAAATGTCCTTCCTGTCCAGAAAGCTCTGATTAAGCATGCTTATTTTCTTTTTCTGGGATATTTTAAATTGTTTCGCTGTCCAGTCTGTGGCAGTAGAAAGCTGCTTATGATGCCAGGTTTTGATGAATCCCCAAGGTACAAGTACAGAGGAATATATCAGTCTCTAGGATATGGAACTTTTAGCTAACACATCACAATATGTGATGCTTGCCAAGAAAACACTACATTCTGGAGCGCTGATGATCAGAACATTCTGCTCCTGAAGGATAGAAAAGACAGCTTGATTGAAATAAAGTCTGTTTATATTGACGCTCTCTCTCTCCCTATATATACATACATGCATACACACACACACACAGGTATGTCATGCATTTCTTCAGATTTGTTTCAACCATTTACCATTTATTGGAGAATCCCTACTTTTCAAGTGACTGCAAATGAAGTCATCTCTGGCACTTTTTGTGCAAAGTAAGAGACACACATGACACCTTTTTATAAAAGTCATCGGTTTCTTTGTTACTGTGTACTTTCAAAGCATGGGGCTTTCACACGTCAGGTAAACCTGATTACCACTACACAACAAAAGCAGATGCAGCTTTCTTATCTATGTCGTGATAGAACAGTTGTGAATTGAGTAGAAGAAGGGCCCTGATGTGATACTTATTACATGCAGCCTGTAAGATAGTCAAACATGCAGGCTAGGAAGGAAGATGCAAATATCAATGTATTAGAAAAACACCTAAAGGCGAGTGATATGCTTTCATTCATGCATGGCTAGGAAAAATCGCCATACTGTTGCAAACATTCTTACACCACCAACTGGAAATAAATGATTCTGACATTAAACGTAAAGGTGACAATGCATTTGTATCATCACCCTGAGAAGGATCATCTTGGAATTGAGCCGAGGGCCTCTGCACTCAAAGCCAGAAACACTCCACTAAAATAAGATTCCTGTTGGTGCCAACAATTCTCCATGTTAATGCTTGTTCTAGGTGAGCAGTGAACCGATTGCAGGGCTCTTTTGAAAGCAAGGTCTGAGAACCAACAGATACATCCACACGCCGATTACTTTAGTGTTTTGAGAGAATTCCCTTTCTTGGAACGAGATTGCATGAAATAATCTTCAGGGCTTGGACAATTCCATGGCAAAACGGCACCTATCAACATTGTAGCCAACACAATATAACAACTGTTTCTGCCCGGTTTCGAACCGGGGACCTTTCGCGTGTGAGGCGAACGTGATAACCACTACACTACAGAAACAGATACCTACAGTTGATTTTTCTGTAATGAAACTGCTCCGAACTGGCTATTCCATGGGCCTCTGGCTTTAGATTTCTTTCATGCAACCTGCCCGACATCCCTAGCTGAACGCTCGTACATGCCATGCAAGACCAGATGTTTGGTATTAGCTCAGACTGGGCAGGGCTGAAGCATGAGACTCTAGCAAAGAATTATCCACTACTGCAAAGAAAAAATTGATGTTGGTTTTGAAACGCAAACTTCAAAACAACTTGAAAAGAGTACCAAGAAAAGGGCTCGTCCGGGATTTGAACCCGGGACCTCTCGCACCCAAAGCGAGAATCATACCCCTAGACCAACGAGCCCTCAAAATCCTCTTACCTCTCAAAAGCTAATACCGGCTCTAAGCCCGCAATGAAGATCATGCTGGTATCTTTATGATGCTTGGTCTGTGAATACGCATGAAAGTCAGTCTCAACTTACCCTTTCTCAAACGATAGCACTATCATTTACAAGTGTCTCCTTTTATTCCGTCCCAGCTTTGGACACGTCTTACAGGAAGTCAGCCCTTATTTATATATTTCTTCAGTGGCTGAAGCTTAATGAGAAAGAGTAACAAGTTGTTCATAACAACATAAGAAACACATTGTGCATTTTCTCTTAAATACTCCTTCACTTTGTGCCAAAAGAAATACCAAGGTGAATACCTAGGCCACAGATTCAAGCTAAAGATCTTCCTGCTGAATGCAAGGCGCATTAAAAACTGCATATCGCTGGACTAAAGCATTCCTTGCATAGCCTCTAACATCATAACATAACTGAGCTGCTAGCAGCAAGCTAACCAATACCTTTCTGAAATGAGAATGACATGTGCTTATCTGCTCAATCAGTGCTCAATCAGGCTCGATCAGGCGAGATTTAGAAAAGGTGGAAAGGGTCCAAGTGGATGCCCCTTCCTTTTTAGGGTGGGTCCTGCTGACTATCATAGGATTGCTTGTAAAAGTGGCCAGGGTCAGAGGAAAAGCTGCCAACACTTCTTAGCGTTCTCTATAGATGCAGCCATTTTCTGTGACTGTAATTTCGGCCTTTTCCCAGAAGTCTCTATTCTGCCTATGCAAATTAACAAAAGCAGTGCTTATTCCTCACTTGCTCAAATGTCCTTCCTGTCCAGAAAGCTCTGATTAAGCATGCTTATTTTCTTTTTCTGGGATATTTTAAATTGTTTCGCTGTCCAGTCTGTGGCAGTAGAAAGCTGCTTATGATGCCAGGTTTTGATGAATCCCCAAGGTACAAGTACAGAGGAATATATCAGTCTCTAGGATATGGAACTTTTAGCTAACACATCACAATATGTGATGCTTGCCAAGAAAACACTACATTCTGGAGCGCTGATGATCAGAACATTCTGCTCCTGAAGGATAGAAAAGACAGCTTGATTGAAATAAAGTCTGTTTATATTGACGCTCTCTCTCTCCCTATATATACATACATGCATACACACACACACACAGGTATGTCATGCATTTCTTCAGATTTGTTTCAACCATTTACCATTTATTGGAGAATCCCTACTTTTCAAGTGACTGCAAATGAAGTCATCTCTGGCACTTTTTGTGCAAAGTAAGAGACACACATGACACCTTTTTATAAAAGTCATCGGTTTCTTTGTTACTGTGTACTTTCAAAGCATGGGGCTTTCACACGTCAGGTAAACCTGATTACCACTACACAACAAAAGCAGATGCAGCTTTCTTATCTATGTCGTGATAGAACAGTTGTGAATTGAGTAGAAGAAGGGCCCTGATGTGATACTTATTACATGCAGCCTGTAAGATAGTCAAACATGCAGGCTAGGAAGGAAGATGCAAATATCAATGTATTAGAAAAACACCTAAAGGCGAGTGATATGCTTTCATTCATGCATGGCTAGGAAAAATCGCCATACTGTTGCAAACATTCTTACACCACCAACTAGAAATAAATGATTCTGACATTAAACGTAAAGGTGACAATGCATTTGTATCATCACCCTGAGAAGGATCATCTTGGAATTGAGCCGAGGGCCTCTGCACTCAAAGCCAGAAACACTCCACTAAAATAAGATTCCTGTTGGTGCCAACAATTCTCCATGTTAATGCTTGTTCTAGGTGAGCAGTGAACCGATTGCAGGGCTCTTTTGAAAGCAAGGTCTGAGAACCAACAGATACATCCACACGCCGATTACTTTAGTGTTTTGAGAGAATTCCCTTTCTTGGAACGAGATTGCATGAAATAATCTTCAGGGCTTGGACAATTCCATGGCAAAACGGCACCTATCAACATTGTAGCCAACACAATATAACAACTGTTTCTGCCCGGTTTCGAACCGGGGACCTTTCGCGTGTGAGGCGAACGTGATAACCACTACACTACAGAAACAGATACCTACAGTTGATTTTTCTGTAATGAAACTGCTCCGAACTGGCTATTCCATGGGCCTCTGGCTTTAGATTTCTTTCATGCAACCTGCCCGACATCCCTAGCTGAACGCTCGTACATGCCATGCAAGACCAGATGTTTGGTATTAGCTCAGACTGGGCAGGGCTGAAGCATGAGACTCTAGCAAAGAATTATCCACTACTGCAAAGAAAAAATTGATGTTGGTTTTGAAACGCAAACTTCAAAACAACTTGAAAAGAGTACCAAGAAAAGGGCTCGTCCGGGATTTGAACCCGGGACCTCTCGCACCCAAAGCGAGAATCATACCCCTAGACCAACGAGCCCTCAAAATCCTCTTACCTCTCAAAAGCTAATACCGGCTCTAAGCCCGCAATGAAGATCATGCTGGTATCTTTATGATGCTTGGTCTGTGAATACGCATGAAAGTCAGTCTCAACTTACCCTTTCTCAAACGATAGCACTATCATTTACAAGTGTCTCCTTTTATTCCGTCCCAGCTTTGGACACGTCTTACAGGAAGTCAGCCCTTATTTATATATTTCTTCAGTGGCTGAAGCTTAATGAGAAAGAGTAACAAGTTGTTCATAACAACATAAGAAACACATTGTGCATTTTCTCTTAAATACTCCTTCACTTTGTGCCAAAAGAAATACCAAGGTGAATACCTAGGCCACAGATTCAAGCTAAAGATCTTCCTGCTGAATGCAAGGCGCATTAAAAACTGCATATCGCTGGACTAAAGCATTCCTTGCATAGCCTCTAACATCATAACATAACTGAGCTGCTAGCAGCAAGCTAACCAATACCTTTCTGAAATGAGAATGACATGTGCTTATCTGCTCAATCAGTGCTCAATCAGGCTCGATCAGGCGAGATTTAGAAAAGGTGGAAAGGGTCCAAGTGGATGCCCCTTCCTTTTTAGGGTGGGTCCTGCTGACTATCATAGGATTGCTTGTAAAAGTGGCCAGGGTCAGAGGAAAAGCTGCCAACACTTCTTAGCGTTCTCTATAGATGCAGCCATTTTCTGTGACTGTAATTTCGGCCTTTTCCCAGAAGTCTCTATTCTGCCTATGCAAATTAACAAAAGCAGTGCTTATTCCTCACTTGCTCAAATGTCCTTCCTGTCCAGAAAGCTCTGATTAAGCATGCTTATTTTCTTTTTCTGGGATATTTTAAATTGTTTCGCTGTCCAGTCTGTGGCAGTAGAAAGCTGCTTATGATGCCAGGTTTTGATGAATCCCCAAGGTACAAGTACAGAGGAATATATCAGTCTCTAGGATATGGAACTTTTAGCTAACACATCACAATATGTGATGCTTGCCAAGAAAACACTACATTCTGGAGCGCTGATGATCAGAACATTCTGCTCCTGAAGGATAGAAAAGACAGCTTGATTGAAATAAAGTCTGTTTATATTGACGCTCTCTCTCTCCCTATATATACATACATGCATACACACACACACACAGGTATGTCATGCATTTCTTCAGATTTGTTTCAACCATTTACCATTTATTGGAGAATCCCTACTTTTCAAGTGACTGCAAATGAAGTCATCTCTGGCACTTTTTGTGCAAAGTAAGAGACACACATGACACCTTTTTATAAAAGTAATCGGTTTCTTTGTTACTGTGTACTTTCAAAGCATGGGGCTTTCACACGTCAGGTAAACCTGATTACCACTACACAACAAAAGCAGATGCAGCTTTCTTATCTATGTCGTGATAGAACAGTTGTGAATTGAGTAGAAGAAGGGCCCTGATGTGATACTTATTACATGCAGCCTGTAAGATAGTCAAACATGCAGGCTAGGAAGGAAGATGCAAATATCAATGTATTAGAAAAACACCTAAAGGCGAGTGATATGCTTTCATTCATGCATGGCTAGGAAAAATCGCCATACTGTTGCAAACATTCTTACACCACCAACTGGAAATAAATGATTCTGACATTAAACGTAAAGGTGACAATGCATTTGTATCATCACCCTGAGAAGGATCATCTTGGAATTGAGCCGAGGGCCTCTGCACTCAAAGCCAGAAACACTCCACTAAAATAAGATTCCTGTTGGTGCCAACAATTCTCCATGTTAATGCTTGTTCTAGGTGAGCAGTGAACCGATTGCAGGGCTCTTTTGAAAGCAAGGTCTGAGAACCAACAGATACATCCACACGCCGATTACTTTAGTGTTTTGAGAGAATTCCCTTTCTTGGAACGAGATTGCATGAAATAATCTTCAGGGCTTGGACAATTCCATGGCAAAACGGCACCTATCAACATTGTAGCCAACACAATATAACAACTGTTTCTGCCCGGTTTCGAACCGGGGACCTTTCGCGTGTGAGGCGAACGTGATAACCACTACACTACAGAAACAGATACCTACAGTTGATTTTTCTGTAATGAAACTGCTCCGAACTGGCTATTCCATGGGCCTCTGGCTTTAGATTTCTTTCATGCAACCTGCCCGACATCCCTAGCTGAACGCTCGTACATGCCATGCAAGACCAGATGTTTGGTATTAGCTCAGACTGGGCAGGGCTGAAGCATGAGACTCTAGCAAAGAATTATCCACTACTGCAAAGAAAAAATTGATGTTGGTTTTGAAACGCAAACTTCAAAACAACTTGAAAAGAGTACCAAGAAAAGGGCTCGTCCGGGATTTGAACCCGGGACCTCTCGCACCCAAAGCGAGAATCATACCCCTAGACCAACGAGCCCTCAAAATCCTCTTACCTCTCAAAAGCTAATACCGGCTCTAAGCCCGCAATGAAGATCATGCTGGTATCTTTATGATGCTTGGTCTGTGAATACGCATGAAAGTCAGTCTCAACTTACCCTTTCTCAAACGATAGCACTATCATTTACAAGTGTCTCCTTTTATTCCGTCCCAGCTTTGGACACGTCTTACAGGAAGTCAGCCCTTATTTATATATTTCTTCAGTGGCTGAAGCTTAATGAGAAAGAGTAACAAGTTGTTCATAACAACATAAGAAACACATTGTGCATTTTCTCTTAAATACTCCTTCACTTTGTGCCAAAAGAAATACCAAGGTGAATACCTAGGCCACAGATTCAAGCTAAAGATCTTCCTGCTGAATGCAAGGCGCATTAAAAACTGCATATCGCTGGACTAAAGCATTCCTTGCATAGCCTCTAACATCATAACATAACTGAGCTGCTAGCAGCAAGCTAACCAATACCTTTCTGAAATGAGAATGACATGTGCTTATCTGCTCAATCAGTGCTCAATCAGGCTCGATCAGGCGAGATTTAGAAAAGGTGGAAAGGGTCCAAGTGGATGCCCCTTCCTTTTTAGGGTGGGTCCTGCTGACTATCATAGGATTGCTTGTAAAAGTGGCCAGGGTCAGAGGAAAAGCTGCCAACACTTCTTAGCGTTCTCTATAGATGCAGCCATTTTCTGTGACTGTAATTTCGGCCTTTTCCCAGAAGTCTCTATTCTGCCTATGCAAATTAACAAAAGCAGTGCTTATTCCTCACTTGCTCAAATGTCCTTCCTGTCCAGAAAGCTCTGATTAAGCATGCTTATTTTCTTTTTCTGGGATATTTTAAATTGTTTCGCTGTCCAGTCTGTGGCAGTAGAAAGCTGCTTATGATGCCAGGTTTTGATGAATCCCCAAGGTACAAGTACAGAGGAATATATCAGTCTCTAGGATATGGAACTTTTAGCTAACACATCACAATATGTGATGCTTGCCAAGAAAACACTACATTCTGGAGCGCTGATGATCAGAACATTCTGCTCCTGAAGGATAGAAAAGACAGCTTGATTGAAATAAAGTCTGTTTATATTGACGCTCTCTCTCTCCCTATATATACATACATGCATACACACACACACACAGGTATGTCATGCATTTCTTCAGATTTGTTTCAACCATTTACCATTTATTGGAGAATCCCTACTTTTCAAGTGACTGCAAATGAAGTCATCTCTGGCACTTTTTGTGCAAAGTAAGAGACACACATGACACCTTTTTATAAAAGTCATCGGTTTCTTTGTTACTGTGTACTTTCAAAGCATGGGGCTTTCACACGTCAGGTAAACCTGATTACCACTACACAACAAAAGCAGATGCAGCTTTCTTATCTATGTCGTGATAGAACAGTTGTGAATTGAGTAGAAGAAGGGCCCTGATGTGATACTTATTACATGCAGCCTGTAAGATAGTCAAACATGCAGGCTAGGAAGGAAGATGCAAATATCAATGTATTAGAAAAACACCTAAAGGCGAGTGATATGCTTTCATTCATGCATGGCTAGGAAAAATCGCCATACTGTTGCAAACATTCTTACACCACCAACTGGAAATAAATGATTCTGACATTAAACGTAAAGGTGACAATGCATTTGTATCATCACCCTGAGAAGGATCATCTTGGAATTGAGCCGAGGGCCTCTGCACTCAAAGCCAGAAACACTCCACTAAAATAAGATTCCTGTTGGTGCCAACAATTCTCCATGTTAATGCTTGTTCTAGGTGAGCAGTGAACCGATTG
This sequence comes from Triturus cristatus, assembly GCF_964204655.1. Classification (NCBI taxonomy): domain Eukaryota; kingdom Metazoa; phylum Chordata; class Amphibia; order Caudata; family Salamandridae; genus Triturus; species Triturus cristatus. Next base: position 735,746,592 of record NC_140591.1, on the reverse strand, counting down.
CAGGGCTCTTTTGAAAGCAAGGTCTGAGAACCAACAGATACATCCACACGCCGATTACTTTAGTGTTTTGAGAGAATTCCCTTTCTTGGAACGAGATTGCATGAAATAATCTTCAGGGCTTGGACAATTCCATGGCAAAACGGCACCTATCAACATTGTAGCCAACACAATATAACAACTGTTTCTGCCCGGTTTCGAACCGGGGACCTTTCGCGTGTGAGGCGAACGTGATAACCACTACACTACAGAAACAGATACCTACAGTTGATTTTTCTGTAATGAAACTGCTCCGAACTGGCTATTCCATGGGCCTCTGGCTTTAGATTTCTTTCATGCAACCTGCCCGACATCCCTAGCTGAACGCTCGTACATGCCATGCAAGACCAGATGTTTGGTATTAGCTCAGACTGGGCAGGGCTGAAGCATGAGACTCTAGCAAAGAATTATCCACTACTGCAAAGAAAAAATTGATGTTGGTTTTGAAACGCAAACTTCAAAACAACTTGAAAAGAGTACCAAGAAAAGGGCTCGTCCGGGATTTGAACCCGGGACCTCTCGCACCCAAAGCGAGAATCATACCCCTCGACCAACGAGCCCTCAAAATCCTCTTACCTCTCAAAAGCTAATACCGGCTCTAAGCCCGCAATGAAGATCATGCTGGTATCTTTATGATGCTTGGTCTGTGAATACGCATGAAAGTCAGTCTCAACTTACCCTTTCTCAAACGATAGCACTATCATTTACAAGTGTCTCCTTTTATTCCGTCCCAGCTTTGGACACGTCTTACAGGAAGTCAGCCCTTATTTATATATTTCTTCAGTGGCTGAAGCTTAATGAGAAAGAGTAACAAGTTGTTCATAACAACATAAGAAACACATTGTGCATTTTCTCTTAAATACTCCTTCACTTTGTGCCAAAAGAAATACCAAGGTGAATACCTAGGCCACAGATTCAAGCTAAAGATCTTCCTGCTGAATGCAAGGCGCAATAAAAACTGCATATCGCTGGACTAAAGCATTCCTTGCATAGCCTCTAACATCATAACATAACTGAGCTGCTAGCAGCAAGCTAACCAATACCTTTCTGAAATGAGAATGACATGTGCTTATCTGCTCAATCAGTGCTCAATCAGGCTCGATCAGGCGAGATTTAGAAAAGGTGGAAAGGGTCCAAGTGGATGCCCCTTCCTTTTTAGGGTGGGTCCTGCTGACTATCATAGGATTGCTTGTAAAAGTGGCCAGGGTCAGAGGAAAAGCTGCCAACACTTCTTAGCGTTCTCTATAGATGCAGCCATTTTCTGTGACTGTAATTTCGGCCTTTTCCCAGAAGTCTCTATTCTGCCTATGCAAATTAACAAAAGCAGTGCTTATTCCTCACTTGCTCAAATGTCCTTCCTGTCCAGAAAGCTCTGATTAAGCATGCTTATTTTCTTTTTCTGGGATATTTTAAATTGTTTCGCTGTCCAGTCTGTGGCAGTAGAAAGCTGCTTATGATGCCAGGTTTTGATGAATCCCCAAGGTACAAGTACAGAGGAATATATCAGTCTCTAGGATATGGAACTTTTAGCTAACACATCACAATATGTGATGCTTGCCAAGAAAACACTACATTCTGGAGCGCTGATGATCAGAACATTCTGCTCCTGAAGGATAGAAAAGACAGCTTGATTGAAATAAAGTCTGTTTATATTGACGCTCTCTCTCTCCCTATATATACATACATGCATACACACACACACACAGGTATGTCATGCATTTCTTCAGATTTGTTTCAACCATTTACCATTTATTGGAGAATCCCTACTTTTCAAGTGACTGCAAATGAAGTCATCTCTGGCACTTTTTGTGCAAAGTAAGAGACACACATGACACCTTTTTATAAAAGTCATCGGTTTCTTTGTTACTGTGTACTTTCAAAGCATGGGGCTTTCACACGTCAGGTAAACCTGATTACCACTACACAACAAAAGCAGATGCAGCTTTCTTATCTATGTCGTGATAGAACAGTTGTGAATTGAGTAGAAGAAGGGCCCTGATGTGATACTTATTACATGCAGCCTGTAAGATAGTCAAACATGCAGGCTAGGAAGGAAGATGCAAATATCAATGTATTAGAAAAACACCTAAAGGCGAGTGATATGCTTTCATTCATGCATGGCTAGGAAAAATCGCCATACTGTTGCAAACATTCTTACACCACCAACTGGAAATAAATGATTCTGACATTAAACGTAAAGGTGACAATGCATTTGTATCATCACCCTGAGAAGGATCATCTTGGAATTGAGCCGAGGGCCTCTGCACTCAAAGCCAGAAACACTCCACTAAAATAAGATTCCTGTTGGTGCCAACAATTCTCCATGTTAATGCTTGTTCTAGGTGAGCAGTGAACCGATTGCAGGGCTCTTTTGAAAGCAAGGTCTGAGAACCAACAGATACATCCACACGCCGATTACTTTAGTGTTTTGAGAGAATTCCCTTTCTTGGAACGAGATTGCATGAAATAATCTTCAGGGCTTGGACAATTCCATGGCAAAACGGCACCTATCAACATTGTAGCCAACACAATATAACAACTGTTTCTGCCCGGTTTCGAACCGGGGACCTTTCGCGTGTGAGGCGAACGTGATAACCACTACACTACAGAAACAGATACCTACAGTTGATTTTTCTGTAATGAAACTGCTCCGAACTGGCTATTCCATGGGCCTCTGGCTTTAGATTTCTTTCATGCAACCTGCCCGACATCCCTAGCTGAACGCTCGTACATGCCATGCAAGACCAGATGTTTGGTATTAGCTCAGACTGGGCAGGGCTGAAGCATGAGACTCTAGCAAAGAATTATCCACTACTGCAAAGAAAAAATTGATGTTGGTTTTGAAACGCAAACTTCAAAACAACTTGAAAAGAGTACCAAGAAAAGGGCTCGTCCGGGATTTGAACCCGGGACCTCTCGCACCCAAAGCGAGAATCATACCCCTAGACCAACGAGCCCTCAAAATCCTCTTACCTCTCAAAAGCTAATACCGGCTCTAAGCCCGCAATGAAGATCATGCTGGTATCTTTATGATGCTTGGTCTGTGAATACGCATGAAAGTCAGTCTCAACTTACCCTTTCTCAAACGATAGCACTATCATTTACAAGTGTCTCCTTTTATTCCGTCCCAGCTTTGGACACGTCTTACAGGAAGTCAGCCCTTATTTATATATTTCTTCAGTGGCTGAAGCTTAATGAGAAAGAGTAACAAGTTGTTCATAACAACATAAGAAACACATTGTGCATTTTCTCTTAAATACTCCTTCACTTTGTGCCAAAAGAAATACCAAGGTGAATACCTAGGCCACAGATTCAAGCTAAAGATCTTCCTGCTGAATGCAAGGCGCATTAAAAACTGCATATCGCTGGACTAAAGCATTCCTTGCATAGCCTCTAACATCATAACATAACTGAGCTGCTAGCAGCAAGCTAACCAATACCTTTCTGAAATGAGAATGACATGTGCTTATCTGCTCAATCAGTGCTCAATCAGGCTCGATCAGGCGAGATTTAGAAAAGGTGGAAAGGGTCCAAGTGGATGCCCCTTCCTTTTTAGGGTGGGTCCTGCTGACTATCATAGGATTGCTTGTAAAAGTGGCCAGGGTCAGAGGAAAAGCTGCCAACACTTCTTAGCGTTCTCTATAGATGCAGCCATTTTCTGTGACTGTAATTTCGGCCTTTTCCCAGAAGTCTCTATTCTGCCTATGCAAATTAACAAAAGCAGTGCTTATTCCTCACTTGCTCAAATGTCCTTCCTGTCCAGAAAGCTCTGATTAAGCATGCTTATTTTCTTTTTCTGGGATATTTTAAATTGTTTCGCTGTCCAGTCTGTGGCAGTAGAAAGCTGCTTATGATGCCAGGTTTTGATGAATCCCCAAGGTACAAGTACAGAGGAATATATCAGTCTCTAGGATATGGAACTTTTAGCTAACACATCACAATATGTGATGCTTGCCAAGAAAACACTACATTCTGGAGCGCTGATGATCAGAACATTCTGCTCCTGAAGGATAGAAAAGACAGCTTGATTGAAATAAAGTCTGTTTATATTGACGCTCTCTCTCTCCCTATATATACATACATGCATACACACACACACACAGGTATGTCATGCATTTCTTCAGATTTGTTTCAACCATTTACCATTTATTGGAGAATCCCTACTTTTCAAGTGACTGCAAATGAAGTCATCTCTGGCACTTTTTGTGCAAAGTAAGAGACACACATGACACCTTTTTATAAAAGTCATCGGTTTCTTTGTTACTGTGTACTTTCAAAGCATGGGGCTTTCACACGTCAGGTAAACCTGATTACCACTACACAACAAAAGCAGATGCAGCTTTCTTATCTATGTCGTGATAGAACAGTTGTGAATTGAGTAGAAGAAGGGCCCTGATGTGATACTTATTACATGCAGCCTGTAAGATAGTCAAACATGCAGGCTAGGAAGGAAGATGCAAATATCAATGTATTAGAAAAACACCTAAAGGCGAGTGATATGCTTTCATTCATGCATGGCTAGGAAAAATCGCCATACTGTTGCAAACATTCTTACACCACCAACTAGAAATAAATGATTCTGACATTAAACGTAAAGGTGACAATGCATTTGTATCATCACCCTGAGAAGGATCATCTTGGAATTGAGCCGAGGGCCTCTGCACTCAAAGCCAGAAACACTCCACTAAAATAAGATTCCTGTTGGTGCCAACAATTCTCCATGTTAATGCTTGTTCTAGGTGAGCAGTGAACCGATTGCAGGGCTCTTTTGAAAGCAAGGTCTGAGAACCAACAGATACATCCACACGCCGATTACTTTAGTGTTTTGAGAGAATTCCCTTTCTTGGAACGAGATTGCATGAAATAATCTTCAGGGCTTGGACAATTCCATGGCAAAACGGCACCTATCAACATTGTAGCCAACACAATATAACAACTGTTTCTGCCCGGTTTCGAACCGGGGACCTTTCGCGTGTGAGGCGAACGTGATAACCACTACACTACAGAAACAGATACCTACAGTTGATTTTTCTGTAATGAAACTGCTCCGAACTGGCTATTCCATGGGCCTCTGGCTTTAGATTTCTTTCATGCAACCTGCCCGACATCCCTAGCTGAACGCTCGTACATGCCATGCAAGACCAGATGTTTGGTATTAGCTCAGACTGGGCAGGGCTGAAGCATGAGACTCTAGCAAAGAATTATCCACTACTGCAAAGAAAAAATTGATGTTGGTTTTGAAACGCAAACTTCAAAACAACTTGAAAAGAGTACCAAGAAAAGGGCTCGTCCGGGATTTGAACCCGGGACCTCTCGCACCCAAAGCGAGAATCATACCCCTAGACCAACGAGCCCTCAAAATCCTCTTACCTCTCAAAAGCTAATACCGGCTCTAAGCCCGCAATGAAGATCATGCTGGTATCTTTATGATGCTTGGTCTGTGAATACGCATGAAAGTCAGTCTCAACTTACCCTTTCTCAAACGATAGCACTATCATTTACAAGTGTCTCCTTTTATTCCGTCCCAGCTTTGGACACGTCTTACAGGAAGTCAGCCCTTATTTATATATTTCTTCAGTGGCTGAAGCTTAATGAGAAAGAGTAACAAGTTGTTCATAACAACATAAGAAACACATTGTGCATTTTCTCTTAAATACTCCTTCACTTTGTGCCAAAAGAAATACCAAGGTGAATACCTAGGCCACAGATTCAAGCTAAAGATCTTCCTGCTGAATGCAAGGCGCATTAAAAACTGCATATCGCTGGACTAAAGCATTCCTTGCATAGCCTCTAACATCATAACATAACTGAGCTGCTAGCAGCAAGCTAACCAATACCTTTCTGAAATGAGAATGACATGTGCTTATCTGCTCAATCAGTGCTCAATCAGGCTCGATCAGGCGAGATTTAGAAAAGGTGGAAAGGGTCCAAGTGGATGCCCCTTCCTTTTTAGGGTGGGTCCTGCTGACTATCATAGGATTGCTTGTAAAAGTGGCCAGGGTCAGAGGAAAAGCTGCCAACACTTCTTAGCGTTCTCTATAGATGCAGCCATTTTCTGTGACTGTAATTTCGGCCTTTTCCCAGAAGTCTCTATTCTGCCTATGCAAATTAACAAAAGCAGTGCTTATTCCTCACTTGCTCAAATGTCCTTCCTGTCCAGAAAGCTCTGATTAAGCATGCTTATTTTCTTTTTCTGGGATATTTTAAATTGTTTCGCTGTCCAGTCTGTGGCAGTAGAAAGCTGCTTATGATGCCAGGTTTTGATGAATCCCCAAGGTACAAGTACAGAGGAATATATCAGTCTCTAGGATATGGAACTTTTAGCTAACACATCACAATATGTGATGCTTGCCAAGAAAACACTACATTCTGGAGCGCTGATGATCAGAACATTCTGCTCCTGAAGGATAGAAAAGACAGCTTGATTGAAATAAAGTCTGTTTATATTGACGCTCTCTCTCTCCCTATATATACATACATGCATACACACACACACACAGGTATGTCATGCATTTCTTCAGATTTGTTTCAACCATTTACCATTTATTGGAGAATCCCTACTTTTCAAGTGACTGCAAATGAAGTCATCTCTGGCACTTTTTGTGCAAAGTAAGAGACACACATGACACCTTTTTATAAAAGTCATCGGTTTCTTTGTTACTGTGTACTTTCAAAGCATGGGGCTTTCACACGTCAGGTAAACCTGATTACCACTACACAACAAAAGCAGATGCAGCTTTCTTATCTATGTCGTGATAGAACAGTTGTGAATTGAGTAGAAGAAGGGCCCTGATGTGATACTTATTACATGCAGCCTGTAAGATAGTCAAACATGCAGGCTAGGAAGGAAGATGCAAATATCAATGTATTAGAAAAACACCTAAAGGCGAGTGATATGCTTTCATTCATGCATGGCTAGGAAAAATCGCCATACTGTTGCAAACATTCTTACACCACCAACTGGAAATAAATGATTCTGACATTAAACGTAAAGGTGACAATGCATTTGTATCATCACCCTGAGAAGGATCATCTTGGAATTGAGCCGAGGGCCTCTGCACTCAAAGCCAGAAACACTCCACTAAAATAAGATTCCTGTTGGTGCCAACAATTCTCCATGTTAATGCTTGTTCTAGGTGAGCAGTGAACCGATTGCAGGGCTCTTTTGAAAGCAAGGTCTGAGAACCAACAGATACATCCACACGCCGATTACTTTAGTGTTTTGAGAGAATTCCCTTTCTTGGAACGAGATTGCATGAAATAATCTTCAGGGCTTGGACAATTCCATGGCAAAACGGCACCTATCAACATTGTAGCCAACACAATATAACAACTGTTTCTGCCCGGTTTCGAACCGGGGACCTTTCGCGTGTGAGGCGAACGTGATAACCACTACACTACAGAAACAGATACCTACAGTTGATTTTTCTGTAATGAAACTGCTCCGAACTGGCTATTCCATGGGCCTCTGGCTTTAGATTTCTTTCATGCAACCTGCCCGACATCCCTAGCTGAACGCTCGTACATGCCATGCAAGACCAGATGTTTGGTATTAGCTCAGACTGGGCAGGGCTGAAGCATGAGACTCTAGCAAAGAATTATCCACTACTGCAAAGAAAAAATTGATGTTGGTTTTGAAACGCAAACTTCAAAACAACTTGAAAAGAGTACCAAGAAAAGGGCTCGTCCGGGATTTGAACCCGGGACCTCTCGCACCCAAAGCGAGAATCATACCCCTAGACCAACGAGCCCTCAAAATCCTCTTACCTCTCAAAAGCTAATACCGGCTCTAAGCCCGCAATGAAGATCATGCTGGTATCTTTATGATGCTTGGTCTGTGAATACGCATGAAAGTCAGTCTCAACTTACCCTTTCTCAAACGATAGCACTATCATTTACAAGTGTCTCCTTTTATTCCGTCCCAGCTTTGGACACGTCTTACAGGAAGTCAGCCCTTATTTATATATTTCTTCAGTGGCTGAAGCTTAATGAGAAAGAGTAACAAGTTGTTCATAACAACATAAGAAACACATTGTGCATTTTCTCTTAAATACTCCTTCACTTTGTGCCAAAAGAAATACCAAGGTGAATACCTAGGCCACAGATTCAAGCTAAAGATCTTCCTGCTGAATGCAAGGCGCATTAAAAACTGCATATCGCTGGACTAAAGCATTCCTTGCATAGCCTCTAACATCATAACATAACTGAGCTGCTAGCAGCAAGCTAACCAATACCTTTCTGAAATGAGAATGACATGTGCTTATCTGCTCAATCAGTGCTCAATCAGGCTCGATCAGGCGAGATTTAGAAAAGGTGGAAAGGGTCCAAGTGGATGCCCCTTCCTTTTTAGGGTGGGTCCTGCTGACTATCATAGGATTGCTTGTAAAAGTGGCCAGGGTCAGAGGAAAAGCTGCCAACACTTCTTAGCGTTCTCTATAGATGCAGCCATTTTCTGTGACTGTAATTTCGGCCTTTTCCCAGAAGTCTCTATTCTGCCTATGCAAATTAACAAAAGCAGTGCTTATTCCTCACTTGCTCAAATGTCCTTCCTGTCCAGAAAGCTCTGATTAAGCATGCTTATTTTCTTTTTCTGGGATATTTTAAATTGTTTCGCTGTCCAGTCTGTGGCAGTAGAAAGCTGCTTATGATGCCAGGTTTTGATGAATCCCCAAGGTACAAGTACAGAGGAATATATCAGTCTCTAGGATATGGAACTTTTAGCTAACACATCACAATATGTGATGCTTGCCAAGAAAACACTACATTCTGGAGCGCTGATGATCAGAACATTCTGCTCCTGAAGGATAGAAAAGACAGCTTGATTGAAATAAAGTCTGTTTATATTGACGCTCTCTCTCTCCCTATATATACATACATGCATACACACACACACACAGGTATGTCATGCATTTCTTCAGATTTGTTTCAACCATTTACCATTTATTGGAGAATCCCTACTTTTCAAGTGACTGCAAATGAAGTCATCTCTGGCACTTTTTGTGCAAAGTAAGAGACACACATGACACCTTTTTATAAAAGTCATCGGTTTCTTTGTTACTGTGTACTTTCAAAGCATGGGGCTTTCACACGTCAGGTAAACCTGATTACCACTACACAACAAAAGCAGATGCAGCTTTCTTATCTATGTCGTGATAGAACAGTTGTGAATTGAGTAGAAGAAGGGCCCTGATGTGATACTTATTACATGCAGCCTGTAAGATAGTCAAACATGCAGGCTAGGAAGGAAGATGCAAATATCAATGTATTAGAAAAACACCTAAAGGCGAGTGATATGCTTTCATTCATGCATGGCTAGGAAAAATCGCCATACTGTTGCAAACATTCTTACACCACCAACTGGAAATAAATGATTCTGACATTAAACGTAAAGGTGACAATGCATTTGTATCATCACCCTGAGAAGGATCATCTTGGAATTGAGCCGAGGGCCTCTGCACTCAAAGCCAGAAACACTCCACTAAAATAAGATTCCTGTTGGTGCCAACAATTCTCCATGTTAATGCTTGTTCTAGGTGAGCAGTGAACCGATTGCAGGGCTCTTTTGAAAGCAAGGTCTGAGAACCAACAGATACATCCACACGCCGATTACTTTAGTGTTTTGAGAGAATTCCCTTTCTTGGAACGAGATTGCATGAAATAATCTTCAGGGCTTGGACAATTCCATGGCAAAACGGCACCTATCAACATTGTAGCCAACACAATATAACAACTGTTTCTGCCCGGTTTCGAACCGGGGACCTTTCGCGTGTGAGGCGAACGTGATAACCACTACACTACAGAAACAGATACCTACAGTTGATTTTTCTGTAATGAAACTGCTCCGAACTGGCTATTCCATGGGCCTCTGGCTTTAGATTTCTTTCATGCAACCTGCCCGACATCCCTAGCTGAACGCTCGTACATGCCATGCAAGACCAGATGTTTGGTATTAGCTCAGACTGGGCAGGGCTGAAGCATGAGACTCTAGCAAAGAATTATCCACTACTGCAAAGAAAAAATTGATGTTGGTTTTGAAACGCAAACTTCAAAACAACTTGAAAAGAGTACCAAGAAAAGGGCTCGTCCGGGATTTGAACCCGGGACCTCTCGCACCCAAAGCGAGAATCATACCCCTCGACCAACGAGCCCTCAAAATCCTCTTACCTCTCAAAAGCTAATACCGGCTCTAAGCCCGCAATGAAGATCATGCTGGTATCTTTATGATGCTTGGTCTGTGAATACGCATGAAAGTCAGTCTCAACTTACCCTTTCTCAAACGATAGCACTATCATTTACAAGTGTCTCCTTTTATTCCGTCCCAGCTTTGGACACGTCTTACAGGAAGTCAGCCCTTATTTATATATTTCTTCAGTGGCTGAAGCTTAATGAGAAAGAGTAACAAGTTGTTCATAACAACATAAGAAACACATTGTGCATTTTCTCTTAAATACTCCTTCACTTTGTGCCAAAAGAAATACCAAGGTGAATACCTAGGCCACAGATTCAAGCTAAAGATCTTCCTGCTGAATGCAAGGCGCAATAAAAACTGCATATCGCTGGACTAAAGCATTCCTTGCATAGCCTCTAACATCATAACATAACTGAGCTGCTAGCAGCAAGCTAACCAATACCTTTCTGAAATGAGAATGACATGTGCTTATCTGCTCAATCAGTGCTCAATCAGGCTCGATCAGGCGAGATTTAGAAAAGGTGGAAAGGGTCCAAGTGGATGCCCCTTCCTTTTTAGGGTGGGTCCTGCTGACTATCATAGGATTGCTTGTAAAAGTGGCCAGGGTCAGAGGAAAAGCTGCCAACACTTCTTAGCGTTCTCTATAGATGCAGCCATTTTCTGTGACTGTAATTTCGGCCTTTTCCCAGAAGTCTCTATTCTGCCTATGCAAATTAACAAAAGCAGTGCTTATTCCTCACTTGCTCAAATGTCCTTCCTGTCCAGAAAGCTCTGATTAAGCATGCTTATTTTCTTTTTCTGGGATATTTTAAATTGTTTCGCTGTCCAGTCTGTGGCAGTAGAAAGCTGCTTATGATGCCAGGTTTTGATGAATCCCCAAGGTACAAGTACAGAGGAATATATCAGTCTCTAGGATATGGAACTTTTAGCTAACACATCACAATATGTGATGCTTGCCAAGAAAACACTACATTCTGGAGCGCTGATGATCAGAACATTCTGCTCCTGAAGGATAGAAAAGACAGCTTGATTGAAATAAAGTCTGTTTATATTGACGCTCTCTCTCTCCCTATATATACATACATGCATACACACACACACACAGGTATGTCATGCATTTCTTCAGATTTGTTTCAACCATTTACCATTTATTGGAGAATCCCTACTTTTCAAGTGACTGCAAATGAAGTCATCTCTGGCACTTTTTGTGCAAAGTAAGAGACACACATGACACCTTTTTATAAAAGTCATCGGTTTCTTTGTTACTGTGTACTTTCAAAGCATGGGGCTTTCACACGTCAGGTAAACCTGATTACCACTACACAACAAAAGCAGATGCAGCTTTCTTATCTATGTCGTGATAGAACAGTTGTGAATTGAGTAGAAGAAGGGCCCTGATGTGATACTTATTACATGCAGCCTGTAAGATAGTCAAACATGCAGGCTAGGAAGGAAGATGCAAATATCAATGTATTAGAAAAACACCTAAAGGCGAGTGATATGCTTTCATTCATGCATGGCTAGGAAAAATCGCCATACTGTTGCAAACATTCTTACACCACCAACTGGAAATAAATGATTCTGACATTAAACGTAAAGGTGACAATGCATTTGTATCATCACCCTGAGAAGGATCATCTTGGAATTGAGCCGAGGGCCTCTGCACTCAAAGCCAGAAACACTCCACTAAAATAAGATTCCTGTTGGTGCCAACAATTCTCCATGTTAATGCTTGTTCTAGGTGAGCAGTGAACCGATTGCAGGGCTCTTTTGAAAGCAAGGTCTGAGAACCAACAGATACATCCACACGCCGATTACTTTAGTGTTTTGAGAGAATTCCCTTTCTTGGAACGAGATTGCATGAAATAATCTTCAGGGCTTGGACAATTCCATGGCAAAACGGCACCTATCAACATTGTAGCCAACACAATATAACAACTGTTTCTGCCCGGTTTCGAACCGGGGACCTTTCGCGTGTGAGGCGAACGTGATAACCACTACACTACAGAAACAGATACCTACAGTTGATTTTTCTGTAATGAAACTGCTCCGAACTGGCTATTCCATGGGCCTCTGGCTTTAGATTTCTTTCATGCAACCTGCCCGACATCCCTAGCTGAACGCTCGTACATGCCATGCAAGACCAGATGTTTGGTATTAGCTCAGACTGGGCAGGGCTGAAGCATGAGACTCTAGCAAAGAATTATCCACTACTGCAAAGAAAAAATTGATGTTGGTTTTGAAACGCAAACTTCAAAACAACTTGAAAAGAGTACCAAGAAAAGGGCTCGTCCGGGATTTGAACCCGGGACCTCTCGCACCCAAAGCGAGAATCATACCCCTAGACCAACGAGCCCTCAAAATCCTCTTACCTCTCAAAAGCTAATACCGGCTCTAAGCCCGCAATGAAGATCATGCTGGTATCTTTATGATGCTTGGTCTGTGAATACGCATGAAAGTCAGTCTCAACTTACCCTTTCTCAAACGATAGCACTATCATTTACAAGTGTCTCCTTTTATTCCGTCCCAGCTTTGGACACGTCTTACAGGAAGTCAGCCCTTATTTATATATTTCTTCAGTGGCTGAAGCTTAATGAGAAAGAGTAACAAGTTGTTCATAACAACATAAGAAACACATTGTGCATTTTCTCTTAAATACTCCTTCACTTTGTGCCAAAAGAAATACCAAGGTGAATACCTAGGCCACAGATTCAAGCTAAAGATCTTCCTGCTGAATGCAAGGCGCATTAAAAACTGCATATCGCTGGACTAAAGCATTCCTTGCATAGCCTCTAACATCATAACATAACTGAGCTGCTAGCAGCAAGCTAACCAATACCTTTCTGAAATGAGAATGACATGTGCTTATCTGCTCAATCAGTGCTCAATCAGGCTCGATCAGGCGAGATTTAGAAAAGGTGGAAAGGGTCCAAGTGGATGCCCCTTCCTTTTTAGGGTGGGTCCTGCTGACTATCATAGGATTGCTTGTAAAAGTGGCCAGGGTCAGAGGAAAAGCTGCCAACACTTCTTAGCGTTCTCTATAGATGCAGCCATTTTCTGTGACTGTAATTTCGGCCTTTTCCCAGAAGTCTCTATTCTGCCTATGCAAATTAACAAAAGCAGTGCTTATTCCTCACTTGCTCAAATGTCCTTCCTGTCCAGAAAGCTCTGATTAAGCATGCTTATTTTCTTTTTCTGGGATATTTTAAATTGTTTCGCTGTCCAGTCTGTGGCAGTAGAAAGCTGCTTATGATGCCAGGTTTTGATGAATCCCCAAGGTACAAGTACAGAGGAATATATCAGTCTCTAGGATATGGAACTTTTAGCTAACACATCACAATATGTGATGCTTGCCAAGAAAACACTACATTCTGGAGCGCTGATGATCAGAACATTCTGCTCCTGAAGGATAGAAAAGACAGCTTGATTGAAATAAAGTCTGTTTATATTGACGCTCTCTCTCTCCCTATATATACATACATGCATACACACACACACACAGGTATGTCATGCATTTCTTCAGATTTGTTTCAACCATTTACCATTTATTGGAGAATCCCTACTTTTCAAGTGACTGCAAATGAAGTCATCTCTGGCACTTTTTGTGCAAAGTAAGAGACACACATGACACCTTTTTATAAAAGTCATCGGTTTCTTTGTTACTGTGTACTTTCAAAGCATGGGGCTTTCACACGTCAGGTAAACCTGATTACCACTACACAACAAAAGCAGATGCAGCTTTCTTATCTATGTCGTGATAGAACAGTTGTGAATTGAGTAGAAGAAGGGCCCTGATGTGATACTTATTACATGCAGCCTGTAAGATAGTCAAACATGCAGGCTAGGAAGGAAGATGCAAATATCAATGTATTAGAAAAACACCTAAAGGCGAGTGATATGCTTTCATTCATGCATGGCTAGGAAAAATCGCCATACTGTTGCAAACATTCTTACACCACCAACTGGAAATAAATGATTCTGACATTAAACGTAAAGGTGACAATGCATTTGTATCATCACCCTGAGAAGGATCATCTTGGAATTGAGCCGAGGGCCTCTGCACTCAAAGCCAGAAACACTCCACTAAAATAAGATTCCTGTTGGTGCCAACAATTCTCCATGTTAATGCTTGTTCTAGGTGAGCAGTGAACCGATTGCAGGGCTCTTTTGAAAGCAAGGTCTGAGAACCAACAGATACATCCACACGCCGATTACTTTAGTGTTTTGAGAGAATTCCCTTTCTTGGAACGAGATTGCATGAAATAATCTTCAGGGCTTGGACAATTCCATGGCAAAACGGCACCTATCAACATTGTAGCCAACACAATATAACAACTGTTTCTGCCCGGTTTCGAACCGGGGACCTTTCGCGTGTGAGGCGAACGTGATAACCACTACACTACAGAAACAGATACCTACAGTTGATTTTTCTGTAATGAAACTGCTCCGAACTGGCTATTCCATGGGCCTCTGGCTTTAGATTTCTTTCATGCAACCTGCCCGACATCCCTAGCTGAACGCTCGTACATGCCATGCAAGACCAGATGTTTGGTATTAGCTCAGACTGGGCAGGGCTGAAGCATGAGACTCTAGCAAAGAATTATCCACTACTGCAAAGAAAAAATTGATGTTGGTTTTGAAACGCAAACTTCAAAACAACTTGAAAAGAGTACCAAGAAAAGGGCTCGTCCGGGATTTGAACCCGGGACCTCTCGCACCCAAAGCGAGAATCATACCCCTAGACCAACGAGCCCTCAAAATCCTCTTACCTCTCAAAAGCTAATACCGGCTCTAAGCCCGCAATGAAGATCATGCTGGTATCTTTATGATGCTTGGTCTGTGAATACGCATGAAAGTCAGTCTCAACTTACCCTTTCTCAAACGATAGCACTATCATTTACAAGTGTCTCCTTTTATTCCGTCCCAGCTTTGGACACGTCTTACAGGAAGTCAGCCCTTATTTATATATTTCTTCAGTGGCTGAAGCTTAATGAGAAAGAGTAACAAGTTGTTCATAACAACATAAGAAACACATTGTGCATTTTCTCTTAAATACTCCTTCACTTTGTGCCAAAAGAAATACCAAGGTGAATACCTAGGCCACAGATTCAAGCTAAAGATCTTCCTGCTGAATGCAAGGCGCATTAAAAACTGCATATCGCTGGACTAAAGCATTCCTTGCATAGCCTCTAACATCATAACATAACTGAGCTACTAGCAGCAAGCTAACCAATACCTTTCTGAAATGAGAATGACATGTGCTTATCTGCTCAATCAGTGCTCAATCAGGCTCGATCAGGCGAGATTTAGAAAAGGTGGAAAGGGTCCAAGTGGATGCCCCTTCCTTTTTAGGGTGGGTCCTGCTGACTATCATAGGATTGCTTGTAAAAGTGGCCAGGGTCAGAGGAAAAGCTGCCAACACTTCTTAGCGTTCTCTATAGATGCAGCCATTTTCTGTGACTGTAATTTCGGCCTTTTCCCAGAAGTCTCTATTCTGCCTATGCAAATTAACAAAAGCAGTGCTTATTCCTCACTTGCTCAAATGTCCTTCCTGTCCAGAAAGCTCTGATTAAGCATGCTTATTTTCTTTTTCTGGGATATTTTAAATTGTTTCGCTGTCCAGTCTGTGGCAGTAGAAAGCTGCTTATGATGCCAGGTTTTGATGAATCCCCAAGGTACAAGTACAGAGGAATATATCAGTCTCTAGGATATGGAACTTTTAGCTAACACATCACAATATGTGATGCTTGCCAAGAAAACACTACATTCTGGAGCGCTGATGATCAGAACATTCTGCTCCTGAAGGATAGAAAAGACAGCTTGATTGAAATAAAGTCTGTTTATATTGACGCTCTCTCTCTCCCTATATATACATACATGCATACACACACACACACAGGTATGTCATGCATTTCTTCAGATTTGTTTCAACCATTTACCATTTATTGGAGAATCCCTACTTTTCAAGTGACTGCAAATGAAGTCATCTCTGGCACTTTTTGTGCAAAGTAAGAGACACACATGACACCTTTTTATAAAAGTCATCGGTTTCTTTGTTACTGTGTACTTTCAAAGCATGGGGCTTTCACACGTCAGGTAAACCTGATTACCACTACACAACAAAAGCAGATGCAGCTTTCTTATCTATGTCGTGATAGAACAGTTGTGAATTGAGTAGAAGAAGGGCCCTGATGTGATACTTATTACATGCAGCCTGTAAGATAGTCAAACATGCAGGCTAGGAAGGAAGATGCAAATATCAATGTATTAGAAAAACACCTAAAGGCGAGTGATATGCTTTCATTCATGCATGGCTAGGAAAAATCGCCATACTGTTGCAAACATTCTTACACCACCAACTGGAAATAAATGATTCTGACATTAAACGTAAAGGTGACAATGCATTTGTATCATCACCCTGAGAAGGATCATCTTGGAATTGAGCCGAGGGCCTCTGCACTCAAAGCCAGAAACACTCCACTAAAATAAGATTCCTGTTGGTGCCAACAATTCTCCATGTTAATGCTTGTTCTAGGTGAGCAGTGAACCGATTGCAGGGCTCTTTTGAAAGCAAGGTCTGAGAACCAACAGATACATCCACACGCCGATTACTTTAGTGTTTTGAGAGAATTCCCTTTCTTGGAACGAGATTGCATGAAATAATCTTCAGGGCTTGGACAATTCCATGGCAAAACGGCACCTATCAACATTGTAACCAACACAATATCACAACTGTTTCTGCCCGGTTTCGAACCGGGGACCTTTCGCGTGTGAGGCGAACGTGATAACCACTACACTACAGAAACAGATACCTACAGTTGATTTTTCTGTAATGAAACTGCTCCGAACTGGCTATTCCATGGGCCTCTGGCTTTAGATTTCTTTCATGCAACCTGCCCGACATCCCTAGCTGAACGCTCGTACATGCCATGCAAGACCAGATGTTTGGTATTAGCTCAGACTGGGCAGGGCTGAAGCATGAGACTCTAGCAAAGAATTATCCACTACTGCAAAGAAAAAATTGATGTTGGTTTTGAAACGCAAACTTCAAAACAACTTGAAAAGAGTACCAAGAAAAGGGCTCGTCCGGGATTTGAACCCGGGACCTCTCGCACCCAAAGCGAGAATCATACCCCTCGACCAACGAGCCCTCAAAATCCTCTTACCTCTCAAAAGCTAATACCGGCTCTAAGCCCGCAATGAAGATCATGCTGGTATCTTTATGATGCTTGGTCTGTGAATACGCATGAAAGTCAGTCTCAACTTACCCTTTCTCAAACGATAGCACTATCATTTACAAGTGTCTCCTTTTATTCCGTCCCAGCTTTGGACACGTCTTACAGGAAGTCAGCCCTTATTTATATATTTCTTCAGTGGCTGAAGCTTAATGAGAAAGAGTAACAAGTTGTTCATAACAACATAAGAAACACATTGTGCATTTTCTCTTAAATACTCCTTCACTTTGTGCCAAAAGAAATACCAAGGTGAATACCTAGGCCACAGATTCAAGCTAAAGATCTTCCTGCTGAATGCAAGGCGCAATAAAAACTGCATATCGCTGGACTAAAGCATTCCTTGCATAGCCTCTAACATCATAACATAACTGAGCTGCTAGCAGCAAGCTAACCAATACCTTTCTGAAATGAGAATGACATGTGCTTATCTGCTCAATCAGTGCTCAATCAGGCTCAATCAGGCGAGATTTAGAAAAGGTGGAAAGGGTCCAAGTGGATGCCCCTTCCTTTTTAGGGTGGGTCCTGCTGACTATCATAGGATTGCTTGTAAAAGTGGCCAGGGTCAGAGGAAAAGCTGCCAACACTTCTTAGCGTTCTCTATAGATGCAGCCATTTTCTGTGACTGTAATTTCGGCCTTTTCCCAGAAGTCTCTATTCTGCCTATGCAAATTAACAAAAGCAGTGCTTATTCCTCACTTGCTCAAATGTCCTTCCTGTCCAGAAAGCTCTGATTAAGCATGCTTATTTTCTTTTTCTGGGATATTTTAAATTGTTTCGCTGTCCAGTCTGTGGCAGTAGAAAGCTGCTTATGATGCCAGGTTTTGATGAATCCCCAAGGTACAAGTACAGAGGAATATATCAGTCTCTAGGATATGGAACTTTTAGCTAACACATCACAATATGTGATGCTTGCCAAGAAAACACTACATTCTGGAGCGCTGATGATCAGAACATTCTGCTCCTGAAGGATAGAAAAGACAGCTTGATTGAAATAAAGTCTGTTTATATTGACGCTCTCTCTCTCCCTATATATACATACATGCATACACACACACACACAGGTATGTCATGCATTTCTTCAGATTTGTTTCAACCATTTACCATTTATTGGAGAATCCCTACTTTTCAAGTGACTGCAAATGAAGTCATCTCTGGCACTTTTTGTGCAAAGTAAGAGACACACATGACACCTTTTTATAAAAGTCATCGGTTTCTTTGTTACTGTGTACTTTCAAAGCATGGGGCTTTCACACGTCAGGTAAACCTGATTACCACTACACAACAAAAGCAGATGCAGCTTTCTTATCTATGTCGTGATAGAACAGTTGTGAATTGAGTAGAAGAAGGGCCCTGATGTGATACTTATTACATGCAGCCTGTAAGATAGTCAAACATGCAGGCTAGGAAGGAAGATGCAAATATCAATGTATTAGAAAAACACCTAAAGGCGAGTGATATGCTTTCATTCATGCATGGCTAGGAAAAATCGCCATACTGTTGCAAACATTCTTACACCACCAACTGGAAATAAATGATTCTGACATTAAACGTAAAGGTGACAATGCATTTGTATCATCACCCTGAGAAGGATCATCTTGGAATTGAGCCGAGGGCCTCTGCACTCAAAGCCAGAAACACTCCACTAAAATAAGATTCCTGTTGGTGCCAACAATTCTCCATGTTAATGCTTGTTCTAGGTGAGCAGTGAACCGATTGCAGGGCTCTTTTGAAAGCAAGGTCTGAGAACCAACAGATACATCCACACGCCGATTACTTTAGTGTTTTGAGAGAATTCCCTTTCTTGGAACGAGATTGCATGAAATAATCTTCAGGGCTTGGACAATTCCATGGCAAAACGGCACCTATCAACATTGTAACCAACACAATATCACAACTGTTTCTGCCCGGTTTCGAACCGGGGACCTTTCGCGTGTGAGGCGAACGTGATAACCACTACACTACAGAAACAGATACCTACAGTTGATTTTTCTGTAATGAAACTGCTCCGAACTGGCTATTCCATGGGCCTCTGGCTTTAGATTTCTTTCATGCAACCTGCCCGACATCCCTAGCTGAACGCTCGTACATGCCATGCAAGACCAGATGTTTGGTATTAGCTCAGACTGGGCAGGGCTGAAGCATGAGACTCTAGCAAAGAATTATCCACTACTGCAAAGAAAAAATTGATGTTGGTTTTGAAACGCAAACTTCAAAACAACTTGAAAAGAGTACCAAGAAAAGGGCTCGTCCGGGATTTGAACCCGGGACCTCTCGCACCCAAAGCGAGAATCATACCCCTCGACCAACGAGCCCTCAAAATCCTCTTACCTCTCAAAAGCTAATACCGGCTCTAAGCCCGCAATGAAGATCATGCTGGTATCTTTATGATGCTTGGTCTGTGAATACGCATGAAAGTCAGTCTCAACTTACCCTTTCTCAAACGATAGCACTATCATTTACAAGTGTCTCCTTTTATTCCGTCCCAGCTTTGGACACGTCTTACAGGAAGTCAGCCCTTATTTATATATTTCTTCAGTGGCTGAAGCTTAATGAGAAAGAGTAACAAGTTGTTCATAACAACATAAGAAACACATTGTGCATTTTCTCTTAAATACTCCTTCACTTTGTGCCAAAAGAAATACCAAGGTGAATACCTAGGCCACAGATTCAAGCTAAAGATCTTCCTGCTGAATGCAAGGCGCAATAAAAACTGCATATCGCTGGACTAAAGCATTCCTTGCATAGCCTCTAACATCATAACATAACTGAGCTGCTAGCAGCAAGCTAACCAATACCTTTCTGAAATGAGAATGACATGTGCTTATCTGCTCAATCAGTGCTCAATCAGGCTCAATCAGGCGAGATTTAGAAAAGGTGGAAAGGGTCCAAGTGGATGCCCCTTCCTTTTTAGGGTGGGTCCTGCTGACTATCATAGGATTGCTTGTAAAAGTGGCCAGGGTCAGAGGAAAAGCTGCCAACACTTCTTAGCGTTCTCTATAGATGCAGCCATTTTCTGTGACTGTAATTTCGGCCTTTTCCCAGAAGTCTCTATTCTGCCTATGCAAATTAACAAAAGCAGTGCTTATTCCTCACTTGCTCAAATGTCCTTCCTGTCCAGAAAGCTCTGATTAAGCATGCTTATTTTCTTTTTCTGGGATATTTTAAATTGTTTCGCTGTCCAGTCTGTGGCAGTAGAAAGCTGCTTATGATGCCAGGTTTTGATGAATCCCCAAGGTACAAGTACAGAGGAATATATCAGTCTCTAGGATATGGAACTTTTAGCTAACACATCACA
Source organism: Triturus cristatus (assembly GCF_964204655.1). Classification (NCBI taxonomy): domain Eukaryota; kingdom Metazoa; phylum Chordata; class Amphibia; order Caudata; family Salamandridae; genus Triturus; species Triturus cristatus. The sequence continues at coordinate 735,725,837 of NC_140591.1, read as the reverse complement.
ATATGTGATGCTTGCCAAGAAAACACTACATTCTGGAGCGCTGATGATCAGAACATTCTGCTCCTGAAGGATAGAAAAGACAGCTTGATTGAAATAAAGTCTGTTTATATTGACGCTCTCTCTCTCCCTATATATACATACATGCATACACACACACACACAGGTATGTCATGCATTTCTTCAGATTTGTTTCAACCATTTACCATTTATTGGAGAATCCCTACTTTTCAAGTGACTGCAAATGAAGTCATCTCTGGCACTTTTTGTGCAAAGTAAGAGACACACATGACACCTTTTTATAAAAGTCATCGGTTTCTTTGTTACTGTGTACTTTCAAAGCATGGGGCTTTCACACGTCAGGTAAACCTGATTACCACTACACAACAAAAGCAGATGCAGCTTTCTTATCTATGTCGTGATAGAACAGTTGTGAATTGAGTAGAAGAAGGGCCCTGATGTGATACTTATTACATGCAGCCTGTAAGATAGTCAAACATGCAGGCTAGGAAGGAAGATGCAAATATCAATGTATTAGAAAAACACCTAAAGGCGAGTGATATGCTTTCATTCATGCATGGCTAGGAAAAATCGCCATACTGTTGCAAACATTCTTACACCACCAACTGGAAATAAATGATTCTGACATTAAACGTAAAGGTGACAATGCATTTGTATCATCACCCTGAGAAGGATCATCTTGGAATTGAGCCGAGGGCCTCTGCACTCAAAGCCAGAAACACTCCACTAAAATAAGATTCCTGTTGGTGCCAACAATTCTCCATGTTAATGCTTGTTCTAGGTGAGCAGTGAACCGATTGCAGGGCTCTTTTGAAAGCAAGGTCTGAGAACCAACAGATACATCCACACGCCGATTACTTTAGTGTTTTGAGAGAATTCCCTTTCTTGGAACGAGATTGCATGAAATAATCTTCAGGGCTTGGACAATTCCATGGCAAAACGGCACCTATCAACATTGTAGCCAACACAATATAACAACTGTTTCTGCCCGGTTTCGAACCGGGGACCTTTCGCGTGTGAGGCGAACGTGATAACCACTACACTACAGAAACAGATACCTACAGTTGATTTTTCTGTAATGAAACTGCTCCGAACTGGCTATTCCATGGGCCTCTGGCTTTAGATTTCTTTCATGCAACCTGCCCGACATCCCTAGCTGAACGCTCGTACATGCCATGCAAGACCAGATGTTTGGTATTAGCTCAGACTGGGCAGGGCTGAAGCATGAGACTCTAGCAAAGAATTATCCACTACTGCAAAGAAAAAATTGATGTTGGTTTTGAAACGCAAACTTCAAAACAACTTGAAAAGAGTACCAAGAAAAGGGCTCGTCCGGGATTTGAACCCGGGACCTCTCGCACCCAAAGCGAGAATCATACCCCTAGACCAACGAGCCCTCAAAATCCTCTTACCTCTCAAAAGCTAATACCGGCTCTAAGCCCGCAATGAAGATCATGCTGGTATCTTTATGATGCTTGGTCTGTGAATACGCATGAAAGTCAGTCTCAACTTACCCTTTCTCAAACGATAGCACTATCATTTACAAGTGTCTCCTTTTATTCCGTCCCAGCTTTGGACACGTCTTACAGGAAGTCAGCCCTTATTTATATATTTCTTCAGTGGCTGAAGCTTAATGAGAAAGAGTAACAAGTTGTTCATAACAACATAAGAAACACATTGTGCATTTTCTCTTAAATACTCCTTCACTTTGTGCCAAAAGAAATACCAAGGTGAATACCTAGGCCACAGATTCAAGCTAAAGATCTTCCTGCTGAATGCAAGGCGCATTAAAAACTGCATATCGCTGGACTAAAGCATTCCTTGCATAGCCTCTAACATCATAACATAACTGAGCTGCTAGCAGCAAGCTAACCAATACCTTTCTGAAATGAGAATGACATGTGCTTATCTGCTCAATCAGTGCTCAATCAGGCTCGATCAGGCGAGATTTAGAAAAGGTGGAAAGGGTCCAAGTGGATGCCCCTTCCTTTTTAGGGTGGGTCCTGCTGACTATCATAGGATTGCTTGTAAAAGTGGCCAGGGTCAGAGGAAAAGCTGCCAACACTTCTTAGCGTTCTCTATAGATGCAGCCATTTTCTGTGACTGTAATTTCGGCCTTTTCCCAGAAGTCTCTATTCTGCCTATGCAAATTAACAAAAGCAGTGCTTATTCCTCACTTGCTCAAATGTCCTTCCTGTCCAGAAAGCTCTGATTAAGCATGCTTATTTTCTTTTTCTGGGATATTTTAAATTGTTTCGCTGTCCAGTCTGTGGCAGTAGAAAGCTGCTTATGATGCCAGGTTTTGATGAATCCCCAAGGTACAAGTACAGAGGAATATATCAGTCTCTAGGATATGGAACTTTTAGCTAACACATCACAATATGTGATGCTTGCCAAGAAAACACTACATTCTGGAGCGCTGATGATCAGAACATTCTGCTCCTGAAGGATAGAAAAGACAGCTTGATTGAAATAAAGTCTGTTTATATTGACGCTCTCTCTCTCCCTATATATACATACATGCATACACACACACACACAGGTATGTCATGCATTTCTTCAGATTTGTTTCAACCATTTACCATTTATTGGAGAATCCCTACTTTTCAAGTGACTGCAAATGAAGTCATCTCTGGCACTTTTTGTGCAAAGTAAGAGACACACATGACACCTTTTTATAAAAGTCATCGGTTTCTTTGTTACTGTGTACTTTCAAAGCATGGGGCTTTCACACGTCAGGTAAACCTGATTACCACTACACAACAAAAGCAGATGCAGCTTTCTTATCTATGTCGTGATAGAACAGTTGTGAATTGAGTAGAAGAAGGGCCCTGATGTGATACTTATTACATGCAGCCTGTAAGATAGTCAAACATGCAGGCTAGGAAGGAAGATGCAAATATCAATGTATTAGAAAAACACCTAAAGGCGAGTGATATGCTTTCATTCATGCATGGCTAGGAAAAATCGCCATACTGTTGCAAACATTCTTACACCACCAACTGGAAATAAATGATTCTGACATTAAACGTAAAGGTGACAATGCATTTGTATCATCACCCTGAGAAGGATCATCTTGGAATTGAGCCGAGGGCCTCTGCACTCAAAGCCAGAAACACTCCACTAAAATAAGATTCCTGTTGGTGCCAACAATTCTCCATGTTAATGCTTGTTCTAGGTGAGCAGTGAACCGATTGCAGGGCTCTTTTGAAAGCAAGGTCTGAGAACCAACAGATACATCCACACGCCGATTACTTTAGTGTTTTGAGAGAATTCCCTTTCTTGGAACGAGATTGCATGAAATAATCTTCAGGGCTTGGACAATTCCATGGCAAAACGGCACCTATCAACATTGTAGCCAACACAATATAACAACTGTTTCTGCCCGGTTTCGAACCGGGGACCTTTCGCGTGTGAGGCGAACGTGATAACCACTACACTACAGAAACAGATACCTACAGTTGATTTTTCTGTAATGAAACTGCTCCGAACTGGCTATTCCATGGGCCTCTGGCTTTAGATTTCTTTCATGCAACCTGCCCGACATCCCTAGCTGAACGCTCGTACATGCCATGCAAGACCAGATGTTTGGTATTAGCTCAGACTGGGCAGGGCTGAAGCATGAGACTCTAGCAAAGAATTATCCACTACTGCAAAGAAAAAATTGATGTTGGTTTTGAAACGCAAACTTCAAAACAACTTGAAAAGAGTACCAAGAAAAGGGCTCGTCCGGGATTTGAACCCGGGACCACTCGCACCCAAAGCGAGAATCATACCCCTAGACCAACGAGCCCTCAAAATCCTCTTACCTCTCAAAAGCTAATACCGGCTCTAAGCCCGCAATGAAGATCATGCTGGTATCTTTATGATGCTTGGTCTGTGAATACGCATGAAAGTCAGTCTCAACTTACCCTTTCTCAAACGATAGCACTATCATTTACAAGTGTCTCCTTTTATTCCGTCCCAGCTTTGGACACGTCTTACAGGAAGTCAGCCCTTATTTATATATTTCTTCAGTGGCTGAAGCTTAATGAGAAAGAGTAACAAGTTGTTCATAACAACATAAGAAACACATTGTGCATTTTCTCTTAAATACTCCTTCACTTTGTGCCAAAAGAAATACCAAGGTGAATACCTAGGCCACAGATTCAAGCTAAAGATCTTCCTGCTGAATGCAAGGCGCATTAAAAACTGCATATCGCTGGACTAAAGCATTCCTTGCATAGCCTCTAACATCATAACATAACTGAGCTGCTAGCAGCAAGCTAACCAATACCTTTCTGAAATGAGAATGACATGTGCTTATCTGCTCAATCAGTGCTCAATCAGGCTCGATCAGGCGAGATTTAGAAAAGGTGGAAAGGGTCCAAGTGGATGCCCCTTCCTTTTTAGGGTGGGTCCTGCTGACTATCATAGGATTGCTTGTAAAAGTGGCCAGGGTCAGAGGAAAAGCTGCCAACACTTCTTAGCGTTCTCTATAGATGCAGCCATTTTCTGTGACTGTAATTTCGGCCTTTTCCCAGAAGTCTCTATTCTGCCTATGCAAATTAACAAAAGCAGTGCTTATTCCTCACTTGCTCAAATGTCCTTCCTGTCCAGAAAGCTCTGATTAAGCATGCTTATTTTCTTTTTCTGGGATATTTTAAATTGTTTCGCTGTCCAGTCTGTGGCAGTAGAAAGCTGCTTATGATGCCAGGTTTTGATGAATCCCCAAGGTACAAGTACAGAGGAATATATCAGTCTCTAGGATATGGAACTTTTAGCTAACACATCACAATATGTGATGCTTGCCAAGAAAACACTACATTCTGGAGCGCTGATGATCAGAACATTCTGCTCCTGAAGGATAGAAAAGACAGCTTGATTGAAATAAAGTCTGTTTATATTGACGCTCTCTCTCTCCCTATATATACATACATGCATACACACACACACACAGGTATGTCATGCATTTCTTCAGATTTGTTTCAACCATTTACCATTTATTGGAGAATCCCTACTTTTCAAGTGACTGCAAATGAAGTCATCTCTGGCACTTTTTGTGCAAAGTAAGAGACACACATGACACCTTTTTATAAAAGTCATCGGTTTCTTTGTTACTGTGTACTTTCAAAGCATGGGGCTTTCACACGTCAGGTAAACCTGATTACCACTACACAACAAAAGCAGATGCAGCTTTCTTATCTATGTCGTGATAGAACAGTTGTGAATTGAGTAGAAGAAGGGCCCTGATGTGATACTTATTACATGCAGCCTGTAAGATAGTCAAACATGCAGGCTAGGAAGGAAGATGCAAATATCAATGTATTAGAAAAACACCTAAAGGCGAGTGATATGCTTTCATTCATGCATGGCTAGGAAAAATCGCCATACTGTTGCAAACATTCTTACACCACCAACTGGAAATAAATGATTCTGACATTAAACGTAAAGGTGACAATGCATTTGTATCATCACCCTGAGAAGGATCATCTTGGAATTGAGCCGAGGGCCTCTGCACTCAAAGCCAGAAACACTCCACTAAAATAAGATTCCTGTTGGTGCCAACAATTCTCCATGTTAATGCTTGTTCTAGGTGAGCAGTGAACCGATTGCAGGGCTCTTTTGAAAGCAAGGTCTGAGAACCAACAGATACATCCACACGCCGATTACTTTAGTGTTTTGAGAGAATTCCCTTTCTTGGAACGAGATTGCATGAAATAATCTTCAGGGCTTGGACAATTCCATGGCAAAACGGCACCTATCAACATTGTAGCCAACACAATATAACAACTGTTTCTGCCCGGTTTCGAACCGGGGACCTTTCGCGTGTGAGGCGAACGTGATAACCACTACACTACAGAAACAGATACCTACAGTTGATTTTTCTGTAATGAAACTGCTCCGAACTGGCTATTCCATGGGCCTCTGGCTTTAGATTTCTTTCATGCAACCTGCCCGACATCCCTAGCTGAACGCTCGTACATGCCATGCAAGACCAGATGTTTGGTATTAGCTCAGACTGGGCAGGGCTGAAGCATGAGACTCTAGCAAAGAATTATCCACTACTGCAAAGAAAAAATTGATGTTGGTTTTGAAACGCAAACTTCAAAACAACTTGAAAAGAGTACCAAGAAAAGGGCTCGTCCGGGATTTGAACCCGGGACCTCTCGCACCCAAAGCGAGAATCATACCCCTAGACCAACGAGCCCTCAAAATCCTCTTACCTCTCAAAAGCTAATACCGGCTCTAAGCCCGCAATGAAGATCATGCTGGTATCTTTATGATGCTTGGTCTGTGAATACGCATGAAAGTCAGTCTCAACTTACCCTTTCTCAAACGATAGCACTATCATTTACAAGTGTCTCCTTTTATTCCGTCCCAGCTTTGGACACGTCTTACAGGAAGTCAGCCCTTATTTATATATTTCTTCAGTGGCTGAAGCTTAATGAGAAAGAGTAACAAGTTGTTCATAACAACATAAGAAACACATTGTGCATTTTCTCTTAAATACTCCTTCACTTTGTGCCAAAAGAAATACCAAGGTGAATACCTAGGCCACAGATTCAAGCTAAAGATCTTCCTGCTGAATGCAAGGCGCATTAAAAACTGCATATCGCTGGACTAAAGCATTCCTTGCATAGCCTCTAACATCATAACATAACTGAGCTGCTAGCAGCAAGCTAACCAATACCTTTCTGAAATGAGAATGACATGTGCTTATCTGCTCAATCAGTGCTCAATCAGGCTCGATCAGGCGAGATTTAGAAAAGGTGGAAAGGGTCCAAGTGGATGCCCCTTCCTTTTTAGGGTGGGTCCTGCTGACTATCATAGGATTGCTTGTAAAAGTGGCCAGGGTCAGAGGAAAAGCTGCCAACACTTCTTAGCGTTCTCTATAGATGCAGCCATTTTCTGTGACTGTAATTTCGGCCTTTTCCCAGAAGTCTCTATTCTGCCTATGCAAATTAACAAAAGCAGTGCTTATTCCTCACTTGCTCAAATGTCCTTCCTGTCCAGAAAGCTCTGATTAAGCATGCTTATTTTCTTTTTCTGGGATATTTTAAATTGTTTCGCTGTCCAGTCTGTGGCAGTAGAAAGCTGCTTATGATGCCAGGTTTTGATGAATCCCCAAGGTACAAGTACAGAGGAATATATCAGTCTCTAGGATATGGAACTTTTAGCTAACACATCACAATATGTGATGCTTGCCAAGAAAACACTACATTCTGGAGCGCTGATGATCAGAACATTCTGCTCCTGAAGGATAGAAAAGACAGCTTGATTGAAATAAAGTCTGTTTATATTGACGCTCTCTCTCTCCCTATATATACATACATGCATACACACACACACACAGGTATGTCATGCATTTCTTCAGATTTGTTTCAACCATTTACCATTTATTGGAGAATCCCTACTTTTCAAGTGACTGCAAATGAAGTCATCTCTGGCACTTTTTGTGCAAAGTAAGAGACACACATGACACCTTTTTATAAAAGTCATCGGTTTCTTTGTTACTGTGTACTTTCAAAGCATGGGGCTTTCACACGTCAGGTAAACCTGATTACCACTACACAACAAAAGCAGATGCAGCTTTCTTATCTATGTCGTGATAGAACAGTTGTGAATTGAGTAGAAGAAGGGCCCTGATGTGATACTTATTACATGCAGCCTGTAAGATAGTCAAACATGCAGGCTAGGAAGGAAGATGCAAATATCAATGTATTAGAAAAACACCTAAAGGCGAGTGATATGCTTTCATTCATGCATGGCTAGGAAAAATCGCCATACTGTTGCAAACATTCTTACACCACCAACTGGAAATAAATGATTCTGACATTAAACGTAAAGGTGACAATGCATTTGTATCATCACCCTGAGAAGGATCATCTTGGAATTGAGCCGAGGGCCTCTGCACTCAAAGCCAGAAACACTCCACTAAAATAAGATTCCTGTTGGTGCCAACAATTCTCCATGTTAATGCTTGTTCTAGGTGAGCAGTGAACCGATTGCAGGGCTCTTTTGAAAGCAAGGTCTGAGAACCAACAGATACATCCACACGCCGATTACTTTAGTGTTTTGAGAGAATTCCCTTTCTTGGAACGAGATTGCATGAAATAATCTTCAGGGCTTGGACAATTCCATGGCAAAACGGCACCTATCAACATTGTAGCCAACACAATATAACAACTGTTTCTGCCCGGTTTCGAACCGGGGACCTTTCGCGTGTGAGGCGAACGTGATAACCACTACACTACAGAAACAGATACCTACAGTTGATTTTTCTGTAATGAAACTGCTCCGAACTGGCTATTCCATGGGCCTCTGGCTTTAGATTTCTTTCATGCAACCTGCCCGACATCCCTAGCTGAACGCTCGTACATGCCATGCAAGACCAGATGTTTGGTATTAGCTCAGACTGGGCAGGGCTGAAGCATGAGACTCTAGCAAAGAATTATCCACTACTGCAAAGAAAAAATTGATGTTGGTTTTGAAACGCAAACTTCAAAACAACTTGAAAAGAGTACCAAGAAAAGGGCTCGTCCGGGATTTGAACCCGGGACCTCTCGCACCCAAAGCGAGAATCATACCCCTAGACCAACGAGCCCTCAAAATCCTCTTACCTCTCAAAAGCTAATACCGGCTCTAAGCCCGCAATGAAGATCATGCTGGTATCTTTATGATGCTTGGTCTGTGAATACGCATGAAAGTCAGTCTCAACTTACCCTTTCTCAAACGATAGCACTATCATTTACAAGTGTCTCCTTTTATTCCGTCCCAGCTTTGGACACGTCTTACAGGAAGTCAGCCCTTATTTATATATTTCTTCAGTGGCTGAAGCTTAATGAGAAAGAGTAACAAGTTGTTCATAACAACATAAGAAACACATTGTGCATTTTCTCTTAAATACTCCTTCACTTTGTGCCAAAAGAAATACCAAGGTGAATACCTAGGCCACAGATTCAAGCTAAAGATCTTCCTGCTGAATGCAAGGCGCATTAAAAACTGCATATCGCTGGACTAAAGCATTCCTTGCATAGCCTCTAACATCATAACATAACTGAGCTGCTAGCAGCAAGCTAACCAATACCTTTCTGAAATGAGAATGACATGTGCTTATCTGCTCAATCAGTGCTCAATCAGGCTCGATCAGGCGAGATTTAGAAAAGGTGGAAAGGGTCCAAGTGGATGCCCCTTCCTTTTTAGGGTGGGTCCTGCTGACTATCATAGGATTGCTTGTAAAAGTGGCCAGGGTCAGAGGAAAAGCTGCCAACACTTCTTAGCGTTCTCTATAGATGCAGCCATTTTCTGTGACTGTAATTTCGGCCTTTTCCCAGAAGTCTCTATTCTGCCTATGCAAATTAACAAAAGCAGTGCTTATTCCTCACTTGCTCAAATGTCCTTCCTGTCCAGAAAGCTCTGATTAAGCATGCTTATTTTCTTTTTCTGGGATATTTTAAATTGTTTCGCTGTCCAGTCTGTGGCAGTAGAAAGCTGCTTATGATGCCAGGTTTTGATGAATCCCCAAGGTACAAGTACAGAGGAATATATCAGTCTCTAGGATATGGAACTTTTAGCTAACACATCACAATATGTGATGCTTGCCAAGAAAACACTACATTCTGGAGCGCTGATGATCAGAACATTCTGCTCCTGAAGGATAGAAAAGACAGCTTGATTGAAATAAAGTCTGTTTATATTGACGCTCTCTCTCTCCCTATATATACATACATGCATACACACACACACACAGGTATGTCATGCATTTCTTCAGATTTGTTTCAACCATTTACCATTTATTGGAGAATCCCTACTTTTCAAGTGACTGCAAATGAAGTCATCTCTGGCACTTTTTGTGCAAAGTAAGAGACACACATGACACCTTTTTATAAAAGTCATCGGTTTCTTTGTTACTGTGTACTTTCAAAGCATGGGGCTTTCACACGTCAGGTAAACCTGATTACCACTACACAACAAAAGCAGATGCAGCTTTCTTATCTATGTCGTGATAGAACAGTTGTGAATTGAGTAGAAGAAGGGCCCTGATGTGATACTTATTACATGCAGCCTGTAAGATAGTCAAACATGCAGGCTAGGAAGGAAGATGCAAATATCAATGTATTAGAAAAACACCTAAAGGCGAGTGATATGCTTTCATTCATGCATGGCTAGGAAAAATCGCCATACTGTTGCAAACATTCTTACACCACCAACTGGAAATAAATGATTCTGACATTAAACGTAAAGGTGACAATGCATTTGTATCATCACCCTGAGAAGGATCATCTTGGAATTGAGCCGAGGGCCTCTGCACTCAAAGCCAGAAACACTCCACTAAAATAAGATTCCTGTTGGTGCCAACAATTCTCCATGTTAATGCTTGTTCTAGGTGAGCAGTGAACCGATTGCAGGGCTCTTTTGAAAGCAAGGTCTGAGAACCAACAGATACATCCACACGCCGATTACTTTAGTGTTTTGAGAGAATTCCCTTTCTTGGAACGAGATTGCATGAAATAATCTTCAGGGCTTGGACAATTCCATGGCAAAACGGCACCTATCAACATTGTAGCCAACACAATATAACAACTGTTTCTGCCCGGTTTCGAACCGGGGACCTTTCGCGTGTGAGGCGAACGTGATAACCACTACACTACAGAAACAGATACCTACAGTTGATTTTTCTGTAATGAAACTGCTCCGAACTGGCTATTCCATGGGCCTCTGGCTTTAGATTTCTTTCATGCAACCTGCCCGACATCCCTAGCTGAACGCTCGTACATGCCATGCAAGACCAGATGTTTGGTATTAGCTCAGACTGGGCAGGGCTGAAGCATGAGACTCTAGCAAAGAATTATCCACTACTGCAAAGAAAAAATTGATGTTGGTTTTGAAACGCAAACTTCAAAACAACTTGAAAAGAGTACCAAGAAAAGGGCTCGTCCGGGATTTGAACCCGGGACCTCTCGCACCCAAAGCGAGAATCATACCCCTCGACCAACGAGCCCTCAAAATCCTCTTACCTCTCAAAAGCTAATACCGGCTCTAAGCCCGCAATGAAGATCATGCTGGTATCTTTATGATGCTTGGTCTGTGAATACGCATGAAAGTCAGTCTCAACTTACCCTTTCTCAAACGATAGCACTATCATTTACAAGTGTCTCCTTTTATTCCGTCCCAGCTTTGGACACGTCTTACAGGAAGTCAGCCCTTATTTATATATTTCTTCAGTGGCTGAAGCTTAATGAGAAAGAGTAACAAGTTGTTCATAACAACATAAGAAACACATTGTGCATTTTCTCTTAAATACTCCTTCACTTTGTGCCAAAAGAAATACCAAGGTGAATACCTAGGCCACAGATTCAAGCTAAAGATCTTCCTGCTGAATGCAAGGCGCAATAAAAACTGCATATCGCTGGACTAAAGCATTCCTTGCATAGCCTCTAACATCATAACATAACTGAGCTGCTAGCAGCAAGCTAACCAATACCTTTCTGAAATGAGAATGACATGTGCTTATCTGCTCAATCAGTGCTCAATCAGGCTCAATCAGGCGAGATTTAGAAAAGGTGGAAAGGGTCCAAGTGGATGCCCCTTCCTTTTTAGGGTGGGTCCTGCTGACTATCATAGGATTGCTTGTAAAAGTGGCCAGGGTCAGAGGAAAAGCTGCCAACACTTCTTAGCGTTCTCTATAGATGCAGCCATTTTCTGTGACTGTAATTTCGGCCTTTTCCCAGAAGTCTCTATTCTGCCTATGCAAATTAACAAAAGCAGTGCTTATTCCTCACTTGCTCAAATGTCCTTCCTGTCCAGAAAGCTCTGATTAAGCATGCTTATTTTCTTTTTCTGGGATATTTTAAATTGTTTCGCTGTCCAGTCTGTGGCAGTAGAAAGCTGCTTATGATGCCAGGTTTTGATGAATCCCCAAGGTACAAGTACAGAGGAATATATCAGTCTCTAGGATATGGAACTTTTAGCTAACACATCACAATATGTGATGCTTGCCAAGAAAACACTACATTCTGGAGCGCTGATGATCAGAACATTCTGCTCCTGAAGGATAGAAAAGACAGCTTGATTGAAATAAAGTCTGTTTATATTGACGCTCTCTCTCTCCCTATATATACATACATGCATACACACACACACACAGGTATGTCATGCATTTCTTCAGATTTGTTTCAACCATTTACCATTTATTGGAGAATCCCTACTTTTCAAGTGACTGCAAATGAAGTCATCTCTGGCACTTTTTGTGCAAAGTAAGAGACACACATGACACCTTTTTATAAAAGTCATCGGTTTCTTTGTTACTGTGTACTTTCAAAGCATGGGGCTTTCACACGTCAGGTAAACCTGATTACCACTACACAACAAAAGCAGATGCAGCTTTCTTATCTATGTCGTGATAGAACAGTTGTGAATTGAGTAGAAGAAGGGCCCTGATGTGATACTTATTACATGCAGCCTGTAAGATAGTCAAACATGCAGGCTAGGAAGGAAGATGCAAATATCAATGTATTAGAAAAACACCTAAAGGCGAGTGATATGCTTTCATTCATGCATGGCTAGGAAAAATCGCCATACTGTTGCAAACATTCTTACACCACCAACTGGAAATAAATGATTCTGACATTAAACGTAAAGGTGACAATGCATTTGTATCATCACCCTGAGAAGGATCATCTTGGAATTGAGCCGAGGGCCTCTGCACTCAAAGCCAGAAACACTCCACTAAAATAAGATTCCTGTTGGTGCCAACAATTCTCCATGTTAATGCTTGTTCTAGGTGAGCAGTGAACCGATTGCAGGGCTCTTTTGAAAGCAAGGTCTGAGAACCAACAGATACATCCACACGCCGATTACTTTAGTGTTTTGAGAGAATTCCCTTTCTTGGAACGAGATTGCATGAAATAATCTTCAGGGCTTGGACAATTCCATGGCAAAACGGCACCTATCAACATTGTAGCCAACACAATATAACAACTGTTTCTGCCCGGTTTCGAACCGGGGACCTTTCGCGTGTGAGGCGAACGTGATAACCACTACACTACAGAAACAGATACCTACAGTTGATTTTTCTGTAATGAAACTGCTCCGAACTGGCTATTCCATGGGCCTCTGGCTTTAGATTTCTTTCATGCAACCTGCCCGACATCCCTAGCTGAACGCTCGTACATGCCATGCAAGACCAGATGTTTGGTATTAGCTCAGACTGGGCAGGGCTGAAGCATGAGACTCTAGCAAAGAATTATCCACTACTGCAAAGAAAAAATTGATGTTGGTTTTGAAACGCAAACTTCAAAACAACTTGAAAAGAGTACCAAGAAAAGGGCTCGTCCGGGATTTGAACCCGGGACCTCTCGCACCCAAAGCGAGAATCATACCCCTAGACCAACGAGCCCTCAAAATCCTCTTACCTCTCAAAAGCTAATACCGGCTCTAAGCCCGCAATGAAGATCATGCTGGTATCTTTATGATGCTTGGTCTGTGAATACGCATGAAAGTCAGTCTCAACTTACCCTTTCTCAAACGATAGCACTATCATTTACAAGTGTCTCCTTTTATTCCGTCCCAGCTTTGGACACGTCTTACAGGAAGTCAGCCCTTATTTATATATTTCTTCAGTGGCTGAAGCTTAATGAGAAAGAGTAACAAGTTGTTCATAACAACATAAGAAACACATTGTGCATTTTCTCTTAAATACTCCTTCACTTTGTGCCAAAAGAAATACCAAGGTGAATACCTAGGCCACAGATTCAAGCTAAAGATCTTCCTGCTGAATGCAAGGCGCATTAAAAACTGCATATCGCTGGACTAAAGCATTCCTTGCATAGCCTCTAACATCATAACATAACTGAGCTGCTAGCAGCAAGCTAACCAATACCTTTCTGAAATGAGAATGACATGTGCTTATCTGCTCAATCAGTGCTCAATCAGGCTCGATCAGGCGAGATTTAGAAAAGGTGGAAAGGGTCCAAGTGGATGCCCCTTCCTTTTTAGGGTGGGTCCTGCTGACTATCATAGGATTGCTTGTAAAAGTGGCCAGGGTCAGAGGAAAAGCTGCCAACACTTCTTAGCGTTCTCTATAGATGCAGCCATTTTCTGTGACTGTAATTTCGGCCTTTTCCCAGAAGTCTCTATTCTGCCTATGCAAATTAACAAAAGCAGTGCTTATTCCTCACTTGCTCAAATGTCCTTCCTGTCCAGAAAGCTCTGATTAAGCATGCTTATTTTCTTTTTCTGGGATATTTTAAATTGTTTCGCTGTCCAGTCTGTGGCAGTAGAAAGCTGCTTATGATGCCAGGTTTTGATGAATCCCCAAGGTACAAGTACAGAGGAATATATCAGTCTCTAGGATATGGAACTTTTAGCTAACACATCACAATATGTGATGCTTGCCAAGAAAACACTACATTCTGGAGCGCTGATGATCAGAACATTCTGCTCCTGAAGGATAGAAAAGACAGCTTGATTGAAATAAAGTCTGTTTATATTGACGCTCTCTCTCTCCCTATATATACATACATGCATACACACACACACACAGGTATGTCATGCATTTCTTCAGATTTGTTTCAACCATTTACCATTTATTGGAGAATCCCTACTTTTCAAGTGACTGCAAATGAAGTCATCTCTGGCACTTTTTGTGCAAAGTAAGAGACACACATGACACCTTTTTATAAAAGTCATCGGTTTCTTTGTTACTGTGTACTTTCAAAGCATGGGGCTTTCACACGTCAGGTAAACCTGATTACCACTACACAACAAAAGCAGATGCAGCTTTCTTATCTATGTCGTGATAGAACAGTTGTGAATTGAGTAGAAGAAGGGCCCTGATGTGATACTTATTACATGCAGCCTGTAAGATAGTCAAACATGCAGGCTAGGAAGGAAGATGCAAATATCAATGTATTAGAAAAACACCTAAAGGCGAGTGATATGCTTTCATTCATGCATGGCTAGGAAAAATCGCCATACTGTTGCAAACATTCTTACACCACCAACTGGAAATAAATGATTCTGACATTAAACGTAAAGGTGACAATGCATTTGTATCATCACCCTGAGAAGGATCATCTTGGAATTGAGCCGAGGGCCTCTGCACTCAAAGCCAGAAACACTCCACTAAAATAAGATTCCTGTTGGTGCCAACAATTCTCCATGTTAATGCTTGTTCTAGGTGAGCAGTGAACCGATTGCAGGGCTCTTTTGAAAGCAAGGTCTGAGAACCAACAGATACATCCACACGCCGATTACTTTAGTGTTTTGAGAGAATTCCCTTTCTTGGAACGAGATTGCATGAAATAATCTTCAGGGCTTGGACAATTCCATGGCAAAACGGCACCTATCAACATTGTAGCCAACACAATATAACAACTGTTTCTGCCCGGTTTCGAACCGGGGACCTTTCGCGTGTGAGGCGAACGTGATAACCACTACACTACAGAAACAGATACCTACAGTTGATTTTTCTGTAATGAAACTGCTCCGAACTGGCTATTCCATGGGCCTCTGGCTTTAGATTTCTTTCATGCAACCTGCCCGACATCCCTAGCTGAACGCTCGTACATGCCATGCAAGACCAGATGTTTGGTATTAGCTCAGACTGGGCAGGGCTGAAGCATGAGACTCTAGCAAAGAATTATCCACTACTGCAAAGAAAAAATTGATGTTGGTTTTGAAACGCAAACTACAAAACAACTTGAAAAGAGTACCAAGAAAAGGGCTCGTCCGGGATTTGAACCCGGGACCTCTCGCACCCAAAGCGAGAATCATACCCCTAGACCAACGAGCCCTCAAAATCCTCTTACCTCTCAAAAGCTAATACCGGCTCTAAGCCCGCAATGAAGATCATGCTGGTATCTTTATGATGCTTGGTCTGTGAATACGCATGAAAGTCAGTCTCAACTTACCCTTTCTCAAACGATAGCACTATCATTTACAAGTGTCTCCTTTTATTCCGTCCCAGCTTTGGACACGTCTTACAGGAAGTCAGCCCTTATTTATATATTTCTTCAGTGGCTGAAGCTTAATGAGAAAGAGTAACAAGTTGTTCATAACAACATAAGAAACACATTGTGCATTTTCTCTTAAATACTCCTTCACTTTGTGCCAAAAGAAATACCAAGGTGAATACCTAGGCCACAGATTCAAGCTAAAGATCTTCCTGCTGAATGCAAGGCGCATTAAAAACTGCATATCGCTGGACTAAAGCATTCCTTGCATAGCCTCTAACATCATAACATAACTGAGCTGCTAGCAGCAAGCTAACCAATACCTTTCTGAAATGAGAATGACATGTGCTTATCTGCTCAATCAGTGCTCAATCAGGCTCGATCAGGCGAGATTTAGAAAAGGTGGAAAGGGTCCAAGTGGATGCCCCTTCCTTTTTAGGGTGGGTCCTGCTGACTATCATAGGATTGCTTGTAAAAGTGGCCAGGGTCAGAGGAAAAGCTGCCAACACTTCTTAGCGTTCTCTATAGATGCAGCCATTTTCTGTGACTGTAATTTCGGCCTTTTCCCAGAAGTCTCTATTCTGCCTATGCAAATTAACAAAAGCAGTGCTTATTCCTCACTTGCTCAAATGTCCTTCCTGTCCAGAAAGCTCTGATTAAGCATGCTTATTTTCTTTTTCTGGGATATTTTAAATTGTTTCGCTGTCCAGTCTGTGGCAGTAGAAAGCTGCTTATGATGCCAGGTTTTGATGAATCCCCAAGGTACAAGTACAGAGGAATATATCAGTCTCTAGGATATGGAACTTTTAGCTAACACATCACAATATGTGATGCTTGCCAAGAAAACACTACATTCTGGAGCGCTGATGATCAGAACATTCTGCTCCTGAAGGATAGAAAAGACAGCTTGATTGAAATAAAGTCTGTTTATATTGACGCTCTCTCTCTCCCTATATATACATACATGCATACACACACACACACAGGTATGTCATGCATTTCTTCAGATTTGTTTCAACCATTTACCATTTATTGGAGAATCCCTACTTTTCAAGTGACTGCAAATGAAGTCATCTCTGGCACTTTTTGTGCAAAGTAAGAGACACACATGACACCTTTTTATAAAAGTCATCGGTTTCTTTGTTACTGTGTACTTTCAAAGCATGGGGCTTTCACACGTCAGGTAAACCTGATTACCACTACACAACAAAAGCAGATGCAGCTTTCTTATCTATGTCGTGATAGAACAGTTGTGAATTGAGTAGAAGAAGGGCCCTGATGTGATACTTATTACATGCAGCCTGTAAGATAGTCAAACATGCAGGCTAGGAAGGAAGATGCAAATATCAATGTATTAGAAAAACACCTAAAGGCGAGTGATATGCTTTCATTCATGCATGGCTAGGAAAAATCGCCATACTGTTGCAAACATTCTTACACCACCAACTGGAAATAAATGATTCTGACATTAAACGTAAAGGTGACAATGCATTTGTATCATCACCCTGAGAAGGATCATCTTGGAATTGAGCCGAGGGCCTCTGCACTCAAAGCCAGAAACACTCCACTAAAATAAGATTCCTGTTGGTGCCAACAATTCTCCATGTTAATGCTTGTTCTAGGTGAGCAGTGAACCGATTGCAGGGCTCTTTTGAAAGCAAGGTCTGAGAACCAACAGATACATCCACACGCCGATTACTTTAGTGTTTTGAGAGAATTCCCTTTCTTGGAACGAGATTGCATGAAATAATCTTCAGGGCTTGGACAATTCCATGGCAAAACGGCACCTATCAACATTGTAGCCAACACAATATAACAACTGTTTCTGCCCGGTTTCGAACCGGGGACCTTTCGCGTGTGAGGCGAACGTGATAACCACTACACTACAGAAACAGATACCTACAGTTGATTTTTCTGTAATGAAACTGCTCCGAACTGGCTATTCCATGGGCCTCTGGCTTTAGATTTCTTTCATGCAACCTGCCCGACATCCCTAGCTGAACGCTCGTACATGCCATGCAAGACCAGATGTTTGGTATTAGCTCAGACTGGGCAGGGCTGAAGCATGAGACTCTAGCAAAGAATTATCCACTACTGCAAAGAAAAAATTGATGTTGGTTTTGAAACGCAAACTTCAAAACAACTTGAAAAGAGTACCAAGAAAAGGGCTCGTCCGGGATTTGAACCCGGGACCTCTCGCACCCAAAGCGAGAATCATACCCCTCGACCAACGAGCCCTCAAAATCCTCTTACCTCTCAAAAGCTAATACCGGCTCTAAGCCCGCAATGAAGATCATGCTGGTATCTTTATGATGCTTGGTCTGTGAATACGCATGAAAGTCAGTCTCAACTTACCCTTTCTCAAACGATAGCACTATCATTTACAAGTGTCTCCTTTTATTCCGTCCCAGCTTTGGACACGTCTTACAGGAAGTCAGCCCTTATTTATATATTTCTTCAGTGGCTGAAGCTTAATGAGAAAGAGTAACAAGTTGTTCATAACAACATAAGAAACACATTGTGCATTTTCTCTTAAATACTCCTTCACTTTGTGCCAAAAGAAATACCAAGGTGAATACCTAGGCCACAGATTCAAGCTAAAGATCTTCCTGCTGAATGCAAGGCGCAATAAAAACTGCATATCGCTGGACTAAAGCATTCCTTGCATAGCCTCTAACATCATAACATAACTGAGCTGCTAGCAGCAAGCTAACCAATACCTTTCTGAAATGAGAATGACATGTGCTTATCTGCTCAATCAGTGCTCAATCAGGCTCAATCAGGCGAGATTTAGAAAAGGTGGAAAGGGTCCAAGTGGATGCCCCTTCCTTTTTAGGGTGGGTCCTGCTGACTATCATAGGATTGCTTGTAAAAGTGGCCAGGGTCAGAGGAAAAGCTGCCAACACTTCTTAGCGTTCTCTATAGATGCAGCCATTTTCTGTGACTGTAATTTCGGCCTTTTCCCAGAAGTCTCTATTCTGCCTATGCAAATTAACAAAAGCAGTGCTTATTCCTCACTTGCTCAAATGTCCTTCCTGTCCAGAAAGCTCTGATTAAGCATGCTTATTTTCTTTTTCTGGGATATTTTAAATTGTTTCGCTGTCCAGTCTGTGGCAGTAGAAAGCTGCTTATGATGCCAGGTTTTGATGAATCCCCAAGGTACAAGTACAGAGGAATATATCAGTCTCTAGGATATGGAACTTTTAGCTAACACATCACAATATGTGATGCTTGCCAAGAAAACACTACATTCTGGAGCGCTGATGATCAGAACATTCTGCTCCTGAAGGATAGAAAAGACAGCTTGATTGAAATAAAGTCTGTTTATATTGACGCTCTCTCTCTCCCTATATATACATACATGCATACACACACACACACAGGTATGTCATGCATTTCTTCAGATTTGTTTCAACCATTTACCATTTATTGGAGAATCCCTACTTTTCAAGTGACTGCAAATGAAGTCATCTCTGGCACTTTTTGTGCAAAGTAAGAGACACACATGACACCTTTTTATAAAAGTCATCGGTTTCTTTGTTACTGTGTACTTTCAAAGCATGGGGCTTTCACACGTCAGGTAAACCTGATTACCACTACACAACAAAAGCAGATGCAGCTTTCTTATCTATGTCGTGATAGAACAGTTGTGAATTGAGTAGAAGAAGGGCCCTGATGTGATACTTATTACATGCAGCCTGTAAGATAGTCAAACATGCAGGCTAGGAAGGAAGATGCAAATATCAATGTATTAGAAAAACACCTAAAGGCGAGTGATATGCTTTCATTCATGCATGGCTAGGAAAAATCGCCATACTGTTGCAAACATTCTTACACCACCAACTGGAAATAAATGATTCTGACATTAAACGTAAAGGTGACAATGCATTTGTATCATCACCCTGAGAAGGATCATCTTGGAATTGAGCCGAGGGCCTCTGCACTCAAAGCCAGAAACACTCCACTAAAATAAGATTCCTGTTGGTGCCAACAATTCTCCATGTTAATGCTTGTTCTAGGTGAGCAGTGAACCGATTGCAGGGCTCTTTTGAAAGCAAGGTCTGAGAACCAACAGATACATCCACACGCCGATTACTTTAGTGTTTTGAGAGAATTCCCTTTCTTGGAACGAGATTGCATGAAATAATCTTCAGGGCTTGGACAATTCCATGGCAAAACGGCACCTATCAACATTGTAGCCAACACAATATAACAACTGTTTCTGCCCGGTTTCGAACCGGGGACCTTTCGCGTGTGAGGCGAACGTGATAACCACTACACTACAGAAACAGATACCTACAGTTGATTTTTCTGTAATGAAACTGCTCCGAACTGGCTATTCCATGGGCCTCTGGCTTTAGATTTCTTTCATGCAACCTGCCCGACATCCCTAGCTGAACGCTCGTACATGCCATGCAAGACCAGATGTTTGGTATTAGCTCAGACTGGGCAGGGCTGAAGCATGAGACTCTAGCAAAGAATTATCCACTACTGCAAAGAAAAAATTGATGTTGGTTTTGAAACGCAAACTTCAAAACAACTTGAAAAGAGTACCAAGAAAAGGGCTCGTCCGGGATTTGAACCCGGGACCTCTCGCACCCAAAGCGAGAATCATACCCCTAGACCAACGAGCCCTCAAAATCCTCTTACCTCTCAAAAGCTAATACCGGCTCTAAGCCCGCAATGAAGATCATGCTGGTATCTTTATGATGCTTGGTCTGTGAATACGCATGAAAGTCAGTCTCAACTTACCCTTTCTCAAACGATAGCACTATCATTTACAAGTGTCTCCTTTTATTCCGTCCCAGCTTTGGACACGTCTTACAGGAAGTCAGCCCTTATTTATATATTTCTTCAGTGGCTGAAGCTTAATGAGAAAGAGTAACAAGTTGTTCATAACAACATAAGAAACACATTGTGCATTTTCTCTCAAATACTCCTTCACTTTGTGCCAAAAGAAATACCAAGGTGAATACCTAGGCCACAGATTCAAGCTAAAGATCTTCCTGCTGAATGCAAGGCGCATTAAAAACTGCATATCGCTGGACTAAAGCATTCCTTGCATAGCCTCTAACATCATAACATAACTGAGCTGCTAGCAGCAAGCTAACCAATACCTTTCTGAAATGAGAATGACATGTGCTTATCTGCTCAATCAGTGCTCAATCAGGCTCGATCAGGCGAGATTTAGAAAAGGTGGAAAGGGTCCAAGTGGATGCCCCTTCCTTTTTAGGGTGGGTCCTGCTGACTATCATAGGATTGCTTGTAAAAGTGGCCAGGGTCAGAGGAAAAGCTGCCAACACTTCTTAGCGTTCTCTATAGATGCAGCCATTTTCTGTGACTGTAATTTCGGCCTTTTCCCAGAAGTCTCTATTCTGCCTATGCAAATTAACAAAAGCAGTGCTTATTCCTCACTTGCTCAAATGTCCTTCCTGTCCAGAAAGCTCTGATTAAGCATGCTTATTTTCTTTTTCTGGGATATTTTAAATTGTTTCGCTGTCCAGTCTGTGGCAGTAGAAAGCTGCTTATGATGCCAGGTTTTGATGAATCCCCAAGGTACAAGTACAGAGGAATATATCAGTCTCTAGGATATGGAACTTTTAGCTAACACATCACAATATGTGATGCTTGCCAAGAAAACACTACATTCTGGAGCGCTGATGATCAGAACATTCTGCTCCTGAAGGATAGAAAAGACAGCTTGATTGAAATAAAGTCTGTTTATATTGACGCTCTCTCTCTCCCTATATATACATACATGCATACACACACACACACAGGTATGTCATGCATTTCTTCAGATTTGTTTCAACCATTTACCATTTATTGGAGAATCCCTACTTTTCAAGTGACTGCAAATGAAGTCATCTCTGGCACTTTTTGTGCAAAGTAAGAGACACACATGACACCTTTTTATAAAAGTCATCGGTTTCTTTGTTACTGTGTACTTTCAAAGCATGGGGCTTTCACACGTCAGGTAAACCTGATTACCACTACACAACAAAAGCAGATGCAGCTTTCTTATCTATGTCGTGATAGAACAGTTGTGAATTGAGTAGAAGAAGGGCCCTGATGTGATACTTATTACATGCAGCCTGTAAGATAGTCAAACATGCAGGCTAGGAAGGAAGATGCAAATATCAATGTATTAGAAAAACACCTAAAGGCGAGTGATATGCTTTCATTCATGCATGGCTAGGAAAAATCGCCATACTGTTGCAAACATTCTTACACCACCAACTGGAAATAAATGATTCTGACATTAAACGTAAAGGTGACAATGCATTTGTATCATCACCCTGAGAAGGATCATCTTGGAATTGAGCCGAGGGCCTCTGCACTCAAAGCCAGAAACACTCCACTAAAATAAGATTCCTGTTGGTGCCAACAATTCTCCATGTTAATGCTTGTTCTAGGTGAGCAGTGAACCGATTGCAGGGCTCTTTTGAAAGCAAGGTCTGAGAACCAACAGATACATCCACACGCCGATTACTTTAGTGTTTTGAGAGAATTCCCTTTCTTGGAACGAGATTGCATGAAATAATCTTCAGGGCTTGGACAATTCCATGGCAAAACGGCACCTATCAACATTGTAGCCAACACAATATAACAACTGTTTCTGCCCGGTTTCGAACCGGGGACCTTTCGCGTGTGAGGCGAACGTGATAACCACTACACTACAGAAACAGATACCTACAGTTGATTTTTCTGTAATGAAACTGCTCCGAACTGGCTATTCCATGGGCCTCTGGCTTTAGATTTCTTTCATGCAACCTGCCCGACATCCCTAGCTGAACGCTCGTACATGCCATGCAAGACCAGATGTTTGGTATTAGCTCAGACTGGGCAGGGCTGAAGCATGAGACTCTAGCAAAGAATTATCCACTACTGCAAAGAAAAAATTGATGTTGGTTTTGAAACGCAAACTTCAAAACAACTTGAAAAGAGTACCAAGAAAAGGGCTCGTCCGGGATTTGAACCCGGGACCTCTCGCACCCAAAGCGAGAATCATACCCCTCGACCAACGAGCCCTCAAAATCCTCTTACCTCTCAAAAGCTAATACCGGCTCTAAGCCCGCAATGAAGATCATGCTGGTATCTTTATGATGCTTGGTCTGTGAATACGCATGAAAGTCAGTCTCAACTTACCCTTTCTCAAACGATAGCACTATCATTTACAAGTGTCTCCTTTTATTCCGTCCCAGCTTTGGACACGTCTTACAGGAAGTCAGCCCTTATTTATATATTTCTTCAGTGGCTGAAGCTTAATGAGAAAGAGTAACAAGTTGTTCATAACAACATAAGAAACACATTGTGCATTTTCTCTTAAATACTCCTTCACTTTGTGCCAAAAGAAATACCAAGGTGAATACCTAGGCCACAGATTCAAGCTAAAGATCTTCCTGCTGAATGCAAGGCGCAATAAAAACTGCATATCGCTGGACTAAAGCATTCCTTGCATAGCCTCTAACATCATAACATAACTGAGCTGCTAGCAGCAAGCTAACCAATACCTTTCTGAAATGAGAATGACATGTGCTTATCTGCTCAATCAGTGCTCAATCAGGCTCAATCAGGCGAGATTTAGAAAAGGTGGAAAGGGTCCAAGTGGATGCCCCTTCCTTTTTAGGGTGGGTCCTGCTGACTATCATAGGATTGCTTGTAAAAGTGGCCAGGGTCAGAGGAAAAGCTGCCAACACTTCTTAGCGTTCTCTATAGATGCAGCCATTTTCTGTGACTGTAATTTCGGCCTTTTCCCAGAAGTCTCTATTCTGCCTATGCAAATTAACAAAAGCAGTGCTTATTCCTCACTTGCTCAAATGTCCTTCCTGTCCAGAAAGCTCTGATTAAGCATGCTTATTTTCTTTTTCTGGGATATTTTAAATTGTTTCGCTGTCCAGTCTGTGGCAGTAGAAAGCTGCTTATGATGCCAGGTTTTGATGAATCCCCAAGGTACAAGTACAGAGGAATATATCAGTCTCTAGGATATGGAACTTTTAGCTAACACATCACAATATGTGATGCTTGCCAAGAAAACACTACATTCTGGAGCGCTGATGATCAGAACATTCTGCTCCTGAAGGATAGAAAAGACAGCTTGATTGAAATAAAGTCTGTTTATATTGACGCTCTCTCTCTCCCTATATATACATACATGCATACACACACACACACAGGTATGTCATGCATTTCTTCAGATTTGTTTCAACCATTTACCATTTATTGGAGAATCCCTACTTTTCAAGTGACTGCAAATGAAGTCATCTCTGGCACTTTTTGTGCAAAGTAAGAGACACACATGACACCTTTTTATAAAAGTCATCGGTTTCTTTGTTACTGTGTACTTTCAAAGCATGGGGCTTTCACACGTCAGGTAAACCTGATTACCACTACACAACAAAAGCAGATGCAGCTTTCTTATCTATGTCGTGATAGAACAGTTGTGAATTGAGTAGAAGAAGGGCTCTGATGTGATACTTATTACATGCAGCCTGTAAGATAGTCAAACATGCAGGCTAGGAAGGAAGATGCAAATATCAATGTATTAGAAAAACACCTAAAGGCGAGTGATATGCTTTCATTCATGCATGGCTAGGAAAAATCGCCATACTGTTGCAAACATTCTTACACCACCAACTGGAAATAAATGATTCTGACATTAAACGTAAAGGTGACAATGCATTTGTATCATCACCCTGAGAAGGATCATCTTGGAATTGAGCCGAGGGCCTCTGCACTCAAAGCCAGAAACACTCCACTAAAATAAGATTCCTGTTGGTGCCAACAATTCTCCATGTTAATGCTTGTTCTAGGTGAGCAGTGAACCGATTGCAGGGCTCTTTTGAAAGCAAGGTCTGAGAACCAACAGATACATCCACACGCCGATTACTTTAGTGTTTTGAGAGAATTCCCTTTCTTGGAACGAGATTGCATGAAATAATCTTCAGGGCTTGGACAATTCCATGGCAAAACGGCACCTATCAACATTGTAGCCAACACAATATAACAACTGTTTCTGCCCGGTTTCGAACCGGGGACCTTTCGCGTGTGAGGCGAACGTGATAACCACTACACTACAGAAACAGATACCTACAGTTGATTTTTCTGTAATGAAACTGCTCCGAACTGGCTATTCCATGGGCCTCTGGCTTTAGATTTCTTTCATGCAACCTGCCCGACATCCCTAGCTGAACGCTCGTACATGCCATGCAAGACCAGATGTTTGGTATTAGCTCAGACTGGGCAGGGCTGAAGCATGAGACTCTAGCAAAGAATTATCCACTACTGCAAAGAAAAAATTGATGTTGGTTTTGAAACGCAAACTTCAAAACAACTTGAAAAGAGTACCAAGAAAAGGGCTCGTCCGGGATTTGAACCCGGGACCTCTCGCACCCAAAGCGAGAATCATACCCCTAGACCAACGAGCCCTCAAAATCCTCTTACCTCTCAAAAGCTAATACCGGCTCTAAGCCCGCAATGAAGATCATGCTGGTATCTTTATGATGCTTGGTCTGTGAATACGCATGAAAGTCAGTCTCAACTTACCCTTTCTCAAACGATAGCACTATCATTTACAAGTGTCTCCTTTTATTCCGTCCCAGCTTTGGACACGTCTTACAGGAAGTCAGCCCTTATTTATATATTTCTTCAGTGGCTGAAGCTTAATGAGAAAGAGTAACAAGTTGTTCATAACAACATAAGAAACACATTGTGCATTTTCTCTCAAATACTCCTTCACTTTGTGCCAAAAGAAATACCAAGGTGAATACCTAGGCCACAGATTCAAGCTAAAGATCTTCCTGCTGAATGCAAGGCGCATTAAAAACTGCATATCGCTGGACTAAAGCATTCCTTGCATAGCCTCTAACATCATAACATAACTGAGCTGCTAGCAGCAAGCTAACCAATACCTTTCTGAAATGAGAATGACATGTGCTTATCTGCTCAATCAGTGCTCAATCAGGCTCGATCAGGCGAGATTTAGAAAAGGTGGAAAGGGTCCAAGTGGATGCCCCTTCCTTTTTAGGGTGGGTCCTGCTGACTATCATAGGATTGCTTGTAAAAGTGGCCAGGGTCAGAGGAAAAGCTGCCAACACTTCTTAGCGTTCTCTATAGATGCAGCCATTTTCTGTGACTGTAATTTCGGCCTTTTCCCAGAAGTCTCTATTCTGCCTATGCAAATTAACAAAAGCAGTGCTTATTCCTCACTTGCTCAAATGTCCTTCCTGTCCAGAAAGCTCTGATTAAGCATGCTTATTTTCTTTTTCTGGGATATTTTAAATTGTTTCGCTGTCCAGTCTGTGGCAGTAGAAAGCTGCTTATGATGCCAGGTTTTGATGAATCCCCAAGGTACAAGTACAGAGGAATATATCAGTCTCTAGGATATGGAACTTTTAGCTAACACATCACAATATGTGATGCTTGCCAAGAAAACACTACATTCTGGAGCGCTGATGATCAGAACATTCTGCTCCTGAAGGATAGAAAAGACAGCTTGATTGAAATAAAGTCTGTTTATATTGACGCTCTCTCTCTCCCTATATATACATACATGCATACACACACACACACAGGTATGTCATGCATTTCTTCAGATTTGTTTCAACCATTTACCATTTATTGGAGAATCCCTACTTTTCAAGTGACTGCAAATGAAGTCATCTCTGGCACTTTTTGTGCAAAGTAAGAGACACACATGACACCTTTTTATAAAAGTCATCGGTTTCTTTGTTACTGTGTACTTTCAAAGCATGGGGCTTTCACACGTCAGGTAAACCTGATTACCACTACACAACAAAAGCAGATGCAGCTTTCTTATCTATGTCGTGATAGAACAGTTGTGAATTGAGTAGAAGAAGGGCCCTGATGTGATACTTATTACATGCAGCCTGTAAGATAGTCAAACATGCAGGCTAGGAAGGAAGATGCAAATATCAATGTATTAGAAAAACACCTAAAGGCGAGTGATATGCTTTCATTCATGCATGGCTAGGAAAAATCGCCATACTGTTGCAAACATTCTTACACCACCAACTGGAAATAAATGATTCTG
Source organism: Triturus cristatus (assembly GCF_964204655.1). Taxonomy (NCBI): domain Eukaryota; kingdom Metazoa; phylum Chordata; class Amphibia; order Caudata; family Salamandridae; genus Triturus; species Triturus cristatus. The sequence continues at coordinate 735,698,828 of NC_140591.1, read as the reverse complement.
ACATTAAACGTAAAGGTGACAATGCATTTGTATCATCACCCTGAGAAGGATCATCTTGGAATTGAGCCGAGGGCCTCTGCACTCAAAGCCAGAAACACTCCACTAAAATAAGATTCCTGTTGGTGCCAACAATTCTCCATGTTAATGCTTGTTCTAGGTGAGCAGTGAACCGATTGCAGGGCTCTTTTGAAAGCAAGGTCTGAGAACCAACAGATACATCCACACGCCGATTACTTTAGTGTTTTGAGAGAATTCCCTTTCTTGGAACGAGATTGCATGAAATAATCTTCAGGGCTTGGACAATTCCATGGCAAAACGGCACCTATCAACATTGTAGCCAACACAATATAACAACTGTTTCTGCCCGGTTTCGAACCGGGGACCTTTCGCGTGTGAGGCGAACGTGATAACCACTACACTACAGAAACAGATACCTACAGTTGATTTTTCTGTAATGAAACTGCTCCGAACTGGCTATTCCATGGGCCTCTGGCTTTAGATTTCTTTCATGCAACCTGCCCGACATCCCTAGCTGAACGCTCGTACATGCCATGCAAGACCAGATGTTTGGTATTAGCTCAGACTGGGCAGGGCTGAAGCATGAGACTCTAGCAAAGAATTATCCACTACTGCAAAGAAAAAATTGATGTTGGTTTTGAAACGCAAACTTCAAAACAACTTGAAAAGAGTACCAAGAAAAGGGCTCGTCCGGGATTTGAACCCGGGACCTCTCGCACCCAAAGCGAGAATCATACCCCTAGACCAACGAGCCCTCAAAATCCTCTTACCTCTCAAAAGCTAATACCGGCTCTAAGCCCGCAATGAAGATCATGCTGGTATCTTTATGATGCTTGGTCTGTGAATACGCATGAAAGTCAGTCTCAACTTACCCTTTCTCAAACGATAGCACTATCATTTACAAGTGTCTCCTTTTATTCCGTCCCAGCTTTGGACACGTCTTACAGGAAGTCAGCCCTTATTTATATATTTCTTCAGTGGCTGAAGCTTAATGAGAAAGAGTAACAAGTTGTTCATAACAACATAAGAAACACATTGTGCATTTTCTCTTAAATACTCCTTCACTTTGTGCCAAAAGAAATACCAAGGTGAATACCTAGGCCACAGATTCAAGCTAAAGATCTTCCTGCTGAATGCAAGGCGCATTAAAAACTGCATATCGCTGGACTAAAGCATTCCTTGCATAGCCTCTAACATCATAACATAACTGAGCTGCTAGCAGCAAGCTAACCAATACCTTTCTGAAATGAGAATGACATGTGCTTATCTGCTCAATCAGTGCTCAATCAGGCTCGATCAGGCGAGATTTAGAAAAGGTGGAAAGGGTCCAAGTGGATGCCCCTTCCTTTTTAGGGTGGGTCCTGCTGACTATCATAGGATTGCTTGTAAAAGTGGCCAGGGTCAGAGGAAAAGCTGCCAACACTTCTTAGCGTTCTCTATAGATGCAGCCATTTTCTGTGACTGTAATTTCGGCCTTTTCCCAGAAGTCTCTATTCTGCCTATGCAAATTAACAAAAGCAGTGCTTATTCCTCACTTGCTCAAATGTCCTTCCTGTCCAGAAAGCTCTGATTAAGCATGCTTATTTTCTTTTTCTGGGATATTTTAAATTGTTTCGCTGTCCAGTCTGTGGCAGTAGAAAGCTGCTTATGATGCCAGGTTTTGATGAATCCCCAATGTACAAGTACAGAGGAATATATCAGTCTCTAGGATATGGAACTTTTAGCTAACACATCACAATATGTGATGCTTGCCAAGAAAACACTACATTCTGGAGCGCTGATGATCAGAACATTCTGCTCCTGAAGGATAGAAAAGACAGCTTGATTGAAATAAAGTCTGTTTATATTGACGCTCTCTCTCTCCCTATATATACATACATGCATACACACACACACACACAGGTATGTCATGCATTTCTTCAGATTTGTTTCAACCATTTACCATTTATTGGAGAATCCCTACTTTTCAAGTGACTGCAAATGAAGTCATCTCTGGCACTTTTTGTGCAAAGTAAGAGACACACATGACACCTTTTTATAAAAGTCATCGGTTTCTTTGTTACTGTGTACTTTCAAAGCATGGGGCTTTCACACGTCAGGTAAACCTGATTACCACTACACAACAAAAGCAGATGCAGCTTTCTTATCTATGTCGTGATAGAACAGTTGTGAATTGAGTAGAAGAAGGGCCCTGATGTGATACTTATTACATGCAGCCTGTAAGATAGTCAAACATGCAGGCTAGGAAGGAAGATGCAAATATCAATGTATTAGAAAAACACCTAAAGGCGAGTGATATGCTTTCATTCATGCATGGCTAGGAAAAATCGCCATACTGTTGCAAACATTCTTACACCACCAACTGGAAATAAATGATTCTGACATTAAACGTAAAGGTGACAATGCATTTGTATCATCACCCTGAGAAGGATCATCTTGGAATTGAGCCGAGGGCCTCTGCACTCAAAGCCAGAAACACTCCACTAAAATAAGATTCCTGTTGGTGCCAACAATTCTCCATGTTAATGCTTGTTCTAGGTGAGCAGTGAACCGATTGCAGGGCTCTTTTGAAAGCAAGGTCTGAGAACCAACAGATACATCCACACGCCGATTACTTTAGTGTTTTGAGAGAATTCCCTTTCTTGGAACGAGATTGCATGAAATAATCTTCAGGGCTTGGACAATTCCATGGCAAAACGGCACCTATCAACATTGTAGCCAACACAATATAACAACTGTTTCTGCCCGGTTTCGAACCGGGGACCTTTCGCGTGTGAGGCGAACGTGATAACCACTACACTACAGAAACAGATACCTACAGTTGATTTTTCTGTAATGAAACTGCTCCGAACTGGCTATTCCATGGGCCTCTGGCTTTAGATTTCTTTCATGCAACCTGCCCGACATCCCTAGCTGAACGCTCGTACATGCCATGCAAGACCAGATGTTTGGTATTAGCTCAGACTGGGCAGGGCTGAAGCATGAGACTCTAGCAAAGAATTATCCACTACTGCAAAGAAAAAATTGATGTTGGTTTTGAAACGCAAACTTCAAAACAACTTGAAAAGAGTACCAAGAAAAGGGCTCGTCCGGGATTTGAACCCGGGACCACTCGCACCCAAAGCGAGAATCATACCCCTAGACCAACGAGCCCTCAAAATCCTCTTACCTCTCAAAAGCTAATACCGGCTCTAAGCCCGCAATGAAGATCATGCTGGTATCTTTATGATGCTTGGTCTGTGAATACGCATGAAAGTCAGTCTCAACTTACCCTTTCTCAAACGATAGCACTATCATTTACAAGTGTCTCCTTTTATTCCGTCCCAGCTTTGGACACGTCTTACAGGAAGTCAGCCCTTATTTATATATTTCTTCAGTGGCTGAAGCTTAATGAGAAAGAGTAACAAGTTGTTCATAACAACATAAGAAACACATTGTGCATTTTCTCTTAAATACTCCTTCACTTTGTGCCAAAAGAAATACCAAGGTGAATACCTAGGCCACAGATTCAAGCTAAAGATCTTCCTGCTGAATGCAAGGCGCATTAAAAACTGCATATCGCTGGACTAAAGCATTCCTTGCATAGCCTCTAACATCATAACATAACTGAGCTGCTAGCAGCAAGCTAACCAATACCTTTCTGAAATGAGAATGACATGTGCTTATCTGCTCAATCAGTGCTCAATCAGGCTCGATCAGGCGAGATTTAGAAAAGGTGGAAAGGGTCCAAGTGGATGCCCCTTCCTTTTTAGGGTGGGTCCTGCTGACTATCATAGGATTGCTTGTAAAAGTGGCCAGGGTCAGAGGAAAAGCTGCCAACACTTCTTAGCGTTCTCTATAGATGCAGCCATTTTCTGTGACTGTAATTTCGGCCTTTTCCCAGAAGTCTCTATTCTGCCTATGCAAATTAACAAAAGCAGTGCTTATTCCTCACTTGCTCAAATGTCCTTCCTGTCCAGAAAGCTCTGATTAAGCATGCTTATTTTCTTTTTCTGGGATATTTTAAATTGTTTCGCTGTCCAGTCTGTGGCAGTAGAAAGCTGCTTATGATGCCAGGTTTTGATGAATCCCCAAGGTACAAGTACAGAGGAATATATCAGTCTCTAGGATATGGAACTTTTAGCTAACACATCACAATATGTGATGCTTGCCAAGAAAACACTACATTCTGGAGCGCTGATGATCAGAACATTCTGCTCCTGAAGGATAGAAAAGACAGCTTGATTGAAATAAAGTCTGTTTATATTGACGCTCTCTCTCTCCCTATATATACATACATGCATACACACACACACACAGGTATGTCATGCATTTCTTCAGATTTGTTTCAACCATTTACCATTTATTGGAGAATCCCTACTTTTCAAGTGACTGCAAATGAAGTCATCTCTGGCACTTTTTGTGCAAAGTAAGAGACACACATGACACCTTTTTATAAAAGTCATCGGTTTCTTTGTTACTGTGTACTTTCAAAGCATGGGGCTTTCACACGTCAGGTAAACCTGATTACCACTACACAACAAAAGCAGATGCAGCTTTCTTATCTATGTCGTGATAGAACAGTTGTGAATTGAGTAGAAGAAGGGCCCTGATGTGATACTTATTACATGCAGCCTGTAAGATAGTCAAACATGCAGGCTAGGAAGGAAGATGCAAATATCAATGTATTAGAAAAACACCTAAAGGCGAGTGATATGCTTTCATTCATGCATGGCTAGGAAAAATCGCCATACTGTTGCAAACATTCTTACACCACCAACTGGAAATAAATGATTCTGACATTAAACGTAAAGGTGACAATGCATTTGTATCATCACCCTGAGAAGGATCATCTTGGAATTGAGCCGAGGGCCTCTGCACTCAAAGCCAGAAACACTCCACTAAAATAAGATTCCTGTTGGTGCCAACAATTCTCCATGTTAATGCTTGTTCTAGGTGAGCAGTGAACCGATTGCAGGGCTCTTTTGAAAGCAAGGTCTGAGAACCAACAGATACATCCACACGCCGATTACTTTAGTGTTTTGAGAGAATTCCCTTTCTTGGAACGAGATTGCATGAAATAATCTTCAGGGCTTGGACAATTCCATGGCAAAACGGCACCTATCAACATTGTAGCCAACACAATATAACAACTGTTTCTGCCCGGTTTCGAACCGGGGACCTTTCGCGTGTGAGGCGAACGTGATAACCACTACACTACAGAAACAGATACCTACAGTTGATTTTTCTGTAATGAAACTGCTCCGAACTGGCTATTCCATGGGCCTCTGGCTTTAGATTTCTTTCATGCAACCTGCCCGACATCCCTAGCTGAACGCTCGTACATGCCATGCAAGACCAGATGTTTGGTATTAGCTCAGACTGGGCAGGGCTGAAGCATGAGACTCTAGCAAAGAATTATCCACTACTGCAAAGAAAAAATTGATGTTGGTTTTGAAACGCAAACTTCAAAACAACTTGAAAAGAGTACCAAGAAAAGGGCTCGTCCGGGATTTGAACCCGGGACCTCTCGCACCCAAAGCGAGAATCATACCCCTAGACCAACGAGCCCTCAAAATCCTCTTACCTCTCAAAAGCTAATACCGGCTCTAAGCCCGCAATGAAGATCATGCTGGTATCTTTATGATGCTTGGTCTGTGAATACGCATGAAAGTCAGTCTCAACTTACCCTTTCTCAAACGATAGCACTATCATTTACAAGTGTCTCCTTTTATTCCGTCCCAGCTTTGGACACGTCTTACAGGAAGTCAGCCCTTATTTATATATTTCTTCAGTGGCTGAAGCTTAATGAGAAAGAGTAACAAGTTGTTCATAACAACATAAGAAACACATTGTGCATTTTCTCTCAAATACTCCTTCACTTTGTGCCAAAAGAAATACCAAGGTGAATACCTAGGCCACAGATTCAAGCTAAAGATCTTCCTGCTGAATGCAAGGCGCATTAAAAACTGCATATCGCTGGACTAAAGCATTCCTTGCATAGCCTCTAACATCATAACATAACTGAGCTGCTAGCAGCAAGCTAACCAATACCTTTCTGAAATGAGAATGACATGTGCTTATCTGCTCAATCAGTGCTCAATCAGGCTCGATCAGGCGAGATTTAGAAAAGGTGGAAAGGGTCCAAGTGGATGCCCCTTCCTTTTTAGGGTGGGTCCTGCTGACTATCATAGGATTGCTTGTAAAAGTGGCCAGGGTCAGAGGAAAAGCTGCCAACACTTCTTAGCGTTCTCTATAGATGCAGCCATTTTCTGTGACTGTAATTTCGGCCTTTTCCCAGAAGTCTCTATTCTGCCTATGCAAATTAACAAAAGCAGTGCTTATTCCTCACTTGCTCAAATGTCCTTCCTGTCCAGAAAGCTCTGATTAAGCATGCTTATTTTCTTTTTCTGGGATATTTTAAATTGTTTCGCTGTCCAGTCTGTGGCAGTAGAAAGCTGCTTATGATGCCAGGTTTTGATGAATCCCCAAGGTACAAGTACAGAGGAATATATCAGTCTCTAGGATATGGAACTTTTAGCTAACACATCACAATATGTGATGCTTGCCAAGAAAACACTACATTCTGGAGCGCTGATGATCAGAACATTCTGCTCCTGAAGGATAGAAAAGACAGCTTGATTGAAATAAAGTCTGTTTATATTGACGCTCTCTCTCTCCCTATATATACATACATGCATACACACACACACACAGGTATGTCATGCATTTCTTCAGATTTGTTTCAACCATTTACCATTTATTGGAGAATCCCTACTTTTCAAGTGACTGCAAATGAAGTCATCTCTGGCACTTTTTGTGCAAAGTAAGAGACACACATGACACCTTTTTATAAAAGTCATCGGTTTCTTTGTTACTGTGTACTTTCAAAGCATGGGGCTTTCACACGTCAGGTAAACCTGATTACCACTACACAACAAAAGCAGATGCAGCTTTCTTATCTATGTCGTGATAGAACAGTTGTGAATTGAGTAGAAGAAGGGCCCTGATGTGATACTTATTACATGCAGCCTGTAAGATAGTCAAACATGCAGGCTAGGAAGGAAGATGCAAATATCAATGTATTAGAAAAACACCTAAAGGCGAGTGATATGCTTTCATTCATGCATGGCTAGGAAAAATCGCCATACTGTTGCAAACATTCTTACACCACCAACTGGAAATAAATGATTCTGACATTAAACGTAAAGGTGACAATGCATTTGTATCATCACCCTGAGAAGGATCATCTTGGAATTGAGCCGAGGGCCTCTGCACTCAAAGCCAGAAACACTCCACTAAAATAAGATTCCTGTTGGTGCCAACAATTCTCCATGTTAATGCTTGTTCTAGGTGAGCAGTGAACCGATTGCAGGGCTCTTTTGAAAGCAAGGTCTGAGAACCAACAGATACATCCACACGCCGATTACTTTAGTGTTTTGAGAGAATTCCCTTTCTTGGAACGAGATTGCATGAAATAATCTTCAGGGCTTGGACAATTCCATGGCAAAACGGCACCTATCAACATTGTAGCCAACACAATATAACAACTGTTTCTGCCCGGTTTCGAACCGGGGACCTTTCGCGTGTGAGGCGAACGTGATAACCACTACACTACAGAAACAGATACCTACAGTTGATTTTTCTGTAATGAAACTGCTCCGAACTGGCTATTCCATGGGCCTCTGGCTTTAGATTTCTTTCATGCAACCTGCCCGACATCCCTAGCTGAACGCTCGTACATGCCATGCAAGACCAGATGTTTGGTATTAGCTCAGACTGGGCAGGGCTGAAGCATGAGACTCTAGCAAAGAATTATCCACTACTGCAAAGAAAAAATTGATGTTGGTTTTGAAACGCAAACTTCAAAACAACTTGAAAAGAGTACCAAGAAAAGGGCTCGTCCGGGATTTGAACCCGGGACCTCTCGCACCCAAAGCGAGAATCATACCCCTAGACCAACGAGCCCTCAAAATCCTCTTACCTCTCAAAAGCTAATACCGGCTCTAAGCCCGCAATGAAGATCATGCTGGTATCTTTATGATGCTTGGTCTGTGAATACGCATGAAAGTCAGTCTCAACTTACCCTTTCTCAAACGATAGCACTATCATTTACAAGTGTCTCCTTTTATTCCGTCCCAGCTTTGGACACGTCTTACAGGAAGTCAGCCCTTATTTATATATTTCTTCAGTGGCTGAAGCTTAATGAGAAAGAGTAACAAGTTGTTCATAACAACATAAGAAACACATTGTGCATTTTCTCTTAAATACTCCTTCACTTTGTGCCAAAAGAAATACCAAGGTGAATACCTAGGCCACAGATTCAAGCTAAAGATCTTCCTGCTGAATGCAAGGCGCATTAAAAACTGCATATCGCTGGACTAAAGCATTCCTTGCATAGCCTCTAACATCATAACATAACTGAGCTGCTAGCAGCAAGCTAACCAATACCTTTCTGAAATGAGAATGACATGTGCTTATCTGCTCAATCAGTGCTCAATCAGGCTCGATCAGGCGAGATTTAGAAAAGGTGGAAAGGGTCCAAGTGGATGCCCCTTCCTTTTTAGGGTGGGTCCTGCTGACTATCATAGGATTGCTTGTAAAAGTGGCCAGGGTCAGAGGAAAAGCTGCCAACACTTCTTAGCGTTCTCTATAGATGCAGCCATTTTCTGTGACTGTAATTTCGGCCTTTTCCCAGAAGTCTCTATTCTGCCTATGCAAATTAACAAAAGCAGTGCTTATTCCTCACTTGCTCAAATGTCCTTCCTGTCCAGAAAGCTCTGATTAAGCATGCTTATTTTCTTTTTCTGGGATATTTTAAATTGTTTCGCTGTCCAGTCTGTGGCAGTAGAAAGCTGCTTATGATGCCAGGTTTTGATGAATCCCCAATGTACAAGTACAGAGGAATATATCAGTCTCTAGGATATGGAACTTTTAGCTAACACATCACAATATGTGATGCTTGCCAAGAAAACACTACATTCTGGAGCGCTGATGATCAGAACATTCTGCTCCTGAAGGATAGAAAAGACAGCTTGATTGAAATAAAGTCTGTTTATATTGACGCTCTCTCTCTCCCTATATATACATACATGCATACACACACACACACACAGGTATGTCATGCATTTCTTCAGATTTGTTTCAACCATTTACCATTTATTGGAGAATCCCTACTTTTCAAGTGACTGCAAATGAAGTCATCTCTGGCACTTTTTGTGCAAAGTAAGAGACACACATGACACCTTTTTATAAAAGTCATCGGTTTCTTTGTTACTGTGTACTTTCAAAGCATGGGGCTTTCACACGTCAGGTAAACCTGATTACCACTACACAACAAAAGCAGATGCAGCTTTCTTATCTATGTCGTGATAGAACAGTTGTGAATTGAGTAGAAGAAGGGCCCTGATGTGATACTTATTACATGCAGCCTGTAAGATAGTCAAACATGCAGGCTAGGAAGGAAGATGCAAATATCAATGTATTAGAAAAACACCTAAAGGCGAGTGATATGCTTTCATTCATGCATGGCTAGGAAAAATCGCCATACTGTTGCAAACATTCTTACACCACCAACTGGAAATAAATGATTCTGACATTAAACGTAAAGGTGACAATGCATTTGTATCATCACCCTGAGAAGGATCATCTTGGAATTGAGCCGAGGGCCTCTGCACTCAAAGCCAGAAACACTCCACTAAAATAAGATTCCTGTTGGTGCCAACAATTCTCCATGTTAATGCTTGTTCTAGGTGAGCAGTGAACCGATTGCAGGGCTCTTTTGAAAGCAAGGTCTGAGAACCAACAGATACATCCACACGCCGATTACTTTAGTGTTTTGAGAGAATTCCCTTTCTTGGAACGAGATTGCATGAAATAATCTTCAGGGCTTGGACAATTCCATGGCAAAACGGCACCTATCAACATTGTAGCCAACACAATATAACAACTGTTTCTGCCCGGTTTCGAACCGGGGACCTTTCGCGTGTGAGGCGAACGTGATAACCACTACACTACAGAAACAGATACCTACAGTTGATTTTTCTGTAATGAAACTGCTCCGAACTGGCTATTCCATGGGCCTCTGGCTTTAGATTTCTTTCATGCAACCTGCCCGACATCCCTAGCTGAACGCTCGTACATGCCATGCAAGACCAGATGTTTGGTATTAGCTCAGACTGGGCAGGGCTGAAGCATGAGACTCTAGCAAAGAATTATCCACTACTGCAAAGAAAAAATTGATGTTGGTTTTGAAACGCAAACTTCAAAACAACTTGAAAAGAGTACCAAGAAAAGGGCTCGTCCGGGATTTGAACCCGGGACCACTCGCACCCAAAGCGAGAATCATACCCCTAGACCAACGAGCCCTCAAAATCCTCTTACCTCTCAAAAGCTAATACCGGCTCTAAGCCCGCAATGAAGATCATGCTGGTATCTTTATGATGCTTGGTCTGTGAATACGCATGAAAGTCAGTCTCAACTTACCCTTTCTCAAACGATAGCACTATCATTTACAAGTGTCTCCTTTTATTCCGTCCCAGCTTTGGACACGTCTTACAGGAAGTCAGCCCTTATTTATATATTTCTTCAGTGGCTGAAGCTTAATGAGAAAGAGTAACAAGTTGTTCATAACAACATAAGAAACACATTGTGCATTTTCTCTTAAATACTCCTTCACTTTGTGCCAAAAGAAATACCAAGGTGAATACCTAGGCCACAGATTCAAGCTAAAGATCTTCCTGCTGAATGCAAGGCGCATTAAAAACTGCATATCGCTGGACTAAAGCATTCCTTGCATAGCCTCTAACATCATAACATAACTGAGCTGCTAGCAGCAAGCTAACCAATACCTTTCTGAAATGAGAATGACATGTGCTTATCTGCTCAATCAGTGCTCAATCAGGCTCGATCAGGCGAGATTTAGAAAAGGTGGAAAGGGTCCAAGTGGATGCCCCTTCCTTTTTAGGGTGGGTCCTGCTGACTATCATAGGATTGCTTGTAAAAGTGGCCAGGGTCAGAGGAAAAGCTGCCAACACTTCTTAGCGTTCTCTATAGATGCAGCCATTTTCTGTGACTGTAATTTCGGCCTTTTCCCAGAAGTCTCTATTCTGCCTATGCAAATTAACAAAAGCAGTGCTTATTCCTCACTTGCTCAAATGTCCTTCCTGTCCAGAAAGCTCTGATTAAGCATGCTTATTTTCTTTTTCTGGGATATTTTAAATTGTTTCGCTGTCCAGTCTGTGGCAGTAGAAAGCTGCTTATGATGCCAGGTTTTGATGAATCCCCAAGGTACAAGTACAGAGGAATATATCAGTCTCTAGGATATGGAACTTTTAGCTAACACATCACAATATGTGATGCTTGCCAAGAAAACACTACATTCTGGAGCGCTGATGATCAGAACATTCTGCTCCTGAAGGATAGAAAAGACAGCTTGATTGAAATAAAGTCTGTTTATATTGACGCTCTCTCTCTCCCTATATATACATACATGCATACACACACACACACAGGTATGTCATGCATTTCTTCAGATTTGTTTCAACCATTTACCATTTATTGGAGAATCCCTACTTTTCAAGTGACTGCAAATGAAGTCATCTCTGGCACTTTTTGTGCAAAGTAAGAGACACACATGACACCTTTTTATAAAAGTCATCGGTTTCTTTGTTACTGTGTACTTTCAAAGCATGGGGCTTTCACACGTCAGGTAAACCTGATTACCACTACACAACAAAAGCAGATGCAGCTTTCTTATCTATGTCGTGATAGAACAGTTGTGAATTGAGTAGAAGAAGGGCCCTGATGTGATACTTATTACATGCAGCCTGTAAGATAGTCAAACATGCAGGCTAGGAAGGAAGATGCAAATATCAATGTATTAGAAAAACACCTAAAGGCGAGTGATATGCTTTCATTCATGCATGGCTAGGAAAAATCGCCATACTGTTGCAAACATTCTTACACCACCAACTGGAAATAAATGATTCTGACATTAAACGTAAAGGTGACAATGCATTTGTATCATCACCCTGAGAAGGATCATCTTGGAATTGAGCCGAGGGCCTCTGCACTCAAAGCCAGAAACACTCCACTAAAATAAGATTCCTGTTGGTGCCAACAATTCTCCATGTTAATGCTTGTTCTAGGTGAGCAGTGAACCGATTGCAGGGCTCTTTTGAAAGCAAGGTCTGAGAACCAACAGATACATCCACACGCCGATTACTTTAGTGTTTTGAGAGAATTCCCTTTCTTGGAACGAGATTGCATGAAATAATCTTCAGGGCTTGGACAATTCCATGGCAAAACGGCACCTATCAACATTGTAGCCAACACAATATAACAACTGTTTCTGCCCGGTTTCGAACCGGGGACCTTTCGCGTGTGAGGCGAACGTGATAACCACTACACTACAGAAACAGATACCTACAGTTGATTTTTCTGTAATGAAACTGCTCCGAACTGGCTATTCCATGGGCCTCTGGCTTTAGATTTCTTTCATGCAACCTGCCCGACATCCCTAGCTGAACGCTCGTACATGCCATGCAAGACCAGATGTTTGGTATTAGCTCAGACTGGGCAGGGCTGAAGCATGAGACTCTAGCAAAGAATTATCCACTACTGCAAAGAAAAAATTGATGTTGGTTTTGAAACGCAAACTTCAAAACAACTTGAAAAGAGTACCAAGAAAAGGGCTCGTCCGGGATTTGAACCCGGGACCTCTCGCACCCAAAGCGAGAATCATACCCCTAGACCAACGAGCCCTCAAAATCCTCTTACCTCTCAAAAGCTAATACCGGCTCTAAGCCCGCAATGAAGATCATGCTGGTATCTTTATGATGCTTGGTCTGTGAATACGCATGAAAGTCAGTCTCAACTTACCCTTTCTCAAACGATAGCACTATCATTTACAAGTGTCTCCTTTTATTCCGTCCCAGCTTTGGACACGTCTTACAGGAAGTCAGCCCTTATTTATATATTTCTTCAGTGGCTGAAGCTTAATGAGAAAGAGTAACAAGTTGTTCATAACAACATAAGAAACACATTGTGCATTTTCTCTTAAATACTCCTTCACTTTGTGCCAAAAGAAATACCAAGGTGAATACCTAGGCCACAGATTCAAGCTAAAGATCTTCCTGCTGAATGCAAGGCGCATTAAAAACTGCATATCGCTGGACTAAAGCATTCCTTGCATAGCCTCTAACATCATAACATAACTGAGCTGCTAGCAGCAAGCTAACCAATACCTTTCTGAAATGAGAATGACATGTGCTTATCTGCTCAATCAGTGCTCAATCAGGCTCGATCAGGCGAGATTTAGAAAAGGTGGAAAGGGTCCAAGTGGATGCCCCTTCCTTTTTAGGGTGGGTCCTGCTGACTATCATAGGATTGCTTGTAAAAGTGGCCAGGGTCAGAGGAAAAGCTGCCAACACTTCTTAGCGTTCTCTATAGATGCAGCCATTTTCTGTGACTGTAATTTCGGCCTTTTCCCAGAAGTCTCTATTCTGCCTATGCAAATTAACAAAAGCAGTGCTTATTCCTCACTTGCTCAAATGTCCTTCCTGTCCAGAAAGCTCTGATTAAGCATGCTTATTTTCTTTTTCTGGGATATTTTAAATTGTTTCGCTGTCCAGTCTGTGGCAGTAGAAAGCTGCTTATGATGCCAGGTTTTGATGAATCCCCAAGGTACAAGTACAGAGGAATATATCAGTCTCTAGGATATGGAACTTTTAGCTAACACATCACAATATGTGATGCTTGCCAAGAAAACACTACATTCTGGAGCGCTGATGATCAGAACATTCTGCTCCTGAAGGATAGAAAAGACAGCTTGATTGAAATAAAGTCTGTTTATATTGACGCTCTCTCTCTCCCTATATATACATACATGCATACACACACACACACAGGTATGTCATGCATTTCTTCAGATTTGTTTCAACCATTTACCATTTATTGGAGAATCCCTACTTTTCAAGTGACTGCAAATGAAGTCATCTCTGGCACTTTTTGTGCAAAGTAAGAGACACACATGACACCTTTTTATAAAAGTCATCGGTTTCTTTGTTACTGTGTACTTTCAAAGCATGGGGCTTTCACACGTCAGGTAAACCTGATTACCACTACACAACAAAAGCAGATGCAGCTTTCTTATCTATGTCGTGATAGAACAGTTGTGAATTGAGTAGAAGAAGGGCCCTGATGTGATACTTATTACATGCAGCCTGTAAGATAGTCAAACATGCAGGCTAGGAAGGAAGATGCAAATATCAATGTATTAGAAAAACACCTAAAGGCGAGTGATATGCTTTCATTCATGCATGGCTAGGAAAAATCGCCATACTGTTGCAAACATTCTTACACCACCAACTGGAAATAAATGATTCTGACATTAAACGTAAAGGTGACAATGCATTTGTATCATCACCCTGAGAAGGATCATCTTGGAATTGAGCCGAGGGCCTCTGCACTCAAAGCCAGAAACACTCCACTAAAATAAGATTCCTGTTGGTGCCAACAATTCTCCATGTTAATGCTTGTTCTAGGTGAGCAGTGAACCGATTGCAGGGCTCTTTTGAAAGCAAGGTCTGAGAACCAACAGATACATCCACACGCCGATTACTTTAGTGTTTTGAGAGAATTCCCTTTCTTGGAACGAGATTGCATGAAATAATCTTCAGGGCTTGGACAATTCCATGGCAAAACGGCACCTATCAACATTGTAGCCAACACAATATAACAACTGTTTCTGCCCGGTTTCGAACCGGGGACCTTTCGCGTGTGAGGCGAACGTGATAACCACTACACTACAGAAACAGATACCTACAGTTGATTTTTCTGTAATGAAACTGCTCCGAACTGGCTATTCCATGGGCCTCTGGCTTTAGATTTCTTTCATGCAACCTGCCCGACATCCCTAGCTGAACGCTCGTACATGCCATGCAAGACCAGATGTTTGGTATTAGCTCAGACTGGGCAGGGCTGAAGCATGAGACTCTAGCAAAGAATTATCCACTACTGCAAAGAAAAAATTGATGTTGGTTTTGAAACGCAAACTTCAAAACAACTTGAAAAGAGTACCAAGAAAAGGGCTCGTCCGGGATTTGAACCCGGGACCTCTCGCACCCAAAGCGAGAATCATACCCCTAGACCAACGAGCCCTCAAAATCCTCTTACCTCTCAAAAGCTAATACCGGCTCTAAGCCCGCAATGAAGATCATGCTGGTATCTTTATGATGCTTGGTCTGTGAATACGCATGAAAGTCAGTCTCAACTTACCCTTTCTCAAACGATAGCACTATCATTTACAAGTGTCTCCTTTTATTCCGTCCCAGCTTTGGACACGTCTTACAGGAAGTCAGCCCTTATTTATATATTTCTTCAGTGGCTGAAGCTTAATGAGAAAGAGTAACAAGTTGTTCATAACAACATAAGAAACACATTGTGCATTTTCTCTTAAATACTCCTTCACTTTGTGCCAAAAGAAATACCAAGGTGAATACCTAGGCCACAGATTCAAGCTAAAGATCTTCCTGCTGAATGCAAGGCGCATTAAAAACTGCATATCGCTGGACTAAAGCATTCCTTGCATAGCCTCTAACATCATAACATAACTGAGCTGCTAGCAGCAAGCTAACCAATACCTTTCTGAAATGAGAATGACATGTGCTTATCTGCTCAATCAGTGCTCAATCAGGCTCGATCAGGCGAGATTTAGAAAAGGTGGAAAGGGTCCAAGTGGATGCCCCTTCCTTTTTAGGGTGGGTCCTGCTGACTATCATAGGATTGCTTGTAAAAGTGGCCAGGGTCAGAGGAAAAGCTGCCAACACTTCTTAGCGTTCTCTATAGATGCAGCCATTTTCTGTGACTGTAATTTCGGCCTTTTCCCAGAAGTCTCTATTCTGCCTATGCAAATTAACAAAAGCAGTGCTTATTCCTCACTTGCTCAAATGTCCTTCCTGTCCAGAAAGCTCTGATTAAGCATGCTTATTTTCTTTTTCTGGGATATTTTAAATTGTTTCGCTGTCCAGTCTGTGGCAGTAGAAAGCTGCTTATGATGCCAGGTTTTGATGAATCCCCAATGTACAAGTACAGAGGAATATATCAGTCTCTAGGATATGGAACTTTTAGCTAACACATCACAATATGTGATGCTTGCCAAGAAAACACTACATTCTGGAGCGCTGATGATCAGAACATTCTGCTCCTGAAGGATAGAAAAGACAGCTTGATTGAAATAAAGTCTGTTTATATTGACGCTCTCTCTCTCCCTATATATACATACATGCATACACACACACACACACAGGTATGTCATGCATTTCTTCAGATTTGTTTCAACCATTTACCATTTATTGGAGAATCCCTACTTTTCAAGTGACTGCAAATGAAGTCATCTCTGGCACTTTTTGTGCAAAGTAAGAGACACACATGACACCTTTTTATAAAAGTCATCGGTTTCTTTGTTACTGTGTACTTTCAAAGCATGGGGCTTTCACACGTCAGGTAAACCTGATTACCACTACACAACAAAAGCAGATGCAGCTTTCTTATCTATGTCGTGATAGAACAGTTGTGAATTGAGTAGAAGAAGGGCCCTGATGTGATACTTATTACATGCAGCCTGTAAGATAGTCAAACATGCAGGCTAGGAAGGAAGATGCAAATATCAATGTATTAGAAAAACACCTAAAGGCGAGTGATATGCTTTCATTCATGCATGGCTAGGAAAAATCGCCATACTGTTGCAAACATTCTTACACCACCAACTGGAAATAAATGATTCTGACATTAAACGTAAAGGTGACAATGCATTTGTATCATCACCCTGAGAAGGATCATCTTGGAATTGAGCCGAGGGCCTCTGCACTCAAAGCCAGAAACACTCCACTAAAATAAGATTCCTGTTGGTGCCAACAATTCTCCATGTTAATGCTTGTTCTAGGTGAGCAGTGAACCGATTGCAGGGCTCTTTTGAAAGCAAGGTCTGAGAACCAACAGATACATCCACACGCCGATTACTTTAGTGTTTTGAGAGAATTCCCTTTCTTGGAACGAGATTGCATGAAATAATCTTCAGGGCTTGGACAATTCCATGGCAAAACGGCACCTATCAACATTGTAGCCAACACAATATAACAACTGTTTCTGCCCGGTTTCGAACCGGGGACCTTTCGCGTGTGAGGCGAACGTGATAACCACTACACTACAGAAACAGATACCTACAGTTGATTTTTCTGTAATGAAACTGCTCCGAACTGGCTATTCCATGGGCCTCTGGCTTTAGATTTCTTTCATGCAACCTGCCCGACATCCCTAGCTGAACGCTCGTACATGCCATGCAAGACCAGATGTTTGGTATTAGCTCAGACTGGGCAGGGCTGAAGCATGAGACTCTAGCAAAGAATTATCCACTACTGCAAAGAAAAAATTGATGTTGGTTTTGAAACGCAAACTTCAAAACAACTTGAAAAGAGTACCAAGAAAAGGGCTCGTCCGGGATTTGAACCCGGGACCACTCGCACCCAAAGCGAGAATCATACCCCTAGACCAACGAGCCCTCAAAATCCTCTTACCTCTCAAAAGCTAATACCGGCTCTAAGCCCGCAATGAAGATCATGCTGGTATCTTTATGATGCTTGGTCTGTGAATACGCATGAAAGTCAGTCTCAACTTACCCTTTCTCAAACGATAGCACTATCATTTACAAGTGTCTCCTTTTATTCCGTCCCAGCTTTGGACACGTCTTACAGGAAGTCAGCCCTTATTTATATATTTCTTCAGTGGCTGAAGCTTAATGAGAAAGAGTAACAAGTTGTTCATAACAACATAAGAAACACATTGTGCATTTTCTCTTAAATACTCCTTCACTTTGTGCCAAAAGAAATACCAAGGTGAATACCTAGGCCACAGATTCAAGCTAAAGATCTTCCTGCTGAATGCAAGGCGCATTAAAAACTGCATATCGCTGGACTAAAGCATTCCTTGCATAGCCTCTAACATCATAACATAACTGAGCTGCTAGCAGCAAGCTAACCAATACCTTTCTGAAATGAGAATGACATGTGCTTATCTGCTCAATCAGTGCTCAATCAGGCTCGATCAGGCGAGATTTAGAAAAGGTGGAAAGGGTCCAAGTGGATGCCCCTTCCTTTTTAGGGTGGGTCCTGCTGACTATCATAGGATTGCTTGTAAAAGTGGCCAGGGTCAGAGGAAAAGCTGCCAACACTTCTTAGCGTTCTCTATAGATGCAGCCATTTTCTGTGACTGTAATTTCGGCCTTTTCCCAGAAGTCTCTATTCTGCCTATGCAAATTAACAAAAGCAGTGCTTATTCCTCACTTGCTCAAATGTCCTTCCTGTCCAGAAAGCTCTGATTAAGCATGCTTATTTTCTTTTTCTGGGATATTTTAAATTGTTTCGCTGTCCAGTCTGTGGCAGTAGAAAGCTGCTTATGATGCCAGGTTTTGATGAATCCCCAAGGTACAAGTACAGAGGAATATATCAGTCTCTAGGATATGGAACTTTTAGCTAACACATCACAATATGTGATGCTTGCCAAGAAAACACTACATTCTGGAGCGCTGATGATCAGAACATTCTGCTCCTGAAGGATAGAAAAGACAGCTTGATTGAAATAAAGTCTGTTTATATTGACGCTCTCTCTCTCCCTATATATACATACATGCATACACACACACACACAGGTATGTCATGCATTTCTTCAGATTTGTTTCAACCATTTACCATTTATTGGAGAATCCCTACTTTTCAAGTGACTGCAAATGAAGTCATCTCTGGCACTTTTTGTGCAAAGTAAGAGACACACATGACACCTTTTTATAAAAGTCATCGGTTTCTTTGTTACTGTGTACTTTCAAAGCATGGGGCTTTCACACGTCAGGTAAACCTGATTACCACTACACAACAAAAGCAGATGCAGCTTTCTTATCTATGTCGTGATAGAACAGTTGTGAATTGAGTAGAAGAAGGGCCCTGATGTGATACTTATTACATGCAGCCTGTAAGATAGTCAAACATGCAGGCTAGGAAGGAAGATGCAAATATCAATGTATTAGAAAAACACCTAAAGGCGAGTGATATGCTTTCATTCATGCATGGCTAGGAAAAATCGCCATACTGTTGCAAACATTCTTACACCACCAACTGGAAATAAATGATTCTGACATTAAACGTAAAGGTGACAATGCATTTGTATCATCACCCTGAGAAGGATCATCTTGGAATTGAGCCGAGGGCCTCTGCACTCAAAGCCAGAAACACTCCACTAAAATAAGATTCCTGTTGGTGCCAACAATTCTCCATGTTAATGCTTGTTCTAGGTGAGCAGTGAACCGATTGCAGGGCTCTTTTGAAAGCAAGGTCTGAGAACCAACAGATACATCCACACGCCGATTACTTTAGTGTTTTGAGAGAATTCCCTTTCTTGGAACGAGATTGCATGAAATAATCTTCAGGGCTTGGACAATTCCATGGCAAAACGGCACCTATCAACATTGTAGCCAACACAATATAACAACTGTTTCTGCCCGGTTTCGAACCGGGGACCTTTCGCGTGTGAGGCGAACGTGATAACCACTACACTACAGAAACAGATACCTACAGTTGATTTTTCTGTAATGAAACTGCTCCGAACTGGCTATTCCATGGGCCTCTGGCTTTAGATTTCTTTCATGCAACCTGCCCGACATCCCTAGCTGAACGCTCGTACATGCCATGCAAGACCAGATGTTTGGTATTAGCTCAGACTGGGCAGGGCTGAAGCATGAGACTCTAGCAAAGAATTATCCACTACTGCAAAGAAAAAATTGATGTTGGTTTTGAAACGCAAACTTCAAAACAACTTGAAAAGAGTACCAAGAAAAGGGCTCGTCCGGGATTTGAACCCGGGACCACTCGCACCCAAAGCGAGAATCATACCCCTAGACCAACGAGCCCTCAAAATCCTCTTACCTCTCAAAAGCTAATACCGGCTCTAAGCCCGCAATGAAGATCATGCTGGTATCTTTATGATGCTTGGTCTGTGAATACGCATGAAAGTCAGTCTCAACTTACCCTTTCTCAAACGATAGCACTATCATTTACAAGTGTCTCCTTTTATTCCGTCCCAGCTTTGGACACGTCTTACAGGAAGTCAGCCCTTATTTATATATTTCTTCAGTGGCTGAAGCTTAATGAGAAAGAGTAACAAGTTGTTCATAACAACATAAGAAACACATTGTGCATTTTCTCTTAAATACTCCTTCACTTTGTGCCAAAAGAAATACCAAGGTGAATACCTAGGCCACAGATTCAAGCTAAAGATCTTCCTGCTGAATGCAAGGCGCATTAAAAACTGCATATCGCTGGACTAAAGCATTCCTTGCATAGCCTCTAACATCATAACATAACTGAGCTGCTAGCAGCAAGCTAACCAATACCTTTCTGAAATGAGAATGACATGTGCTTATCTGCTCAATCAGTGCTCAATCAGGCTCGATCAGGCGAGATTTAGAAAAGGTGGAAAGGGTCCAAGTGGATGCCCCTTCCTTTTTAGGGTGGGTCCTGCTGACTATCATAGGATTGCTTGTAAAAGTGGCCAGGGTCAGAGGAAAAGCTGCCAACACTTCTTAGCGTTCTCTATAGATGCAGCCATTTTCTGTGACTGTAATTTCGGCCTTTTCCCAGAAGTCTCTATTCTGCCTATGCAAATTAACAAAAGCAGTGCTTATTCCTCACTTGCTCAAATGTCCTTCCTGTCCAGAAAGCTCTGATTAAGCATGCTTATTTTCTTTTTCTGGGATATTTTAAATTGTTTCGCTGTCCAGTCTGTGGCAGTAGAAAGCTGCTTATGATGCCAGGTTTTGATGAATCCCCAAGGTACAAGTACAGAGGAATATATCAGTCTCTAGGATATGGAACTTTTAGCTAACACATCACAATATGTGATGCTTGCCAAGAAAACACTACATTCTGGAGCGCTGATGATCAGAACATTCTGCTCCTGAAGGATAGAAAAGACAGCTTGATTGAAATAAAGTCTGTTTATATTGACGCTCTCTCTCTCCCTATATATACATACATGCATACACACACACACACAGGTATGTCATGCATTTCTTCAGATTTGTTTCAACCATTTACCATTTATTGGAGAATCCCTACTTTTCAAGTGACTGCAAATGAAGTCATCTCTGGCACTTTTTGTGCAAAGTAAGAGACACACATGACACCTTTTTATAAAAGTCATCGGTTTCTTTGTTACTGTGTACTTTCAAAGCATGGGGCTTTCACACGTCAGGTAAACCTGATTACCACTACACAACAAAAGCAGATGCAGCTTTCTTATCTATGTCGTGATAGAACAGTTGTGAATTGAGTAGAAGAAGGGCCCTGATGTGATACTTATTACATGCAGCCTGTAAGATAGTCAAACATGCAGGCTAGGAAGGAAGATGCAAATATCAATGTATTAGAAAAACACCTAAAGGCGAGTGATATGCTTTCATTCATGCATGGCTAGGAAAAATCGCCATACTGTTGCAAACATTCTTACACCACCAACTGGAAATAAATGATTCTGACATTAAACGTAAAGGTGACAATGCATTTGTATCATCACCCTGAGAAGGATCATCTTGGAATTGAGCCGAGGGCCTCTGCACTCAAAGCCAGAAACACTCCACTAAAATAAGATTCCTGTTGGTGCCAACAATTCTCCATGTTAATGCTTGTTCTAGGTGAGCAGTGAACCGATTGCAGGGCTCTTTTGAAAGCAAGGTCTGAGAACCAACAGATACATCCACACGCCGATTACTTTAGTGTTTTGAGAGAATTCCCTTTCTTGGAACGAGATTGCATGAAATAATCTTCAGGGCTTGGACAATTCCATGGCAAAACGGCACCTATCAACATTGTAGCCAACACAATATAACAACTGTTTCTGCCCGGTTTCGAACCGGGGACCTTTCGCGTGTGAGGCGAACGTGATAACCACTACACTACAGAAACAGATACCTACAGTTGATTTTTCTGTAATGAAACTGCTCCGAACTGGCTATTCCATGGGCCTCTGGCTTTAGATTTCTTTCATGCAACCTGCCCGACATCCCTAGCTGAACGCTCGTACATGCCATGCAAGACCAGATGTTTGGTATTAGCTCAGACTGGGCAGGGCTGAAGCATGAGACTCTAGCAAAGAATTATCCACTACTGCAAAGAAAAAATTGATGTTGGTTTTGAAACGCAAACTTCAAAACAACTTGAAAAGAGTACCAAGAAAAGGGCTCGTCCGGGATTTGAACCCGGGACCTCTCGCACCCAAAGCGAGAATCATACCCCTAGACCAACGAGCCCTCAAAATCCTCTTACCTCTCAAAAGCTAATACCGGCTCTAAGCCCGCAATGAAGATCATGCTGGTATCTTTATGATGCTTGGTCTGTGAATACGCATGAAAGTCAGTCTCAACTTACCCTTTCTCAAACGATAGCACTATCATTTACAAGTGTCTCCTTTTATTCCGTCCCAGCTTTGGACACGTCTTACAGGAAGTCAGCCCTTATTTATATATTTCTTCAGTGGCTGAAGCTTAATGAGAAAGAGTAACAAGTTGTTCATAACAACATAAGAAACACATTGTGCATTTTCTCTTAAATACTCCTTCACTTTGTGCCAAAAGAAATACCAAGGTGAATACCTAGGCCACAGATTCAAGCTAAAGATCTTCCTGCTGAATGCAAGGCGCATTAAAAACTGCATATCGCTGGACTAAAGCATTCCTTGCATAGCCTCTAACATCATAACATAACTGAGCTGCTAGCAGCAAGCTAACCAATACCTTTCTGAAATGAGAATGACATGTGCTTATCTGCTCAATCAGTGCTCAATCAGGCTCGATCAGGCGAGATTTAGAAAAGGTGGAAAGGGTCCAAGTGGATGCCCCTTCCTTTTTAGGGTGGGTCCTGCTGACTATCATAGGATTGCTTGTAAAAGTGGCCAGGGTCAGAGGAAAAGCTGCCAACACTTCTTAGCGTTCTCTATAGATGCAGCCATTTTCTGTGACTGTAATTTCGGCCTTTTCCCAGAAGTCTCTATTCTGCCTATGCAAATTAACAAAAGCAGTGCTTATTCCTCACTTGCTCAAATGTCCTTCCTGTCCAGAAAGCTCTGATTAAGCATGCTTATTTTCTTTTTCTGGGATATTTTAAATTGTTTCGCTGTCCAGTCTGTGGCAGTAGAAAGCTGCTTATGATGCCAGGTTTTGATGAATCCCCAATGTACAAGTACAGAGGAATATATCAGTCTCTAGGATATGGAACTTTTAGCTAACACATCACAATATGTGATGCTTGCCAAGAAAACACTACATTCTGGAGCGCTGATGATCAGAACATTCTGCTCCTGAAGGATAGAAAAGACAGCTTGATTGAAATAAAGTCTGTTTATATTGACGCTCTCTCTCTCCCTATATATACATACATGCATACACACACACACACAGGTATGTCATGCATTTCTTCAGATTTGTTTCAACCATTTACCATTTATTGGAGAATCCCTACTTTTCAAGTGACTGCAAATGAAGTCATCTCTGGCACTTTTTGTGCAAAGTAAGAGACACACATGACACCTTTTTATAAAAGTCATCGGTTTCTTTGTTACTGTGTACTTTCAAAGCATGGGGCTTTCACACGTCAGGTAAACCTGATTACCACTACACAACAAAAGCAGATGCAGCTTTCTTATCTATGTCGTGATAGAACAGTTGTGAATTGAGTAGAAGAAGGGCCCTGATGTGATACTTATTACATGCAGCCTGTAAGATAGTCAAACATGCAGGCTAGGAAGGAAGATGCAAATATCAATGTATTAGAAAAACACCTAAAGGCGAGTGATATGCTTTCATTCATGCATGGCTAGGAAAAATCGCCATACTGTTGCAAACATTCTTACACCACCAACTGGAAATAAATGATTCTGACATTAAACGTAAAGGTGACAATGCATTTGTATCATCACCCTGAGAAGGATCATCTTGGAATTGAGCCGAGGGCCTCTGCACTCAAAGCCAGAAACACTCCACTAAAATAAGATTCCTGTTGGTGCCAACAATTCTCCATGTTAATGCTTGTTCTAGGTGAGCAGTGAACCGATTGCAGGGCTCTTTTGAAAGCAAGGTCTGAGAACCAACAGATACATCCACACGCCGATTACTTTAGTGTTTTGAGAGAATTCCCTTTCTTGGAACGAGATTGCATGAAATAATCTTCAGGGCTTGGACAATTCCATGGCAAAACGGCACCTATCAACATTGTAGCCAACACAATATAACAACTGTTTCTGCCCGGTTTCGAACCGGGGACCTTTCGCGTGTGAGGCGAACGTGATAACCACTACACTACAGAAACAGATACCTACAGTTGATTTTTCTGTAATGAAACTGCTCCGAACTGGCTATTCCATGGGCCTCTGGCTTTAGATTTCTTTCATGCAACCTGCCCGACATCCCTAGCTGAACGCTCGTACATGCCATGCAAGACCAGATGTTTGGTATTAGCTCAGACTGGGCAGGGCTGAAGCATGAGACTCTAGCAAAGAATTATCCACTACTGCAAAGAAAAAATTGATGTTGGTTTTGAAACGCAAACTTCAAAACAACTTGAAAAGAGTACCAAGAAAAGGGCTCGTCCGGGATTTGAACCCGGGACCTCTCGCACCCAAAGCGAGAATCATACCCCTAGACCAACGAGCCCTCAAAATCCTCTTACCTCTCAAAAGCTAATACCGGCTCTAAGCCCGCAATGAAGATCATGCTGGTATCTTTATGATGCTTGGTCTGTGAATACGCATGAAAGTCAGTCTCAACTTACCCTTTCTCAAACGATAGCACTATCATTTACAAGTGTCTCCTTTTATTCCGTCCCAGCTTTGGACACGTCTTACAGGAAGTCAGCCCTTATTTATATATTTCTTCAGTGGCTGAAGCTTAATGAGAAAGAGTAACAAGTTGTTCATAACAACATAAGAAACACATTGTGCATTTTCTCTCAAATACTCCTTCACTTTGTGCCAAAAGAAATACCAAGGTGAATACCTAGGCCACAGATTCAAGCTAAAGATCTTCCTGCTGAATGCAAGGCGCATTAAAAACTGCATATCGCTGGACTAAAGCATTCCTTGCATAGCCTCTAACATCATAACATAACTGAGCTGCTAGCAGCAAGCTAACCAATACCTTTCTGAAATGAGAATGACATGTGCTTATCTGCTCAATCAGTGCTCAATCAGGCTCGATCAGGCGAGATTTAGAAAAGGTGGAAAGGGTCCAAGTGGATGCCCCTTCCTTTTTAGGGTGGGTCCTGCTGACTATCATAGGATTGCTTGTAAAAGTGGCCAGGGTCAGAGGAAAAGCTGCCAACACTTCTTAGCGTTCTCTATAGATGCAGCCATTTTCTGTGACTGTAATTTCGGCCTTTTCCCAGAAGTCTCTATTCTGCCTATGCAAATTAACAAAAGCAGTGCTTATTCCTCACTTGCTCAAATGTCCTTCCTGTCCAGAAAGCTCTGATTAAGCATGCTTATTTTCTTTTTCTGGGATATTTTAAATTGTTTCGCTGTCCAGTCTGTGGCAGTAGAAAGCTGCTTATGATGCCAGGTTTTGATGAATCCCCAAGGTACAAGTACAGAGGAATATATCAGTCTCTAGGATATGGAACTTTTAGCTAACACATCACAATATGTGATGCTTGCCAAGAAAACACTACATTCTGGAGCGCTGATGATCAGAACATTCTGCTCCTGAAGGATAGAAAAGACAGCTTGATTGAAATAAAGTCTGTTTATATTGACGCTCTCTCTCTCCCTATATATACATACATGCATACACACACACACACAGGTATGTCATGCATTTCTTCAGATTTGTTTCAACCATTTACCATTTATTGGAGAATCCCTACTTTTCAAGTGACTGCAAATGAAGTCATCTCTGGCACTTTTTGTGCAAAGTAAGAGACACACATGACACCTTTTTATAAAAGTCATCGGTTTCTTTGTTACTGTGTACTTTCAAAGCATGGGGCTTTCACACGTCAGGTAAACCTGATTACCACTACACAACAAAAGCAGATGCAGCTTTCTTATCTATGTCGTGATAGAACAGTTGTGAATTGAGTAGAAGAAGGGCCCTGATGTGATACTTATTACATGCAGCCTGTAAGATAGTCAAACATGCAGGCTAGGAAGGAAGATGCAAATATCAATGTATTAGAAAAACACCTAAAGGCGAGTGATATGCTTTCATTCATGCATGGCTAGGAAAAATCGCCATACTGTTGTAAACATTCTTACACCACCAACTGGAAATAAATGATTCTGACATTAAACGTAAAGGTGACAATGCATTTGTATCATCACCCTGAGAAGGATCATCTTGGAATTGAGCCGAGGGCCTCTGCACTCAAAGCCAGAAACACTCCACTAAAATAAGATTCCTGTTGGTGCCAACAATTCTCCATGTTAATGCTTGTTCTAGGTGAGCAGTGAACCGATTGCAGGGCTCTTTTGAAAGCAAGGTCTGAGAACCAACAGATACATCCACACGCCGATTACTTTAGTGTTTTGAGAGAATTCCCTTTCTTGGAACGAGATTGCATGAAATAATCTTCAGGGCTTGGACAATTCCATGGCAAAACGGCACCTATCAACATTGTAGCCAACACAATATAACAACTGTTTCTGCCCGGTTTCGAACCGGGGACCTTTCGCGTGTGAGGCGAACGTGATAACCACTACACTACAGAAACAGATACCTACAGTTGATTTTTCTGTAATGAAACTGCTCCGAACTGGCTATTCCATGGGCCTCTGGCTTTAGATTTCTTTCATGCAACCTGCCCGACATCCCTAGCTGAACGCTCGTACATGCCATGCAAGACCAGATGTTTGGTATTAGCTCAGACTGGGCAGGGCTGAAGCATGAGACTCTAGCAAAGAATTATCCACTACTGCAAAGAAAAAATTGATGTTGGTTTTGAAACGCAAACTTCAAAACAACTTGAAAAGAGTACCAAGAAAAGGGCTCGTCCGGGATTTGAACCCGGGACCTCTCGCACCCAAAGCGAGAATCATACCCCTCGACCAACGAGCCCTCAAAATCCTCTTACCTCTCAAAAGCTAATACCGGCTCTAAGCCCGCAATGAAGATCATGCTGGTATCTTTATGATGCTTGGTCTGTGAATACGCATGAAAGTCAGTCTCAACTTACCCTTTCTCAAACGATAGCACTATCATTTACAAGTGTCTCCTTTTATTCCGTCCCAGCTTTGGACACGTCTTACAGGAAGTCAGCCCTTATTTATATATTTCTTCAGTGGCTGAAGCTTAATGAGAAAGAGTAACAAGTTGTTCATAACAACATAAGAAACACATTGTGCATTTTCTCTTAAATACTCCTTCACTTTGTGCCAAAAGAAATACCAAGGTGAATACCTAGGCCACAGATTCAAGCTAAAGATCTTCCTGCTGAATGCAAGGCGCAATAAAAACTGCATATCGCTGGACTAAAGCATTCCTTGCATAGCCTCTAACATCATAACATAACTGAGCTGCTAGCAGCAAGCTAACCAATACCTTTCTGAAATGAGAATGACATGTGCTTATCTGCTCAATCAGTGCTCAATCAGGCTCAATCAGGCGAGATTTAGAAAAGGTGGAAAGGGTCCAAGTGGATGCCCCTTCCTTTTTAGGGTGGGTCCTGCTGACTATCATAGGATTGCTTGTAAAAGTGGCCAGGGTCAGAGGAAAAGCTGCCAACACTTCTTAGCGTTCTCTATAGATGCAGCCATTTTCTGTGACTGTAATTTCGGCCTTTTCCCAGAAGTCTCTATTCTGCCTATGCAAATTAACAAAAGCAGTGCTTATTCCTCACTTGCTCAAATGTCCTTCCTGTCCAGAAAGCTCTGATTAAGCATGCTTATTTTCTTTTTCTGGGATATTTTAAATTGTTTCGCTGTCCAGTCTGTGGCAGTAGAAAGCTGCTTATGATGCCAGGTTTTGATGAATCCCCAAGGTACAAGTACAGAGGAATATATCAGTCTCTAGGATATGGAACTTTTAGCTAACACATCACAATATGTGATGCTTGCCAAGAAAACACTACATTCTGGAGCGCTGATGATCAGAACATTCTGCTCCTGAAGGATAGAAAAGACAGCTTGATTGAAATAAAGTCTGTTTATATTGACGCTCTCTCTCTCCCTATATATACATACATGCATACACACACACACACAGGTATGTCATGCATTTCTTCAGATTTGTTTCAACCATTTACCATTTATTGGAGAATCCCTACTTTTCAAGTGACTGCAAATGAAGTCATCTCTGGCACTTTTTGTGCAAAGTAAGAGACACACATGACACCTTTTTATAAAAGTCATCGGTTTCTTTGTTACTGTGTACTTTCAAAGCATGGGGCTTTCACACGTCAGGTAAACCTGATTACCACTACACAACAAAAGCAGATGCAGCTTTCTTATCTATGTCGTGATAGAACAGTTGTGAATTGAGTAGAAGAAGGGCTCTGATGTGATACTTATTACATGCAGCCTGTAAGATAGTCAAACATGCAGGCTAGGAAGGAAGATGCAAATATCAATGTATTAGAAAAACACCTAAAGGCGAGTGATATGCTTTCATTCATGCATGGCTAGGAAAAATCGCCATACTGTTGCAAACATTCTTACACCACCAACTGGAAATAAATGATTCTGACATTAAACGTAAAGGTGACAATGCATTTGTATCATCACCCTGAGAAGGATCATCTTGGAATTGAGCCGAGGGCCTCTGCACTCAAAGCCAGAAACACTCCACTAAAATAAGATTCCTGTTGGTGCCAACAATTCTCCATGTTAATGCTTGTTCTAGGTGAGCAGTGAACCGATTGCAGGGCTCTTTTGAAAGCAAGGTCTGAGAACCAACAGATACATCCACACGCCGATTACTTTAGTGTTTTGAGAGAATTCCCTTTCTTGGAACGAGATTGCATGAAATAATCTTCAGGGCTTGGACAATTCCATGGCAAAACGGCACCTATCAACATTGTAGCCAACACAATATAACAACTGTTTCTGCCCGGTTTCGAACCGGGGACCTTTCGCGTGTGAGGCGAACGTGATAACCACTACACTACAGAAACAGATACCTACAGTTGATTTTTCTGTAATGAAACTGCTCCGAACTGGCTATTCCATGGGCCTCTGGCTTTAGATTTCTTTCATGCAACCTGCCCGACATCCCTAGCTGAACGCTCGTACATGCCATGCAAGACCAGATGTTTGGTATTAGCTCAGACTGGGCAGGGCTGAAGCATGAGACTCTAGCAAAGAATTATCCACTACTGCAAAGAAAAAATTGATGTTGGTTTTGAAACGCAAACTTCAAAACAACTTGAAAAGAGTACCAAGAAAAGGGCTCGTCCGGGATTTGAACCCGGGACCTCTCGCACCCAAAGCGAGAATCATACCCCTAGACCAACGAGCCCTCAAAATCCTCTTACCTCTCAAAAGCTAATACCGGCTCTAAGCCCGCAATGAAGATCATCCTGGTATCTTTATGATGCTTGGTCTGTGAATACGCATGAAAGTCAGTCTCAACTTACCCTTTCTCAAACGATAGCACTATCATTTACAAGTGTCTCCTTTTATTCCGTCCCAGCTTTGGACACGTCTTACAGGAAGTCAGCCCTTATTTATATATTTCTTCAGTGGCTGAAGCTTAATGAGAAAGAGTAACAAGTTGTTCATAACAACATAAGAAACACATTGTGCATTTTCTCTCAAATACTCCTTCACTTTGTGCCAAAAGAAATACCAAGGTGAATACCTAGGCCACAGATTCAAGCTAAAGATCTTCCTGCTGAATGCAAGGCGCATTAAAAACTGCATATCGCTGGACTAAAGCATTCCTTGCATAGCCTCTAACATCATAACATAACTGAGCTGCTAGCAGCAAGCTAACCAATACCTTTCTGAAATGAGAATGACATGTGCTTATCTGCTCAATCAGTGCTCAATCAGGCTCGATCAGGCGAGATTTAGAAAAGGTGGAAAGGGTCCAAGTGGATGCCCCTTCCTTTTTAGGGTGGGTCCTGCTGACTATCATAGGATTGCTTGTAAAAGTGGCCAGGGTCAGAGGAAAAGCTGCCAACACTTCTTAGCGTTCTCTATAGATGCAGCCATTTTCTGTGACTGTAATTTCGGCCTTTTCCCAGAAGTCTCTATTCTGCCTATGCAAATTAACAAAAGCAGTGCTTATTCCTCACTTGCTCAAATGTCCTTCCTGTCCAGAAAGCTCTGATTAAGCATGCTTATTTTCTTTTTCTGGGATATTTTAAATTGTTTCGCTGTCCAGTCTGTGGCAGTAGAAAGCTGCTTATGATGCCAGGTTTTGATGAATCCCCAAGGTACAAGTACAGAGGAATATATCAGTCTCTAGGATATGGAACTTTTAGCTAACACATCACAATATGTGATGCTTGCCAAGAAAACACTACATTCTGGAGCGCTGATGATCAGAACATTCTGCTCCTGAAGGATAGAAAAGACAGCTTGATTGAAATAAAGTCTGTTTATATTGACGCTCTCTCTCTCCCTATATATACATACATGCATACACACACACACACAGGTATGTCATGCATTTCTTCAGATTTGTTTCAACCATTTACCATTTATTGGAGAATCCCTACTTTTCAAGTGACTGCAAATGAAGTCATCTCTGGCACTTTTTGTGCAAAGTAAGAGACACACATGACACCTTTTTATAAAAGTCATCGGTTTCTTTGTTACTGTGTACTTTCAAAGCATGGGGCTTTCACACGTCAGGTAAACCTGATTACCACTACACAACAAAAGCAGATGCAGCTTTCTTATCTATGTCGTGATAGAACAGTTGTGAATTGAGTAGAAGAAGGGCCCTGATGTGATACTTATTACATGCAGCCTGTAAGATAGTCAAACATGCAGGCTAGGAAGGAAGATGCAAATATCAATGTATTAGAAAAACACCTAAAGGCGAGTGATATGCTTTCATTCATGCATGGCTAGGAAAAATCGCCATACTGTTGCAAACATTCTTACACCACCAACTGGAAATAAATGATTCTGACATTAAACGTAAAGGTGACAATGCATTTGTATCATCACCCTGAGAAGGATCATCTTGGAATTGAGCCGAGGGCCTCTGCACTCAAAGCCAGAAACACTCCACTAAAATAAGATTCCTGTTGGTGCCAACAATTCTCCATGTTAATGCTTGTTCTAGGTGAGCAGTGAACCGATTGCAGGGCTCTTTTGAAAGCAAGGTCTGAGAACCAACAGATACATCCACACGCCGATTACTTTAGTGTTTTGAGAGAATTCCCTTTCTTGGAACGAGATTGCATGAAATAATCTTCAGGGCTTGGACAATTCCATGGCAAAACGGCACCTATCAACATTGTAGCCAACACAATATAACAACTGTTTCTGCCCGGTTTCGAACCGGGGACCTTTCGCGTGTGAGGCGAACGTGATAACCACTACACTACAGAAACAG
Source organism: Triturus cristatus (assembly GCF_964204655.1). Taxonomy (NCBI): domain Eukaryota; kingdom Metazoa; phylum Chordata; class Amphibia; order Caudata; family Salamandridae; genus Triturus; species Triturus cristatus. The sequence continues at coordinate 735,667,231 of NC_140591.1, read as the reverse complement.
ATACCTACAGTTGATTTTTCTGTAATGAAACTGCTCCGAACTGGCTATTCCATGGGCCTCTGGCTTTAGATTTCTTTCATGCAACCTGCCCGACATCCCTAGCTGAACGCTCGTACATGCCATGCAAGACCAGATGTTTGGTATTAGCTCAGACTGGGCAGGGCTGAAGCATGAGACTCTAGCAAAGAATTATCCACTACTGCAAAGAAAAAATTGATGTTGGTTTTGAAACGCAAACTTCAAAACAACTTGAAAAGAGTACCAAGAAAAGGGCTCGTCCGGGATTTGAACCCGGGACCTCTCGCACCCAAAGCGAGAATCATACCCCTAGACCAACGAGCCCTCAAAATCCTCTTACCTCTCAAAAGCTAATACCGGCTCTAAGCCCGCAATGAAGATCATGCTGGTATCTTTATGATGCTTGGTCTGTGAATACGCATGAAAGTCAGTCTCAACTTACCCTTTCTCAAACGATAGCACTATCATTTACAAGTGTCTCCTTTTATTCCGTCCCAGCTTTGGACACGTCTTACAGGAAGTCAGCCCTTATTTATATATTTCTTCAGTGGCTGAAGCTTAATGAGAAAGAGTAACAAGTTGTTCATAACAACATAAGAAACACATTGTGCATTTTCTCTTAAATACTCCTTCACTTTGTGCCAAAAGAAATACCAAGGTGAATACCTAGGCCACAGATTCAAGCTAAAGATCTTCCTGCTGAATGCAAGGCGCATTAAAAACTGCATATCGCTGGACTAAAGCATTCCTTGCATAGCCTCTAACATCATAACATAACTGAGCTGCTAGCAGCAAGCTAACCAATACCTTTCTGAAATGAGAATGACATGTGCTTATCTGCTCAATCAGTGCTCAATCAGGCTCGATCAGGCGAGATTTAGAAAAGGTGGAAAGGGTCCAAGTGGATGCCCCTTCCTTTTTAGGGTGGGTCCTGCTGACTATCATAGGATTGCTTGTAAAAGTGGCCAGGGTCAGAGGAAAAGCTGCCAACACTTCTTAGCGTTCTCTATAGATGCAGCCATTTTCTGTGACTGTAATTTCGGCCTTTTCCCAGAAGTCTCTATTCTGCCTATGCAAATTAACAAAAGCAGTGCTTATTCCTCACTTGCTCAAATGTCCTTCCTGTCCAGAAAGCTCTGATTAAGCATGCTTATTTTCTTTTTCTGGGATATTTTAAATTGTTTCGCTGTCCAGTCTGTGGCAGTAGAAAGCTGCTTATGATGCCAGGTTTTGATGAATCCCCAAGGTACAAGTACAGAGGAATATATCAGTCTCTAGGATATGGAACTTTTAGCTAACACATCACAATATGTGATGCTTGCCAAGAAAACACTACATTCTGGAGCGCTGATGATCAGAACATTCTGCTCCTGAAGGATAGAAAAGACAGCTTGATTGAAATAAAGTCTGTTTATATTGACGCTCTCTCTCTCCCTATATATACATACATGCATACACACACACACACAGGTATGTCATGCATTTCTTCAGATTTGTTTCAACCATTTACCATTTATTGGAGAATCCCTACTTTTCAAGTGACTGCAAATGAAGTCATCTCTGGCACTTTTTGTGCAAAGTAAGAGACACACATGACACCTTTTTATAAAAGTCATCGGTTTCTTTGTTACTGTGTACTTTCAAAGCATGGGGCTTTCACACGTCAGGTAAACCTGATTACCACTACACAACAAAAGCAGATGCAGCTTTCTTATCTATGTCGTGATAGAACAGTTGTGAATTGAGTAGAAGAAGGGCCCTGATGTGATACTTATTACATGCAGCCTGTAAGATAGTCAAACATGCAGGCTAGGAAGGAAGATGCAAATATCAATGTATTAGAAAAACACCTAAAGGCGAGTGATATGCTTTCATTCATGCATGGCTAGGAAAAATCGCCATACTGTTGTAAACATTCTTACACCACCAACTGGAAATAAATGATTCTGACATTAAACGTAAAGGTGACAATGCATTTGTATCATCACCCTGAGAAGGATCATCTTGGAATTGAGCCGAGGGCCTCTGCACTCAAAGCCAGAAACACTCCACTAAAATAAGATTCCTGTTGGTGCCAACAATTCTCCATGTTAATGCTTGTTCTAGGTGAGCAGTGAACCGATTGCAGGGCTCTTTTGAAAGCAAGGTCTGAGAACCAACAGATACATCCACACGCCGATTACTTTAGTGTTTTGAGAGAATTCCCTTTCTTGGAACGAGATTGCATGAAATAATCTTCAGGGCTTGGACAATTCCATGGCAAAACGGCACCTATCAACATTGTAGCCAACACAATATAACAACTGTTTCTGCCCGGTTTCGAACCGGGGACCTTTCGCGTGTGAGGCGAACGTGATAACCACTACACTACAGAAACAGATACCTACAGTTGATTTTTCTGTAATGAAACTGCTCCGAACTGGCTATTCCATGGGCCTCTGGCTTTAGATTTCTTTCATGCAACCTGCCCGACATCCCTAGCTGAACGCTCGTACATGCCATGCAAGACCAGATGTTTGGTATTAGCTCAGACTGGGCAGGGCTGAAGCATGAGACTCTAGCAAAGAATTATCCACTACTGCAAAGAAAAAATTGATGTTGGTTTTGAAACGCAAACTTCAAAACAACTTGAAAAGAGTACCAAGAAAAGGGCTCGTCCGGGATTTGAACCCGGGACCTCTCGCACCCAAAGCGAGAATCATACCCCTCGACCAACGAGCCCTCAAAATCCTCTTACCTCTCAAAAGCTAATACCGGCTCTAAGCCCGCAATGAAGATCATGCTGGTATCTTTATGATGCTTGGTCTGTGAATACGCATGAAAGTCAGTCTCAACTTACCCTTTCTCAAACGATAGCACTATCATTTACAAGTGTCTCCTTTTATTCCGTCCCAGCTTTGGACACGTCTTACAGGAAGTCAGCCCTTATTTATATATTTCTTCAGTGGCTGAAGCTTAATGAGAAAGAGTAACAAGTTGTTCATAACAACATAAGAAACACATTGTGCATTTTCTCTTAAATACTCCTTCACTTTGTGCCAAAAGAAATACCAAGGTGAATACCTAGGCCACAGATTCAAGCTAAAGATCTTCCTGCTGAATGCAAGGCGCAATAAAAACTGCATATCGCTGGACTAAAGCATTCCTTGCATAGCCTCTAACATCATAACATAACTGAGCTGCTAGCAGCAAGCTAACCAATACCTTTCTGAAATGAGAATGACATGTGCTTATCTGCTCAATCAGTGCTCAATCAGGCTCGATCAGGCGAGATTTAGAAAAGGTGGAAAGGGTCCAAGTGGATGCCCCTTCCTTTTTAGGGTGGGTCCTGCTGACTATCATAGGATTGCTTGTAAAAGTGGCCAGGGTCAGAGGAAAAGCTGCCAACACTTCTTAGCGTTCTCTATAGATGCAGCCATTTTCTGTGACTGTAATTTCGGCCTTTTCCCAGAAGTCTCTATTCTGCCTATGCAAATTAACAAAAGCAGTGCTTATTCCTCACTTGCTCAAATGTCCTTCCTGTCCAGAAAGCTCTGATTAAGCATGCTTATTTTCTTTTTCTGGGATATTTTAAATTGTTTCGCTGTCCAGTCTGTGGCAGTAGAAAGCTGCTTATGATGCCAGGTTTTGATGAATCCCCAAGGTACAAGTACAGAGGAATATATCAGTCTCTAGGATATGGAACTTTTAGCTAACACATCACAATATGTGATGCTTGCCAAGAAAACACTACATTCTGGAGCGCTGATGATCAGAACATTCTGCTCCTGAAGGATAGAAAAGACAGCTTGATTGAAATAAAGTCTGTTTATATTGACGCTCTCTCTCTCCCTATATATACATACATGCATACACACACACACACAGGTATGTCATGCATTTCTTCAGATTTGTTTCAACCATTTACCATTTATTGGAGAATCCCTACTTTTCAAGTGACTGCAAATGAAGTCATCTCTGGCACTTTTTGTGCAAAGTAAGAGACACACATGACACCTTTTTATAAAAGTCATCGGTTTCTTTGTTACTGTGTACTTTCAAAGCATGGGGCTTTCACACGTCAGGTAAACCTGATTACCACTACACAACAAAAGCAGATGCAGCTTTCTTATCTATGTCGTGATAGAACAGTTGTGAATTGAGTAGAAGAAGGGCTCTGATGTGATACTTATTACATGCAGCCTGTAAGATAGTCAAACATGCAGGCTAGGAAGGAAGATGCAAATATCAATGTATTAGAAAAACACCTAAAGGCGAGTGATATGCTTTCATTCATGCATGGCTAGGAAAAATCGCCATACTGTTGCAAACATTCTTACACCACCAACTGGAAATAAATGATTCTGACATTAAACGTAAAGGTGACAATGCATTTGTATCATCACCCTGAGAAGGATCATCTTGGAATTGAGCCGAGGGCCTCTGCACTCAAAGCCAGAAACACTCCACTAAAATAAGATTCCTGTTGGTGCCAACAATTCTCCATGTTAATGCTTGTTCTAGGTGAGCAGTGAACCGATTGCAGGGCTCTTTTGAAAGCAAGGTCTGAGAACCAACAGATACATCCACACGCCGATTACTTTAGTGTTTTGAGAGAATTCCCTTTCTTGGAACGAGATTGCATGAAATAATCTTCAGGGCTTGGACAATTCCATGGCAAAACGGCACCTATCAACATTGTAGCCAACACAATATAACAACTGTTTCTGCCCGGTTTCGAACCGGGGACCTTTCGCGTGTGAGGCGAACGTGATAACCACTACACTACAGAAACAGATACCTACAGTTGATTTTTCTGTAATGAAACTGCTCCGAACTGGCTATTCCATGGGCCTCTGGCTTTAGATTTCTTTCATGCAACCTGCCCGACATCCCTAGCTGAACGCTCGTACATGCCATGCAAGACCAGATGTTTGGTATTAGCTCAGACTGGGCAGGGCTGAAGCATGAGACTCTAGCAAAGAATTATCCACTACTGCAAAGAAAAAATTGATGTTGGTTTTGAAACGCAAACTTCAAAACAACTTGAAAAGAGTACCAAGAAAAGGGCTCGTCCGGGATTTGAACCCGGGACCTCTCGCACCCAAAGCGAGAATCATACCCCTAGACCAACGAGCCCTCAAAATCCTCTTACCTCTCAAAAGCTAATACCGGCTCTAAGCCCGCAATGAAGATCATGCTGGTATCTTTATGATGCTTGGTCTGTGAATACGCATGAAAGTCAGTCTCAACTTACCCTTTCTCAAACGATAGCACTATCATTTACAAGTGTCTCCTTTTATTCCGTCCCAGCTTTGGACACGTCTTACAGGAAGTCAGCCCTTATTTATATATTTCTTCAGTGGCTGAAGCTTAATGAGAAAGAGTAACAAGTTGTTCATAACAACATAAGAAACACATTGTGCATTTTCTCTCAAATACTCCTTCACTTTGTGCCAAAAGAAATACCAAGGTGAATACCTAGGCCACAGATTCAAGCTAAAGATCTTCCTGCTGAATGCAAGGCGCATTAAAAACTGCATATCGCTGGACTAAAGCATTCCTTGCATAGCCTCTAACATCATAACATAACTGAGCTGCTAGCAGCAAGCTAACCAATACCTTTCTGAAATGAGAATGACATGTGCTTATCTGCTCAATCAGTGCTCAATCAGGCTCGATCAGGCGAGATTTAGAAAAGGTGGAAAGGGTCCAAGTGGATGCCCCTTCCTTTTTAGGGTGGGTCCTGCTGACTATCATAGGATTGCTTGTAAAAGTGGCCAGGGTCAGAGGAAAAGCTGCCAACACTTCTTAGCGTTCTCTATAGATGCAGCCATTTTCTGTGACTGTAATTTCGGCCTTTTCCCAGAAGTCTCTATTCTGCCTATGCAAATTAACAAAAGCAGTGCTTATTCCTCACTTGCTCAAATGTCCTTCCTGTCCAGAAAGCTCTGATTAAGCATGCTTATTTTCTTTTTCTGGGATATTTTAAATTGTTTCGCTGTCCAGTCTGTGGCAGTAGAAAGCTGCTTATGATGCCAGGTTTTGATGAATCCCCAAGGTACAAGTACAGAGGAATATATCAGTCTCTAGGATATGGAACTTTTAGCTAACACATCACAATATGTGATGCTTGCCAAGAAAACACTACATTCTGGAGCGCTGATGATCAGAACATTCTGCTCCTGAAGGATAGAAAAGACAGCTTGATTGAAATAAAGTCTGTTTATATTGACGCTCTCTCTCTCCCTATATATACATACATGCATACACACACACACACAGGTATGTCATGCATTTCTTCAGATTTGTTTCAACCATTTACCATTTATTGGAGAATCCCTACTTTTCAAGTGACTGCAAATGAAGTCATCTCTGGCACTTTTTGTGCAAAGTAAGAGACACACATGACACCTTTTTATAAAAGTCATCGGTTTCTTTGTTACTGTGTACTTTCAAAGCATGGGGCTTTCACACGTCAGGTAAACCTGATTACCACTACACAACAAAAGCAGATGCAGCTTTCTTATCTATGTCGTGATAGAACAGTTGTGAATTGAGTAGAAGAAGGGCCCTGATGTGATACTTATTACATGCAGCCTGTAAGATAGTCAAACATGCAGGCTAGGAAGGAAGATGCAAATATCAATGTATTAGAAAAACACCTAAAGGCGAGTGATATGCTTTCATTCATGCATGGCTAGGAAAAATCGCCATACTGTTGCAAACATTCTTACACCACCAACTGGAAATAAATGATTCTGACATTAAACGTAAAGGTGACAATGCATTTGTATCATCACCCTGAGAAGGATCATCTTGGAATTGAGCCGAGGGCCTCTGCACTCAAAGCCAGAAACACTCCACTAAAATAAGATTCCTGTTGGTGCCAACAATTCTCCATGTTAATGCTTGTTCTAGGTGAGCAGTGAACCGATTGCAGGGCTCTTTTGAAAGCAAGGTCTGAGAACCAACAGATACATCCACACGCCGATTACTTTAGTGTTTTGAGAGAATTCCCTTTCTTGGAACGAGATTGCATGAAATAATCTTCAGGGCTTGGACAATTCCATGGCAAAACGGCACCTATCAACATTGTAGCCAACACAATATAACAACTGTTTCTGCCCGGTTTCGAACCGGGGACCTTTCGCGTGTGAGGCGAACGTGATAACCACTACACTACAGAAACAGATACCTACAGTTGATTTTTCTGTAATGAAACTGCTCCGAACTGGCTATTCCATGGGCCTCTGGCTTTAGATTTCTTTCATGCAACCTGCCCGACATCCCTAGCTGAACGCTCGTACATGCCATGCAAGACCAGATGTTTGGTATTAGCTCAGACTGGGCAGGGCTGAAGCATGAGACTCTAGCAAAGAATTATCCACTACTGCAAAGAAAAAATTGATGTTGGTTTTGAAACGCAAACTTCAAAACAACTTGAAAAGAGTACCAAGAAAAGGGCTCGTCCGGGATTTGAACCCGGGACCTCTCGCACCCAAAGCGAGAATCATACCCCTAGACCAACGAGCCCTCAAAATCCTCTTACCTCTCAAAAGCTAATACCGGCTCTAAGCCCGCAATGAAGATCATGCTGGTATCTTTATGATGCTTGGTCTGTGAATACGCATGAAAGTCAGTCTCAACTTACCCTTTCTCAAACGATAGCACTATCATTTACAAGTGTCTCCTTTTATTCCGTCCCAGCTTTGGACACGTCTTACAGGAAGTCAGCCCTTATTTATATATTTCTTCAGTGGCTGAAGCTTAATGAGAAAGAGTAACAAGTTGTTCATAACAACATAAGAAACACATTGTGCATTTTCTCTTAAATACTCCTTCACTTTGTGCCAAAAGAAATACCAAGGTGAATACCTAGGCCACAGATTCAAGCTAAAGATCTTCCTGCTGAATGCAAGGCGCATTAAAAACTGCATATCGCTGGACTAAAGCATTCCTTGCATAGCCTCTAACATCATAACATAACTGAGCTGCTAGCAGCAAGCTAACCAATACCTTTCTGAAATGAGAATGACATGTGCTTATCTGCTCAATCAGTGCTCAATCAGGCTCGATCAGGCGAGATTTAGAAAAGGTGGAAAGGGTCCAAGTGGATGCCCCTTCCTTTTTAGGGTGGGTCCTGCTGACTATCATAGGATTGCTTGTAAAAGTGGCCAGGGTCAGAGGAAAAGCTGCCAACACTTCTTAGCGTTCTCTATAGATGCAGCCATTTTCTGTGACTGTAATTTCGGCCTTTTCCCAGAAGTCTCTATTCTGCCTATGCAAATTAACAAAAGCAGTGCTTATTCCTCACTTGCTCAAATGTCCTTCCTGTCCAGAAAGCTCTGATTAAGCATGCTTATTTTCTTTTTCTGGGATATTTTAAATTGTTTCGCTGTCCAGTCTGTGGCAGTAGAAAGCTGCTTATGATGCCAGGTTTTGATGAATCCCCAATGTACAAGTACAGAGGAATATATCAGTCTCTAGGATATGGAACTTTTAGCTAACACATCACAATATGTGATGCTTGCCAAGAAAACACTACATTCTGGAGCGCTGATGATCAGAACATTCTGCTCCTGAAGGATAGAAAAGACAGCTTGATTGAAATAAAGTCTGTTTATATTGACGCTCTCTCTCTCCCTATATATACATACATGCATACACACACACACACACAGGTATGTCATGCATTTCTTCAGATTTGTTTCAACCATTTACCATTTATTGGAGAATCCCTACTTTTCAAGTGACTGCAAATGAAGTCATCTCTGGCACTTTTTGTGCAAAGTAAGAGACACACATGACACCTTTTTATAAAAGTCATCGGTTTCTTTGTTACTGTGTACTTTCAAAGCATGGGGCTTTCACACGTCAGGTAAACCTGATTACCACTACACAACAAAAGCAGATGCAGCTTTCTTATCTATGTCGTGATAGAACAGTTGTGAATTGAGTAGAAGAAGGGCCCTGATGTGATACTTATTACATGCAGCCTGTAAGATAGTCAAACATGCAGGCTAGGAAGGAAGATGCAAATATCAATGTATTAGAAAAACACCTAAAGGCGAGTGATATGCTTTCATTCATGCATGGCTAGGAAAAATCGCCATACTGTTGCAAACATTCTTACACCACCAACTGGAAATAAATGATTCTGACATTAAACGTAAAGGTGACAATGCATTTGTATCATCACCCTGAGAAGGATCATCTTGGAATTGAGCCGAGGGCCTCTGCACTCAAAGCCAGAAACACTCCACTAAAATAAGATTCCTGTTGGTGCCAACAATTCTCCATGTTAATGCTTGTTCTAGGTGAGCAGTGAACCGATTGCAGGGCTCTTTTGAAAGCAAGGTCTGAGAACCAACAGATACATCCACACGCCGATTACTTTAGTGTTTTGAGAGAATTCCCTTTCTTGGAACGAGATTGCATGAAATAATCTTCAGGGCTTGGACAATTCCATGGCAAAACGGCACCTATCAACATTGTAGCCAACACAATATAACAACTGTTTCTGCCCGGTTTCGAACCGGGGACCTTTCGCGTGTGAGGCGAACGTGATAACCACTACACTACAGAAACAGATACCTACAGTTGATTTTTCTGTAATGAAACTGCTCCGAACTGGCTATTCCATGGGCCTCTGGCTTTAGATTTCTTTCATGCAACCTGCCCGACATCCCTAGCTGAACGCTCGTACATGCCATGCAAGACCAGATGTTTGGTATTAGCTCAGACTGGGCAGGGCTGAAGCATGAGACTCTAGCAAAGAATTATCCACTACTGCAAAGAAAAAATTGATGTTGGTTTTGAAACGCAAACTTCAAAACAACTTGAAAAGAGTACCAAGAAAAGGGCTCGTCCGGGATTTGAACCCGGGACCACTCGCACCCAAAGCGAGAATCATACCCCTAGACCAACGAGCCCTCAAAATCCTCTTACCTCTCAAAAGCTAATACCGGCTCTAAGCCCGCAATGAAGATCATGCTGGTATCTTTATGATGCTTGGTCTGTGAATACGCATGAAAGTCAGTCTCAACTTACCCTTTCTCAAACGATAGCACTATCATTTACAAGTGTCTCCTTTTATTCCGTCCCAGCTTTGGACACGTCTTACAGGAAGTCAGCCCTTATTTATATATTTCTTCAGTGGCTGAAGCTTAATGAGAAAGAGTAACAAGTTGTTCATAACAACATAAGAAACACATTGTGCATTTTCTCTTAAATACTCCTTCACTTTGTGCCAAAAGAAATACCAAGGTGAATACCTAGGCCACAGATTCAAGCTAAAGATCTTCCTGCTGAATGCAAGGCGCATTAAAAACTGCATATCGCTGGACTAAAGCATTCCTTGCATAGCCTCTAACATCATAACATAACTGAGCTGCTAGCAGCAAGCTAACCAATACCTTTCTGAAATGAGAATGACATGTGCTTATCTGCTCAATCAGTGCTCAATCAGGCTCGATCAGGCGAGATTTAGAAAAGGTGGAAAGGGTCCAAGTGGATGCCCCTTCCTTTTTAGGGTGGGTCCTGCTGACTATCATAGGATTGCTTGTAAAAGTGGCCAGGGTCAGAGGAAAAGCTGCCAACACTTCTTAGCGTTCTCTATAGATGCAGCCATTTTCTGTGACTGTAATTTCGGCCTTTTCCCAGAAGTCTCTATTCTGCCTATGCAAATTAACAAAAGCAGTGCTTATTCCTCACTTGCTCAAATGTCCTTCCTGTCCAGAAAGCTCTGATTAAGCATGCTTATTTTCTTTTTCTGGGATATTTTAAATTGTTTCGCTGTCCAGTCTGTGGCAGTAGAAAGCTGCTTATGATGCCAGGTTTTGATGAATCCCCAAGGTACAAGTACAGAGGAATATATCAGTCTCTAGGATATGGAACTTTTAGCTAACACATCACAATATGTGATGCTTGCCAAGAAAACACTACATTCTGGAGCGCTGATGATCAGAACATTCTGCTCCTGAAGGATAGAAAAGACAGCTTGATTGAAATAAAGTCTGTTTATATTGACGCTCTCTCTCTCCCTATATATACATACATGCATACACACACACACACAGGTATGTCATGCATTTCTTCAGATTTGTTTCAACCATTTACCATTTATTGGAGAATCCCTACTTTTCAAGTGACTGCAAATGAAGTCATCTCTGGCACTTTTTGTGCAAAGTAAGAGACACACATGACACCTTTTTATAAAAGTCATCGGTTTCTTTGTTACTGTGTACTTTCAAAGCATGGGGCTTTCACACGTCAGGTAAACCTGATTACCACTACACAACAAAAGCAGATGCAGCTTTCTTATCTATGTCGTGATAGAACAGTTGTGAATTGAGTAGAAGAAGGGCCCTGATGTGATACTTATTACATGCAGCCTGTAAGATAGTCAAACATGCAGGCTAGGAAGGAAGATGCAAATATCAATGTATTAGAAAAACACCTAAAGGCGAGTGATATGCTTTCATTCATGCATGGCTAGGAAAAATCGCCATACTGTTGCAAACATTCTTACACCACCAACTGGAAATAAATGATTCTGACATTAAACGTAAAGGTGACAATGCATTTGTATCATCACCCTGAGAAGGATCATCTTGGAATTGAGCCGAGGGCCTCTGCACTCAAAGCCAGAAACACTCCACTAAAATAAGATTCCTGTTGGTGCCAACAATTCTCCATGTTAATGCTTGTTCTAGGTGAGCAGTGAACCGATTGCAGGGCTCTTTTGAAAGCAAGGTCTGAGAACCAACAGATACATCCACACGCCGATTACTTTAGTGTTTTGAGAGAATTCCCTTTCTTGGAACGAGATTGCATGAAATAATCTTCAGGGCTTGGACAATTCCATGGCAAAACGGCACCTATCAACATTGTAGCCAACACAATATAACAACTGTTTCTGCCCGGTTTCGAACCGGGGACCTTTCGCGTGTGAGGCGAACGTGATAACCACTACACTACAGAAACAGATACCTACAGTTGATTTTTCTGTAATGAAACTGCTCCGAACTGGCTATTCCATGGGCCTCTGGCTTTAGATTTCTTTCATGCAACCTGCCCGACATCCCTAGCTGAACGCTCGTACATGCCATGCAAGACCAGATGTTTGGTATTAGCTCAGACTGGGCAGGGCTGAAGCATGAGACTCTAGCAAAGAATTATCCACTACTGCAAAGAAAAAATTGATGTTGGTTTTGAAACGCAAACTTCAAAACAACTTGAAAAGAGTACCAAGAAAAGGGCTCGTCCGGGATTTGAACCCGGGACCTCTCGCACCCAAAGCGAGAATCATACCCCTAGACCAACGAGCCCTCAAAATCCTCTTACCTCTCAAAAGCTAATACCGGCTCTAAGCCCGCAATGAAGATCATGCTGGTATCTTTATGATGCTTGGTCTGTGAATACGCATGAAAGTCAGTCTCAACTTACCCTTTCTCAAACGATAGCACTATCATTTACAAGTGTCTCCTTTTATTCCGTCCCAGCTTTGGACACGTCTTACAGGAAGTCAGCCCTTATTTATATATTTCTTCAGTGGCTGAAGCTTAATGAGAAAGAGTAACAAGTTGTTCATAACAACATAAGAAACACATTGTGCATTTTCTCTTAAATACTCCTTCACTTTGTGCCAAAAGAAATACCAAGGTGAATACCTAGGCCACAGATTCAAGCTAAAGATCTTCCTGCTGAATGCAAGGCGCATTAAAAACTGCATATCGCTGGACTAAAGCATTCCTTGCATAGCCTCTAACATCATAACATAACTGAGCTGCTAGCAGCAAGCTAACCAATACCTTTCTGAAATGAGAATGACATGTGCTTATCTGCTCAATCAGTGCTCAATCAGGCTCGATCAGGCGAGATTTAGAAAAGGTGGAAAGGGTCCAAGTGGATGCCCCTTCCTTTTTAGGGTGGGTCCTGCTGACTATCATAGGATTGCTTGTAAAAGTGGCCAGGGTCAGAGGAAAAGCTGCCAACACTTCTTAGCGTTCTCTATAGATGCAGCCATTTTCTGTGACTGTAATTTCGGCCTTTTCCCAGAAGTCTCTATTCTGCCTATGCAAATTAACAAAAGCAGTGCTTATTCCTCACTTGCTCAAATGTCCTTCCTGTCCAGAAAGCTCTGATTAAGCATGCTTATTTTCTTTTTCTGGGATATTTTAAATTGTTTCGCTGTCCAGTCTGTGGCAGTAGAAAGCTGCTTATGATGCCAGGTTTTGATGAATCCCCAATGTACAAGTACAGAGGAATATATCAGTCTCTAGGATATGGAACTTTTAGCTAACACATCACAATATGTGATGCTTGCCAAGAAAACACTACATTCTGGAGCGCTGATGATCAGAACATTCTGCTCCTGAAGGATAGAAAAGACAGCTTGATTGAAATAAAGTCTGTTTATATTGACGCTCTCTCTCTCCCTATATATACATACATGCATACACACACACACACAGGTATGTCATGCATTTCTTCAGATTTGTTTCAACCATTTACCATTTATTGGAGAATCCCTACTTTTCAAGTGACTGCAAATGAAGTCATCTCTGGCACTTTTTGTGCAAAGTAAGAGACACACATGACACCTTTTTATAAAAGTCATCGGTTTCTTTGTTACTGTGTACTTTCAAAGCATGGGGCTTTCACACGTCAGGTAAACCTGATTACCACTACACAACAAAAGCAGATGCAGCTTTCTTATCTATGTCGTGATAGAACAGTTGTGAATTGAGTAGAAGAAGGGCCCTGATGTGATACTTATTACATGCAGCCTGTAAGATAGTCAAACATGCAGGCTAGGAAGGAAGATGTAAATATCAATGTATTAGAAAAACACCTAAAGGCGAGTGATATGCTTTCATTCATGCATGGCTAGGAAAAATCGCCATACTGTTGCAAACATTCTTACACCACCAACTGGAAATAAATGATTCTGACATTAAACGTAAAGGTGACAATGCATTTGTATCATCACCCTGAGAAGGATCATCTTGGAATTGAGCCGAGGGCCTCTGCACTCAAAGCCAGAAACACTCCACTAAAATAAGATTCCTGTTGGTGCCAACAATTCTCCATGTTAATGCTTGTTCTAGGTGAGCAGTGAACCGATTGCAGGGCTCTTTTGAAAGCAAGGTCTGAGAACCAACAGATACATCCACACGCCGATTACTTTAGTGTTTTGAGAGAATTCCCTTTCTTGGAACGAGATTGCATGAAATAATCTTCAGGGCTTGGACAATTCCATGGCAAAACGGCACCTATCAACATTGTAGCCAACACAATATAACAACTGTTTCTGCCCGGTTTCGAACCGGGGACCTTTCGCGTGTGAGGCGAACGTGATAACCACTACACTACAGAAACAGATACCTACAGTTGATTTTTCTGTAATGAAACTGCTCCGAACTGGCTATTCCATGGGCCTCTGGCTTTAGATTTCTTTCATGCAACCTGCCCGACATCCCTAGCTGAACGCTCGTACATGCCATGCAAGACCAGATGTTTGGTATTAGCTCAGACTGGGCAGGGCTGAAGCATGAGACTCTAGCAAAGAATTATCCACTACTGCAAAGAAAAAATTGATGTTGGTTTTGAAACGCAAACTTCAAAACAACTTGAAAAGAGTACCAAGAAAAGGGCTCGTCCGGGATTTGAACCCGGGACCACTCGCACCCAAAGCGAGAATCATACCCCTAGACCAACGAGCCCTCAAAATCCTCTTACCTCTCAAAAGCTAATACCGGCTCTAAGCCCGCAATGAAGATCATGCTGGTATCTTTATGATGCTTGGTCTGTGAATACGCATGAAAGTCAGTCTCAACTTACCCTTTCTCAAACGATAGCACTATCATTTACAAGTGTCTCCTTTTATTCCGTCCCAGCTTTGGACACGTCTTACAGGAAGTCAGCCCTTATTTATATATTTCTTCAGTGGCTGAAGCTTAATGAGAAAGAGTAACAAGTTGTTCATAACAACATAAGAAACACATTGTGCATTTTCTCTTAAATACTCCTTCACTTTGTGCCAAAAGAAATACCAAGGTGAATACCTAGGCCACAGATTCAAGCTAAAGATCTTCCTGCTGAATGCAAGGCGCATTAAAAACTGCATATCGCTGGACTAAAGCATTCCTTGCATAGCCTCTAACATCATAACATAACTGAGCTGCTAGCAGCAAGCTAACCAATACCTTTCTGAAATGAGAATGACATGTGCTTATCTGCTCAATCAGTGCTCAATCAGGCTCGATCAGGCGAGATTTAGAAAAGGTGGAAAGGGTCCAAGTGGATGCCCCTTCCTTTTTAGGGTGGGTCCTGCTGACTATCATAGGATTGCTTGTAAAAGTGGCCAGGGTCAGAGGAAAAGCTGCCAACACTTCTTAGCGTTCTCTATAGATGCAGCCATTTTCTGTGACTGTAATTTCGGCCTTTTCCCAGAAGTCTCTATTCTGCCTATGCAAATTAACAAAAGCAGTGCTTATTCCTCACTTGCTCAAATGTCCTTCCTGTCCAGAAAGCTCTGATTAAGCATGCTTATTTTCTTTTTCTGGGATATTTTAAATTGTTTCGCTGTCCAGTCTGTGGCAGTAGAAAGCTGCTTATGATGCCAGGTTTTGATGAATCCCCAAGGTACAAGTACAGAGGAATATATCAGTCTCTAGGATATGGAACTTTTAGCTAACACATCACAATATGTGATGCTTGCCAAGAAAACACTACATTCTGGAGCGCTGATGATCAGAACATTCTGCTCCTGAAGGATAGAAAAGACAGCTTGATTGAAATAAAGTCTGTTTATATTGACGCTCTCTCTCTCCCTATATATACATACATGCATACACACACACACACAGGTATGTCATGCATTTCTTCAGATTTGTTTCAACCATTTACCATTTATTGGAGAATCCCTACTTTTCAAGTGACTGCAAATGAAGTCATCTCTGGCACTTTTTGTGCAAAGTAAGAGACACACATGACACCTTTTTATAAAAGTCATCGGTTTCTTTGTTACTGTGTACTTTCAAAGCATGGGGCTTTCACACGTCAGGTAAACCTGATTACCACTACACAACAAAAGCAGATGCAGCTTTCTTATCTATGTCGTGATAGAACAGTTGTGAATTGAGTAGAAGAAGGGCCCTGATGTGATACTTATTACATGCAGCCTGTAAGATAGTCAAACATGCAGGCTAGGAAGGAAGATGCAAATATCAATGTATTAGAAAAACACCTAAAGGCGAGTGATATGCTTTCATTCATGCATGGCTAGGAAAAATCGCCATACTGTTGCAAACATTCTTACACCACCAACTGGAAATAAATGATTCTGACATTAAACGTAAAGGTGACAATGCATTTGTATCATCACCCTGAGAAGGATCATCTTGGAATTGAGCCGAGGGCCTCTGCACTCAAAGCCAGAAACACTCCACTAAAATAAGATTCCTGTTGGTGCCAACAATTCTCCATGTTAATGCTTGTTCTAGGTGAGCAGTGAACCGATTGCAGGGCTCTTTTGAAAGCAAGGTCTGAGAACCAACAGATACATCCACACGCCGATTACTTTAGTGTTTTGAGAGAATTCCCTTTCTTGGAACGAGATTGCATGAAATAATCTTCAGGGCTTGGACAATTCCATGGCAAAACGGCACCTATCAACATTGTAGCCAACACAATATAACAACTGTTTCTGCCCGGTTTCGAACCGGGGACCTTTCGCGTGTGAGGCGAACGTGATAACCACTACACTACAGAAACAGATACCTACAGTTGATTTTTCTGTAATGAAACTGCTCCGAACTGGCTATTCCATGGGCCTCTGGCTTTAGATTTCTTTCATGCAACCTGCCCGACATCCCTAGCTGAACGCTCGTACATGCCATGCAAGACCAGATGTTTGGTATTAGCTCAGACTGGGCAGGGCTGAAGCATGAGACTCTAGCAAAGAATTATCCACTACTGCAAAGAAAAAATTGATGTTGGTTTTGAAACGCAAACTTCAAAACAACTTGAAAAGAGTACCAAGAAAAGGGCTCGTCCGGGATTTGAACCCGGGACCTCTCGCACCCAAAGCGAGAATCATACCCCTAGACCAACGAGCCCTCAAAATCCTCTTACCTCTCAAAAGCTAATACCGGCTCTAAGCCCGCAATGAAGATCATGCTGGTATCTTTATGATGCTTGGTCTGTGAATACGCATGAAAGTCAGTCTCAACTTACCCTTTCTCAAACGATAGCACTATCATTTACAAGTGTCTCCTTTTATTCCGTCCCAGCTTTGGACACGTCTTACAGGAAGTCAGCCCTTATTTATATATTTCTTCAGTGGCTGAAGCTTAATGAGAAAGAGTAACAAGTTGTTCATAACAACATAAGAAACACATTGTGCATTTTCTCTTAAATACTCCTTCACTTTGTGCCAAAAGAAATACCAAGGTGAATACCTAGGCCACAGATTCAAGCTAAAGATCTTCCTGCTGAATGCAAGGCGCATTAAAAACTGCATATCGCTGGACTAAAGCATTCCTTGCATAGCCTCTAACATCATAACATAACTGAGCTGCTAGCAGCAAGCTAACCAATACCTTTCTGAAATGAGAATGACATGTGCTTATCTGCTCAATCAGTGCTCAATCAGGCTCGATCAGGCGAGATTTAGAAAAGGTGGAAAGGGTCCAAGTGGATGCCCCTTCCTTTTTAGGGTGGGTCCTGCTGACTATCATAGGATTGCTTGTAAAAGTGGCCAGGGTCAGAGGAAAAGCTGCCAACACTTCTTAGCGTTCTCTATAGATGCAGCCATTTTCTGTGACTGTAATTTCGGCCTTTTCCCAGAAGTCTCTATTCTGCCTATGCAAATTAACAAAAGCAGTGCTTATTCCTCACTTGCTCAAATGTCCTTCCTGTCCAGAAAGCTCTGATTAAGCATGCTTATTTTCTTTTTCTGGGATATTTTAAATTGTTTCGCTGTCCAGTCTGTGGCAGTAGAAAGCTGCTTATGATGCCAGGTTTTGATGAATCCCCAAGGTACAAGTACAGAGGAATATATCAGTCTCTAGGATATGGAACTTTTAGCTAACACATCACAATATGTGATGCTTGCCAAGAAAACACTACATTCTGGAGCGCTGATGATCAGAACATTCTGCTCCTGAAGGATAGAAAAGACAGCTTGATTGAAATAAAGTCTGTTTATATTGACGCTCTCTCTCTCCCTATATATACATACATGCATACACACACACACACAGGTATGTCATGCATTTCTTCAGATTTGTTTCAACCATTTACCATTTATTGGAGAATCCCTACTTTTCAAGTGACTGCAAATGAAGTCATCTCTGGCACTTTTTGTGCAAAGTAAGAGACACACATGACACCTTTTTATAAAAGTCATCGGTTTCTTTGTTACTGTGTACTTTCAAAGCATGGGGCTTTCACACGTCAGGTAAACCTGATTACCACTACACAACAAAAGCAGATGCAGCTTTCTTATCTATGTCGTGATAGAACAGTTGTGAATTGAGTAGAAGAAGGGCCCTGATGTGATACTTATTACATGCAGCCTGTAAGATAGTCAAACATGCAGGCTAGGAAGGAAGATGCAAATATCAATGTATTAGAAAAACACCTAAAGGCGAGTGATATGCTTTCATTCATGCATGGCTAGGAAAAATCGCCATACTGTTGCAAACATTCTTACACCACCAACTGGAAATAAATGATTCTGACATTAAACGTAAAGGTGACAATGCATTTGTATCATCACCCTGAGAAGGATCATCTTGGAATTGAGCCGAGGGCCTCTGCACTCAAAGCCAGAAACACTCCACTAAAATAAGATTCCTGTTGGTGCCAACAATTCTCCATGTTAATGCTTGTTCTAGGTGAGCAGTGAACCGATTGCAGGGCTCTTTTGAAAGCAAGGTCTGAGAACCAACAGATACATCCACACGCCGATTACTTTAGTGTTTTGAGAGAATTCCCTTTCTTGGAACGAGATTGCATGAAATAATCTTCAGGGCTTGGACAATTCCATGGCAAAACGGCACCTATCAACATTGTAGCCAACACAATATAACAACTGTTTCTGCCCGGTTTCGAACCGGGGACCTTTCGCGTGTGAGGCGAACGTGATAACCACTACACTACAGAAACAGATACCTACAGTTGATTTTTCTGTAATGAAACTGCTCCGAACTGGCTATTCCATGGGCCTCTGGCTTTAGATTTCTTTCATGCAACCTGCCCGACATCCCTAGCTGAACGCTCGTACATGCCATGCAAGACCAGATGTTTGGTATTAGCTCAGACTGGGCAGGGCTGAAGCATGAGACTCTAGCAAAGAATTATCCACTACTGCAAAGAAAAAATTGATGTTGGTTTTGAAACGCAAACTTCAAAACAACTTGAAAAGAGTACCAAGAAAAGGGCTCGTCCGGGATTTGAACCCGGGACCTCTCGCACCCAAAGCGAGAATCATACCCCTAGACCAACGAGCCCTCAAAATCCTCTTACCTCTCAAAAGCTAATACCGGCTCTAAGCCCGCAATGAAGATCATGCTGGTATCTTTATGATGCTTGGTCTGTGAATACGCATGAAAGTCAGTCTCAACTTACCCTTTCTCAAACGATAGCACTATCATTTACAAGTGTCTCCTTTTATTCCGTCCCAGCTTTGGACACGTCTTACAGGAAGTCAGCCCTTATTTATATATTTCTTCAGTGGCTGAAGCTTAATGAGAAAGAGTAACAAGTTGTTCATAACAACATAAGAAACACATTGTGCATTTTCTCTTAAATACTCCTTCACTTTGTGCCAAAAGAAATACCAAGGTGAATACCTAGGCCACAGATTCAAGCTAAAGATCTTCCTGCTGAATGCAAGGCGCATTAAAAACTGCATATCGCTGGACTAAAGCATTCCTTGCATAGCCTCTAACATCATAACATAACTGAGCTGCTAGCAGCAAGCTAACCAATACCTTTCTGAAATGAGAATGACATGTGCTTATCTGCTCAATCAGTGCTCAATCAGGCTCGATCAGGCGAGATTTAGAAAAGGTGGAAAGGGTCCAAGTGGATGCCCCTTCCTTTTTAGGGTGGGTCCTGCTGACTATCATAGGATTGCTTGTAAAAGTGGCCAGGGTCAGAGGAAAAGCTGCCAACACTTCTTAGCGTTCTCTATAGATGCAGCCATTTTCTGTGACTGTAATTTCGGCCTTTTCCCAGAAGTCTCTATTCTGCCTATGCAAATTAACAAAAGCAGTGCTTATTCCTCACTTGCTCAAATGTCCTTCCTGTCCAGAAAGCTCTGATTAAGCATGCTTATTTTCTTTTTCTGGGATATTTTAAATTGTTTCGCTGTCCAGTCTGTGGCAGTAGAAAGCTGCTTATGATGCCAGGTTTTGATGAATCCCCAAGGTACAAGTACAGAGGAATATATCAGTCTCTAGGATATGGAACTTTTAGCTAACACATCACAATATGTGATGCTTGCCAAGAAAACACTACATTCTGGAGCGCTGATGATCAGAACATTCTGCTCCTGAAGGATAGAAAAGACAGCTTGATTGAAATAAAGTCTGTTTATATTGACGCTCTCTCTCTCCCTATATATACATACATGCATACACACACACACACAGGTATGTCATGCATTTCTTCAGATTTGTTTCAACCATTTACCATTTATTGGAGAATCCCTACTTTTCAAGTGACTGCAAATGAAGTCATCTCTGGCACTTTTTGTGCAAAGTAAGAGACACACATGACACCTTTTTATAAAAGTCATCGGTTTCTTTGTTACTGTGTACTTTCAAAGCATGGGGCTTTCACACGTCAGGTAAACCTGATTACCACTACACAACAAAAGCAGATGCAGCTTTCTTATCTATGTCGTGATAGAACAGTTGTGAATTGAGTAGAAGAAGGGCCCTGATGTGATACTTATTACATGCAGCCTGTAAGATAGTCAAACATGCAGGCTAGGAAGGAAGATGCAAATATCAATGTATTAGAAAAACACCTAAAGGCGAGTGATATGCTTTCATTCATGCATGGCTAGGAAAAATCGCCATACTGTTGCAAACATTCTTACACCACCAACTGGAAATAAATGATTCTGACATTAAACGTAAAGGTGACAATGCATTTGTATCATCACCCTGAGAAGGATCATCTTGGAATTGAGCCGAGGGCCTCTGCACTCAAAGCCAGAAACACTCCACTAAAATAAGATTCCTGTTGGTGCCAACAATTCTCCATGTTAATGCTTGTTCTAGGTGAGCAGTGAACCGATTGCAGGGCTCTTTTGAAAGCAAGGTCTGAGAACCAACAGATACATCCACACGCCGATTACTTTAGTGTTTTGAGAGAATTCCCTTTCTTGGAACGAGATTGCATGAAATAATCTTCAGGGCTTGGACAATTCCATGGCAAAACGGCACCTATCAACATTGTAGCCAACACAATATAACAACTGTTTCTGCCCGGTTTCGAACCGGGGACCTTTCGCGTGTGAGGCGAACGTGATAACCACTACACTACAGAAACAGATACCTACAGTTGATTTTTCTGTAATGAAACTGCTCCGAACTGGCTATTCCATGGGCCTCTGGCTTTAGATTTCTTTCATGCAACCTGCCCGACATCCCTAGCTGAACGCTCGTACATGCCATGCAAGACCAGATGTTTGGTATTAGCTCAGACTGGGCAGGGCTGAAGCATGAGACTCTAGCAAAGAATTATCCACTACTGCAAAGAAAAAATTGATGTTGGTTTTGAAACGCAAACTTCAAAACAACTTGAAAAGAGTACCAAGAAAAGGGCTCGTCCGGGATTTGAACCCGGGACCTCTCGCACCCAAAGCGAGAATCATACCCCTAGACCAACGAGCCCTCAAAATCCTCTTACCTCTCAAAAGCTAATACCGGCTCTAAGCCCGCAATGAAGATCATGCTGGTATCTTTATGATGCTTGGTCTGTGAATACGCATGAAAGTCAGTCTCAACTTACCCTTTCTCAAACGATAGCACTATCATTTACAAGTGTCTCCTTTTATTCCGTCCCAGCTTTGGACACGTCTTACAGGAAGTCAGCCCTTATTTATATATTTCTTCAGTGGCTGAAGCTTAATGAGAAAGAGTAACAAGTTGTTCATAACAACATAAGAAACACATTGTGCATTTTCTCTTAAATACTCCTTCACTTTGTGCCAAAAGAAATACCAAGGTGAATACCTAGGCCACAGATTCAAGCTAAAGATCTTCCTGCTGAATGCAAGGCGCATTAAAAACTGCATATCGCTGGACTAAAGCATTCCTTGCATAGCCTCTAACATCATAACATAACTGAGCTGCTAGCAGCAAGCTAACCAATACCTTTCTGAAATGAGAATGACATGTGCTTATCTGCTCAATCAGTGCTCAATGAGGCTCGATCAGGCGAGATTTAGAAAAGGTGGAAAGGGTCCAAGTGGATGCCCCTTCCTTTTTAGGGTGGGTCCTGCTGACTATCATAGGATTGCTTGTAAAAGTGGCCAGGGTCAGAGGAAAAGCTGCCAACACTTCTTAGCGTTCTCTATAGATGCAGCCATTTTCTGTGACTGTAATTTCGGCCTTTTCCCAGAAGTCTCTATTCTGCCTATGCAAATTAACAAAAGCAGTGCTTATTCCTCACTTGCTCAAATGTCCTTCCTGTCCAGAAAGCTCTGATTAAGCATGCTTATTTTCTTTTTCTGGGATATTTTAAATTGTTTCGCTGTCCAGTCTGTGGCAGTAGAAAGCTGCTTATGATGCCAGGTTTTGATGAATCCCCAAGGTACAAGTACAGAGGAATATATCAGTCTCTAGGATATGGAACTTTTAGCTAACACATCACAATATGTGATGCTTGCCAAGAAAACACTACATTCTGGAGCGCTGATGATCAGAACATTCTGCTCCTGAAGGATAGAAAAGACAGCTTGATTGAAATAAAGTCTGTTTATATTGACGCTCTCTCTCTCCCTATATATACATACATGCATACACACACACACACAGGTATGTCATGCATTTCTTCAGATTTGTTTCAACCATTTACCATTTATTGGAGAATCCCTACTTTTCAAGTGACTGCAAATGAAGTCATCTCTGGCACTTTTTGTGCAAAGTAAGAGACACACATGACACCTTTTTATAAAAGTCATCGGTTTCTTTGTTACTGTGTACTTTCAAAGCATGGGGCTTTCACACGTCAGGTAAACCTGATTACCACTACACAACAAAAGCAGATGCAGCTTTCTTATCTATGTCGTGATAGAACAGTTGTGAATTGAGTAGAAGAAGGGCCCTGATGTGATACTTATTACATGCAGCCTGTAAGATAGTCAAACATGCAGGCTAGGAAGGAAGATGCAAATATCAATGTATTAGAAAAACACCTAAAGGCGAGTGATATGCTTTCATTCATGCATGGCTAGGAAAAATCGCCATACTGTTGCAAACATTCTTACACCACCAACTGGAAATAAATGATTCTGACATTAAACGTAAAGGTGACAATGCATTTGTATCATCACCCTGAGAAGGATCATCTTGGAATTGAGCCGAGGGCCTCTGCACTCAAAGCCAGAAACACTCCACTAAAATAAGATTCCTGTTGGTGCCAACAATTCTCCATGTTAATGCTTGTTCTAGGTGAGCAGTGAACCGATTGCAGGGCTCTTTTGAAAGCAAGGTCTGAGAACCAACAGATACATCCACACGCCGATTACTTTAGTGTTTTGAGAGAATTCCCTTTCTTGGAACGAGATTGCATGAAATAATCTTCAGGGCTTGGACAATTCCATGGCAAAACGGCACCTATCAACATTGTAGCCAACACAATATAACAACTGTTTCTGCCCGGTTTCGAACCGGGGACCTTTCGCGTGTGAGGCGAACGTGATAACCACTACACTACAGAAACAGATACCTACAGTTGATTTTTCTGTAATGAAACTGCTCCGAACTGGCTATTCCATGGGCCTCTGGCTTTAGATTTCTTTCATGCAACCTGCCCGACATCCCTAGCTGAACGCTCGTACATGCCATGCAAGACCAGATGTTTGGTATTAGCTCAGACTGGGCAGGGCTGAAGCATGAGACTCTAGCAAAGAATTATCCACTACTGCAAAGAAAAAATTGATGTTGGTTTTGAAACGCAAACTTCAAAACAACTTGAAAAGAGTACCAAGAAAAGGGCTCGTCCGGGATTTGAACCCGGGACCTCTCGCACCCAAAGCGAGAATCATACCCCTAGACCAACGAGCCCTCAAAATCCTCTTACCTCTCAAAAGCTAATACCGGCTCTAAGCCCGCAATGAAGATCATGCTGGTATCTTTATGATGCTTGGTCTGTGAATACGCATGAAAGTCAGTCTCAACTTACCCTTTCTCAAACGATAGCACTATCATTTACAAGTGTCTCCTTTTATTCCGTCCCAGCTTTGGACACGTCTTACAGGAAGTCAGCCCTTATTTATATATTTCTTCAGTGGCTGAAGCTTAATGAGAAAGAGTAACAAGTTGTTCATAACAACATAAGAAACACATTGTGCATTTTCTCTTAAATACTCCTTCACTTTGTGCCAAAAGAAATACCAAGGTGAATACCTAGGCCACAGATTCAAGCTAAAGATCTTCCTGCTGAATGCAAGGCGCATTAAAAACTGCATATCGCTGGACTAAAGCATTCCTTGCATAGCCTCTAACATCATAACATAACTGAGCTGCTAGCAGCAAGCTAACCAATACCTTTCTGAAATGAGAATGACATGTGCTTATCTGCTCAATCAGTGCTCAATCAGGCTCGATCAGGCGAGATTTAGAAAAGGTGGAAAGGGTCCAAGTGGATGCCCCTTCCTTTTTAGGGTGGGTCCTGCTGACTATCATAGGATTGCTTGTAAAAGTGGCCAGGGTCAGAGGAAAAGCTGCCAACACTTCTTAGCGTTCTCTATAGATGCAGCCATTTTCTGTGACTGTAATTTCGGCCTTTTCCCAGAAGTCTCTATTCTGCCTATGCAAATTAACAAAAGCAGTGCTTATTCCTCACTTGCTCAAATGTCCTTCCTGTCCAGAAAGCTCTGATTAAGCATGCTTATTTTCTTTTTCTGGGATATTTTAAATTGTTTCGCTGTCCAGTCTGTGGCAGTAGAAAGCTGCTTATGATGCCAGGTTTTGATGAATCCCCAAGGTACAAGTACAGAGGAATATATCAGTCTCTAGGATATGGAACTTTTAGCTAACACATCACAATATGTGATGCTTGCCAAGAAAACACTACATTCTGGAGCGCTGATGATCAGAACATTCTGCTCCTGAAGGATAGAAAAGACAGCTTGATTGAAATAAAGTCTGTTTATATTGACGCTCTCTCTCTCCCTATATATACATACATGCATACACACACACACACAGGTATGTCATGCATTTCTTCAGATTTGTTTCAACCATTTACCATTTATTGGAGAATCCCTACTTTTCAAGTGACTGCAAATGAAGTCATCTCTGGCACTTTTTGTGCAAAGTAAGAGACACACATGACACCTTTTTATAAAAGTCATCGGTTTCTTTGTTACTGTGTACTTTCAAAGCATGGGGCTTTCACACGTCAGGTAAACCTGATTACCACTACACAACAAAAGCAGATGCAGCTTTCTTATCTATGTCGTGATAGAACAGTTGTGAATTGAGTAGAAGAAGGGCCCTGATGTGATACTTATTACATGCAGCCTGTAAGATAGTCAAACATGCAGGCTAGGAAGGAAGATGCAAATATCAATGTATTAGAAAAACACCTAAAGGCGAGTGATATGCTTTCATTCATGCATGGCTAGGAAAAATCGCCATACTGTTGCAAACATTCTTACACCACCAACTGGAAATAAATGATTCTGACATTAAACGTAAAGGTGACAATGCATTTGTATCATCACCCTGAGAAGGATCATCTTGGAATTGAGCCGAGGGCCTCTGCACTCAAAGCCAGAAACACTCCACTAAAATAAGATTCCTGTTGGTGCCAACAATTCTCCATGTTAATGCTTGTTCTAGGTGAGCAGTGAACCGATTGCAGGGCTCTTTTGAAAGCAAGGTCTGAGAACCAACAGATACATCCACACGCCGATTACTTTAGTGTTTTGAGAGAATTCCCTTTCTTGGAACGAGATTGCATGAAATAATCTTCAGGGCTTGGACAATTCCATGGCAAAACGGCACCTATCAACATTGTAGCCAACACAATATAACAACTGTTTCTGCCCGGTTTCGAACCGGGGACCTTTCGCGTGTGAGGCGAACGTGATAACCACTACACTACAGAAACAGATACCTACAGTTGATTTTTCTGTAATGAAACTGCTCCGAACTGGCTATTCCATGGGCCTCTGGCTTTAGATTTCTTTCATGCAACCTGCCCGACATCCCTAGCTGAACGCTAGTACATGCCATGCAAGACCAGATGTTTGGTATTAGCTCAGACTGGGCAGGGCTGAAGCATGAGACTCTAGCAAAGAATTATCCACTACTGCAAAGAAAAAATTGATGTTGGTTTTGAAACGCAAACTTCAAAACAACTTGAAAAGAGTACCAAGAAAAGGGCTCGTCCGGGATTTGAACCCGGGACCTCTCGCACCCAAAGCGAGAATCATACCCCTCGACCAACGAGCCCTCAAAATCCTCTTACCTCTCAAAAGCTAATACCGGCTCTAAGCCCGCAATGAAGATCATGCTGGTATCTTTATGATGCTTGGTCTGTGAATACGCATGAAAGTCAGTCTCAACTTACCCTTTCTCAAACGATAGCACTATCATTTACAAGTGTCTCCTTTTATTCCGTCCCAGCTTTGGACACGTCTTACAGGAAGTCAGCCCTTATTTATATATTTCTTCAGTGGCTGAAGCTTAATGAGAAAGAGTAACAAGTTGTTCATAACAACATAAGAAACACATTGTGCATTTTCTCTTAAATACTCCTTCACTTTGTGCCAAAAGAAATACCAAGGTGAATACCTAGGCCACAGATTCAAGCTAAAGATCTTCCTGCTGAATGCAAGGCGCAATAAAAACTGCATATCGCTGGACTAAAGCATTCCTTGCATAGCCTCTAACATCATAACATAACTGAGCTGCTAGCAGCAAGCTAACCAATACCTTTCTGAAATGAGAATGACATGTGCTTATCTGCTCAATCAGTGCTCAATCAGGCTCAATCAGGCGAGATTTAGAAAAGGTGGAAAGGGTCCAAGTGGATGCCCCTTCCTTTTTAGGGTGGGTCCTGCTGACTATCATAGGATTGCTTGTAAAAGTGGCCAGGGTCAGAGGAAAAGCTGCCAACACTTCTTAGCGTTCTCTATAGATGCAGCCATTTTCTGTGACTGTAATTTCGGCCTTTTCCCAGAAGTCTCTATTCTGCCTATGCAAATTAACAAAAGCAGTGCTTATTCCTCACTTGCTCAAATGTCCTTCCTGTCCAGAAAGCTCTGATTAAGCATGCTTATTTTCTTTTTCTGGGATATTTTAAATTGTTTCGCTGTCCAGTCTGTGGCAGTAGAAAGCTGCTTATGATGCCAGGTTTTGATGAATCCCCAAGGTACAAGTACAGAGGAATATATCAGTCTCTAGGATATGGAACTTTTAGCTAACACATCACAATATGTGATGCTTGCCAAGAAAACACTACATTCTGGAGCGCTGATGATCAGAACATTCTGCTCCTGAAGGATAGAAAAGACAGCTTGATTGAAATAAAGTCTGTTTATATTGACGCTCTCTCTCTCCCTATATATACATACATGCATACACACACACACACAGGTATGTCATGCATTTCTTCAGATTTGTTTCAACCATTTACCATTTATTGGAGAATCCCTACTTTTCAAGTGACTGCAAATGAAGTCATCTCTGGCACTTTTTGTGCAAAGTAAGAGACACACATGACACCTTTTTATAAAAGTCATCGGTTTCTTTGTTACTGTGTACTTTCAAAGCATGGGGCTTTCACACGTCAGGTAAACCTGATTACCACTACACAACAAAAGCAGATGCAGCTTTCTTATCTATGTCGTGATAGAACAGTTGTGAATTGAGTAGAAGAAGGGCCCTGATGTGATACTTATTACATGCAGCCTGTAAGATAGTCAAACATGCAGGCTAGGAAGGAAGATGCAAATATCAATGTATTAGAAAAACACCTAAAGGCGAGTGATATGCTTTCATTCATGCATGGCTAGGAAAAATCGCCATACTGTTGCAAACATTCTTACACCACCAACTGGAAATAAATGATTCTGACATTAAACGTAAAGGTGACAATGCATTTGTATCATCACCCTGAGAAGGATCATCTTGGAATTGAGCCGAGGGCCTCTGCACTCAAAGCCAGAAACACTCCACTAAAATAAGATTCCTGTTGGTGCCAACAATTCTCCATGTTAATGCTTGTTCTAGGTGAGCAGTGAACCGATTGCAGGGCTCTTTTGAAAGCAAGGTCTGAGAACCAACAGATACATCCACACGCCGATTACTTTAGTGTTTTGAGAGAATTCCCTTTCTTGGAACGAGATTGCATGAAATAATCTTCAGGGCTTGGACAATTCCATGGCAAAACGGCACCTATCAACATTGTAGCCAACACAATATAACAACTGTTTCTGCCCGGTTTCGAACCGGGGACCTTTCGCGTGTGAGGCGAACGTGATAACCACTACACTACAGAAACAGATACCTACAGTTGATTTTTCTGTAATGAAACTGCTCCGAACTGGCTATTCCATGGGCCTCTGGCTTTAGATTTCTTTCATGCAACCTGCCCGACATCCCTAGCTGAACGCTCGTACATGCCATGCAAGACCAGATGTTTGGTATTAGCTCAGACTGGGCAGGGCTGAAGCATGAGACTCTAGCAAAGAATTATCCACTACTGCAAAGAAAAAATTGATGTTGGTTTTGAAACGCAAACTTCAAAACAACTTGAAAAGAGTACCAAGAAAAGGGCTCGTCCGGGATTTGAACCCGGGACCTCTCGCACCCAAAGCGAGAATCATACCCCTAGACCAACGAGCCCTCAAAATCCTCTTACCTCTCAAAAGCTAATACCGGCTCTAAGCCCGCAATGAAGATCATGCTGGTATCTTTATGATGCTTGGTCTGTGAATACGCATGAAAGTCAGTCTCAACTTACCCTTTCTCAAACGATAGCACTATCATTTACAAGTGTCTCCTTTTATTCCGTCCCAGCTTTGGACACGTCTTACAGGAAGTCAGCCCTTATTTATATATTTCTTCAGTGGCTGAAGCTTAATGAGAAAGAGTAACAAGTTGTTCATAACAACATAAGAAACACATTGTGCATTTTCTCTTAAATACTCCTTCACTTTGTGCCAAAAGAAATACCAAGGTGAATACCTAGGCCACAGATTCAAGCTAAAGATCTTCCTGCTGAATGCAAGGCGCATTAAAAACTGCATATCGCTGGACTAAAGCATTCCTTGCATAGCCTCTAACATCATAACATAACTGAGCTGCTAGCAGCAAGCTAACCAATACCTTTCTGAAATGAGAATGACATGTGCTTATCTGCTCAATCAGTGCTCAATCAGGCTCGATCAGGCGAGATTTAGAAAAGGTGGAAAGGGTCCAAGTGGATGCCCCTTCCTTTTTAGGGTGGGTCCTGCTGACTATCATAGGATTGCTTGTAAAAGTGGCCAGGGTCAGAGGAAAAGCTGCCAACACTTCTTAGCGTTCTCTATAGATGCAGCCATTTTCTGTGACTGTAATTTCGGCCTTTTCCCAGAAGTCTCTATTCTGCCTATGCAAATTAACAAAAGCAGTGCTTATTCCTCACTTGCTCAAATGTCCTTCCTGTCCAGAAAGCTCTGATTAAGCATGCTTATTTTCTTTTTCTGGGATATTTTAAATTGTTTCGCTGTCCAGTCTGTGGCAGTAGAAAGCTGCTTATGATGCCAGGTTTTGATGAATCCCCAAGGTACAAGTACAGAGGAATATATCAGTCTCTAGGATATGGAACTTTTAGCTAACACATCACAATATGTGATGCTTGCCAAGAAAACACTACATTCTGGAGCGCTGATGATCAGAACATTCTGCTCCTGAAGGATAGAAAAGACAGCTTGATTGAAATAAAGTCTGTTTATATTGACGCTCTCTCTCTCCCTATATATACATACATGCATACACACACACACACAGGTATGTCATGCATTTCTTCAGATTTGTTTCAACCATTTACCATTTATTGGAGAATCCCTACTTTTCAAGTGACTGCAAATGAAGTCATCTCTGGCACTTTTTGTGCAAAGTAAGAGACACACATGACACCTTTTTATAAAAGTCATCGGTTTCTTTGTTACTGTGTACTTTCAAAGCATGGGGCTTTCACACGTCAGGTAAACCTGATTACCACTACACAACAAAAGCAGATGCAGCTTTCTTATCTATGTCGTGATAGAACAGTTGTGAATTGAGTAGAAGAAGGGCCCTGATGTGATACTTATTACATGCAGCCTGTAAGATAGTCAAACATGCAGGCTAGGAAGGAAGATGCAAATATCAATGTATTAGAAAAACACCTAAAGGCGAGTGATATGCTTTCATTCATGCATGGCTAGGAAAAATCGCCATACTGTTGCAAACATTCTTACACCACCAACTGGAAATAAATGATTCTGACATTAAACGTAAAGGTGACAATGCATTTGTATCATCACCCTGAGAAGGATCATCTTGGAATTGAGCCGAGGGCCTCTGCACTCAAAGCCAGAAACACTCCACTAAAATAAGATTCCTGTTGGTGCCAACAATTCTCCATGTTAATGCTTGTTCTAGGTGAGCAGTGAACCGATTGCAGGGCTCTTTTGAAAGCAAGGTCTGAGAACCAACAGATACATCCACACGCCGATTACTTTAGTGTTTTGAGAGAATTCCCTTTCTTGGAACGAGATTGCATGAAATAATCTTCAGGGCTTGGACAATTCCATGGCAAAACGGCACCTATCAACATTGTAGCCAACACAATATAACAACTGTTTCTGCCCGGTTTCGAACCGGGGACCTTTCGCGTGTGAGGCGAACGTGATAACCACTACACTACAGAAACAGATACCTACAGTTGATTTTTCTGTAATGAAACTGCTCCGAACTGGCTATTCCATGGGCCTCTGGCTTTAGATTTCTTTCATGCAACCTGCCCGACATCCCTAGCTGAACGCTCGTACATGCCATGCAAGACCAGATGTTTGGTATTAGCTCAGACTGGGCAGGGCTGAAGCATGAGACTCTAGCAAAGAATTATCCACTACTGCAAAGAAAAAATTGATGTTGGTTTTGAAACGCAAACTTCAAAACAACTTGAAAAGAGTACCAAGAAAAGGGCTCGTCCGGGATTTGAACCCGGGACCTCTCGCACCCAAAGCGAGAATCATACCCCTAGACCAACGAGCCCTCAAAATCCTCTTACCTCTCAAAAGCTAATACCGGCTCTAAGCCCGCAATGAAGATCATGCTGGTATCTTTATGATGCTTGGTCTGTGAATACGCATGAAAGTCAGTCTCAACTTACCCTTTCTCAAACGATAGCACTATCATTTACAAGTGTCTCCTTTTATTCCGTCCCAGCTTTGGACACGTCTTACAGGAAGTCAGCCCTTATTTATATATTTCTTCAGTGGCTGAAGCTTAATGAGAAAGAGTAACAAGTTGTTCATAACAACATAAGAAACACATTGTGCATTTTCTCTTAAATACTCCTTCACTTTGTGCCAAAAGAAATACCAAGGTGAATACCTAGGCCACAGATTCAAGCTAAAGATCTTCCTGCTGAATGCAAGGCGCATTAAAAACTGCATATCGCTGGACTAAAGCATTCCTTGCATAGCCTCTAACATCATAACATAACTGAGCTGCTAGCAGCAAGCTAACCAATACCTTTCTGAAATGAGAATGACATGTGCTTATCTGCTCAATCAGTGCTCAATCAGGCTCGATCAGGCGAGATTTAGAAAAGGTGGAAAGGGTCCAAGTGGATGCCCCTTCCTTTTTAGGGTGGGTCCTGCTGACTATCATAGGATTGCTTGTAAAAGTGGCCAGGGTCAGAGGAAAAGCTGCCAACACTTCTTAGCGTTCTCTATAGATGCAGCCATTTTCTGTGACTGTAATTTCGGCCTTTTCCCAGAAGTCTCTATTCTGCCTATGCAAATTAACAAAAGCAGTGCTTATTCCTCACTTGCTCAAATGTCCTTCCTGTCCAGAAAGCTCTGATTAAGCATGCTTATTTTCTTTTTCTGGGATATTTTAAATTGTTTCGCTGTCCAGTCTGTGGCAGTAGAAAGCTGCTTATGATGCCAGGTTTTGATGAATCTCCAAGGTACAAGTACAGAGGAATATATCAGTCTCTAGGATATGGAACTTTTAGCTAACACATCACAATATGTGATGCTTGCCAAGAAAACACTACATTCTGGAGCGCTGATGATCAGAACATTCTGCTCCTGAAGGATAGAAAAGACAGCTTGATTGAAATAAAGTCTGTTTATATTGACGCTCTCTCTCTCCCTATATATACATACATGCATACACACACACACACAGGTATGTCATGCATTTCTTCAGATTTGTTTCAACCATTTACCATTTATTGGAGAATCCCTACTTTTCAAGTGACTGCAAATGAAGTCATCTCTGGCACTTTTTGTGCAAAGTAAGAGACACACATGACACCTTTTTATAAAAGTCATCGGTTTCTTTGTTACTGTGTACTTTCAAAGCATGGGGCTTTCACACGTCAGGTAAACCTGATTACCACTACACAACAAAAGCAGATGCAGCTTTCTTATCTATGTCGTGATAGAACAGTTGTGAATTGAGTAGAAGAAGGGCCCTGATGTGATACTTATTACATGCAGCCTGTAAGATAGTCAAACATGCAGGCTAGGAAGGAAGATGCAAATATCAATGTATTAGAAAAACACCTAAAGGCGAGTGATATGCTTTCATTCATGCATGGCTAGGAAAAATCGCCATACTGTTGCAAACATTCTTACACCACCAACTGGAAATAAATGATTCTGACATTAAACGTAAAGGTGACAATGCATTTGTATCATCACCCTGAGAAGGATCATCTTGGAATTGAGCCGAGGGCCTCTGCACTCAAAGCCAGAAACACTCCACTAAAATAAGATTCCTGTTGGTGCCAACAATTCTCCATGTTAATGCTTGTTCTAGGTGAGCAGTGAACCGATTGCAGGGCTCTTTTGAAAGCAAGGTCTGAGAACCAACAGATACATCCACACGCCGATTACTTTAGTGTTTTGAGAGAATTCCCTTTCTTGGAACGAGATTGCATGAAATAATCTTCAGGGCTTGGACAATTCCATGGCAAAACGGCACCTATCAACATTGTAGCCAACACAATATAACAACTGTTTCTGCCCGGTTTCGAACCGGGGACCTTTCGCGTGTGAGGCGAACGTGATAACCACTACACTACAGAAACAGATACCTACAGTTGATTTTTCTGTAATGAAACTGCTCCGAACTGGCTATTCCATGGGCCTCTGGCTTTAGATTTCTTTCATGCAACCTGCCCGACATCCCTAGCTGAACGCTCGTACATGCCATGCAAGACCAGATGTTTGGTATTAGCTCAGACTGGGCAGGGCTGAAGCATGAGACTCTAGCAAAGAATTATCCACTACTGCAAAGAAAAAATTGATGTTGGTTTTGAAACGCAAACTTCAAAACAACTTGAAAAGAGTACCAAGAAAAGGGCTCGTCCGGGATTTGAACCCGGGACCTCTCGCACCCAAAGCGAGAATCATACCCCTAGACCAACGAGCCCTCAAAATCCTCTTACCTCTCAAAAGCTAATACCGGCTCTAAGCCCGCAATGAAGATCATGCTGGTATCTTTATGATGCTTGGTCTGTGAATACGCATGAAAGTCAGTCTCAACTTACCCTTTCTCAAACGATAGCACTATCATTTACAAGTGTCTCCTTTTATTCCGTCCCAGCTTTGGACACGTCTTACAGGAAGTCAGCCCTTATTTATATATTTCTTCAGTGGCTGAAGCTTAATGAGAAAGAGTAACAAGTTGTTCATAACAACATAAGAAACACATTGTGCATTTTCTCTTAAATACTCCTTCACTTTGTGCCAAAAGAAATACCAAGGTGAATACCTAGGCCACAGATTCAAGCTAAAGATCTTCCTGCTGAATGCAAGGCGCATTAAAAACTGCATATCGCTGGACTAAAGCATTCCTTGCATAGCCTCTAACATCATAACATAACTGAGCTGCTAGCAGCAAGCTAACCAATACCTTTCTGAAATGAGAATGACATGTGCTTATCTGCTCAATCAGTGCTCAATCAGGCTCGATCAGGCGAGATTTAGAAAAGGTGGAAAGGGTCCAAGTGGATGCCCCTTCCTTTTTAGGGTGGGTCCTGCTGACTATCATAGGATTGCTTGTAAAAGTGGCCAGGGTCAGAGGAAAAGCTGCCAACACTTCTTAGCGTTCTCTATAGATGCAGCCATTTTCTGTGACTGTAATTTCGGCCTTTTCCCAGAAGTCTCTATTCTGCCTATGCAAATTAACAAAAGCAGTGCTTATTCCTCACTTGCTCAAATGTCCTTCCTGTCCAGAAAGCTCTGATTAAGCATGCTTATTTTCTTTTTCTGGGATATTTTAAATTGTTTCGCTGTCCAGTCTGTGGCAGTAGAAAGCTGCTTATGATGCCAGGTTTTGATGAATCCCCAAGGTACAAGTACAGAGGAATATATCAGTCTCTAGGATATGGAACTTTTAGCTAACACATCACAATATGTGATGCTTGCCAAGAAAACACTACATTCTGGAGCGCTGATGATCAGAACATTCTGCTCCTGAAGGATAGAAAAGACAGCTTGATTGAAATAAAGTCTGTTTATATTGACGCTCTCTCTCTCCCTATATATACATACATGCATACACACACACACACAGGTATGTCATGCATTTCTTCAGATTTGTTTCAACCATTTACCATTTATTGGAGAATCCCTACTTTTCAAGTGACTGCAAATGAAGTCATCTCTGGCACTTTTTGTGCAAAGTAAGAGACACACATGACACCTTTTTATAAAAGTCATCGGTTTCTTTGTTACTGTGTACTTTCAAAGCATGGGGCTTTCACACGTCAGGTAAACCTGATTACCACTACACAACAAAAGCAGATGCAGCTTTCTTATCTATGTCGTGATAGAACAGTTGTGAATTGAGTAGAAGAAGGGCCCTGATGTGATACTTATTACATGCAGCCTGTAAGATAGTCAAACATGCAGGCTAGGAAGGAAGATGCAAATATCAATGTATTAGAAAAACACCTAAAGGCGAGTGATATGCTTTCATTCATGCATGGCTAGGAAAAATCGCCATACTGTTGCAAACATTCTTACACCACCAACTGGAAATAAATGATTCTGACATTAAACGTAAAGGTGACAATGCATTTGTATCATCACCCTGAGAAGGATCATCTTGGAATTGAGCCGAGGGCCTCTGCACTCAAAGCCAGAAACACTCCACTAAAATAAGATTCCTGTTGGTGCCAACAATTCTCCATGTTAATGCTTGTTCTAGGTGAGCAGTGAACCGATTGCAGGGCTCTTTTGAAAGCAAGGTCTGAGAACCAACAGATACATCCACACGCCGATTACTTTAGTGTTTTGAGAGAATTCCCTTTCTTGGAACGAGATTGCATGAAATAATCTTCAGGGCTTGGACAATTCCATGGCAAAACGGCACCTATCAACATTGTAGCCAACACAATATAACAACTGTTTCTGCCCGGTTTCGAACCGGGGACCTTTCGCGTGTGAGGCGAACGTGATAACCACTACACTACAGAAACAGATACCTACAGTTGATTTTTCTGTAATGAAACTGCTCCGAACTGGCTATTCCATGGGCCTCTGGCTTTAGATTTCTTTCATGCAACCTGCCCGACATCCCTAGCTGAACGCTCGTACATGCCATGCAAGACCAGATGTTTGGTATTAGCTCAGACTGGGCAGGGCTGAAGCATGAGACTCTAGCAAAGAATTATCCACTACTGCAAAGAAAAAATTGATGTTGGTTTTGAAACGCAAACTTCAAAACAACTTGAAAAGAGTACCAAGAAAAGGGCTCATCCGGGATTTGAACCCGGGACCTCTCGCACCCAAAGCGAGAATCATACCCCTCGACCAACGAGCCCTCAAAATCCTCTTACCTCTCAAAAGCTAATACCGGCTCTAAGCCCGCAATGAAGATCATGCTGGTATCTTTATGATGCTTGGTCTGTGAATACGCATGAAAGTCAGTCTCAACTTACCCTTTCTCAAACGATAGCACTATCATTTACAAGTGTCTCCTTTTATTCCGTCCCAGCTTTGGACACGTCTTACAGGAAGTCAGCCCTTATTTATATATTTCTTCAGTGGCTGAAGCTTAATGAGAAAGAGTAACAAGTTGTTCATAACAACATAAGAAACACATTGTGCATTTTCTCTTAAATACTCCTTCACTTTGTGCCAAAAGAAATACCAAGGTGAATACCTAGGCCACAGATTCAAGCTAAAGATCTTCCTGCTGAATGCAAGGCGCAATAAAAACTGCATATCGCTGGACTAAAGCATTCCTTGCATAGCCTCTAACATCATAACATAACTGAGCTGCTAGCAGCAAGCTAACCAATACCTTTCTGAAATGAGAATGACATGTGCTTATCTGCTCAATCAGTGCTCAATCAGGCTCAATCAGGCGAGATTTAGAAAAGGTGGAAAGGGTCCAAGTGGATGCCCCTTCCTTTTTAGGGTGGGTCCTGCTGACTATCATAGGATTGCTTGTAAAAGTGGCCAGGGTCAGAGGAAAAGCTGCCAACACTTCTTAGCGTTCTCTATAGATGCAGCCATTTTCTGTGACTGTAATTTCGGCCTTTTCCCAGAAGTCTCTATTCTGCCTATGCAAATTAACAAAAGCAGTGCTTATTCCTCACTTGCTCAAATGTCCTTCCTGTCCAGAAAGCTCTGATTAAGCATGCTTATTTTCTTTTTCTGGGATATTTTAAATTGTTTCGCTGTCCAGTCTGTGGCAGTAGAAAGCTGCTTATGATGCCAGGTTTTGATGAATCCCCAAGGTACAAGTACAGAGGAATATATCAGTCTCTAGGATATGGAACTTTTAGCTAACACATCACAATATGTGATGCTTGCCAAGAAAACACTACATTCTGGAGCGCTGATGATCAGAACATTCTGCTCCTGAAGGATAGAAAAGACAGCTTGATTGAAATAAAGTCTGTTTATATTGACGCTCTCTCTCTCCCTATATATACATACATGCATACACACACACACACAGGTATGTCATGCATTTCTTCAGATTTGTTTCAACCATTTACCATTTATTGGAGAATCCCTACTTTTCAAGTGACTGCAAATGAAGTCATCTCTGGCACTTTTTGTGCAAAGTAAGAGACACACATGACACCTTTTTATAAAAGTCATCGGTTTCTTTGTTACTGTGTACTTTCAAAGCATGGGGCTTTCACACGTCAGGTAAACCTGATTACCACTACACAACAAAAGCAGATGCAGCTTTCTTATCTATGTCGTGATAGAACAGTTGTGAATTGAGTAGAAGAAGGGCCCTGATGTGATACTTATTACATGCAGCCTGTAAGATAGTCAAACATGCAGGCTAGGAAGGAAGATGCAAATATCAATGTATTAGAAAAACACCTAAAGGCGAGTGATATGCTTTCATTCATGCATGGCTAGGAAAAATCGCCATACTGTTGCAAACATTCTTACACCACCAACTGGAAATAAATGATTCTGACATTAAACGTAAAGGTGACAATGCATTTGTATCATCACCCTGAGAAGGATCATCTTGGAATTGAGCCGAGGGCCTCTGCACTCAAAGCCAGAAACACTCCACTAAAATAAGATTCCTGTTGGTGCCAACAATTCTCCATGTTAATGCTTGTTCTAGGTGAGCAGTGAACCGATTGCAGGGCTCTTTTGAAAGCAAGGTCTGAGAACCAACAGATACATCCACACGCCGATTACTTTAGTGTTTTGAGAGAATTCCCTTTCTTGGAACGAGATTGCATGAAATAATCTTCAGGGCTTGGACAATTCCATGGCAAAACGGCACCTATCAACATTGTAGCCAACACAATATAACAACTGTTTCTGCCCGGTTTCGAACCGGGGACCTTTCGCGTGTGAGGCGAACGTGATAACCACTACACTACAGAAACAGATACCTACAGTTGATTTTTCTGTAATGAAACTGCTCCGAACTGGCTATTCCATGGGCCTCTGGCTTTAGATTTCTTTCATGCAACCTGCCCGACATCCCTAGCTGAACGCTCGTACATGCCATGCAAGACCAGATGTTTGGTATTAGCTCAGACTGGGCAGGGCTGAAGCATGAGACTCTAGCAAAGAATTATCCACTACTGCAAAGAAAAAATTGATGTTGGTTTTGAAACGCAAACTTCAAAACAACTTGAAAAGAGTACCAAGAAAAGGGCTCGTCCGGGATTTGAACCCGGGACCTCTCGCACCCAAAGCGAGAATCATACCCCTAGACCAACGAGCCCTCAAAATCCTCTTACCTCTCAAAAGCTAATACCGGCTCTAAGCCCGCAATGAAGATCATGCTGGTATCTTTATGATGCTTGGTCTGTGAATACGCATGAAAGTCAGTCTCAACTTACCCTTTCTCAAACGATAGCACTATCATTTACAAGTGTCTCCTTTTATTCCGTCCCAGCTTTGGACACGTCTTACAGGAAGTCAGCCCTTATTTATATATTTCTTCAGTGGCTGAAGCTTAATGAGAAAGAGTAACAAGTTGTTCATAACAACATAAGAAACACATTGTGCATTTTCTCTTAAATACTCCTTCACTTTGTGCCAAAAGAAATACCAAGGTGAATACCTAGGCCACAGATTCAAGCTAAAGATCTTCCTGCTGAATGCAAGGCGCATTAAAAACTGCATATCGCTGGACTAAAGCATTCCTTGCATAGCCTCTAACATCATAACATAACTGAGCTGCTAGCAGCAAGCTAACCAATACCTTTCTGAAATGAGAATGACATGTGCTTATCTGCTCAATCAGTGCTCAATCAGGCTCGATCAGGCGAGATTTAGAAAAGGTGGAAAGGGTCCAAGTGGATGCCCCTTCCTTTTTAGGGTGGGTCCTGCTGACTATCATAGGATTGCTTGTAAAAGTGGCCAGGGTCAGAGGAAAAGCTGCCAACACTTCTTAGCGTTCTCTATAGATGCAGCCATTTTCTGTGACTGTAATTTCGGCCTTTTCCCAGAAGTCTCTATTCTGCCTATGCAAATTAACAAAAGCAGTGCTTATTCCTCACTTGCTCAAATGTCCTTCCTGTCCAGAAAGCTCTGATTAAGCATGCTTATTTTCTTTTTCTGGGATATTTTAAATTGTTTCGCTGTCCAGTCTGTGGCAGTAGAAAGCTGCTTATGATGCCAGGTTTTGATGAATCCCCAAGGTACAAGTACAGAGGAATATATCAGTCTCTAGGATATGGAACTTTTAGCTAACACATCACAATATGTGATGCTTGCCAAGAAAACACTACATTCTGGAGCGCTGATGATCAGAACATTCTGCTCCTGAAGGATAGAAAAGACAGCTTGATTGAAATAAAGTCTGTTTATATTGACGCTCTCTCTCTCCCTATATATACATACATGCATACACACACACACACAGGTATGTCATGCATTTCTTCAGATTTGTTTCAACCATTTACCATTTATTGGAGAATCCCTACTTTTCAAGTGACTGCAAATGAAGTCATCTCTGGCACTTTTTGTGCAAAGTAAGAGACACACATGACACCTTTTTATAAAAGTCATCGGTTTCTTTGTTACTGTGTACTTTCAAAGCATGGGGCTTTCACACGTCAGGTAAACCTGATTACCACTACACAACAAAAGCAGATGCAGCTTTCTTATCTATGTCGTGATAGAACAGTTGTGAATTGAGTAGAAGAAGGGCCCTGATGTGATACTTATTACATGCAGCCTGTAAGATAGTCAAACATGCAGGCTAGGAAGGAAGATGCAAATATCAATGTATTAGAAAAACACCTAAAGGCGAGTGATATGCTTTCATTCATGCATGGCTAGGAAAAATCGCCATACTGTTGCAAACATTCTTACACCACCAACTGGAAATAAATGATTCTGACATTAAACGTAAAGGTGACAATGCATTTGTATCATCACCCTGAGAAGGATCATCTTGGAATTGAGCCGAGGGCCTCTGCACTCAAAGCCAGAAACACTCCACTAAAATAAGATTCCTGTTGGTGCCAACAATTCTCCATGTTAATGCTTGTTCTAGGTGAGCAGTGAACCGATTGCAGGGCTCTTTTGAAAGCAAGGTCTGAGAACCAACAGATACATCCACACGCCGATTACTTTAGTGTTTTGAGAGAATTCCCTTTCTTGGAACGAGATTGCATGAAATAATCTTCAGGGCTTGGACAATTCCATGGCAAAACGGCACCTATCAACATTGTAGCCAACACAATATAACAACTGTTTCTGCCCGGTTTCGAACCGGGGACCTTTCGCGTGTGAGGCGAACGTGATAACCACTACACTACAGAAACAGATACCTACAGTTGATTTTTCTGTAATGAAACTGCTCCGAACTGGCTATTCCATGGGCCTCTGGCTTTAGATTTCTTTCATGCAACCTGCCCGACATCCCTAGCTGAACGCTCGTACATGCCATGCAAGACCAGATGTTTGGTATTAGCTCAGACTGGGCAGGGCTGAAGCATGAGACTCTAGCAAAGAATTATCCACTACTGCAAAGAAAAAATTGATGTTGGTTTTGAAACGCAAACTTCAAAACAACTTGAAAAGAGTACCAAGAAAAGGGCTCGTCCGGGATTTGAACCCGGGACCTCTCGCACCCAAAGCGAGAATCATACCCCTAGACCAACGAGCCCTCAAAATCCTCTTACCTCTCAAAAGCTAATACCGGCTCTAAGCCCGCAATGAAGATCATGCTGGTATCTTTATGATGCTTGGTCTGTGAATACGCATGAAAGTCAGTCTCAACTTACCCTTTCTCAAACGATAGCACTATCATTTACAAGTGTCTCCTTTTATTCCGTCCCAGCTTTGGACACGTCTTACAGGAAGTCAGCCCTTATTTATATATTTCTTCAGTGGCTGAAGCTTAATGAGAAAGAGTAACAAGTTGTTCATAACAACATAAGAAACACATTGTGCATTTTCTCTTAAATACTCCTTCACTTTGTGCCAAAAGAAATACCAAGGTGAATACCTAGGCCACAGATTCAAGCTAAAGATCTTCCTGCTGAATGCAAGGCGCATTAAAAACTGCATATCGCTGGACTAAAGCATTCCTTGCATAGCCTCTAACATCATAACATAACTGAGCTGCTAGCAGCAAGCTAACCAATACCTTTCTGAAATGAGAATGACATGTGCTTATCTGCTCAATCAGTGCTCAATCAGGCTCGATCAGGCGAGATTTAGAAAAGGTGGAAAGGGTCCAAGTGGATGCCCCTTCCTTTTTAGGGTGGGTCCTGCTGACTATCATAGGATTGCTTGTAAAAGTGGCCAGGGTCAGAGGAAAAGCTGCCAACACTTCTTAGCGTTCTCTATAGATGCAGCCATTTTCTGTGACTGTAATTTCGGCCTTTTCCCAGAAGTCTCTATTCTGCCTATGCAAATTAACAAAAGCAGTGCTTATTCCTCACTTGCTCAAATGTCCTTCCTGTCCAGAAAGCTCTGATTAAGCATGCTTATTTTCTTTTTCTGGGATATTTTAAATTGTTTCGCTGTCCAGTCTGTGGCAGTAGAAAGCTGCTTATGATGCCAGGTTTTGATGAATCCCCAAGGTACAAGTACAGAGGAATATATCAGTCTCTAGGATATGGAACTTTTAGCTAACACATCACAATATGTGATGCTTGCCAAGAAAACACTACATTCTGGAGCGCTGATGATCAGAACATTCTGCTCCTGAAGGATAGAAAAGACAGCTTGATTGAAATAAAGTCTGTTTATATTGACGCTCTCTCTCTCCCTATATATACATACATGCATACACACACACACACAGGTATGTCATGCATTTCTTCAGATTTGTTTCAACCATTTACCATTTATTGGAGAATCCCTACTTTTCAAGTGACTGCAAATGAAGTCATCTCTGGCACTTTTTGTGCAAAGTAAGAGACACACATGACACCTTTTTATAAAAGTCATCGGTTTCTTTGTTACTGTGTACTTTCAAAGCATGGGGCTTTCACACGTCAGGTAAACCTGATTACCACTACACAACAAAAGCAGATGCAGCTTTCTTATCTATGTCGTGATAGAACAGTTGTGAATTGAGTAGAAGAAGGGCCCTGATGTGATACTTATTACATGCAGCCTGTAAGATAGTCAAACATGCAGGCTAGGAAGGAAGATGCAAATATCAATGTATTAGAAAAACACCTAAAGGCGAGTGATATGCTTTCATTCATGCATGGCTAGGAAAAATCGCCATACTGTTGCAAACATTCTTACACCACCAACTGGAAATAAATGATTCTGACATTAAACGTAAAGGTGACAATGCATTTGTATCATCACCCTGAGAAGGATCATCTTGGAATTGAGCCGAGGGCCTCTGCACTCAAAGCCAGAAACACTCCACTAAAATAAGATTCCTGTTGGTGCCAACAATTCTCCATGTTAATGCTTGTTCTAGGTGAGCAGTGAACCGATTGCAGGGCTCTTTTGAAAGCAAGGTCTGAGAACCAACAGATACATCCACACGCCGATTACTTTAGTGTTTTGAGAGAATTCCCTTTCTTGGAACGAGATTGCATGAAATAATCTTCAGGGCTTGGACAATTCCATGGCAAAACGGCACCTATCAACATTGTAGCCAACACAATATAACAACTGTTTCTGCCCGGTTTCGAACCGGGGACCTTTCGCGTGTGAGGCGAACGTGATAACCACTACACTACAGAAACAGATACCTACAGTTGATTTTTCTGTAATGAAACTGCTCCGAACTGGCTATTCCATGGGCCTCTGGCTTTAGATTTCTTTCATGCAACCTGCCCGACATCCCTAGCTGAACGCTCGTACATGCCATGCAAGACCAGATGTTTGGTATTAGCTCAGACTGGGCAGGGCTGAAGCATGAGACTCTAGCAAAGAATTATCCACTACTGCAAAGAAAAAATTGATGTTGGTTTTGAAACGCAAACTTCAAAACAACTTGAAAAGAGTACCAAGAAAAGGGCTCGTCCGGGATTTGAACCCGGGACCTCTCGCACCCAAAGCGAGAATCATACCCCTCGACCAACGAGCCCTCAAAATCCTCTTACCTCTCAAAAGCTAATACCGGCTCTAAGCCCGCAATGAAGATCATGCTGGTATCTTTATGATGCTTGGTCTGTGAATACGCATGAAAGTCAGTCTCAACTTACCCTTTCTCAAACGATAGCACTATCATTTACAAGTGTCTCCTTTTATTCCGTCCCAGCTTTGGACACGTCTTACAGGAAGTCAGCCCTTATTTATATATTTCTTCAGTGGCTGAAGCTTAATGAGAAAGAGTAACAAGTTGTTCATAACAACATAAGAAACACATTGTGCATTTTCTCTTAAATACTCCTTCACTTTGTGCCAAAAGAAATACCAAGGTGAATACCTAGGCCACAGATTCAAGCTAAAGATCTTCCTGCTGAATGCAAGGCGCAATAAAAACTGCATATCGCTGGACTAAAGCATTCCTTGCATAGCCTCTAACATCATAACATAACTGAGCTGCTAGCAGCAAGCTAACCAATACCTTTCTGAAATGAGAATGACATGTGCTTATCTGCTCAATCAGTGCTCAATCAGGCTCAATCAGGCGAGATTTAGAAAAGGTGGAAAGGGTCCAAGTGGATGCCCCTTCCTTTTTAGGGTGGGTCCTGCTGACTATCATAGGATTGCTTGTAAAAGTGGCCAGGGTCAGAGGAAAAGCTGCCAACACTTCTTAGCGTTCTCTATAGATGCAGCCATTTTCTGTGACTGTAATTTCGGCCTTTTCCCAGAAGTCTCTATTCTGCCTATGCAAATTAACAAAAGCAGTGCTTATTCCTCACTTGCTCAAATGTCCTTCCTGTCCAGAAAGCTCTGATTAAGCATGCTTATTTTCTTTTTCTGGGATATTTTAAATTGTTTCGCTGTCCAGTCTGTGGCAGTAGAAAGCT
This sequence comes from Triturus cristatus, assembly GCF_964204655.1. Classification (NCBI taxonomy): domain Eukaryota; kingdom Metazoa; phylum Chordata; class Amphibia; order Caudata; family Salamandridae; genus Triturus; species Triturus cristatus. Next base: position 735,622,852 of record NC_140591.1, on the reverse strand, counting down.
GCTTATGATGCCAGGTTTTGATGAATCCCCAAGGTACAAGTACAGAGGAATATATCAGTCTCTAGGATATGGAACTTTTAGCTAACACATCACAATATGTGATGCTTGCCAAGAAAACACTACATTCTGGAGCGCTGATGATCAGAACATTCTGCTCCTGAAGGATAGAAAAGACAGCTTGATTGAAATAAAGTCTGTTTATATTGACGCTCTCTCTCTCCCTATATATACATACATGCATACACACACACACACAGGTATGTCATGCATTTCTTCAGATTTGTTTCAACCATTTACCATTTATTGGAGAATCCCTACTTTTCAAGTGACTGCAAATGAAGTCATCTCTGGCACTTTTTGTGCAAAGTAAGAGACACACATGACACCTTTTTATAAAAGTCATCGGTTTCTTTGTTACTGTGTACTTTCAAAGCATGGGGCTTTCACACGTCAGGTAAACCTGATTACCACTACACAACAAAAGCAGATGCAGCTTTCTTATCTATGTCGTGATAGAACAGTTGTGAATTGAGTAGAAGAAGGGCCCTGATGTGATACTTATTACATGCAGCCTGTAAGATAGTCAAACATGCAGGCTAGGAAGGAAGATGCAAATATCAATGTATTAGAAAAACACCTAAAGGCGAGTGATATGCTTTCATTCATGCATGGCTAGGAAAAATCGCCATACTGTTGCAAACATTCTTACACCACCAACTGGAAATAAATGATTCTGACATTAAACGTAAAGGTGACAATGCATTTGTATCATCACCCTGAGAAGGATCATCTTGGAATTGAGCCGAGGGCCTCTGCACTCAAAGCCAGAAACACTCCACTAAAATAAGATTCCTGTTGGTGCCAACAATTCTCCATGTTAATGCTTGTTCTAGGTGAGCAGTGAACCGATTGCAGGGCTCTTTTGAAAGCAAGGTCTGAGAACCAACAGATACATCCACACGCCGATTACTTTAGTGTTTTGAGAGAATTCCCTTTCTTGGAACGAGATTGCATGAAATAATCTTCAGGGCTTGGACAATTCCATGGCAAAACGGCACCTATCAACATTGTAGCCAACACAATATAAAAACTGTTTCTGCCCGGTTTCGAACCGGGGACCTTTCGCGTGTGAGGCGAACGTGATAACCACTACACTACAGAAACAGATACCTACAGTTGATTTTTCTGTAATGAAACTGCTCCGAACTGGCTATTCCATGGGCCTCTGGCTTTAGATTTCTTTCATGCAACCTGCCCGACATCCCTAGCTGAACGCTCGTACATGCCATGCAAGACCAGATGTTTGGTATTAGCTCAGACTGGGCAGGGCTGAAGCATGAGACTCTAGCAAAGAATTATCCACTACTGCAAAGAAAAAATTGATGTTGGTTTTGAAACGCAAACTTCAAAACAACTTGAAAAGAGTACCAAGAAAAGGGCTCGTCCGAGATTTGAACCCGGGACCTCTCGCACCCAAAGCGAGAATCATACCCCTAGACCAACGAGCCCTCAAAATCCTCTTACCTCTCAAAAGCTAATACCGGCTCTAAGCCCGCAATGAAGATCATGCTGGTATCTTTATGATGCTTGGTCTGTGAATACGCATGAAAGTCAGTCTCAACTTACCCTTTCTCAAACGATAGCACTATCATTTACAAGTGTCTCCTTTTATTCCGTCCCAGCTTTGGACACGTCTTACAGGAAGTCAGCCCTTATTTATATATTTCTTCAGTGGCTGAAGCTTAATGAGAAAGAGTAACAAGTTGTTCATAACAACATAAGAAACACATTGTGCATTTTCTCTTAAATACTCCTTCACTTTGTGCCAAAAGAAATACCAAGGTGAATACCTAGGCCACAGATTCAAGCTAAAGATCTTCCTGCTGAATGCAAGGCGCATTAAAAACTGCATATCGCTGGACTAAAGCATTCCTTGCATAGCCTCTAACATCATAACATAACTGAGCTGCTAGCAGCAAGCTAACCAATACCTTTCTGAAATGAGAATGACATGTGCTTATCTGCTCAATCAGTGCTCAATCAGGCTCGATCAGGCGAGATTTAGAAAAGGTGGAAAGGGTCCAAGTGGATGCCCCTTCCTTTTTAGGGTGGGTCCTGCTGACTATCATAGGATTGCTTGTAAAAGTGGCCAGGGTCAGAGGAAAAGCTGCCAACACTTCTTAGCGTTCTCTATAGATGCAGCCATTTTCTGTGACTGTAATTTCGGCCTTTTCCCAGAAGTCTCTATTCTGCCTATGCAAATTAACAAAAGCAGTGCTTATTCCTCACTTGCTCAAATGTCCTTCCTGTCCAGAAAGCTCTGATTAAGCATGCTTATTTTCTTTTTCTGGGATATTTTAAATTGTTTCGCTGTCCAGTCTGTGGCAGTAGAAAGCTGCTTATGATGCCAGGTTTTGATGAATCCCCAAGGTACAAGTACAGAGGAATATATCAGTCTCTAGGATATGGAACTTTTAGCTAACACATCACAATATGTGATGCTTGCCAAGAAAACACTACATTCTGGAGCGCTGATGATCAGAACATTCTGCTCCTGAAGGATAGAAAAGACAGCTTGATTGAAATAAAGTCTGTTTATATTGACGCTCTCTCTCTCCCTATATATACATACATGCATACACACACACACACAGGTATGTCATGCATTTCTTCAGATTTGTTTCAACCATTTACCATTTATTGGAGAATCCCTACTTTTCAAGTGACTGCAAATGAAGTCATCTCTGGCACTTTTTGTGCAAAGTAAGAGACACACATGACACCTTTTTATAAAAGTCATCGGTTTCTTTGTTACTGTGTACTTTCAAAGCATGGGGCTTTCACACGTCAGGTAAACCTGATTACCACTACACAACAAAAGCAGATGCAGCTTTCTTATCTATGTCGTGATAGAACAGTTGTGAATTGAGTAGAAGAAGGGCCCTGATGTGATACTTATTACATGCAGCCTGTAAGATAGTCAAACATGCAGGCTAGGAAGGAAGATGCAAATATCAATGTATTAGAAAAACACCTAAAGGCGAGTGATATGCTTTCATTCATGCATGGCTAGGAAAAATCGCCATACTGTTGCAAACATTCTTACACCACCAACTGGAAATAAATGATTCTGACATTAAACGTAAAGGTGACAATGCATTTGTATCATCACCCTGAGAAGGATCATCTTGGAATTGAGCCGAGGGCCTCTGCACTCAAAGCCAGAAACACTCCACTAAAATAAGATTCCTGTTGGTGCCAACAATTCTCCATGTTAATGCTTGTTCTAGGTGAGCAGTGAACCGATTGCAGGGCTCTTTTGAAAGCAAGGTCTGAGAACCAACAGATACATCCACACGCCGATTACTTTAGTGTTTTGAGAGAATTCCCTTTCTTGGAACGAGATTGCATGAAATAATCTTCAGGGCTTGGACAATTCCATGGCAAAACGGCACCTATCAACATTGTAGCCAACACAATATAACAACTGTTTCTGCCCGGTTTCGAACCGGGGACCTTTCGCGTGTGAGGCGAACTTGATAACCACTACACTACAGAAACAGATACCTACAGTTGATTTTTCTGTAATGAAACTGCTCCGAACTGGCTATTCCATGGGCCTCTGGCTTTAGATTTCTTTCATGCAACCTGCCCGACATCCCTAGCTGAACGCTCGTACATGCCATGCAAGACCAGATGTTTGGTATTAGCTCAGACTGGGCAGGGCTGAAGCATGAGACTCTAGCAAAGAATTATCCACTACTGCAAAGAAAAAATTGATGTTGGTTTTGAAACGCAAACTTCAAAACAACTTGAAAAGAGTACCAAGAAAAGGGCTTGTCCGGGATTTGAACCCGGGACCTCTCGCACCCAAAGCGAGAATCATACCCCTAGACCAACGAGCCCTCAAAATTCTCTTACCTCTCAAAAGCTAATACCGGCTCTAAGCCCGCAATGAAGATCATGCTGGTATCTTTATGATGCTTGGTCTGTGAATACGCATGAAAGTCAGTCTCAACTTACCCTTTCTCAAACGATAGCACTATCATTTACAAGTGTCTCCTTTTATTCCGTCCCAGCTTTGGACACGTCTTACAGGAAGTCGGCCCTTATTTATATATTTCTGCAGTGGCTGAAGCTTAATGAGAAAGAGTAACAAGTTGTTCATAACAACATAAGAAACACATTGTGCATTTTCTCTCAAATACTCCTTCACTTTGTGCCAAAAGAAATACCAAGGTGAATACCTAGGCCACAGATTCAAGCTAAAGATCTTCCTGGTGAAGGCAAGGCGCAATAAAAACTGCATATCGCTGGACTAAAGCATTCCTTGCATAGCCTCTAACATCATAACATAACTGAGCTGCTAGCAGCAAGCTAACCAATACCTTTCTGAAATGAGAATGACATGTGCTTATCTGCTCAATCAGTGCTCAATCAGGCTCGATCAGGCGAGATTTAGAAAAGGTGGAAAGGGTCCAAGTGGATGCCCCTTCCTTTTTAGGGTGGGTCCTGCTGACTATCATAGGATTGCTTGTAAAAGTGGCCAGGGTCAGAGGAAAAGCTGCCAACACTTCTTAGCGTTCTCTATAGATGCAGCCATTTTCTGTGACTGTAATTTCGGCCTTTTCCCAGAAGTCTCTATTCTGCCTATGCAAATTAACAAAAGCAGTGCTTATTCCTCACTTGCTCAAATGTCCTTCCTGTCCAGAAAGCTCTGATTAAGCATGCTTATTTTCATTTTCTGGGATATTTTAAATTGTTTCGCTGTCCAGTCTGTGGCAGTAGAAAGCTGCTTATGATGCCAGGTTTTGATGAATCCCCAAGGTACAAGTACAGAGGAATATATCAGTCTCTAGGATATGGAACTTTTAGCTAACACATCACAATATCTGATGCTTGCCAAGAAAACACTACATTCTGGAGCGCTGATGATCAGAACATTCTGCTCCTGAAGGATAGAAAAGACAGCTTGATTGAAATAAAGTCTGTTTATATTGACGCTCTCTCTCTCCCTATATATACATACATGCATACACACACACACACAGGTATGTCATGCATTTCTTCAGATTTGTTTCAACCATTTACCATTTATTGGAGAATCCCTACTTTTCAAGTGACTGCAAATGAAGTCATCTCTGGCACTTTTTGTGCAAAGTAAGAGACACACATGACACCTTTTTATAAAAGTCATCGGTTTCTTTGTTACTGTGTACTTTCAAAGCATGGGGCTTTCACACGTCAGGTAAACCTGATTACCACTACACAACAAAAGCAGATGCAGCTTTCTTATCTATGTCGTGATAGAACAGTTGTGAATTGAGTAGAAGAAGGGCCCTGATGTGATACTTATTACATGCAGCCTGTAAGATAGTCAAACATGCAGGCTAGGAAGGAAGATGCAAATATCAATGTATTAGAAAAACACCTAAAGGCGAGTGATATGCTTTCATTCATGCATGGCTAGGAAAAATCGCCATACTGTTGCAAACATTCTTACACCACCAACTGGAAATAAATGATTCTGACAGTAAACGTAAAGGTGACAATGCATTTGTATCATCACCCTGAGAAGGATCATCTTGGAATTGAGCCGAGGGCCTCTGCACTCAAAGCCAGAAACACTCCACTAAAATAAGATTCCTGTTGGTGCCAACAATTCTCCATGTTAATGCTTGTTCTAGGTGAGCAGTGAACCGATTGCAGGGCTCTTTTGAAAGCAAGGTCTGAGAACCAACAGATACATCCACACGCCGATTACTTTAGTGTTTTGAGAGAATTCCCTTTCTTGGAACGAGATTGCATGAAATAATCTTCAGGGCTTGGACAATTCCATGGCAAAACAGCACCTATCAACATTGTAGCCAACACAATATAACAACTGTTTCTGCCCGGTTTCGAACCGGGGACCTTTCGCGTGTGAGGCGAACGTGATAACCACTACACTACAGAAACAGATACCTACAGTTGATTTTTCTGTAATGAAACTGCTCCGAACTGGCTATTCCATGGGCCTCTGGCTTTAGATTTCTTTCATGCAACCTGCCCGACATCCCTAGCTGAACGCTCGTACATGCCATGCAAGACCAGATGTTTGGTATTAGCTCAGACTGGGCAGGGCTGAAGCATGAGACTCTAGCAAAGAATTATCCACTACTGCAAAGAAAAAATTGATGTTGGTTTTGAAACGCAAACTTCAAAACAACTTGAAAAGAGTACCAAGAAAAGGGCTCGTCCGGGATTTGAACCCGGGACCTCTCGCACCCAAAGCGAGAATCATACCCCTAGACCAACGAGCCCTCAAAATCCTCTTACCTCTCAAAAGCTAATACCGGCTCTAAGCCCGCAATGAAGATCATGCTGGTATCTTTATGATGCTTGGTCTGTGAATACGCATGAAAGTCAGTCTCAACTTACCCTTTCTCAAACGATAGCACTATCATTTACAAGTGTCTCCTTTTATTCCGTCCCAGCTTTGGACACGTCTTACAGGAAGTCAGCCCTTATTTATATATTTCTTCAGTGGCTGAAGCTTAATGAGAAAGAGTAACAAGTTGTTCATAACAACATAAGAAACACATTGTGCATTTTCTCTTAAATACTCCTTCACTTTGTGCCAAAAGAAATACCAAGGTGAATACCTAGGCCACAGATTCAAGCTAAAGATCTTCCTGCTGAATGCAAGGCGCATTAAAAACTGCATATCGCTGGACTAAAGCATTCCTTGCATAGCCTCTAACATCATAACATAACTGAGCTGCTAGCAGCAAGCTAACCAATACCTTTCTGAAATGAGAATGACATGTGCTTATCTGCTCAATCAGTGCTCAATCAGGCTCGATCAGTCGAGATTTAGAAAAGGTGGAAAGGGTCCAAGTGGATGCCCCTTCCTTTTTAGGGTGGGTCCTGCTGACTATCATAGGATTGCTTGTAAAAGTGGCCAGGGTCAGAGGAAAAGCTGCCAACACTTCTTAGCGTTCTCTATAGATGCAGCCATTTTCTGTGACTGTAATTTCGGCCTTTTCCCAGAAGTCTCTATTCTGCCTATGCAAATTAACAAAAGCAGTGCTTATTCCTCACTTGCTCAAATGTCCTTCCTGTCCAGAAAGCTCTGATTAAGCATGCTTATTTTCTTTTTCTGGGATATTTTAAATTGTTTCGCTGTCCAGTCTGTGGCAGTAGAAAGCTGCTTATGATGCCAGGTTTTGATGAATCCCCAAGGTACAAGTACAGAGGAATATATCAGTCTCTAGGATATGGAACTTTTAGCTAACACATCACAATATGTGATGCTTGCCAAGAAAACACTACATTCTGGAGCGCTGATGATCAGAACATTCTGCTCCTGAAGGATAGAAAAGACAGCTTGATTGAAATAAAGTCTGTTTATATTGACGCTCTCTCTCTCCCTATATATACATACATGCGTATACACACACACACAGGTATGTCATGCATTTCTTCAGATTTGTTTCAACCATTTACCATTTATTGGAGAATCCCTACTTTTCAAGTGACTGCAAATGAAGTCATCTCTGGCACTTTTTGTGCAAAGTAAGAGACACACATGACACCTTATTATAAAAGTCATCGGTTTCTTTGTTACTGTGTACTTTCAAAGCATGGGGCTTTCACACGTCAGGTAAACCTGATTACCACTACACAACAAAAGCAGATGCAGCTTTCTTATCTATGTCGTGATAGAACAGTTGTGAATTGAGTAGAAGAAGGGCCCTGATGTGATACTTATTACATGCAGCCTGTAAGATAGTCAAACATGCAGGCTAGGAAGGAAGATGCAAATATCAATGTATTAGAAAAACACCTAAAGGCGAGTGATATGCTTTCATTCATGCATGGCTAGGAAAAATCGCCATACTGTTGCAAACATTCTTACACCACCAACTGGAAATAAATGATTCTGACATTAAACGTAAAGGTGAGAATGCATTTGTATCATCACCTTGAGAAGGATCATCTTGGAATTGAGCCGAGGGCCTCTGCACTCAAAGCCAGAAACACTCCACTAAAATAAGATTCCTGTTGGTGCCAACAATTCTCCATGTTAATGCTTGTTCTAGGTGAGCAGTGAACCGATTACAGGGCTCTTTTGAAAGCAAGGTCTGAGAACCAACAGATACATCCACACGCCGATTACTTTAGTGTTTTGAGAGAATTCCCTTTCTTGGAACGAGATTGCATGAAATAATCTTCAGGGCTTGGACAATTCCATGGCAAAACGGCACCTATCAACATTGTAGCCAACACAATATAACAACTGTTTCTGCCCGGTTTCGAACCGGGGACCTTTCGCGTGTGAGGCGAACTTGATAACCACTACACTACAGAAACAGATACCTACAGTTGATTTTTCTGTAATGAAACTGCTCCGAACTGGCTATTCCATGGGCCTCTGGCTTTAGATTTCTTTCATGCAACCTGCCCGACATCCCTAGCTGAACGCTCGTACATGCCATGCAAGACCAGATGTTTGGTATTAGCTCAGACTGGGCAGGGCTGAAGCATGAGACTCTAGCAAAGAATTATCCACTACTGCAAAGAAAAAATTGATGTTGGTTTTGAAACGCAAACTTCAAAACAACTTGAAAAGAGTACCAAGAAAAGGGCTTGTCCGGGATTTGAACCCGGGACCTCTCGCACCCAAAGCGAGAATCATACCCCTAGACCAACGAGCCCTCAAAATTCTCTTACCTCTCAAAAGCTAATACCGGCTCTAAGCCCGCAATGAAGATCATGCTGGTATCTTTATGATGCTTGGTCTGTGAATACGCATGAAAGTCAGTCTCAACTTACCCTTTCTCAAACGATAGCACTATCATTTACAAGTGTCTCCTTTTATTCCGTCCCAGCTTTGGACACGTCTTACAGGAAGTCAGCCCTTATTTATATATTTCTTCAGTGGCTGAAGCTTAATGAGAAAGAGTAACAAGTTGTTCATAACAACATAAGAAACACATTGTGCATTTTCTCTCAAATACTCCTTCACTTTGTGCCAAAAGAAATACCAAGGTGAATACCTAGGCCACAGATTCAAGCTAAAGATCTTCCTGGTGAAGGCAAGGCGCAATAAAAACTGCATATCGCTGGACTAAAGCATTCCTTGCATAGCCTCTAACATCATAACATAACTGAGCTGCTAGCAGCAAGCTAACCAATACCTTTCTGAAATGAGAATGACATGTGCTTATCTGCTCAATCAGTGCTCAATTGGCTCGATCAGGCGAGATTTAGAAAAGGTGGAAAGGGTCCAAGTGGATGCCCCTTCCTTTTTAGGGTGGGTCCTGCTGACTATCATAGGATTGCTTGTAAAAGTGGCCAGGGTCAGAGGAAAAGCTGCCAACACTTCTTAGCGTTCTCTATAGATGCAGCCATTTTCTGTGACTGTAATTTCGGCCTTTTCCCAGAAGTCTCTATTCTGCCTATGCAAATTAACAAAAGCAGTGCTTATTCCTCACTTGCTCAAATGTCCTTCCTGTCCAGAAAGCTCTGATTAAGCATGCTTATTTTCTTTTTCTGGGATATTTTAAATTGTTTCGCTGTCCAGTCTGTGGCAGTAGAAAGCTGCTTATGATGCCAGGTTTTGATGAATCCCCAAGGTACAAGTACAGAGGAATATATCAGTCTCTAGGATATGGAACTTTTAGCTAACACATCACAATATGTGATGCTTGCCAAGAAAACACTACATTCTGGAGCGCTGATGATCAGAACATTCTGCTCCTGAAGGATAGAAAAGACAGCTTGATTGAAATAAAGTCTGTTTATATTGACGCTCTCTCTCTCCCTATATATACATACATGCATACACACACACACACAGGTATGTCATGCATTTCTTCAGATTTGTTTCAACCATTTACCATTTATTGGAGAATCCCTACTTTTCAAGTGACTGCAAATGAAGTCATCTCTGGCACTTTTTGTGCAAAGTAAGAGACACACATGACACCTTTTTATAAAAGTCATCGGTTTCTTTGTTACTGTGTACTTTCAAAGCATGGGGCTTTCACACGTCAGGTAAACCTGATTACCACTACACAACAAAAGCAGATGCAGCTTTCTTATCTATGTCGTGATAGAACAGTTGTGAATTGAGTAGAAGAAGGGCCCTGATGTGATACTTATTACATGCAGCCTGTAAGATAGTCAAACATGCAGGCTAGGAAGGAAGATGCAAATATCAATGTATTAGAAAAACACCTAAAGGCGAGTGATATGCTTTCATTCATGCATGGCTAGGAAAAATCGCCATACTGTTGCAAACATTCTTACACCACCAACTGGAAATAAATGATTCTGACATTAAACGTAAAGGTGAGAATGCATTTGTATCATCACCTTGAGAAGGATCATCTTGGAATTGAGCCGAGGGCCTCTGCACTCAAAGCCAGAAACACTCCACTAAAATAAGATTCCTGTTGGTGCCAACAATTCTCCATGTTAATGCTTGTTCTAGGTGAGCAGTGAACCGATTGCAGGGCTCTTTTGAAAGCAAGGTCTGAGAACCAACAGATACATCCACACGCCGATTACTTTAGTGTTTTGAGAGAATTCCCTTTCTTGGAACGAGATTGCATGAAATAATCTTCAGGGCTTGGACAATTCCATGGCAAAACGGCACCTATCAACATTGTAGCCAACACAATATAACAACTGTTTCTGCCCGGTTTCGAACCGGGGACCTTTCGCGTGTGAGGCGAACGTGATAACCACTACACTACAGAAACAGATACCTACAGTTGATTTTTCTGTAATGAAACTGCTCCGAACTGGCTATTCCATGGGCCTCTGGCTTTAGATTTCTTTCATGCAACCTGCCCGACATCCCTAGCTGAACGCTCGTACATGCCATGCAAGACCAGATGTTTGGTATTAGCTCAGACTGGGCAGGGCTGAAGCATGAGACTCTAGCAAAGAATTATCCACTACTGCAAAGAAAAAATTGATGTTGGTTTTGAAACGCAAACTTCAAAACAACTTGAAAAGAGTACCAAGAAAAGGGCTCGTCCGGGATTTGAACCCGGGACCTCTCGCACCCAAAGCGAGAATCATACCCCTAGACCAACGAGCCCTCAAAATCCTCTTACCTCTCAAAAGCTAATACCGGCTCTAAGCCCGCAATGAAGATCATGCTGGTATCTTTATGATGCTTGGTCTGTGAATACGCATGAAAGTCAGTCTCAACTTACCCTTTCTCAAACGATAGCACTATCATTTACAAGTGTCTCCTTTTATTCCGTCCCAGCTTTGGACACGTCTTACAGGAAGTCAGCCCTTATTTATATATTTCTTCAGTGGCTGAAGCTTAATGAGAAAGAGTAACAAGTTGTTCATAACAACATAAGAAACACATTGTGCATTTTCTCTTAAATACTCCTTCACTTTGTGCCAAAAGAAATACCAAGGTGAATACCTAGGCCACAGATTCAAGCTAAAGATCTTCCTGCTGAATGCAAGGCGCATTAAAAACTGCATATCGCTGGACTAAAGCATTCCTTGCATAGCCTCTAACATCATAACATAACTGAGCTGCTAGCAGCAAGCTAACCAATACCTTTCTGAAATGAGAATGACATGTGCTTATCTGCTCAATCAGTGCTCAATCAGGCTCGATCAGTCGAGATTTAGAAAAGGTGGAAAGGGTCCAAGTGGATGCCCCTTCCTTTTTAGGGTGGGTCCTGCTGACTATCATAGGATTGCTTGTAAAAGTGGCCAGGGTCAGAGGAAAAGCTGCCAACACTTCTTAGCGTTCTCTATAGATGCAGCCATTTTCTGTGACTGTAATTTCGGCCTTTTCCCAGAAGTCTCTATTCTGCCTATGCAAATTAACAAAAGCAGTGCTTATTCCTCACTTGCTCAAATGTCCTTCCTGTCCAGAAAGCTCTGATTAAGCATGCTTATTTTCTTTTTCTGGGATATTTTAAATTGTTTCGCTGTCCAGTCTGTGGCAGTAGAAAGCTGCTTATGATGCCAGGTTTTGATGAATCCCCAAGGTACAAGTACAGAGGAATATATCAGTCTCTAGGATATGGAACTTTTAGCTAACACATCACAATATGTGATGCTTGCCAAGAAAACACTACATTCTGGAGCGCTGATGATCAGAACATTCTGCTCCTGAAGGATAGAAAAGACAGCTTGATTGAAATAAAGTCTGTTTATATTGACGCTCTCTCTCTCCCTATATATACATACATGCATACACACACACACACAGGTATGTCATGCATTTCTTCAGATTTGTTTCAACCATTTACCATTTATTGGAGAATCCCTACTTTTCAAGTGACTGCAAATGAAGTCATCTCTGGCACTTTTTGTGCAAAGTAAGAGACACACATGACACCTTATTATAAAAGTCATCGGTTTCTTTGTTACTGTGTACTTTCAAAGCATGGGGCTTTCACACGTCAGGTAAACCTGATTACCACTACACAACAAAAGCAGATGCAGCTTTCTTATCTATGTCGTGATAGAACAGTTGTGAATTGAGTAGAAGAAGGGCCCTGATGTGATACTTATTACATGCAGCCTGTAAGATAGTCAAACATGCAGGCTAGGAAGGAAGATGCAAATATCAATGTATTAGAAAAACACCTAAAGGCGAGTGATATGCTTTCATTCATGCATGGCTAGGAAAAATCGCCATACTGTTGCAAACATTCTTACACCACCAACTGGAAATAAATGATTCTGACATTAAACGTAAAGGTGAGAATGCATTTGTATCATCACCTTGAGAAGGATCATCTTGGAATTGAGCCGAGGGCCTCTGCACTCAAAGCCAGAAACACTCCACTAAAATAAGATTCCTGTTGGTGCCAACAATTCTCCATGTTAATGCTTGTTCTAGGTGAGCAGTGAACCGATTACAGGGCTCTTTTGAAAGCAAGGTCTGAGAACCAACAGATACATCCACACGCCGATTACTTTAGTGTTTTGAGAGAATTCCCTTTCTTGGAACGAGATTGCATGAAATAATCTTCAGGGCTTGGACAATTCCATGGCAAAACGGCACCTATCAACATTGTAGCCAACACAATATAACAACTGTTTCTGCCCGGTTTCGAACCGGGGACCTTTCGCGTGTGAGGCGAACTTGATAACCACTACACTACAGAAACAGATACCTACAGTTGATTTTTCTGTAATGAAACTGCTCCGAACTGGCTATTCCATGGGCCTCTGGCTTTAGATTTCTTTCATGCAACCTGCCCGACATCCCTAGCTGAACGCTCGTACATGCCATGCAAGACCAGATGTTTGGTATTAGCTCAGACTGGGCAGGGCTGAAGCATGAGACTCTAGCAAAGAATTATCCACTACTGCAAAGAAAAAATTGATGTTGGTTTTGAAACGCAAACTTCAAAACAACTTGAAAAGAGTACCAAGAAAAGGGCTTGTCCGGGATTTGAACCCGGGACCTCTCGCACCCAAAGCCAGAATCATACCCCTAGACCAACGAGCCCTCAAAATTCTCTTACCTCTCAAAAGCTAATACCGGCTCTAAGCCCGCAATGAAGATCATGCTGGTATCTTTATGATGCTTGGTCTGTGAATACGCATGAAAGTCAGTCTCAACTTACCCTTTCTCAAACGATAGCACTATCATTTACAAGTGTCTCCTTTTATTCCGTCCCAGCTTTGGACACGTCTTACAGGAAGTCAGCCCTTATTTATATATTTCTGCAGTGGCTGAAGCTTAATGAGAAAGAGTAACAAGTTGTTCATAACAACATAAGAAACACATTGTGCATTTTCTCTCAAATACTCCTTCACTTTGTGCCAAAAGAAATACCAAGGTGAATACCTAGGCCACAGATTCAAGCTAAAGATCTTCCTGGTGAAGGCAAGGCGCAATAAAAACTGCATATCGCTGGACTAAAGCATTCCTTGCATAGCCTCTAACATCATAACATAACTGAGCTGCTAGCAGCAAGCTAACCAATACCTTTCTGAAATGAGAATGACATGTGCTTATCTGCTCAATCAGTGCTCAATTGGCTCGATCAGGCGAGATTTAGAAAAGGTGGAAAGGGTCCAAGTGGATGCCCCTTCCTTTTTAGGGTGGGTCCTGCTGACTATCATAGGATTGCTTGTAAAAGTGGCCAGGGTCAGAGGAAAAGCTGCCAACACTTCTTAGCGTTCTCTATAGATGCAGCCATTTTCTGTGACTGTAATTTCGGCCTTTTCCCAGAAGTCTCTATTCTGCCTATGCAAATTAACAAAAGCAGTGCTTATTCCTCACTTGCTCAAATGTCCTTCCTGTCCAGAAAGCTCTGATTAAGCATGCTTATTTTCTTTTTCTGGGATATTTTAAATTGTTTCGCTGTCCAGTCTGTGGCAGTAGAAAGCTGCTTATGATGCCAGGTTTTGATGAATCCCCAAGGTACAAGTACAGAGGAATATATCAGTCTCTAGGATATGGAACTTTTAGCTAACACATCACAATATGTGATGCTTGCCAAGAAAACACTACATTCTGGAGCGCTGATGATCAGAACATTCTGCTCCTGAAGGATAGAAAAGACAGCTTGATTGAAATAAAGTCTGTTTATATTGACGCTCTCTCTCTCCCTATATATACATACATGCGTACACACACACACACAGGTATGTCATGCATTTCTTCAGATTTGTTTCAACCATTTACCATTTATTGGAGAATCCCTACTTTTCAAGTGACTGCAAATGAAGTCATCTCTGGCACTTTTTGTGCAAAGTAAGAGACACACATGACACCTTTTTATAAAAGTCATCGGTTTCTTTGTTACTGTGTACTTTCAAAGCATGGGGCTTTCACACGTCAGGTAAACCTGATTACCACTACACAACAAAAGCAGATGCAGCTTTCTTATCTATGTCGTGATAGAACAGTTGTGAATTGAGTAGAAGAAGGGCCCTGATGTGATACTTATTACATGCAGCCTGTAAGATAGTCAAACATGCAGGCTAGGAAGGAAGATGCAAATATCAATGTATTAGAAAAACACCTAAAGGCGAGTGATATGCTTTCATTCATGCATGGCTAGGAAAAATCGCCATACTGTTGCAAACATTCTTACACCACCAACTGGAAATAAATGATTCTGACATTAAACGTAAAGGTGACAATGCATTTGTATCATCACCCTGAGAAGGATCATCTTGGAATTGAGCCGAGGGCCTCTGCACTCAAAGCCAGAAACACTCCACTAAAATAAGATTCCTGTTGGTGCCAACAATTCTCCATGTTAATGCTTGTTCTAGGTGAGCAGTGAACCGATTGCAGGGCTCTTTTGAAAGCAAGGTCTGAGAACCAACAGATACATCCACACGCCGATTACTTTAGTGTTTTGAGAGAATTCCCTTTCTTGGAACGAGATTGCATGAAATAATCTTCAGGGCTTGGACAATTCCATGGCAAAACGGCACCTATCAACATTGTAGCCAACACAATATAACAACTGTTTCTGCCCGGTTTCGAACCGGGGACCTTTCGCGTGTGAGGCGAACGTGATAACCACTACACTACAGAAACAGATACCTACAGTTGATTTTTCTGTAATGAAACTGCTCCGAACTGGCTATTCCATGGGCCTCTGGCTTTAGATTTCTTTCATGCAACCTGCCCGACATCCCTAGCTGAACGCTCGTACATGCCATGCAAGACCAGATGTTTGGTATTAGCTCAGACTGGGCAGGGCTGAAGCATGAGACTCTAGCAAAGAATTATCCACTACTGCAAAGAAAAAATTGATGTTGGTTTTGAAACGCAAACTTCAAAACAACTTGAAAAGAGTACCAAGAAAAGGGCTCGTCCGGGATTTGAACCCGGGACCTCTCGCACCCAAAGCGAGAATCATACCCCTAGACCAACGAGCCCTCAAAATCCTCTTACCTCTCAAAAGCTAATACCGGCTCTAAGCCCGCAATGAAGATCATGCTGGTATCTTTATGATGCTTGGTCTGTGAATACGCATGAAAGTCAGTCTCAACTTACCCTTTCTCAAACGATAGCACTATCATTTACAAGTGTCTCCTTTTATTCCGTCCCAGCTTTGGACACGTCTTACAGGAAGTCAGCCCTTATTTATATATTTCTTCAGTGGCTGAAGCTTAATGAGAAAGAGTAACAAGTTGTTCATAACAACATAAGAAACACATTGTGCATTTTCTCTTAAATACTCCTTCACTTTGTGCCAAAAGAAATACCAAGGTGAATACCTAGGCCACAGATTCAAGCTAAAGATCTTCCTGCTGAATGCAAGGCGCATTAAAAACTGCATATCGCTGGACTAAAGCATTCCTTGCATAGCCTCTAACATCATAACATAACTGAGCTGCTAGCAGCAAGCTAACCAATACCTTTCTGAAATGAGAATGACATGTGCTTATCTGCTCAATCAGTGCTCAATCAGGCTCGATCAGTCGAGATTTAGAAAAGGTGGAAAGGGTCCAAGTGGATGCCCCTTCCTTTTTAGGGTGGGTCCTGCTGACTATCATAGGATTGCTTGTAAAAGTGGCCAGGGTCAGAGGAAAAGCTGCCAACACTTCTTAGCGTTCTCTATAGATGCAGCCATTTTCTGTGACTGTAATTTCGGCCTTTTCCCAGAAGTCTCTATTCTGCCTATGCAAATTAACAAAAGCAGTGCTTATTCCTCACTTGCTCAAATGTCCTTCCTGTCCAGAAAGCTCTGATTAAGCATGCTTATTTTCTTTTTCTGGGATATTTTAAATTGTTTCGCTGTCCAGTCTGTGGCAGTAGAAAGCTGCTTATGATGCCAGGTTTTGATGAATCCCCAAGGTACAAGTACAGAGGAATATATCAGTCTCTAGGATATGGAACTTTTAGCTAACACATCACAATATGTGATGCTTGCCAAGAAAACACTACATTCTGGAGCGCTGATGATCAGAACATTCTGCTCCTGAAGGATAGAAAAGACAGCTTGATTGAAATAAAGTCTGTTTATATTGACGCTCTCTCTCTCCCTATATATACATACATGCATACACACACACACACAGGTATGTCATGCATTTCTTCAGATTTGTTTCAACCATTTACCATTTATTGGAGAATCCCTACTTTTCAAGTGACTGCAAATGAAGTCATCTCTGGCACTTTTTGTGCAAAGTAAGAGACACACATGACACCTTATTATAAAAGTCATCGGTTTCTTTGTTACTGTGTACTTTCAAAGCATGGGGCTTTCACACGTCAGGTAAACCTGATTACCACTACACAACAAAAGCAGATGCAGCTTTCTTATCTATGTCGTGATAGAACAGTTGTGAATTGAGTAGAAGAAGGGCCCTGATGTGATACTTATTACATGCAGCCTGTAAGATAGTCAAACATGCAGGCTAGGAAGGAAGATGCAAATATCAATGTATTAGAAAAACACCTAAAGGCGAGTGATATGCTTTCATTCATGCATGGCTAGGAAAAATCGCCATACTGTTGCAAACATTCTTACACCACCAACTGGAAATAAATGATTCTGACATTAAACGTAAAGGTGAGAATGCATTTGTATCATCACCTTGAGAAGGATCATCTTGGAATTGAGCCGAGGGCCTCTGCACTCAAAGCCAGAAACACTCCACTAAAATAAGATTCCTGTTGGTGCCAACAATTCTCCATGTTAATGCTTGTTCTAGGTGAGCAGTGAACCGATTACAGGGCTCTTTTGAAAGCAAGGTCTGAGAACCAACAGATACATCCACACGCCGATTACTTTAGTGTTTTGAGAGAATTCCCTTTCTTGGAACGAGATTGCATGAAATAATCTTCAGGGCTTGGACAATTCCATGGCAAAACGGCACCTATCAACATTGTAGCCAACACAATATAACAACTGTTTCTGCCCGGTTTCGAACCGGGGACCTTTCGCGTGTGAGGCGAACTTGATAACCACTACACTACAGAAACAGATACCTACAGTTGATTTTTCTGTAATGAAACTGCTCCGAACTGGCTATTCCATGGGCCTCTGGCTTTAGATTTCTTTCATGCAACCTGCCCGACATCCCTAGCTGAACGCTCGTACATGCCATGCAAGACCAGATGTTTGGTATTAGCTCAGACTGGGCAGGGCTGAAGCATGAGACTCTAGCAAAGAATTATCCACTACTGCAAAGAAAAAATTGATGTTGGTTTTGAAACGCAAACTTCAAAACAACTTGAAAAGAGTACCAAGAAAAGGGCTTGTCCGGGATTTGAACCCGGGACCTCTCGCACCCAAAGCGAGAATCATACCCCTAGACCAACGAGCCCTCAAAATTCTCTTACCTCTCAAAAGCTAATACCGGCTCTAAGCCCGCAATGAAGATCATGCTGGTATCTTTATGATGCTTGGTCTGTGAATACGCATGAAAGTCAGTCTCAACTTACCCTTTCTCAAACGATAGCACTATCATTTACAAGTGTCTCCTTTTATTCCGTCCCAGCTTTGGACACGTCTTACAGGAAGTCAGCCCTTATTTATATATTTCTGCAGTGGCTGAAGCTTAATGAGAAAGAGTAACAAGTTGTTCATAACAACATAAGAAACACATTGTGCATTTTCTCTCAAATACTCCTTCACTTTGTGCCAAAAGAAATACCAAGGTGAATACCTAGGCCACAGATTCAAGCTAAAGATCTTCCTGGTGAAGGCAAGGCGCAATAAAAACTGCATATCGCTGGACTAAAGCATTCCTTGCATAGCCTCTAACATCATAACATAACTGAGCTGCTAGCAGCAAGCTAACCAATACCTTTCTGAAATGAGAATGACATGTGCTTATCTGCTCAATCAGTGCTCAATTGGCTCGATCAGGCGAGATTTAGAAAAGGTGGAAAGGGTCCAAGTGGATGCCCCTTCCTTTTTAGGGTGGGTCCTGCTGACTATCATAGGATTGCTTGTAAAAGTGGCCAGGGTCAGAGGAAAAGCTGCCAACACTTCTTAGCGTTCTCTATAGATGCAGCCATTTTCTGTGACTGTAATTTCGGCCTTTTCCCAGAAGTCTCTATTCTGCCTATGCAAATTAACAAAAGCAGTGCTTATTCCTCACTTGCTCAAATGTCCTTCCTGTCCAGAAAGCTCTGATTAAGCATGCTTATTTTCTTTTTCTGGGATATTTTAAATTGTTTCGCTGTCCAGTCTGTGGCAGTAGAAAGCTGCTTATGATGCCAGGTTTTGATGAATCCCCAAGGTACAAGTACAGAGGAATATATCAGTCTCTAGGATATGGAACTTTTAGCTAACACATCACAATATGTGATGCTTGCCAAGAAAACACTACATTCTGGAGCGCTGATGATCAGAACATTCTGCTCCTGAAGGATAGAAAAGACAGCTTGATTGAAATAAAGTCTGTTTATATTGACGCTCTCTCTCTCCCTATATATACATACATGCGTACACACACACACACAGGTATGTCATGCATTTCTTCAGATTTGTTTCAACCATTTACCATTTATTGGAGAATCCCTACTTTTCAAGTGACTGCAAATGAAGTCATCTCTGGCACTTTTTGTGCAAAGTAAGAGACACACATGACACCTTTTTATAAAAGTCATCGGTTTCTTTGTTACTGTGTACTTTCAAAGCATGGGGCTTTCACACGTCAGGTAAACCTGATTACCACTACACAACAAAAGCAGATGCAGCTTTCTTATCTATGTCGTGATAGAACAGTTGTGAATTGAGTAGAAGAAGGGCCCTGATGTGATACTTATTACATGCAGCCTGTAAGATAGTCAAACATGCAGGCTAGGAAGGAAGATGCAAATATCAATGTATTAGAAAAACACCTAAAGGCGAGTGATATGCTTTCATTCATGCATGGCTAGGAAAAATCGCCATACTGTTGCAAACATTCTTACACCACCAACTGGAAATAAATGATTCTGACATTAAACGTAAAGGTGACAATGCATTTGTATCATCACCCTGAGAAGGATCATCTTGGAATTGAGCCGAGGGCCTCTGCACTCAAAGCCAGAAACACTCCACTAAAATAAGATTCCTGTTGGTGCCAACAATTCTCCATGTTAATGCTTGTTCTAGGTGAGCAGTGAACCGATTGCAGGGCTCTTTTGAAAGCAAGGTCTGAGAACCAACAGATACATCCACACGCCGATTACTTTAGTGTTTTGAGAGAATTCCCTTTCTTGGAACGAGATTGCATGAAATAATCTTCAGGGCTTGGACAATTCCATGGCAAAACGGCACCTATCAACATTGTAGCCAACACAATATAACAACTGTTTCTGCCCGGTTTCGAACCGGGGACCTTTCGCGTGTGAGGCGAACGTGATAACCACTACACTACAGAAACAGATACCTACAGTTGATTTTTCTGTAATGAAACTGCTCCGAACTGGCTATTCCATGGGCCTCTGGCTTTAGATTTCTTTCATGCAACCTGCCCGACATCCCTAGCTGAACGCTCGTACATGCCATGCAAGACCAGATGTTTGGTATTAGCTCAGACTGGGCAGGGCTGAAGCATGAGACTCTAGCAAAGAATTATCCACTACTGCAAAGAAAAAATTGATGTTGGTTTTGAAACGCAAACTTCAAAACAACTTGAAAAGAGTACCAAGAAAAGGGCTCGTCCGGGATTTGAACCCGGGACCTCTCGCACCCAAAGCGAGAATCATACCCCTAGACCAACGAGCCCTCAAAATTCTCTTACCTCTCAAAAGCTAATACCGGCTCTAAGCCCGCAATGAAGATCATGCTGGTATCTTTATGATGCTTGGTCTGTGAATACGCATGAAAGTCAGTCTCAACTTACCCTTTCTCAAACGATAGCACTATCATTTACAAGTGTCTCCTTTTATTCCGTCCCAGCTTTGGACACGTCTTACAGGAAGTCAGCCCTTATTTATATATTTCTTCAGTGGCTGAAGCTTAATGAGAAAGAGTAACAAGTTGTTCATAACAACATAAGAAACACATTGTGCATTTTCTCTTAAATACTCCTTCACTTTGTGCCAAAAGAAATACCAAGGTGAATACCTAGGCCACAGATTCAAGCTAAAGATCTTCCTGCTGAATGCAAGGCGCATTAAAAACTGCATATCGCTGGACTAAAGCATTCCTTGCATAGCCTCTAACATCATAACATAACTGAGCTGCTAGCAGCAAGCTAACCAATACCTTTCTGAAATGAGAATGACATGTGCTTATCTGCTCAATCAGTGCTCAATCAGGCTCGATCAGGCGAGATTTAGAAAAGGTGGAAAGGGTCCAAGTGGATGCCCCTTCCTTTTTAGGGTGGGTCCTGCTGACTATCATAGGATTGCTTGTAAAAGTGGCCAGGGTCAGAGGAAAAGCTGCCAACACTTCTTAGCGTTCTCTATAGATGCAGCCATTTTCTGTGACTGTAATTTCGGCCTTTTCCCAGAAGTCTCTATTCTGCCTATGCAAATTAACAAAAGCAGTGCTTATTCCTCACTTGCTCAAATGTCCTTCCTGTCCAGAAAGCTCTGATTAAGCATGCTTATTTTCTTTTTCTGGGATATTTTAAATTGTTTCGCTGTCCAGTCTGTGGCAGTAGAAAGCTGCTTATGATGCCAGGTTTTGATGAATCCCCAAGGTACAAGTACAGAGGAATATATCAGTCTCTAGGATATGGAACTTTTAGCTAACACATCACAATATGTGATGCTTGCCAAGAAAACACTACATTCTGGAGCGCTGATGATCAGAACATTCTGCTCCTGAAGGATAGAAAAGACAGCTTGATTGAAATAAAGTCTGTTTATATTGACGCTCTCTCTCTCCCTATATATACATACATGCATACACACACACACACAGGTATGTCATGCATTTCTTCAGATTTGTTTCAACCATTTACCATTTATTGGAGAATCCCTACTTTTCAAGTGACTGCAAATGAAGTCATCTCTGGCACTTTTTGTGCAAAGTAAGAGACACACATGACACCTTATTATAAAAGTCATCGGTTTCTTTGTTACTGTGTACTTTCAAAGCATGGGGCTTTCACACGTCAGGTAAACCTGATTACCACTACACAACAAAAGCAGATGCAGCTTTCTTATCTATGTCGTGATAGAACAGTTGTGAATTGAGTAGAAGAAGGGCCCTGATGTGATACTTATTACATGCAGCCTGTAAGATAGTCAAACATGCAGGCTAGGAAGGAAGATGCAAATATCAATGTATTAGAAAAACACCTAAAGGCGAGTGATATGCTTTCATTCATGCATGGCTAGGAAAAATCGCCATACTGTTGCAAACATTCTTACACCACCAACTGGAAATAAATGATTCTGACATTAAACGTAAAGGTGAGAATGCATTTGTATCATCACCTTGAGAAGGATCATCTTGGAATTGAGCCGAGGGCCTCTGCACTCAAAGCCAGAAACACTCCACTAAAATAAGATTCCTGTTGGTGCCAACAATTCTCCATGTTAATGCTTGTTCTAGGTGAGCAGTGAACCGATTACAGGGCTCTTTTGAAAGCAAGGTCTGAGAACCAACAGATACATCCACACGCCGATTACTTTAGTGTTTTGAGAGAATTCCCTTTCTTGGAACGAGATTGCATGAAATAATCTTCAGGGCTTGGACAATTCCATGGCAAAACGGCACCTATCAACATTGTAGCCAACACAATATAACAACTGTTTCTGCCCGGTTTCGAACCGGGGACCTTTCGCGTGTGAGGCGAACTTGATAACCACTACACTACAGAAACAGATACCTACAGTTGATTTTTCTGTAATGAAACTGCTCCGAACTGGCTATTCCATGGGCCTCTGGCTTTAGATTTCTTTCATGCAACCTGCCCGACATCCCTAGCTGAACGCTCGTACATGCCATGCAAGACCAGATGTTTGGTATTAGCTCAGACTGGGCAGGGCTGAAGCATGAGACTCTAGCAAAGAATTATCCACTACTGCAAAGAAAAAATTGATGTTGGTTTTGAAACGCAAACTTCAAAACAACTTGAAAAGAGTACCAAGAAAAGGGCTTGTCCGGGATTTGAACCCGGGACCTCTCGCACCCAAAGCGAGAATCATACCCCTAGACCAACGAGCCCTCAAAATTCTCTTACCTCTCAAAAGCTAATACCGGCTCTAAGCCCGCAATGAAGATCATGCTGGTATCTTTATGATGCTTGGTCTGTGAATACGCATGAAAGTCAGTCTCAACTTACCCTTTCTCAAACGATAGCACTATCATTTACAAGTGTCTCCTTTTATTCCGTCCCAGCTTTGGACACGTCTTACAGGAAGTCAGCCCTTATTTATATATTTCTGCAGTGGCTGAAGCTTAATGAGAAAGAGTAACAAGTTGTTCATAACAACATAAGAAACACATTGTGCATTTTCTCTCAAATACTCCTTCACTTTGTGCCAAAAGAAATACCAAGGTGAATACCTAGGCCACAGATTCAAGCTAAAGATCTTCCTGGTGAAGGCAAGGCGCAATAAAAACTGCATATCGCTGGACTAAAGCATTCCTTGCATAGCCTCTAACATCATAACATAACTGAGCTGCTAGCAGCAAGCTAACCAATACCTTTCTGAAATGAGAATGACATGTGCTTATCTGCTCAATCAGTGCTCAATTGGCTCGATCAGGCGAGATTTAGAAAAGGTGGAAAGGGTCCAAGTGGATGCCCCTTCCTTTTTAGGGTGGGTCCTGCTGACTATCATAGGATTGCTTGTAAAAGTGGCCAGGGTCAGAGGAAAAGCTGCCAACACTTCTTAGCGTTCTCTATAGATGCAGCCATTTTCTGTGACTGTAATTTCGGCCTTTTCCCAGAAGTCTCTATTCTGCCTATGCAAATTAACAAAAGCAGTGCTTATTCCTCACTTGCTCAAATGTCCTTCCTGTCCAGAAAGCTCTGATTAAGCATGCTTATTTTCTTTTTCTGGGATATTTTAAATTGTTTCGCTGTCCAGTCTGTGGCAGTAGAAAGCTGCTTATGATGCCAGGTTTTGATGAATCCCCAAGGTACAAGTACAGAGGAATATATCAGTCTCTAGGATATGGAACTTTTAGCTAACACATCACAATATGTGATGCTTGCCAAGAAAACACTACATTCTGGAGCGCTGATGATCAGAACATTCTGCTCCTGAAGGATAGAAAAGACAGCTTGATTGAAATAAAGTCTGTTTATATTGACGCTCTCTCTCTCCCTATATATACATACATGCATACACACACACACACAGGTATGTCATGCATTTCTTCAGATTTGTTTCAACCATTTACCATTTATTGGAGAATCCCTACTTTTCAAGTGACTGCAAATGAAGTCATCTCTGGCACTTTTTGTG
This sequence comes from Triturus cristatus, assembly GCF_964204655.1. NCBI lineage: Eukaryota > Metazoa > Chordata > Amphibia > Caudata > Salamandridae > Triturus > Triturus cristatus. The sequence goes on along the minus strand of NC_140591.1, from coordinate 735,598,524 downwards.
CAAAGTAAGAGACACACATGACACCTTTTTATAAAAGTCATCGGTTTCTTTGTTACTGTGTACTTTCAAAGCATGGGGCTTTCACACGTCAGGTAAACCTGATTACCACTACACAACAAAAGCAGATGCAGCTTTCTTATCTATGTCGTGATAGAACAGTTGTGAATTGAGTAGAAGAAGGGCCCTGATGTGATACTTATTACATGCAGCCTGTAAGATAGTCAAACATGCAGGCTAGGAAGGAAGATGCAAATATCAATGTATTAGAAAAACACCTAAAGGCGAGTGATATGCTTTCATTCATGCATGGCTAGGAAAAATCGCCATACTGTTGCAAACATTCTTACACCACCAACTGGAAATAAATGATTCTGACATTAAACGTAAAGGTGAGAATGCATTTGTATCATCACCTTGAGAAGGATCATCTTGGAATTGAGCCGAGGGCCTCTGCACTCAAAGCCAGAAACACTCCACTAAAATAAGATTCCTGTTGGTGCCAACAATTCTCCATGTTAATGCTTGTTCTAGGTGAGCAGTGAACCGATTACAGGGCTCTTTTGAAAGCAAGGTCTGAGAACCAACAGATACATCCACACGCCGATTACTTTAGTGTTTTGAGAGAATTCCCTTTCTTGGAACGAGATTGCATGAAATAATCTTCAGGGCTTGGACAATTCCATGGCAAAACGGCACCTATCAACATTGTAGCCAACACAATATAACAACTGTTTCTGCCCGGTTTCGAACCGGGGACCTTTCGCGTGTGAGGCGAACTTGATAACCACTACACTACAGAAACAGATACCTACAGTTGATTTTTCTGTAATGAAACTGCTCCGAACTGGCTATTCCATGGGCCTCTGGCTTTAGATTTCTTTCATGCAACCTGCCCGACATCCCTAGCTGAACGCTCGTACATGCCATGCAAGACCAGATGTTTGGTATTAGCTCAGACTGGGCAGGGCTGAAGCATGAGACTCTAGCAAAGAATTATCCACTACTGCAAAGAAAAAATTGATGTTGGTTTTGAAACGCAAACTTCAAAACAACTTGAAAAGAGTACCAAGAAAAGGGCTTGTCCGGGATTTGAACCCGGGACCTCTCGCACCCAAAGCGAGAATCATACCCCTAGACCAACGAGCCCTCAAAATTCTCTTACCTCTCAAAAGCTAATACCGGCTCTAAGCCCGCAATGAAGATCATGCTGGTATCTTTATGATGCTTGGTCTGTGAATACGCATGAAAGTCAGTCTCAACTTACCCTTTCTCAAACGATAGCACTATCATTTACAAGTGTCTCCTTTTATTCCGTCCCAGCTTTGGACACGTCTTACAGGAAGTCGGCCCTTATTTATATATTTCTGCAGTGGCTGAAGCTTAATGAGAAAGAGTAACAAGTTGTTCATAACAACATAAGAAACACATTGTGCATTTTCTCTCAAATACTCCTTCACTTTGTGCCAAAAGAAATACCAAGGTGAATACCTAGGCCACAGATTCAAGCTAAAGATCTTCCTGGTGAAGGCAAGGCGCAATAAAAACTGCATATCGCTGGACTAAAGCATTCCTTGCATAGCCTCTAACATCATAACATAACTGAGCTGCTAGCAGCAAGCTAACCAATACCTTTCTGAAATGAGAATGACATGTGCTTATCTGCTCAATCAGTGCTCAATCAGGCTCGATCAGGCGAGATTTAGAAAAGGTGGAAAGGGTCCAAGTGGATGCCCCTTCCTTTTTAGGGTGGGTCCTGCTGACTATCATAGGATTGCTTGTAAAAGTGGCCAGGGTCAGAGGAAAAGCTGCCAACACTTCTTAGCTTTCTCTATAGATGCAGCCATTTTCTGTGACTGTAATTTCGGCCTTTTCCCAGAAGTCTCTATTCTGCCTATGCAAATTAACAAAAGCAGTGCTTATTCCTCACTTGCTCAAATGTCCTTCCTGTCCAGAAAGCTCTGATTAAGCATGCTTATTTTCTTTTTCTGGGATATTTTAAATTGTTTCGCTGTCCAGTCTGTGGCAGTAGAAAGCTGCTTATGATGCCAGGTTTTGATGAATCCCCAAGGTACAAGTACAGAGGAATATATCAGTCTCTAGGATATGGAACTTTTAGCTAACACATCACAATATGTGATGCTTGCCAAGAAAACACTACATTCTGGAGCGCTGATGATCAGAACATTCTGCTCCTGAAGGATAGAAAAGACAGCTTGATTGAAATAAAGTCTGTTTATATTGACGCTCTCTCTCTCCCTATATATACATACATGCATACACACACACACACAGGTATGTCATGCATTTCTTCAGATTTGTTTCAACCATTTACCATTTATTGGAGAATCCCTACTTTTCAAGTGACTGCAAATGAAGTCATCTCTGGCACTTTTTGTGCAAAGTAAGAGACACACATGACACCTTTTTATAAAAGTCATCGGTTTCTTTGTTACTGTGTACTTTCAAAGCATGGGGCTTTCACACGTCAGGTAAACCTGATTACCACTACACAACAAAAGCAGATGCAGCTTTCTTATCTATGTCGTGATAGAACAGTTGTGAATTGAGTAGAAGAAGGGCCCTGATGTGATACTTATTACATGCAGCCTGTAAGATAGTCAAACATGCAGGCTAGGAAGGAAGATGCAAATATCAATGTATTAGAAAAACACCTAAAGGCGAGTGATATGCTTTCATTCATGCATGGCTAGGAAAAATCGCCATACTGTTGCAAACATTCTTACACCACCAACTGGAAATAAATGATTCTGACATTAAACGTAAAGGTGACAATGCATTTGTATCATCACCCTGAGAAGGATCATCTTGGAATTGAGCCGAGGGCCTCTGCACTCAAAGCCAGAAACACTCCACTAAAATAAGATTCCTGTTGGTGCCAACAATTCTCCATGTTAATGCTTGTTCTAGGTGAGCAGTGAACCGATTGCAGGGCTCTTTTGAAAGCAAGGTCTGAGAACCAACAGATACATCCACACGCCGATTACTTTAGTGTTTTGAGAGAATTCCCTTTCTTGGAACGAGATTGCATGAAATAATCTTCAGGGCTTGGACAATTCCATGGCAAAACGGCACCTATCAACATTGTAGCCAACACAATATAACAACTGTTTCTGCCCGGTTTCGAACCGGGGACCTTTCGCGTGTGAGGCGAACGTGATAACCACTACACTACAGAAACAGATACCTACAGTTGATTTTTCTGTAATGAAACTGCTCCGAACTGGCTATTCCATGGGCCTCTGGCTTTAGATTTCTTTCATGCAACCTGCCCGACATCCCTAGCTGAACGCTCGTACATGCCATGCAAGACCAGATGTTTGGTATTAGCTCAGACTGGGCAGGGCTGAAGCATGAGACTCTAGCAAAGAATTATCCACTACTGCAAAGAAAAAATTGATGTTGGTTTTGAAACGCAAACTTCAAAACAACTTGAAAAGAGTACCAAGAAAAGGGCTCGTCCGGGATTTGAACCCGGGACCTCTCGCACCCAAAGCGAGAATCATACCCCTAGACCAACGAGCCCTCAAAATCCTCTTACCTCTCAAAAGCTAATACCGGCTCTAAGCCCGCAATGAAGATCATGCTGGTATCTTTATGATGCTTGGTCTGTGAATACGCATGAAAGTCAGTCTCAACTTACCCTTTCTCAAACGATAGCACTATCATTTACAAGTGTCTCCTTTTATTCCGTCCCAGCTTTGGACACGTCTTACAGGAAGTCAGCCCTTATTTATATATTTCTTCAGTGGCTGAAGCTTAATGAGAAAGAGTAACAAGTTGTTCATAACAACATAAGAAACACATTGTGCATTTTCTCTTAAATACTCCTTCACTTTGTGCCAAAAGAAATACCAAGGTGAATACCTAGGCCACAGATTCAAGCTAAAGATCTTCCTGCTGAATGCAAGGCGCATTAAAAACTGCATATCGCTGGACTAAAGCATTCCTTGCATAGCCTCTAACATCATAACATAACTGAGCTGCTAGCAGCAAGCTAACCAATACCTTTCTGAAATGAGAATGACATGTGCTTATCTGCTCAATCAGTGCTCAATCAGGCTCGATCAGGCGAGATTTAGAAAAGGTGGAAAGGGTCCAAGTGGATGCCCCTTCCTTTTTAGGGTGGGTCCTGCTGACTATCATAGGATTGCTTGTAAAAGTGGCCAGGGTCAGAGGAAAAGCTGCCAACACTTCTTAGCGTTCTCTATAGATGCAGCCATTTTCTGTGACTGTAATTTCGGCCTTTTCCCAGAAGTCTCTATTCTGCCTATGCAAATTAACAAAAGCAGTGCTTATTCCTCACTTGCTCAAATGTCCTTCCTGTCCAGAAAGCTCTGATTAAGCATGCTTATTTTCTTTTTCTGGGATATTTTAAATTGTTTCGCTGTCCAGTCTGTGGCAGTAGAAAGCTGCTTATGATGCCAGGTTTTGATGAATCCCCAAGGTACAAGTACAGAGGAATATATCAGTCTCTAGGATATGGAACTTTTAGCTAACACATCACAATATGTGATGCTTGCCAAGAAAACACTACATTCTGGAGCGCTGATGATCAGAACATTCTGCTCCTGAAGGATAGAAAAGACAGCTTGATTGAAATAAAGTCTGTTTATATTGACGCTCTCTCTCTCCCTATATATACATACATGCATACACACACACACACACAGGTATGTCATGCATTTCTTCAGATTTGTTTCAACCATTTACCATTTATTGGAGAATCCCTACTTTTCAAGTGACTGCAAATGAAGTCATCTCTGGCACTTTTTGTGCAAAGTAAGAGACACACATGACACCTTATTATAAAAGTCATCGGTTTCTTTGTTACTGTGTACTTTCAAAGCATGGGGCTTTCACACGTCAGGTAAACCTGATTACCACTACACAACAAAAGCAGATGCAGCTTTCTTATCTATGTCGTGATAGAACAGTTGTGAATTGAGTAGAAGAAGGGCCCTGATGTGATACTTATTACATGCAGCCTGTAAGATAGTCAAACATGCAGGCTAGGAAGGAAGATGCAAATATCAATGTATTAGAAAAACACCTAAAGGCGAGTGATATGCTTTCATTCATGCATGGCTAGGAAAAATCGCCATACTGTTGCAAACATTCTTACACCACCAACTGGAAATAAATGATTCTGACATTAAACGTAAAGGTGAGAATGCATTTGTATCATCACCTTGAGAAGGATCATCTTGGAATTGAGCCGAGGGCCTCTGCACTCAAAGCCAGAAACACTCCACTAAAATAAGATTCCTGTTGGTGCCAACAATTCTCCATGTTAATGCTTGTTCTAGGTGAGCAGTGAACCGATTACAGGGCTCTTTTGAAAGCAAGGTCTGAGAACCAACAGATACATCCACACGCCGATTACTTTAGTGTTTTGAGAGAATTCCCTTTCTTGGAACGAGATTGCATGAAATAATCTTCAGGGCTTGGACAATTCCATGGCAAAACGGCACCTATCAACATTGTAGCCAACACAATATAACAACTGTTTCTGCCCGGTTTCGAACCGGGGACCTTTCGCGTGTGAGGCGAACTTGATAACCACTACACTACAGAAACAGATACCTACAGTTGATTTTTCTGTAATGAAACTGCTCCGAACTGGCTATTCCATGGGCCTCTGGCTTTAGATTTCTTTCATGCAACCTGCCCGACATCCCTAGCTGAACGCTCGTACATGCCATGCAAGACCAGATGTTTGGTATTAGCTCAGACTGGGCAGGGCTGAAGCATGAGACTCTAGCAAAGAATTATCCACTACTGCAAAGAAAAAATTGATGTTGGTTTTGAAACGCAAACTTCAAAACAACTTGAAAAGAGTACCAAGAAAAGGGCTTGTCCGGGATTTGAACCCGGGACCTCTCGCACCCAAAGCGAGAATCATACCCCTAGACCAACGAGCCCTCAAAATTCTCTTACCTCTCAAAAGCTAATACCGGCTCTAAGCCCGCAATGAAGATCATGCTGGTATCTTTATGATGCTTGGTCTGTGAATACGCATGAAAGTCAGTCTCAACTTACCCTTTCTCAAACGATAGCACTATCATTTACAAGTGTCTCCTTTTATTCCGTCCCAGCTTTGGACACGTCTTACAGGAAGTCAGCCCTTATTTATATATTTCTGCAGTGGCTGAAGCTTAATGAGAAAGAGTAACAAGTTGTTCATAACAACATAAGAAACACATTGTGCATTTTCTCTCAAATACTCCTTCACTTTGTGCCAAAAGAAATACCAAGGTGAATACCTAGGCCACAGATTCAAGCTAAAGATCTTCCTGGTGAAGGCAAGGCGCAATAAAAACTGCATATCGCTGGACTAAAGCATTCCTTGCATAGCCTCTAACATCATAACATAACTGAGCTGCTAGCAGCAAGCTAACCAATACCTTTCTGAAATGAGAATGACATGTGCTTATCTGCTCAATCAGTGCTCAATTGGCTCGATCAGGCGAGATTTAGAAAAGGTGGAAAGGGTCCAAGTGGATGCCCCTTCCTTTTTAGGGTGGGTCCTGCTGACTATCATAGGATTGCTTGTAAAAGTGGCCAGGGTCAGAGGAAAAGCTGCCAACACTTCTTAGCGTTCTCTATAGATGCAGCCATTTTCTGTGACTGTAATTTCGGCCTTTTCCCAGAAGTCTCTATTCTGCCTATGCAAATTAACAAAAGCAGTGCTTATTCCTCACTTGCTCAAATGTCCTTCCTGTCCAGAAAGCTCTGATTAAGCATGCTTATTTTCTTTTTCTGGGATATTTTAAATTGTTTCGCTGTCCAGTCTGTGGCAGTAGAAAGCTGCTTATGATGCCAGGTTTTGATGAATCCCCAAGGTACAAGTACAGAGGAATATATCAGTCTCTAGGATATGGAACTTTTAGCTAACACATCACAATATGTGATGCTTGCCAAGAAAACACTACATTCTGGAGCGCTGATGATCAGAACATTCTGCTCCTGAAGGATAGAAAAGACAGCTTGATTGAAATAAAGTCTGTTTATATTGACGCTCTCTCTCTCCCTATATATACATACATGCATACACACACACACACAGGTATGTCATGCATTTCTTCAGATTTGTTTCAACCATTTACCATTTATTGGAGAATCCCTACTTTTCAAGTGACTGCAAATGAAGTCATCTCTGGCACTTTTTGTGCAAAGTAAGAGACACACATGACACCTTTTTATAAAAGTCATCGGTTTCTTTGTTACTGTGTACTTTCAAAGCATGGGGCTTTCACACGTCAGGTAAACCTGATTACCACTACACAACAAAAGCAGATGCAGCTTTCTTATCTATGTCGTGATAGAACAGTTGTGAATTGAGTAGAAGAAGGGCCCTGATGTGATACTTATTACATGCAGCCTGTAAGATAGTCAAACATGCAGGCTAGGAAGGAAGATGCAAATATCAATGTATTAGAAAAACACCTAAAGGCGAGTGATATGCTTTCATTCATGCATGGCTAGGAAAAATCGCCATACTGTTGCAAACATTCTTACACCACCAACTGGAAATAAATGATTCTGACATTAAACGTAAAGGTGACAATGCATTTGTATCATCACCCTGAGAAGGATCATCTTGGAATTGAGCCGAGGGCCTCTGCACTCAAAGCCAGAAACACTCCACTAAAATAAGATTCCTGTTGGTGCCAACAATTCTCCATGTTAATGCTTGTTCTAGGTGAGCAGTGAACCGATTGCAGGGCTCTTTTGAAAGCAAGGTCTGAGAACCAACAGATACATCCACACGCCGATTACTTTAGTGTTTTGAGAGAATTCCCTTTCTTGGAACGAGATTGCATGAAATAATCTTCAGGGCTTGGACAATTCCATGGCAAAACGGCAACTATCAACATTGTAGCCAACACAATATAACAACTGTTTCTGCCCGGTTTCGAACCGGGGACCTTTCGCGTGTGAGGCGAACGTGATAACCACTACACTACAGAAACAGATACCTACAGTTGATTTTTCTGTAATGAAACTGCTCCGAACTGGCTATTCCATGGGCCTCTGGCTTTAGATTTCTTTCATGCAACCTGCCCGACATCCCTAGCTGAACGCTCGTACATGCCATGCAAGACCAGATGTTTGGTATTAGCTCAGACTGGGCAGGGCTGAAGCATGAGACTCTAGCAAAGAATTATCCACTACTGCAAAGAAAAAATTGATGTTGGTTTTGAAACGCAAACTTCAAAACAACTTGAAAAGAGTACCAAGAAAAGGGCTCGTCCGGGATTTGAACCCGGGACCTCTCGCACCCAAAGCGAGAATCATACCCCTAGACCAACGAGCCCTCAAAATCCTCTTACCTCTCAAAAGCTAATACCGGCTCTAAGCCCGCAATGAAGATCATGCTGGTATCTTTATGATGCTTGGTCTGTGAATACGCATGAAAGTCAGTCTCAACTTACCCTTTCTCAAACGATAGCACTATCATTTACAAGTGTCTCCTTTTATTCCGTCCCAGCTTTGGACACGTCTTACAGGAAGTCAGCCCTTATTTATATATTTCTTCAGTGGCTGAAGCTTAATGAGAAAGAGTAACAAGTTGTTCATAACAACATAAGAAACACATTGTGCATTTTCTCTTAAATACTCCTTCACTTTGTGCCAAAAGAAATACCAAGGTGAATACCTAGGCCACAGATTCAAGCTAAAGATCTTCCTGCTGAATGCAAGGCGCATTAAAAACTGCATATCGCTGGACTAAAGCATTCCTTGCATAGCCTCTAACATCATAACATAACTGAGCTGCTAGCAGCAAGCTAACCAATACCTTTCTGAAATGAGAATGACATGTGCTTATCTGCTCAATCAGTGCTCAATCAGGCTCGATCAGTCGAGATTTAGAAAAGGTGGAAAGGGTCCAAGTGGATGCCCCTTCCTTTTTAGGGTGGGTCCTGCTGACTATCATAGGATTGCTTGTAAAAGTGGCCAGGGTCAGAGGAAAAGCTGCCAACACTTCTTAGCGTTCTCTATAGATGCAGCCATTTTCTGTGACTGTAATTTCGGCCTTTTCCCAGAAGTCTCTATTCTGCCTATGCAAATTAACAAAAGCAGTGCTTATTCCTCACTTGCTCAAATGTCCTTCCTGTCCAGAAAGCTCTGATTAAGCATGCTTATTTTCTTTTTCTGGGATATTTTAAATTGTTTCGCTGTCCAGTCTGTGGCAGTAGAAAGCTGCTTATGATGCCAGGTTTTGATGAATCCCCAAGGTACAAGTACAGAGGAATATATCAGTCTCTAGGATATGGAACTTTTAGCTAACACATCACAATATGTGATGCTTGCCAAGAAAACACTACATTCTGGAGCGCTGATGATCAGAACATTCTGCTCCTGAAGGATAGAAAAGACAGCTTGATTGAAATAAAGTCTGTTTATATTGACGCTCTCTCTCTCCCTATATATACATACATGCATACACACACACACACAGGTATGTCATGCATTTCTTCAGATTTGTTTCAACCATTTACCATTTATTGGAGAATCCCTACTTTTCAAGTGACTGCAAATGAAGTCATCTCTGGCACTTTTTGTGCAAAGTAAGAGACACACATGACACCTTATTATAAAAGTCATCGGTTTCTTTGTTACTGTGTACTTTCAAAGCATGGGGCTTTCACACGTCAGGTAAACCTGATTACCACTACACAACAAAAGCAGATGCAGCTTTCTTATCTATGTCGTGATAGAACAGTTGTGAATTGAGTAGAAGAAGGGCCCTGATGTGATACTTATTACATGCAGCCTGTAAGATAGTCAAACATGCAGGCTAGGAAGGAAGATGCAAATATCAATGTATTAGAAAAACACCTAAAGGCGAGTGATATGCTTTCATTCATGCATGGCTAGGAAAAATCGCCATACTGTTGCAAACATTCTTACACCACCAACTGGAAATAAATGATTCTGACATTAAACGTAAAGGTGAGAATGCATTTGTATCATCACCTTGAGAAGGATCATCTTGGAATTGAGCCGAGGGCCTCTGCACTCAAAGCCAGAAACACTCCACTAAAATAAGATTCCTGTTGGTGCCAACAATTCTCCATGTTAATGCTTGTTCTAGGTGAGCAGTGAACCGATTACAGGGCTCTTTTGAAAGCAAGGTCTGAGAACCAACAGATACATCCACACGCCGATTACTTTAGTGTTTTGAGAGAATTCCCTTTCTTGGAACGAGATTGCATGAAATAATCTTCAGGGCTTGGACAATTCCATGGCAAAACGGCACCTATCAACATTGTAGCCAACACAATATAACAACTGTTTCTGCCCGGTTTCGAACCGGGGACCTTTCGCGTGTGAGGCGAACTTGATAACCACTACACTACAGAAACAGATACCTACAGTTGATTTTTCTGTAATGAAACTGCTCCGAACTGGCTATTCCATGGGCCTCTGGCTTTAGATTTCTTTCATGCAACCTGCCCGACATCCCTAGCTGAACGCTCGTACATGCCATGCAAGACCAGATGTTTGGTATTAGCTCAGACTGGGCAGGGCTGAAGCATGAGACTCTAGCAAAGAATTATCCACTACTGCAAAGAAAAAATTGATGTTGGTTTTGAAACGCAAACTTCAAAACAACTTGAAAAGAGTACCAAGAAAAGGGCTTGTCCGGGATTTGAACCCGGGACCTCTCGCACCCAAAGCGAGAATCATACCCCTAGACCAACGAGCCCTCAAAATTCTCTTACCTCTCAAAAGCTAATACCGGCTCTAAGCCCGCAATGAAGATCATGCTGGTATCTTTATGATGCTTGGTCTGTGAATACGCATGAAAGTCAGTCTCAACTTACCCTTTCTCAAACGATAGCACTATCATTTACAAGTGTCTCCTTTTATTCCGTCCCAGCTTTGGACACGTCTTACAGGAAGTCAGCCCTTATTTATATATTTCTGCAGTGGCTGAAGCTTAATGAGAAAGAGTAACAAGTTGTTCATAACAACATAAGAAACACATTGTGCATTTTCTCTCAAATACTCCTTCACTTTGTGCCAAAAGAAATACCAAGGTGAATACCTAGGCCACAGATTCAAGCTAAAGATCTTCCTGGTGAAGGCAAGGCGCAATAAAAACTGCATATCGCTGGACTAAAGCATTCCTTGCATAGCCTCTAACATCATAACATAACTGAGCTGCTAGCAGCAAGCTAACCAATACCTTTCTGAAATGAGAATGACATGTGCTTATCTGCTCAATCAGTGCTCAATTGGCTCGATCAGGCGAGATTTAGAAAAGGTGGAAAGGGTCCAAGTGGATGCCCCTTCCTTTTTAGGGTGGGTCCTGCTGACTATCATAGGATTGCTTGTAAAAGTGGCCAGGGTCAGAGGAAAAGCTGCCAACACTTCTTAGCGTTCTCTATAGATGCAGCCATTTTCTGTGACTGTAATTTCGGCCTTTTCCCAGAAGTCTCTATTCTGCCTATGCAAATTAACAAAAGCAGTGCTTATTCCTCACTTGCTCAAATGTCCTTCCTGTCCAGAAAGCTCTGATTAAGCATGCTTATTTTCTTTTTCTGGGATATTTTAAATTGTTTCGCTGTCCAGTCTGTGGCAGTAGAAAGCTGCTTATGATGCCAGGTTTTGATGAATCCCCAAGGTACAAGTACAGAGGAATATATCAGTCTCTAGGATATGGAACTTTTAGCTAACACATCACAATATGTGATGCTTGCCAAGAAAACACTACATTCTGGAGCGCTGATGATCAGAACATTCTGCTCCTGAAGGATAGAAAAGACAGCTTGATTGAAATAAAGTCTGTTTATATTGACGCTCTCTCTCTCCCTATATATACATACATGCGTACACACACACACACAGGTATGTCATGCATTTCTTCAGATTTGTTTCAACCATTTACCATTTATTGGAGAATCCCTACTTTTCAAGTGACTGCAAATGAAGTCATCTCTGGCACTTTTTGTGCAAAGTAAGAGACACACATGACACCTTTTTATAAAAGTCATCGGTTTCTTTGTTACTGTGTACTTTCAAAGCATGGGGCTTTCACACGTCAGGTAAACCTGATTACCACTACACAACAAAAGCAGATGCAGCTTTCTTATCTATGTCGTGATAGAACAGTTGTGAATTGAGTAGAAGAAGGGCCCTGATGTGATACTTATTACATGCAGCCTGTAAGATAGTCAAACATGCAGGCTAAGAAGGAAGATGCAAATATCAATGTATTAGAAAAACACCTAAAGGCGAGTGATATGCTTTCATTCATGCATGGCTAGGAAAAATCGCCATACTGTTGCAAACATTCTTACACCACCAACTGGAAATAAATGATTCTGACATTAAACGTAAAGGTGACAATGCATTTGTATCATCACCTTGAGAAGGATCATCTTGGAATTGAGCCGAGGGCCTCTGCACTCAAAGCCAGAAACACTCCACTAAAATAAGATTCCTGTTGGTGCCAACAATTCTCCATGTTAATGCTTGTTCTAGGTGAGCAGTGAACCGATTGCAGGGCTCTTTTGAAAGCAAGGTCTGAGAACCAACAGATACATCCACACGCCGATTACTTTAGTGTTTTGAGAGAATTCCCTTTCTTGGAACGAGATTGCATGAAATAATCTTCAGGGCTTGGACAATTCCATGGCAAAACGGCACCTATCAACATTGTAGCCAACACAATATAACAACTGTTTCTGCCCGGTTTCGAACCGGGGACCTTTCGCGTGTGAGGCGAACGTGATAACCACTACACTACAGAAACAGATACCTACAGTTGATTTTTCTGTAATGAAACTGCTCCGAACTGGCTATTCCATGGGCCTCTGGCTTTAGATTTCTTTCATGCAACCTGCCCGACATCCCTAGCTGAACGCTCGTACATGCCATGCAAGACCAGATGTTTGGTATTAGCTCAGACTGGGCAGGGCTGAAGCATGAGACTCTAGCAAAGAATTATCCACTACTGCAAAGAAAAAATTGATGTTGGTTTTGAAACGCAAACTTCAAAACAACTTGAAAAGAGTACCAAGAAAAGGGCTCGTCCGGGATTTGAACCCGGGACCTCTCGCACCCAAAGCGAGAATCATACCCCTAGACCAACGAGCCCTCAAAATCCTCTTACCTCTCAAAAGCTAATACCGGCTCTAAGCCCGCAATGAAGATCATGCTGGTATCTTTATGATGCTTGGTCTGTGAATACGCATGAAAGTCAGTCTCAACTTACCCTTTCTCAAACGATAGCACTATCATTTACAAGTGTCTCCTTTTATTCCGTCCCAGCTTTGGACACGTCTTACAGGAAGTCAGCCCTTATTTATATATTTCTTCAGTGGCTGAAGCTTAATGAGAAAGAGTAACAAGTTGTTCATAACAACATAAGAAACACATTGTGCATTTTCTCTTAAATACTCCTTCACTTTGTGCCAAAAGAAATACCAAGGTGAATACCTAGGCCACAGATTCAAGCTAAAGATCTTCCTGCTGAATGCAAGGCGCATTAAAAACTGCATATCGCTGGACTAAAGCATTCCTTGCATAGCCTCTAACATCATAACATAACTGAGCTGCTAGCAGCAAGCTAACCAATACCTTTCTGAAATGAGAATGACATGTGCTTATCTGCTCAATCAGTGCTCAATCAGGCTCGATCAGTCGAGATTTAGAAAAGGTGGAAAGGGTCCAAGTGGATGCCCCTTCCTTTTTAGGGTGGGTCCTGCTGACTATCATAGGATTGCTTGTAAAAGTGGCCAGGGTCAGAGGAAAAGCTGCCAACACTTCTTAGCGTTCTCTATAGATGCAGCCATTTTCTGTGACTGTAATTTCGGCCTTTTCCCAGAAGTCTCTATTCTGCCTATGCAAATTAACAAAAGCAGTGCTTATTCCTCACTTGCTCAAATGTCCTTCCTGTCCAGAAAGCTCTGATTAAGCATGCTTATTTTCTTTTTCTGGGATATTTTAAATTGTTTCGCTGTCCAGTCTGTGGCAGTAGAAAGCTGCTTATGATGCCAGGTTTTGATGAATCCCCAAGGTACAAGTACAGAGGAATATATCAGTCTCTAGGATATGGAACTTTTAGCTAACACATCACAATATGTGATGCTTGCCAAGAAAACACTACATTCTGGAGCGCTGATGATCAGAACATTCTGCTCCTGAAGGATAGAAAAGACAGCTTGATTGAAATAAAGTCTGTTTATATTGACGCTCTCTCTCTCCCTATATATACATACATGCATACACACACACACACAGGTATGTCATGCATTTCTTCAGATTTGTTTCAACCATTTACCATTTATTGGAGAATCCCTACTTTTCAAGTGACTGCAAATGAAGTCATCTCTGGCACTTTTTGTGCAAAGTAAGAGACACACATGACACCTTATTATAAAAGTCATCGGTTTCTTTGTTACTGTGTACTTTCAAAGCATGGGGCTTTCACACGTCAGGTAAACCTGATTACCACTACACAACAAAAGCAGATGCAGCTTTCTTATCTATGTCGTGATAGAACAGTTGTGAATTGAGTAGAAGAAGGGCCCTGATGTGATACTTATTACATGCAGCCTGTAAGATAGTCAAACATGCAGGCTAGGAAGGAAGATGCAAATATCAATGTATTAGAAAAACACCTAAAGGCGAGTGATATGCTTTCATTCATGCATGGCTAGGAAAAATCGCCATACTGTTGCAAACATTCTTACACCACCAACTGGAAATAAATGATTCTGACATTAAACGTAAAGGTGAGAATGCATTTGTATCATCACCTTGAGAAGGATCATCTTGGAATTGAGCCGAGGGCCTCTGCACTCAAAGCCAGAAACACTCCACTAAAATAAGATTCCTGTTGGTGCCAACAATTCTCCATGTTAATGCTTGTTCTAGGTGAGCAGTGAACCGATTGCAGGGCTCTTTTGAAAGCAAGGTCTGAGAACCAACAGATACATCCACACGCCGATTACTTTAGTGTTTTGAGAGAATTCCCATTCTTGGAACGAGATTGCATGAAATAATCTTCAGGGCTTGGACAATTCCATGGCAAAACGGCACCTATCAACATTGTAGCCAACACAATATAACAACTGTTTCTGCCCGGTTTCGAACCGGGGACCTTTCGCGTGTGAGGCGAACTTGATAACCACTACACTACAGAAACAGATACCTACAGTTGATTTTTCTGTAATGAAACTGCTCCGAACTGGCTATTCCATGGGCCTCTGGCTTTAGATTTCTTTCATGCAACCTGCCCGACATCCCTAGCTGAACGCTCGTACATGCCATGCAAGACCAGATGTTTGGTATTAGCTCAGACTGGGCAGGGCTGAAGCATTAGACTCTAGCAAAGAATTATCCACTACTGCAAAGAAAAAATTGATGTTGGTTTTGAAACGCAAACTTCAAAACAACTTGAAAAGAGTACCAAGAAAAGGGCTCGTCCGGGATTTGAACCCGGGACCTCTCGCACCCAAAGCGAGAATCATACCCCTAGACCAACGAGCCCTCAAAATCCTCTTACCTCTCAAAAGCTAATACCGGCTCTAAGCCCGCAATGAAGATCATGCTGGTATCTTTATGATGCTTGGTCTGTGAATACGCATGAAAGTCAGTCTCAACTTACCCTTTCTCAAACGATAGCACTATCATTTACAAGTGTCTCCTTTTATTCCGTCCCAGCTTTGGACACGTCTTACAGGAAGTCAGCCCTTATTTATATATTTCTGCAGTGGCTGAAGCTTAATGAGAAAGAGTAACAAGTTGTTCATAACAACATAAGAAACACATTGTGCATTTTCTCTCAAATACTCCTTCACTTTGTGCCAAAAGAAATACCAAGGTGAATACCTAGGCCACAGATTCAAGCTAAAGATCTTCCTGGTGAAGGCAAGGCGCAATAAAAACTGCATATCGCTGGACTAAAGCATTCCTTGCATAGCCTCTAACATCATAACATAACTGAGCTGCTAGCAGCAAGCTAACCAATACCTTTCTGAAATGAGAATGACATGTGCTTATCTGCTCAATCAGTGCTCAATCAGGCGAGATTTAGAAAAGGTGGAAAGGGTCCAAGTGGATGCCCCTTCCTTTTTAGGGTGGGTCCTGCTGACTATCATAGGATTGCTTGTAAAAGTGGTCAGGGTCAGAGGAAAAGCTGCCAACACTTCTTAGCGTTCTCTATAGATGCAGCCATTTTCTGTGACTGTAATTTCGGCCTTTTCCCAGAAGTCTCTATCCTGCCTATGCAAATTAACAAAAGCAGTGCTTATTCCTCACTTGCTCAAAGGTCCTTCCTGTCCAGAAAGCTCTGATTAAGCATGCTTATTTTCTTTTTCTGGGATATTTTAAATTGTTTCGCTGTCCAGTCTGTGGCAGTAGAAAGCTGCTTATGATGCCAGGTTTTGATGAATCCCCAAGGTACAAGTACAGAGGAATATATCAGTCTCTAGGATATGGAACTTTTAGCTAACACATCACAATATGTGATGCTTGCCAAGAAAACACTACATTCTGGAGCGCTGAGGATCAGAACATTCTGCTCCTGAAGGATAGAAAAGACAGCTTGATTGAAATAAAGTCTGTTTATATTGACGCTCTCTCTCTCCCTATATATACATACATGCGTACACACACACACACAGGTATGTCATGCATTTCTTCAGATTTGTTTCAACCATTTACCATTTATTGGAGAATCCCTACTTTTCAAGTGACTGCAAATGAAGTCATCTCTGGCACTTTTTGTGCAAAGTAAGAGACACACATGACACCTTTTTATAAAAGTCATCGGTTTCTTTGTTACTGTGTACTTTCAAAGCATGGGGCTTTCACACATCAGGTAAACCTGATTACCACTACACAACAAAAGCAGATGCAGCTTTCTTATCTATGTCGTGATAGAACAGTTGTGAATTGAGTAGAAGAAGGGCCCTGATGTGATACTTATTACATGCAGCCTGTAAGATAGTCAAACATGCAGGCTAGGAAGGAAGATGCAAATATCAATGTATTAGAAAAACACCTAAAGGCGAGTGATATGCTTTCATTCATGCATGGCTAGGAAAAATCGCCATACTGTTGCAAACATTCTTACACCACCAACTGGAAATAAATGATTCTGACATTAAACGTAAAGGTGACAATGCATTTGTATCATCACCCTGAGAAGGATCATCTTGGAATTGAGCCGAGGGCCTCTGCACTCAAAGCCAGAAACACTCCACTAAAATAAGATTCCTGTTGGTGCCAACAATTCTCCATGTTAATGCTTGTTCTAGGTGAGCAGTGAACCGATTGCAGGGCTCTTTTGAAAGCAAGGTCTGAGAACCAACAGATACATCCACACGCCGATTACTTTAGTGTTTTGAGAGAATTCCCTTTCTTGGAACGAGATTGCATGAAATAATCTTCAGGGCTTGGACAATTCCATGGCAAAACGGCACCTATCAACATTGTAGCCAACACAATATAACAACTGTTTCTGCCCGGTTTCGAACCGGGGACCTTTCGCGTGTGAGGCGAACGTGATAACCACTACACTACAGAAACAGATACCTACAGTTGATTTTTCTGTAATGAAACTGCTCCGAACTGGCTATTCCATGGGCCTCTGGCTTTAGATTTCTTTCATGCAACCTGCCCGACATCCCTAGCTGAACGCTCGTACATGCCATGCAAGACCAGATGTTTGGTATTAGCTCAGACTGGGCAGGGCTGAAGCATGAGACTCTAGCAAAGAATTATCCACTACTGCAAAGAAAAAATTGATGTTGGTTTTGAAACGCAAACTTCAAAACAACTTGAAAAGAGTACCAAGAAAAGGGCTCGTCCGGGATTTGAACCCGGGACCTCTCGCACCCAAAGCGAGAATCATACCCCTAGACCAACGAGCCCTCAAAATCCTCTTACCTCTCAAAAGCTAATACCGGCTCTAAGCCCGCAATGAAGATCATGCTGGTATCTTTATGATGCTTGGTCTGTGAATACGCATGAAAGTCAGTCTCAACTTACCCTTTCTCAAACGATAGCACTATCATTTACAAGTGTCTCCTTTTATTCCGTCCCAGCTTTGGACACGTCTTACAGGAAGTCAGCCCTTATTTATATATTTCTTCAGTGGCTGAAGCTTAATGAGAAAGAGTAACAAGTTGTTCATAACAACATAAGAAACACATTGTGCATTTTCTCTTAAATACTCCTTCACTTTGTGCCAAAAGAAATACCAAGGTGAATACCTAGGCCACAGATTCAAGCTAAAGATCTTCCTGCTGAATGCAAGGCGCATTAAAAACTGCATATCGCTGGACTAAAGCATTCCTTGCATAGCCTCTAACATCATAACATAACTGAGCTGCTAGCAGCAAGCTAACCAATACCTTTCTGAAATGAGAATGACATGTGCTTATCTGCTCAATCAGTGCTCAATCAGGCTCGATCAGTCGAGATTTAGAAAAGGTGGAAAGGGTCCAAGTGGATGCCCCTTCCTTTTTAGGGTGGGTCCTGCTGACTATCATAGGATTGCTTGTAAAAGTGGCCAGGGTCAGAGGAAAAGCTGCCAACACTTCTTAGCGTTCTCTATAGATGCAGCCATTTTCTGTGACTGTAATTTCGGCCTTTTCCCAGAAGTCTCTATTCTGCCTATGCAAATTAACAAAAGCAGTGCTTATTCCTCACTTGCTCAAATGTCCTTCCTGTCCAGAAAGCTCTGATTAAGCATGCTTATTTTCTTTTTCTGGGATATTTTAAATTGTTTCGCTGTCCAGTCTGTGGCAGTAGAAAGCTGCTTATGATGCCAGGTTTTGATGAATCCCCAAGGTACAAGTACAGAGGAATATATCAGTCTCTAGGATATGGAACTTTTAGCTAACACATCACAATATGTGATGCTTGCCAAGAAAACACTACATTCTGGAGCGCTGATGATCAGAACATTCTGCTCCTGAAGGATAGAAAAGACAGCTTGATTGAAATAAAGTCTGTTTATATTGACGCTCTCTCTCTCCCTATATATACATACATGCATACACACACACACACAGGTATGTCATGCATTTCTTCAGATTTGTTTCAACCATTTACCATTTATTGGAGAATCCCTACTTTTCAAGTGACTGCAAATGAAGTCATCTCTGGCACTTTTTGTGCAAAGTAAGAGACACACATGACACCTTATTATAAAAGTCATCGGTTTCTTTGTTACTGTGTACTTTCAAAGCATGGGGCTTTCACACGTCAGGTAAACCTGATTACCACTACACAACAAAAGCAGATGCAGCTTTCTTATCTATGTCGTGATAGAACAGTTGTGAATTGAGTAGAAGAAGGGCCCTGATGTGATACTTATTACATGCAGCCTGTAAGATAGTCAAACATGCAGGCTAGGAAGGAAGATGCAAATATCAATGTATTAGAAAAACACCTAAAGGCGAGTGATATGCTTTCATTCATGCATGGCTAGGAAAAATCGCCATACTGTTGCAAACATTCTTACACCACCAACTGGAAATAAATGATTCTGACATTAAACGTAAAGGTGAGAATGCATTTGTATCATCACCTTGAGAAGGATCATCTTGGAATTGAGCCGAGGGCCTCTGCACTCAAAGCCAGAAACACTCCACTAAAATAAGATTCCTGTTGGTGCCAACAATTCTCCATGTTAATGCTTGTTCTAGGTGAGCAGTGAACCGATTACAGGGCTCTTTTGAAAGCAAGGTCTGAGAACCAACAGATACATCCACACGCCGATTACTTTAGTGTTTTGAGAGAATTCCCTTTCTTGGAACGAGATTGCATGAAATAATCTTCAGGGCTTGGACAATTCCATGGCAAAACGGCACCTATCAACATTGTAGCCAACACAATATAACAACTGTTTCTGCCCGGTTTCGAACCGGGGACCTTTCGCGTGTGAGGCGAACTTGATAACCACTACACTACAGAAACAGATACCTACAGTTGATTTTTCTGTAATGAAACTGCTCCGAACTGGCTATTCCATGGGCCTCTGGCTTTAGATTTCTTTCATGCAACCTGCCCGACATCCCTAGCTGAACGCTCGTACATGCCATGCAAGACCAGATGTTTGGTATTAGCTCAGACTGGGCAGGGCTGAAGCATGAGACTCTAGCAAAGAATTATCCACTACTGCAAAGAAAAAATTGATGTTGGTTTTGAAACGCAAACTTCAAAACAACTTGAAAAGAGTACCAAGAAAAGGGCTTGTCCGGGATTTGAACCCGGGACCTCTCGCACCCAAAGCGAGAATCATACCCCTAGACCAACGAGCCCTCAAAATTCTCTTACCTCTCAAAAGCTAATACCGGCTCTAAGCCCGCAATGAAGATCATGCTGGTATCTTTATGATGCTTGGTCTGTGAATACGCATGAAAGTCAGTCTCAACTTACCCTTTCTCAAACGATAGCACTATCATTTACAAGTGTCTCCTTTTATTCCGTCCCAGCTTTGGACACGTCTTACAGGAAGTCAGCCCTTATTTATATATTTCTGCAGTGGCTGAAGCTTAATGAGAAAGAGTAACAAGTTGTTCATAACAACATAAGAAACACATTGTGCATTTTCTCTCAAATACTCCTTCACTTTGTGCCAAAAGAAATACCAAGGTGAATACCTAGGCCACAGATTCAAGCTAAAGATCTTCCTGGTGAAGGCAAGGCACAATAAAAACTGCATATCGCTGGACTAAAGCATTCCTTGCATAGCCTCTAACATCATAACATAACTGAGCTGCTAGCAGCAAGCTAACCAATACCTTTCTGAAATGAGAATGACATGTGCTTATCTGCTCAATCAGTGCTCAATTGGCTCGATCAGGCGAGATTTAGAAAAGGTGGAAAGGGTCCAAGTGGATGCCCCTTCCTTTTTAGGGTGGGTCCTGCTGACTATCATAGGATTGCTTGTAAAAGTGGCCAGGGTCAGAGGAAAAGCTGCCAACACTTCTTAGCGTTCTCTATAGATGCAGCCATTTTCTGTGACTGTAATTTCGGCCTTTTCCCAGAAGTCTCTATTCTGCCTATGCAAATTAACAAAAGCAGTGCTTATTCCTCACTTGCTCAAATGTCCTTCCTGTCCAGAAAGCTCTGATTAAGCATGCTTATTTTCTTTTTCTGGGATATTTTAAATTGTTTCGCTGTCCAGTCTGTGGCAGTAGAAAGCTGCTTATGATGCCAGGTTTTGATGAATCCCCAAGGTACAAGTACAGAGGAATATATCAGTCTCTAGGATATGGAACTTTTAGCTAACACATCACAATATGTGATGCTTGCCAAGAAAACACTACATTCTGGAGCGCTGATGATCAGAACATTCTGCTCCTGAAGGATAGAAAAGACAGCTTGATTGAAATAAAGTCTGTTTATATTGACGCTCTCTCTCTCCCTATATATACATACATGCGTACACACACACACACAGGTATGTCATGCATTTCTTCAGATTTGTTTCAACCATTTACCATTTATTGGAGAATCCCTACTTTTCAAGTGACTGCAAATGAAGTCATCTCTGGCACTTTTTGTGCAAAGTAAGAGACACACATGACACCTTTTTATAAAAGTCATCGGTTTCTTTGTTACTGTGTACTTTCAAAGCATGGGGCTTTCACACGTCAGGTAAACCTGATTACCACTACACAACAAAAGCAGATGCAGCTTTCTTATCTATGTCGTGATAGAACAGTTGTGAATTGAGTAGAAGAAGGGCCCTGATGTGATACTTATTACATGCAGCCTGTAAGATAGTCAAACATGCAGGCTAGGAAGGAAGATGCAAATATCAATGTATTAGAAAAACACCTAAAGGCGAGTGATATGCTTTCATTCATGCATGGCTAGGAAAAATCGCCATACTGTTGCAAACATTCTTACACCACCAACTGGAAATAAATGATTCTGACATTAAACGTAAAGGTGACAATGCATTTGTATCATCACCCTGAGAAGGATCATCTTGGAATTGAGCCGAGGGCCTCTGCACTCAAAGCCAGAAACACTCCACTAAAATAAGATTCCTGTTGGTGCCAACAATTCTCCATGTTAATGCTTGTTCTAGGTGAGCAGTGAACCGATTGCAGGGCTCTTTTGAAAGCAAGGTCTGAGAACCAACAGATACATCCACACGCCGATTACTTTAGTGTTTTGAGAGAATTCCCTTTCTTGGAACGAGATTGCATGAAATAATCTTCAGGGCTTGGACAATTCCATGGCAAAACGGCACCTATCAACATTGTAGCCAACACAATATAACAACTGTTTCTGCCCGGTTTCGAACCGGGGACCTTTCGCGTGTGAGGCGAACGTGATAACCACTACACTACAGAAACAGATACCTACAGTTGATTTTTCTGTAATGAAACTGCTCCGAACTGGCTATTCCATGGGCCTCTGGCTTTAGATTTCTTTCATGCAACCTGCCCGACATCCCTAGCTGAACGCTCGTACATGCCATGCAAGACCAGATGTTTGGTATTAGCTCAGACTGGGCAGGGCTGAAGCATGAGACTCTAGCAAAGAATTATCCACTACTGCAAAGAAAAAATTGATGTTGGTTTTGAAACGCAAACTTCAAAACAACTTGAAAAGAGTACCAAGAAAAGGGCTCGTCCGGGATTTGAACCCGGGACCTCTCGCACCCAAAGCGAGAATCATACCCCTAGACCAACGAGCCCTCAAAATTCTCTTACCTCTCAAAAGCTAATACCGGCTCTAAGCCCGCAATGAAGATCATGCTGGTATCTTTATGATGCTTGGTCTGTGAATACGCATGAAAGTCAGTCTCAACTTACCCTTTCTCAAACGATAGCACTATCATTTACAAGTGTCTCCTTTTATTCCGTCCCAGCTTTGGACACGTCTTACAGGAAGTCAGCCCTTATTTATATATTTCTTCAGTGGCTGAAGCTTAATGAGAAAGAGTAACAAGTTGTTCATAACAACATAAGAAACACATTGTGCATTTTCTCTTAAATACTCCTTCACTTTGTGCCAAAAGAAATACCAAGGTGAATACCTAGGCCACAGATTCAAGCTAAAGATCTTCCTGCTGAATGCAAGGCGCATTAAAAACTGCATATCGCTGGACTAAAGCATTCCTTGCATAGCCTCTAACATCATAACATAACTGAGCTGCTAGCAGCAAGCTAACCAATACCTTTCTGAAATGAGAATGACATGTGCTTATCTGCTCAATCAGTGCTCAATCAGGCTCGATCAGGCGAGATTTAGAAAAGGTGGAAAGGGTCCAAGTGGATGCCCCTTCCTTTTTAGGGTGGGTCCTGCTGACTATCATAGGATTGCTTGTAAAAGTGGCCAGGGTCAGAGGAAAAGCTGCCAACACTTCTTAGCGTTCTCTATAGATGCAGCCATTTTCTGTGACTGTAATTTCGGCCTTTTCCCAGAAGTCTCTATTCTGCCTATGCAAATTAACAAAAGCAGTGCTTATTCCTCACTTGCTCAAATGTCCTTCCTGTCCAGAAAGCTCTGATTAAGCATGCTTATTTTCTTTTTCTGGGATATTTTAAATTGTTTCGCTGTCCAGTCTGTGGCAGTAGAAAGCTGCTTATGATGCCAGGTTTTGATGAATCCCCAAGGTACAAGTACAGAGGAATATATCAGTCTCTAGGATATGGAACTTTTAGCTAACACATCACAATATGTGATGCTTGCCAAGAAAACACTACATTCTGGAGCGCTGATGATCAGAACATTCTGCTCCTGAAGGATAGAAAAGACAGCTTGATTGAAATAAAGTCTGTTTATATTGACGCTCTCTCTCTCCCTATATATACATACATGCATACACACACACACACAGGTATGTCATGCATTTCTTCAGATTTGTTTCAACCATTTACCATTTATTGGAGAATCCCTACTTTTCAAGTGACTGCAAATGAAGTCATCTCTGGCACTTTTTGTGCAAAGTAAGAGACACACATGACACCTTATTATAAAAGTCATCGGTTTCTTTGTTACTGTGTACTTTCAAAGCATGGGGCTTTCACACGTCAGGTAAACCTGATTACCACTACACAACAAAAGCAGATGCAGCTTTCTTATCTATGTCGTGATAGAACAGTTGTGAATTGAGTAGAAGAAGGGCCCTGATGTGATACTTATTACATGCAGCCTGTAAGATAGTCAAACATGCAGGCTAGGAAGGAAGATGCAAATATCAATGTATTAGAAAAACACCTAAAGGCGAGTGATATGCTTTCATTCATGCATGGCTAGGAAAAATCGCCATACTGTTGCAAACATTCTTACACCACCAACTGGAAATAAATGATTCTGACATTAAACGTAAAGGTGAGAATGCATTTGTATCATCACCTTGAGAAGGATCATCTTGGAATTGAGCCGAGGGCCTCTGCACTCAAAGCCAGAAACACTCCACTAAAATAAGATTCCTGTTGGTGCCAACAATTCTCCATGTTAATGCTTGTTCTAGGTGAGCAGTGAACCGATTACAGGGCTCTTTTGAAAGCAAGGTCTGAGAACCAACAGATACATCCACACGCCGATTACTTTAGTGTTTTGAGAGAATTCCCTTTCTTGGAACGAGATTGCATGAAATAATCTTCAGGGCTTGGACAATTCCATGGCAAAACGGCACCTATCAACATTGTAGCCAACACAATATAACAACTGTTTCTGCCCGGTTTCGAACCGGGGACCTTTCGCGTGTGAGGCGAACTTGATAACCACTACACTACAGAAACAGATACCTACAGTTGATTTTTCTGTAATGAAACTGCTCCGAACTGGCTATTCCATGGGCCTCTGGCTTTAGATTTCTTTCATGCAACCTGCCCGACATCCCTAGCTGAACGCTCGTACATGCCATGCAAGACCAGATGTTTGGTATTAGCTCAGACTGGGCAGGGCTGAAGCATGAGACTCTAGCAAAGAATTATCCACTACTGCAAAGAAAAAATTGATGTTGGTTTTGAAACGCAAACTTCAAAACAACTTGAAAAGAGTACCAAGAAAAGGGCTTGTCCGGGATTTGAACCCGGGACCTCTCGCACCCAAAGCGAGAATCATACCCCTAGACCAACGAGCCCTCAAAATTCTCTTACCTCTCAAAAGCTAATACCGGCTCTAAGCCCGCAATGAAGATCATGCTGGTATCTTTATGATGCTTGGTCTGTGAATACGCATGAAAGTCAGTCTCAACTTACCCTTTCTCAAACGATAGCACTATCATTTACAAGTGTCTCCTTTTATTCCGTCCCAGCTTTGGACACGTCTTACAGGAAGTCAGCCCTTATTTATATATTTCTGCAGTGGCTGAAGCTTAATGAGAAAGAGTAACAAGTTGTTCATAACAACATAAGAAACACATTGTGCATTTTCTCTCAAATACTCCTTCACTTTGTGCCAAAAGAAATACCAAGGTGAATACCTAGGCCACAGATTCAAGCTAAAGATCTTCCTGGTGAAGGCAAGGCGCAATAAAAACTGCATATCGCTGGACTAAAGCATTCCTTGCATAGCCTCTAACATCATAACATAACTGAGCTGCTAGCAGCAAGCTAACCAATACCTTTCTGAAATGAGAATGACATGTGCTTATCTGCTCAATCAGTGCTCAATTGGCTCGATCAGGCGAGATTTAGAAAAGGTGGAAAGGGTCCAAGTGGATGCCCCTTCCTTTTTAGGGTGGGTCCTGCTGACTATCATAGGATTGCTTGTAAAAGTGGCCAGGGTCAGAGGAAAAGCTGCCAACACTTCTTAGCGTTCTCTATAGATGCAGCCATTTTCTGTGACTGTAATTTCGGCCTTTTCCCAGAAGTCTCTATTCTGCCTATGCAAATTAACAAAAGCAGTGCTTATTCCTCACTTGCTCAAATGTCCTTCCTGTCCAGAAAGCTCTGATTAAGCATGCTTATTTTCTTTTTCTGGGATATTTTAAATTGTTTCGCTGTCCAGTCTGTGGCAGTAGAAAGCTGCTTATGATGCCAGGTTTTGATGAATCCCCAAGGTACAAGTACAGAGGAATATATCAGTCTCTAGGATATGGAACTTTTAGCTAACACATCACAATATGTGATGCTTGCCAAGAAAACACTACATTCTGGAGCGCTGATGATCAGAACATTCTGCTCCTGAAGGATAGAAAAGACAGCTTGATTGAAATAAAGTCTGTTTATATTGACGCTCTCTCTCTCCCTATATATACATACATGCATACACACACACACACAGGTATGTCATGCATTTCTTCAGATTTGTTTCAACCATTTACCATTTATTGGAGAATCCCTACTTTTCAAGTGACTGCAAATGAAGTCATCTCTGGCACTTTTTGTGCAAAGTAAGAGACACACATGACACCTTTTTATAAAAGTCATCGGTTTCTTTGTTACTGTGTACTTTCAAAGCATGGGGCTTTCACACGTCAGGTAAACCTGATTACCACTACACAACAAAAGCAGATGCAGCTTTCTTATCTATGTCGTGATAGAACAGTTGTGAATTGAGTAGAAGAAGGGCCCTGATGTGATACTTATTACATGCAGCCTGTAAGATAGTCAAACATGCAGGCTAGGAAGGAAGATGCAAATATCAATGTATTAGAAAAACACCTAAAGGCGAGTGATATGCTTTCATTCATGCATGGCTAGGAAAAATCGCCATACTGTTGCAAACATTCTTACACCACCAACTGGAAATAAATGATTCTGACATTAAACGTAAAGGTGAGAATGCATTTGTATCATCACCTTGAGAAGGATCATCTTGGAATTGAGCCGAGGGCCTCTGCACTCAAAGCCAGAAACACTCCACTAAAATAAGATTCCTGTTGGTGCCAACAATTCTCCATGTTAATGCTTGTTCTAGGTGAGCAGTGAACCGATTACAGGGCTCTTTTGAAAGCAAGGTCTGAGAACCAACAGATACATCCACACGCCGATTACTTTAGTGTTTTGAGAGAATTCCCTTTCTTGGAACGAGATTGCATGAAATAATCTTCAGGGCTTGGACAATTCCATGGCAAAACGGCACCTATCAACATTGTAGCCAACACAATATAACAACTGTTTCTGCCCGGTTTCGAACCGGGGACCTTTCGCGTGTGAGGCGAACTTGATAACCACTACACTACAGAAACAGATACCTACAGTTGATTTTTCTGTAATGAAACTGCTCCGAACTGGCTATTCCATGGGCCTCTGGCTTTAGATTTCTTTCATGCAACCTGCCCGACATCCCTAGCTGAACGCTCGTACATGCCATGCAAGACCAGATGTTTGGTATTAGCTCAGACTGGGCAGGGCTGAAGCATGAGACTCTAGCAAAGAATTATCCACTACTGCAAAGAAAAAATTGATGTTGGTTTTGAAACGCAAACTTCAAAACAACTTGAAAAGAGTACCAAGAAAAGGGCTTGTCCGGGATTTGAACCCGGGACCTCTCGCACCCAAAGCGAGAATCATACCCCTAGACCAACGAGCCCTCAAAATTCTCTTACCTCTCAAAAGCTAATACCGGCTCTAAGCCCGCAATGAAGATCATGCTGGTATCTTTATGATGCTTGGTCTGTGAATACGCATGAAAGTCAGTCTCAACTTACCCTTTCTCAAACGATAGCACTATCATTTACAAGTGTCTCCTTTTATTCCGTCCCAGCTTTGGACACGTCTTACAGGAAGTCGGCCCTTATTTATATATTTCTGCAGTGGCTGAAGCTTAATGAGAAAGAGTAACAAGTTGTTCATAACAACATAAGAAACACATTGTGCATTTTCTCTCAAATACTCCTTCACTTTGTGCCAAAAGAAATACCAAGGTGAATACCTAGGCCACAGATTCAAGCTAAAGATCTTCCTGGTGAAGGCAAGGCGCAATAAAAACTGCATATCGCTGGACTAAAGCATTCCTTGCATAGCCTCTAACATCATAACATAACTGAGCTGCTAGCAGCAAGCTAACCAATACCTTTCTGAAATGAGAATGACATGTGCTTATCTGCTCAATCAGTGCTCAATCAGGCTCGATCAGGCGAGATTTAGAAAAGGTGGAAAGGGTCCAAGTGGATGCCCCTTCCTTTTTAGGGTGGGTCCTGCTGACTATCATAGGATTGCTTGTAAAAGTGGCCAGGGTCAGAGGAAAAGCTGCCAACACTTCTTAGCGTTCTCTATAGATGCAGCCATTTTCTGTGACTGTAATTTCGGCCTTTTCCCAGAAGTCTCTATTCTGCCTATGCAAATTAACAAAAGCAGTGCTTATTCCTCACTTGCTCAAATGTCCTTCCTGTCCAGAAAGCTCTGATTAAGCATGCTTATTTTCTTTTTCTGGGATATTTTAAATTGTTTCGCTGTCCAGTCTGTGGCAGTAGAAAGCTGCTTATGATGCCAGGTTTTGATGAATCCCCAAGGTACAAGTACAGAGGAATATATCAGTCTCTAGGATATGGAACTTTTAGCTAACACATCACAATATGTGATGCTTGCCAAGAAAACACTACATTCTGGAGCGCTGATGATCAGAACATTCTGCTCCTGAAGGATAGAAAAGACAGCTTGATTGAAATAAAGTCTGTTTATATTGACGCTCTCTCTCTCCCTATATATACATACATGCATACACACACACACACAGGTATGTCATGCATTTCTTCAGATTTGTTTCAACCATTTACCATTTATTGGAGAATCCCTACTTTTCAAGTGACTGCAAATGAAGTCATCTCTGGCACTTTTTGTGCAAAGTAAGAGACACACATGACACCTTTTTATAAAAGTCATCGGTTTCTTTGTTACTGTGTACTTTCAAAGCATGGGGCTTTCACACGTCAGGTAAACCTGATTACCACTACACAACAAAAGCAGATGCAGCTTTCTTATCTATGTCGTGATAGAACAGTTGTGAATTGAGTAGAAGAAGGGCCCTGATGTGATACTTATTACATGCAGCCTGTAAGATAGTCAAACATGCAGGCTAGGAAGGAAGATGCAAATATCAATGTATTAGAAAAACACCTAAAGGCGAGTGATATGCTTTCATTCATGCATGGCTAGGAAAAATCGCCATACTGTTGCAAACATTCTTACACCACCAACTGGAAATAAATGATTCTGACATTAAACGTAAAGGTGACAATGCATTTGTATCATCACCCTGAGAAGGATCATCTTGGAATTGAGCCGAGGGCCTCTGCACTCAAAGCCAGAAACACTCCACTAAAATAAGATTCCTGTTGGTGCCAACAATTCTCCATGTTAATGCTTGTTCTAGGTGAGCAGTGAACCGATTGCAGGGCTCTTTTGAAAGCAAGGTCTGAGAACCAACAGATACATCCACACGCCGATTACTTTAGTGTTTTGAGAGAATTCCCTTTCTTGGAACGAGATTGCATGAAATAATCTTCAGGGCTTGGACAATTCCATGGCAAAACGGCACCTATCAACATTGTAGCCAACACAATATAACAACTGTTTCTGCCCGGTTTCGAACCGGGGACCTTTCGCGTGTGAGGCGAACGTGATAACCACTACACTACAGAAACAGATACCTACAGTTGATTTTTCTGTAATGAAACTGCTCCGAACTGGCTATTCCATGGGCCTCTGGCTTTAGATTTCTTTCATGCAACCTGCCCGACATCCCTAGCTGAACGCTCGTACATGCCATGCAAGACCAGATGTTTGGTATTAGCTCAGACTGGGCAGGGCTGAAGCATGAGACTCTAGCAAAGAATTATCCACTACTGCAAAGAAAAAATTGATGTTGGTTTTGAAACGCAAACTTCAAAACAACTTGAAAAGAGTACCAAGAAAAGGGCTCGTCCGGGATTTGAACCCGGGACCTCTCGCACCCAAAGCGAGAATCATACCCCTAGACCAACGAGCCCTCAAAATCCTCTTACCTCTCAAAAGCTAATACCGGCTCTAAGCCCGCAATGAAGATCATGCTGGTATCTTTATGATGCTTGGTCTGTGAATACGCATGAAAGTCAGTCTCAACTTACCCTTTCTCAAACGATAGCACTATCATTTACAAGTGTCTCCTTTTATTCCGTCCCAGCTTTGGACACGTCTTACAGGAAGTCAGCCCTTATTTATATATTTCTTCAGTGGCTGAAGCTTAATGAGAAAGAGTAACAAGTTGTTCATAACAACATAAGAAACACATTGTGCATTTTCTCTTAAATACTCCTTCACTTTGTGCCAAAAGAAATACCAAGGTGAATACCTAGGCCACAGATTCAAGCTAAAGATCTTCCTGCTGAATGCAAGGCGCATTAAAAACTGCATATCGCTGGACTAAAGCATTCCTTGCATAGCCTCTAACATCATAACATAACTGAGCTGCTAGCAGCAAGCTAACCAATACCTTTCTGAAATGAGAATGACATGTGCTTATCTGCTCAATCAGTGCTCAATCAGGCTCGATCAGGCGAGATTTAGAAAAGGTGGAAAGGGTCCAAGTGGATGCCCCTTCCTTTTTAGGGTGGGTCCTGCTGACTATCATAGGATTGCTTGTAAAAGTGGCCAGGGTCAGAGGAAAAGCTGCCAACACTTCTTAGCGTTCTCTATAGATGCAGCCATTTTCTGTGACTGTAATTTCGGCCTTTTCCCAGAAGTCTCTATTCTGCCTATGCAAATTAACAAAAGCAGTGCTTATTCCTCACTTGCTCAAATGTCCTTCCTGTCCAGAAAGCTCTGATTAAGCATGCTTATTTTCTTTTTCTGGGATATTTTAAATTGTTTCGCTGTCCAGTCTGTGGCAGTAGAAAGCTGCTTATGATGCCAGGTTTTGATGAATCCCCAAGGTACAAGTACAGAGGAATATATCAGTCTCTAGGATATGGAACTTTTAGCTAACACATCACAATATGTGATGCTTGCCAAGAAAACACTACATTCTGGAGCGCTGATGATCAGAACATTCTGCTCCTGAAGGATAGAAAAGACAGCTTGATTGAAATAAAGTCTGTTTATATTGACGCTCTCTCTCTCCCTATATATACATACATGCATACACACACACACACAGGTATGTCATGCATTTCTTCAGATTTGTTTCAACCATTTACCATTTATTGGAGAATCCCTACTTTTCAAGTGACTGCAAATGAAGTCATCTCTGGCACTTTTTGTGCAAAGTAAGAGACACACATGACACCTTATTATAAAAGTCATCGGTTTCTTTGTTACTGTGTACTTTCAAAGCATGGGGCTTTCACACGTCAGGTAAACCTGATTACCACTACACAACAAAAGCAGATGCAGCTTTCTTATCTATGTCGTGATAGAACAGTTGTGAATTGAGTAGAAGAAGGGCCCTGATGTGATACTTATTACATGCAGCCTGTAAGATAGTCAAACATGCAGGCTAGGAAGGAAGATGCAAATATCAATGTATTAGAAAAACACCTAAAGGCGAGTGATATGCTTTCATTCATGCATGGCTAGGAAAAATCGCCATACTGTTGCAAACATTCTTACACCACCAACTGGAAATAAATGATTCTGACATTAAACGTAAAGGTGAGAATGCATTTGTATCATCACCTTGAGAAGGATCATCTTGGAATTGAGCCGAGGGCCTCTGCACTCAAAGCCAGAAACACTCCACTAAAATAAGATTCCTGTTGGTGCCAACAATTCTCCATGTTAATGCTTGTTCTAGGTGAGCAGTGAACCGATTACAGGGCTCTTTTGAAAGCAAGGTCTGAGAACCAACAGATACATCCACACGCCGATTACTTTAGTGTTTTGAGAGAATTCCCTTTCTTGGAACGAGATTGCATGAAATAATCTTCAGGGCTTGGACAATTCCATGGCAAAACGGCACCTATCAACATTGTAGCCAACACAATATAACAACTGTTTCTGCCCGGTTTCGAACCGGGGACCTTTCGCGTGTGAGGCGAACTTGATAACCACTACACTACAGAAACAGATACCTACAGTTGATTTTTCTGTAATGAAACTGCTCCGAACTGGCTATTCCATGGGCCTCTGGCTTTAGATTTCTTTCATGCAACCTGCCCGACATCCCTAGCTGAACGCTCGTACATGCCATGCAAGACCAGATGTTTGGTATTAGCTCAGACTGGGCAGGGCTGAAGCATGAGACTCTAGCAAAGAATTATCCACTACTGCAAAGAAAAAATTGATGTTGGTTTTGAAACGCAAACTTCAAAACAACTTGAAAAGAGTACCAAGAAAAGGGCTTGTCCGGGATTTGAACCCGGGACCTCTCGCACCCAAAGCCAGAATCATACCCCTAGACCAACGAGCCCTCAAAATTCTCTTACCTCTCAAAAGCTAATACCGGCTCTAAGCCCGCAATGAAGATCATGCTGGTATCTTTATGATGCTTGGTCTGTGAATACGCATGAAAGTCAGTCTCAACTTACCCTTTCTCAAACGATAGCACTATCATTTACAAGTGTCTCCTTTTATTCCGTCCCAGCTTTGGACACGTCTTACAGGAAGTCAGCCCTTATTTATATATTTCTGCAGTGGCTGAAGCTTAATGAGAAAGAGTAACAAGTTGTTCATAACAACATAAGAAACACATTGTGCATTTTCTCTCAAATACTCCTTCACTTTGTGCCAAAAGAAATACCAAGGTGAATACCTAGGCCACAGATTCAAGCTAAAGATCTTCCTGGTGAAGGCAAGGCGCAATAAAAACTGCATATCGCTGGACTAAAGCATTCCTTGCATAGCCTCTAACATCATAACATAACTGAGCTGCTAGCAGCAAGCTAACCAATACCTTTCTGAAATGAGAATGACATGTGCTTATCTGCTCAATCAGTGCTCAATTGGCTCGATCAGGCGAGATTTAGAAAAGGTGGAAAGGGTCCAAGTGGATGCCCCTTCCTTTTTAGGGTGGGTCCTGCTGACTATCATAGGATTGCTTGTAAAAGTGGCCAGGGTCAGAGGAAAAGCTGCCAACACTTCTTAGCGTTCTCTATAGATGCAGCCATTTTCTGTGACTGTAATTTCGGCCTTTTCCCAGAAGTCTCTATTCTGCCTATGCAAATTAACAAAAGCAGTGCTTATTCCTCACTTGCTCAAATGTCCTTCCTGTCCAGAAAGCTCTGATTAAGCATGCTTATTTTCTTTTTCTGGGATATTTTAAATTGTTTCGCTGTCCAGTCTGTGGCAGTAGAAAGCTGCTTATGATGCCAGGTTTTGATGAATCCCCAAGGTACAAGTACAGAGGAATATATCAGTCTCTAGGATATGGAACTTTTAGCTAACACATCACAATATGTGATGCTTGCCAAGAAAACACTACATTCTGGAGCGCTGATGATCAGAACATTCTGCTCCTGAAGGATAGAAAAGACAGCTTGATTGAAATAAAGTCTGTTTATATTGACGCTCTCTCTCTCCCTATATATACATACATGCATACACACACACACACAGGTATGTCATGCATTTCTTCAGATTTGTTTCAACCATTTACCATTTATTGGAGAATCCCTACTTTTCAAGTGACTGCAAATGAAGTCATCTCTGGCACTTTTTGTGCAAAGTAAGAGACACACATGACACCTTTTTATAAAAGTCATCGGTTTCTTTGTTACTGTGTACTTTCAAAGCATGGGGCTTTCACACGTCAGGTAAACCTGATTACCACTACACAACAAAAGCAGATGCAGCTTTCTTATCTATGTCGTGATAGAACAGTTGTGAATTGAGTAGAAGAAGGGCCCTGATGTGATACTTATTACATGCAGCCTGTAAGATAGTCAAACATGCAGGCTAGGAAGGAAGATGCAAATATCAATGTATTAGAAAAACACCTAAAGGCGAGTGATATGCTTTCATTCATGCATGGCTAGGAAAAATCGCCATACTGTTGCAAACATTCTTACACCACCAACTGGAAATAAATGATTCTGACATTAAACGTAAAGGTGACAATGCATTTGTATCATCACCCTGAGAAGGATCATCTTGGAATTGAGCCGAGGGCCTCTGCACTCAAAGCCAGAAACACTCCACTAAAATAAGATTCCTGTTGGTGCCAACAATTCTCCATGTTAATGCTTGTTCTAGGTGAGCAGTGAACCGATTGCAGGGCTCTTTTGAAAGCAAGGTCTGAGAACCAACAGATACATCCACACGCCGATTACTTTAGTGTTTTGAGAGAATTCCCTTTCTTGGAACGAGATTGCATGAAATAATCTTCAGGGCTTGGACAATTCCATGGCAAAACGGCAACTATCAACATTGTAGCCAACACAATATAACAACTGTTTCTGCCCGGTTTCGAACCGGGGACCTTTCGCGTGTGAGGCGAACGTGATAACCACTACACTACAGAAACAGATACCTACAGTTGATTTTTCTGTAATGAAACTGCTCCGAACTGGCTATTCCATGGGCCTCTGGCTTTAGATTTCTTTCATGCAACCTGCCCGACATCCCTAGCTGAACGCTCGTACATGCCATGCAAGACCAGATGTTTGGTATTAGCTCAGACTGGGCAGGGCTGAAGCATGAGACTCTAGCAAAGAATTATCCACTACTGCAAAGAAAAAATTGATGTTGGTTTTGAAACGCAAACTTCAAAACAACTTGAAAAGAGTACCAAGAAAAGGGCTCGTCCGGGATTTGAACCCGGGACCTCTCGCACCCAAAGCGAGAATCATACCCCTAGACCAACGAGCCCTCAAAATCCTCTTACCTCTCAAAAGCTAATACCGGCTCTAAGCCCGCAATGAAGATCATGCTGGTATCTTTATGATGCTTGGTCTGTGAATACGCATGAAAGTCAGTCTCAACTTACCCTTTCTCAAACGATAGCACTATCATTTACAAGTGTCTCCTTTTATTCCGTCCCAGCTTTGGACACGTCTTACAGGAAGTCAGCCCTTATTTATATATTTCTTCAGTGGCTGAAGCTTAATGAGAAAGAGTAACAAGTTGTTCATAACAACATAAGAAACACATTGTGCATTTTCTCTTAAATACTCCTTCACTTTGTGCCAAAAGAAATACCAAGGTGAATACCTAGGCCACAGATTCAAGCTAAAGATCTTCCTGCTGAATGCAAGGCGCATTAAAAACTGCATATCGCTGGACTAAAGCATTCCTTGCATAGCCTCTAACATCATAACATAACTGAGCTGCTAGCAGCAAGCTAACCAATACCTTTCTGAAATGAGAATGACATGTGCTTATCTGCTCAATCAGTGCTCAATCAGGCTCGATCAGTCGAGATTTAGAAAAGGTGGAAAGGGTCCAAGTGGATGCCCCTTCCTTTTTAGGGTGGGTCCTGCTGACTATCATAGGATTGCTTGTAAAAGTGGCCAGGGTCAGAGG
Organism: Triturus cristatus; assembly: GCF_964204655.1. Lineage (NCBI taxonomy): Eukaryota > Metazoa > Chordata > Amphibia > Caudata > Salamandridae > Triturus > Triturus cristatus. The sequence continues at coordinate 735,563,179 of NC_140591.1, read as the reverse complement.
AAAAGCTGCCAACACTTCTTAGCGTTCTCTATAGATGCAGCCATTTTCTGTGACTGTAATTTCGGCCTTTTCCCAGAAGTCTCTATTCTGCCTATGCAAATTAACAAAAGCAGTGCTTATTCCTCACTTGCTCAAATGTCCTTCCTGTCCAGAAAGCTCTGATTAAGCATGCTTATTTTCTTTTTCTGGGATATTTTAAATTGTTTCGCTGTCCAGTCTGTGGCAGTAGAAAGCTGCTTATGATGCCAGGTTTTGATGAATCCCCAAGGTACAAGTACAGAGGAATATATCAGTCTCTAGGATATGGAACTTTTAGCTAACACATCACAATATGTGATGCTTGCCAAGAAAACACTACATTCTGGAGCGCTGATGATCAGAACATTCTGCTCCTGAAGGATAGAAAAGACAGCTTGATTGAAATAAAGTCTGTTTATATTGACGCTCTCTCTCTCCCTATATATACATACATGCATACACACACACACACAGGTATGTCATGCATTTCTTCAGATTTGTTTCAACCATTTACCATTTATTGGAGAATCCCTACTTTTCAAGTGACTGCAAATGAAGTCATCTCTGGCACTTTTTGTGCAAAGTAAGAGACACACATGACACCTTATTATAAAAGTCATCGGTTTCTTTGTTACTGTGTACTTTCAAAGCATGGGGCTTTCACACGTCAGGTAAACCTGATTACCACTACACAACAAAAGCAGATGCAGCTTTCTTATCTATGTCGTGATAGAACAGTTGTGAATTGAGTAGAAGAAGGGCCCTGATGTGATACTTATTACATGCAGCCTGTAAGATAGTCAAACATGCAGGCTAGGAAGGAAGATGCAAATATCAATGTATTAGAAAAACACCTAAAGGCGAGTGATATGCTTTCATTCATGCATGGCTAGGAAAAATCGCCATACTGTTGCAAACATTCTTACACCACCAACTGGAAATAAATGATTCTGACATTAAACGTAAAGGTGAGAATGCATTTGTATCATCACCTTGAGAAGGATCATCTTGGAATTGAGCCGAGGGCCTCTGCACTCAAAGCCAGAAACACTCCACTAAAATAAGATTCCTGTTGGTGCCAACAATTCTCCATGTTAATGCTTGTTCTAGGTGAGCAGTGAACCGATTACAGGGCTCTTTTGAAAGCAAGGTCTGAGAACCAACAGATACATCCACACGCCGATTACTTTAGTGTTTTGAGAGAATTCCCTTTCTTGGAACGAGATTGCATGAAATAATCTTCAGGGCTTGGACAATTCCATGGCAAAACGGCACCTATCAACATTGTAGCCAACACAATATAACAACTGTTTCTGCCCGGTTTCGAACCGGGGACCTTTCGCGTGTGAGGCGAACTTGATAACCACTACACTACAGAAACAGATACCTACAGTTGATTTTTCTGTAATGAAACTGCTCCGAACTGGCTATTCCATGGGCCTCTGGCTTTAGATTTCTTTCATGCAACCTGCCCGACATCCCTAGCTGAACGCTCGTACATGCCATGCAAGACCAGATGTTTGGTATTAGCTCAGACTGGGCAGGGCTGAAGCATGAGACTCTAGCAAAGAATTATCCACTACTGCAAAGAAAAAATTGATGTTGGTTTTGAAACGCAAACTTCAAAACAACTTGAAAAGAGTACCAAGAAAAGGGCTTGTCCGGGATTTGAACCCGGGACCTCTCGCACCCAAAGCGAGAATCATACCCCTAGACCAACGAGCCCTCAAAATTCTCTTACCTCTCAAAAGCTAATACCGGCTCTAAGCCCGCAATGAAGATCATGCTGGTATCTTTATGATGCTTGGTCTGTGAATACGCATGAAAGTCAGTCTCAACTTACCCTTTCTCAAACGATAGCACTATCATTTACAAGTGTCTCCTTTTATTCCGTCCCAGCTTTGGACACGTCTTACAGGAAGTCAGCCCTTATTTATATATTTCTGCAGTGGCTGAAGCTTAATGAGAAAGAGTAACAAGTTGTTCATAACAACATAAGAAACACATTGTGCATTTTCTCTCAAATACTCCTTCACTTTGTGCCAAAAGAAATACCAAGGTGAATACCTAGGCCACAGATTCAAGCTAAAGATCTTCCTGGTGAAGGCAAGGCGCAATAAAAACTGCATATCGCTGGACTAAAGCATTCCTTGCATAGCCTCTAACATCATAACATAACTGAGCTGCTAGCAGCAAGCTAACCAATACCTTTCTGAAATGAGAATGACATGTGCTTATCTGCTCAATCAGTGCTCAATTGGCTCGATCAGGCGAGATTTAGAAAAGGTGGAAAGGGTCCAAGTGGATGCCCCTTCCTTTTTAGGGTGGGTCCTGCTGACTATCATAGGATTGCTTGTAAAAGTGGCCAGGGTCAGAGGAAAAGCTGCCAACACTTCTTAGCGTTCTCTATAGATGCAGCCATTTTCTGTGACTGTAATTTCGGCCTTTTCCCAGAAGTCTCTATTCTGCCTATGCAAATTAACAAAAGCAGTGCTTATTCCTCACTTGCTCAAATGTCCTTCCTGTCCAGAAAGCTCTGATTAAGCATGCTTATTTTCTTTTTCTGGGATATTTTAAATTGTTTCGCTGTCCAGTCTGTGGCAGTAGAAAGCTGCTTATGATGCCAGGTTTTGATGAATCCCCAAGGTACAAGTACAGAGGAATATATCAGTCTCTAGGATATGGAACTTTTAGCTAACACATCACAATATGTGATGCTTGCCAAGAAAACACTACATTCTGGAGCGCTGATGATCAGAACATTCTGCTCCTGAAGGATAGAAAAGACAGCTTGATTGAAATAAAGTCTGTTTATATTGACGCTCTCTCTCTCCCTATATATACATACATGCGTACACACACACACACAGGTATGTCATGCATTTCTTCAGATTTGTTTCAACCATTTACCATTTATTGGAGAATCCCTACTTTTCAAGTGACTGCAAATGAAGTCATCTCTGGCACTTTTTGTGCAAAGTAAGAGACACACATGACACCTTTTTATAAAAGTCATCGGTTTCTTTGTTACTGTGTACTTTCAAAGCATGGGGCTTTCACACGTCAGGTAAACCTGATTACCACTACACAACAAAAGCAGATGCAGCTTTCTTATCTATGTCGTGATAGAACAGTTGTGAATTGAGTAGAAGAAGGGCCCTGATGTGATACTTATTACATGCAGCCTGTAAGATAGTCAAACATGCAGGCTAAGAAGGAAGATGCAAATATCAATGTATTAGAAAAACACCTAAAGGCGAGTGATATGCTTTCATTCATGCATGGCTAGGAAAAATCGCCATACTGTTGCAAACATTCTTACACCACCAACTGGAAATAAATGATTCTGACATTAAACGTAAAGGTGACAATGCATTTGTATCATCACCTTGAGAAGGATCATCTTGGAATTGAGCCGAGGGCCTCTGCACTCAAAGCCAGAAACACTCCACTAAAATAAGATTCCTGTTGGTGCCAACAATTCTCCATGTTAATGCTTGTTCTAGGTGAGCAGTGAACCGATTGCAGGGCTCTTTTGAAAGCAAGGTCTGAGAACCAACAGATACATCCACACGCCGATTACTTTAGTGTTTTGAGAGAATTCCCTTTCTTGGAACGAGATTGCATGAAATAATCTTCAGGGCTTGGACAATTCCATGGCAAAACGGCACCTATCAACATTGTAGCCAACACAATATAACAACTGTTTCTGCCCGGTTTCGAACCGGGGACCTTTCGCGTGTGAGGCGAACGTGATAACCACTACACTACAGAAACAGATACATACAGTTGATTTTTCTGTAATGAAACTGCTCCGAACTGGCTATTCCATGGGCCTCTGGCTTTAGATTTCTTTCATGCAACCTGCCCGACATCCCTAGCTGAACGCTCGTACATGCCATGCAAGACCAGATGTTTGGTATTAGCTCAGACTGGGCAGGGCTGAAGCATGAGACTCTAGCAAAGAATTATCCACTACTGCAAAGAAAAAATTGATGTTGGTTTTGAAACGCAAACTTCAAAACAACTTGAAAAGAGTACCAAGAAAAGGGCTCGTCCGGGATTTGAACCCGGGACCTCTCGCACCCAAAGCGAGAATCATACCCCTAGACCAACGAGCCCTCAAAATCCTCTTACCTCTCAAAAGCTAATACCGGCTCTAAGCCCGCAATGAAGATCATGCTGGTATCTTTATGATGCTTGGTCTGTGAATACGCATGAAAGTCAGTCTCAACTTACCCTTTCTCAAACGATAGCACTATCATTTACAAGTGTCTCCTTTTATTCCGTCCCAGCTTTGGACACGTCTTACAGGAAGTCAGCCCTTATTTATATATTTCTTCAGTGGCTGAAGCTTAATGAGAAAGAGTAACAAGTTGTTCATAACAACATAAGAAACACATTGTGCATTTTCTCTTAAATACTCCTTCACTTTGTGCCAAAAGAAATACCAAGGTGAATACCTAGGCCACAGATTCAAGCTAAAGATCTTCCTGCTGAATGCAAGGCGCATTAAAAACTGCATATCGCTGGACTAAAGCATTCCTTGCATAGCCTCTAACATCATAACATAACTGAGCTGCTAGCAGCAAGCTAACCAATACCTTTCTGAAATGAGAATGACATGTGCTTATCTGCTCAATCAGTGCTCAATCAGGCTCGATCAGTCGAGATTTAGAAAAGGTGGAAAGGGTCCAAGTGGATGCCCCTTCCTTTTTAGGGTGGGTCCTGCTGACTATCATAGGATTGCTTGTAAAAGTGGCCAGGGTCAGAGGAAAAGCTGCCAACACTTCTTAGCGTTCTCTATAGATGCAGCCATTTTCTGTGACTGTAATTTCGGCCTTTTCCCAGAAGTCTCTATTCTGCCTATGCAAATTAACAAAAGCAGTGCTTATTCCTCACTTGCTCAAATGTCCTTCCTGTCCAGAAAGCTCTGATTAAGCATGCTTATTTTCTTTTTCTGGGATATTTTAAATTGTTTCGCTGTCCAGTCTGTGGCAGTAGAAAGCTGCTTATGATGCCAGGTTTTGATGAATCCCCAAGGTACAAGTACAGAGGAATATATCAGTCTCTAGGATATGGAACTTTTAGCTAACACATCACAATATGTGATGCTTGCCAAGAAAACACTACATTCTGGAGCGCTGATGATCAGAACATTCTGCTCCTGAAGGATAGAAAAGACAGCTTGATTGAAATAAAGTCTGTTTATATTGACGCTCTCTCTCTCCCTATATATACATACATGCATACACACACACACACAGGTATGTCATGCATTTCTTCAGATTTGTTTCAACCATTTACCATTTATTGGAGAATCCCTACTTTTCAAGTGACTGCAAATGAAGTCATCTCTGGCACTTTTTGTGCAAAGTAAGAGACACACATGACACCTTATTATAAAAGTCATCGGTTTCTTTGTTACTGTGTACTTTCAAAGCATGGGGCTTTCACACGTCAGGTAAACCTGATTACCACTACACAACAAAAGCAGATGCAGCTTTCTTATCTATGTCGTGATAGAACAGTTGTGAATTGAGTAGAAGAAGGGCCCTGATGTGATACTTATTACATGCAGCCTGTAAGATAGTCAAACATGCAGGCTAGGAAGGAAGATGCAAATATCAATGTATTAGAAAAACACCTAAAGGCGAGTGATATGCTTTCATTCATGCATGGCTAGGAAAAATCGCCATACTGTTGCAAACATTCTTACACCACCAACTGGAAATAAATGATTCTGACATTAAACGTAAAGGTGAGAATGCATTTGTATCATCACCTTGAGAAGGATCATCTTGGAATTGAGCCGAGGGCCTCTGCACTCAAAGCCAGAAACACTCCACTAAAATAAGATTCCTGTTGGTGCCAACAATTCTCCATGTTAATGCTTGTTCTAGGTGAGCAGTGAACCGATTGCAGGGCTCTTTTGAAAGCAAGGTCTGAGAACCAACAGATACATCCACACGCCGATTACTTTAGTGTTTTGAGAGAATTCCCATTCTTGGAACGAGATTGCATGAAATAATCTTCAGGGCTTGGACAATTCCATGGCAAAACGGCACCTATCAACATTGTAGCCAACACAATATAACAACTGTTTCTGCCCGGTTTCGAACCGGGGACCTTTCGCGTGTGAGGCGAACTTGATAACCACTACACTACAGAAACAGATACCTACAGTTGATTTTTCTGTAATGAAACTGCTCCGAACTGGCTATTCCATGGGCCTCTGGCTTTAGATTTCTTTCATGCAACCTGCCCGACATCCCTAGCTGAACGCTCGTACATGCCATGCAAGACCAGATGTTTGGTATTAGCTCAGACTGGGCAGGGCTGAAGCATTAGACTCTAGCAAAGAATTATCCACTACTGCAAAGAAAAAATTGATGTTGGTTTTGAAACGCAAACTTCAAAACAACTTGAAAAGAGTACCAAGAAAAGGGCTCGTCCGGGATTTGAACCCGGGACCTCTCGCACCCAAAGCGAGAATCATACCCCTAGACCAACGAGCCCTCAAAATCCTCTTACCTCTCAAAAGCTAATACCGGCTCTAAGCCCGCAATGAAGATCATGCTGGTATCTTTATGATGCTTGGTCTGTGAATACGCATGAAAGTCAGTCTCAACTTACCCTTTCTCAAACGATAGCACTATCATTTACAAGTGTCTCCTTTTATTCCGTCCCAGCTTTGGACACGTCTTACAGGAAGTCAGCCCTTATTTATATATTTCTGCAGTGGCTGAAGCTTAATGAGAAAGAGTAACAAGTTGTTCATAACAACATAAGAAACACATTGTGCATTTTCTCTCAAATACTCCTTCACTTTGTGCCAAAAGAAATACCAAGGTGAATACCTAGGCCACAGATTCAAGCTAAAGATCTTCCTGGTGAAGGCAAGGCGCAATAAAAACTGCATATCGCTGGACTAAAGCATTCCTTGCATAGCCTCTAACATCATAACATAACTGAGCTGCTAGCAGCAAGCTAACCAATACCTTTCTGAAATGAGAATGACATGTGCTTATCTGCTCAATCAGTGCTCAATCAGGCGAGATTTAGAAAAGGTGGAAAGGGTCCAAGTGGATGCCCCTTCCTTTTTAGGGTGGGTCCTGCTGACTATCATAGGATTGCTTGTAAAAGTGGTCAGGGTCAGAGGAAAAGCTGCCAACACTTCTTAGCGTTCTCTATAGATGCAGCCATTTTCTGTGACTGTAATTTCGGCCTTTTCCCAGAAGTCTCTATCCTGCCTATGCAAATTAACAAAAGCAGTGCTTATTCCTCACTTGCTCAAAGGTCCTTCCTGTCCAGAAAGCTCTGATTAAGCATGCTTATTTTCTTTTTCTGGGATATTTTAAATTGTTTCGCTGTCCAGTCTGTGGCAGTAGAAAGCTGCTTATGATGCCAGGTTTTGATGAATCCCCAAGGTACAAGTACAGAGGAATATATCAGTCTCTAGGATATGGAACTTTTAGCTAACACATCACAATATGTGATGCTTGCCAAGAAAACACTACATTCTGGAGCGCTGAGGATCAGAACATTCTGCTCCTGAAGGATAGAAAAGACAGCTTGATTGAAATAAAGTCTGTTTATATTGACGCTCTCTCTCTCCCTATATATACATACATGCGTACACACACACACACAGGTATGTCATGCATTTCTTCAGATTTGTTTCAACCATTTACCATTTATTGGAGAATCCCTACTTTTCAAGTGACTGCAAATGAAGTCATCTCTGGCACTTTTTGTGCAAAGTAAGAGACGCACATGACACCTTTTTATAAAAGTCATCGGTTTCTTTGTTACTGTGTACTTTCAAAGCATGGGGCTTTCACACGTCAGGTAAACCTGATTACCACTACACAACAAAAGCAGATGCAGCTTTCTTATCTATGTCGTGATAGAACAGTTGTGAATTGAGTAGAAGAAGGGCCCTGATGTGATACTTATTACATGCAGCCTGTAAGATAGTCAAACATGCAGGCTAGGAAGGAAGATGCAAATATCAATGTATTAGAAAAACACCTAAAGGCGAGTGATATGCTTTCATTCATGCATGGCTAGGAAAAATCGCCATACTGTTGCAAACATTCTTACACCACCAACTGGAAATAAATGATTCTGACATTAAACGTAAAGGTGACAATGCATTTGTATCATCACCTTGAGAAGGATCATCTTGGAATTGAGCCGAGGGCCTCTGCACTCAAAGCCAGAAACACTCCACTAAAATAAGATTCCTGTTGGTGCCAACAATTCTCCATGTTAATGCTTGTTCTAGGTGAGCAGTGAACCGATTGCAGGGCTCTTTTGAAAGCAAGGTCTGAGAACCAACAGATACACCCACACGCCGATTACTTTAGTGTTTTGAGAGAATTCCCTTTCTTGGAACGAGATTGCATGAAATAATCTTCAGGGCTTGGACAATTCCATGGCAAAACGGCACCTATCAACATTGTAGCCAACACAATATAACAACTGTTTCTGCCCGGTTTCGAACCGGGGACCTTTCGCGTGTGAGGCGAACGTGATAACCACTACACTACAGAAACAGATACCTACAGTTGATTTTTCTGTAATGAAACTGCTCCGAACTGGCTATTCCATGGGCCTCTGGCTTTAGATTTCTTTCATGCAACCTGCCCGACATCCCTAGCTGAACGCTCGTACATGCCATGCAAGACCAGATGTTTGGTATTAGCTCAGACTGGGCAGGGCTGAAGCATGAGACTCTAGCAAAGAATTATCCACTACTGCAAAGAAAAAATTGATGTTGGTTTTGAAACGCAAACTTCAAAACAACTTGAAAAGAGTACCAAGAAAAGGGCTCGTCCGGGATTTGAACCCGGGACCTCTCGCACCCAAAGCGAGAATCATACCCCTAGACCAACGAGCCCTCAAAATCCTCTTACCTCTCAAAAGCTAATAACGGCTCTAAGCCCGCAATGAAGATCATGCTGGTATCTTTATGATGCTTGGTCTGTGAATACGCATGAAAGTCAGTCTCAACTTACCCTTTCTCAAACGATAGCACTATCATTTACAAGTGTCTCCTTTTATTCCGTCCCAGCTTTGGACACGTCTTACAGGAAGTCAGCCCTTATTTATATATTTCTGCAGTGGCTGAAGCTTAATGAGAAAGAGTAACAAGTTGTTCATAACAGCATAAGAAACACATTGTGCATTTTCTCTCAAATACTCCTTTACTTTGTGCCAAAAGAAATACCAAGGTGAATACCTAGGCCACAGATTCAAGCTAAAGATCTTCCTGCTGAATGCAAGGCGCAATAAAAACTGCATATCGCTGGACTAAAGCATTCCTTGCATAGCCTCTAACATCATAACATAACTGAGCTGCTAGCAGCAAGCTAACCAATACCTTTCTGAAATGAGAATTACATGTGCTTATCTGCTCAATCAGTGCTCGATCAGGCGAGATTTAGAAAAGGTGGAAAGGGTCCAAGTGGATGCCCCTTCCTTTTTAGGGTGGGTCCTGCTGACTATCATAGGATTGCTTGTAAAAGTGGCCAGGGTCAGAGGAAAAGCTGCCAACACTTCTTAGCGTTCTCTATAGATGCAGCCATTTTCTGTGACTGTAATTTCGGCCTTTTCCCAGAAGTCTCTATTCTGCCTATGCAAATTAACAAAAGCAGTGCTTATTCCTCACTTGCTCAAATGTCCTTCCTGTCCAGAAAGCTCTGATTAAGCATGCTTATTTTCTTTTTCTGGGATATTTTAAATTGTTTCGCTGTCCAGTCTGTGGCAGTAGAAAGCTGCTTATGATGCCAGGTTTTGATGAATCCCCAAGGTACAAGTACAGAGGAATATATCAGTCTCTAGGATATGGAACTTTTAGCTAACACATCACAATATGTGATGCTTGCCAAGAAAACACTACATTCTGGAGCGCTGATGATCAGAACATTCTGCTCCTGAAGGATAGAAAAGACAGCTTGATTGAAATAAAGTCTGTTTATATTGACGCTCTCTCTCTCCCTATATATACATACATGCGTACACACACACACACAGGTATGTCATGCATTTCTTCAGATTTGTTTAAACCATTTACCATTTATTGGAGAATCCCTACTTTTCAAGTGACTGCAAATGAAGCCATCTCTGGCACTTTTTGTGCAAAGTAAGAGACACACATGACACCTTTTTATAAAAGTCATCGGTTTCTTTGTTACTGTGTACTTTCAAAGCATGGGGCTTTCACACGTCAGGTAAACCTGATTACCACTACACAACAAAAGCAGATGCAGCTTTCTTATCTATGTCGTGATAGAACAGTTGTGAATTGAGTAGAAGAAGGGCCCTGATGTGATACTTATTACATGCAGCCTGTAAGATAGTCAAACATGCAGGCTAAGAAGGAAGATGCAAATATCAATGTATTAGAAAAACACCTAAAGGCGAGTGATATGCTTTCATTCATGCATGGCTAGGAAAAATCGCCATACTGTTGCAAACATTCTTACACCACCAACTGGAAATAAATGATTCTGACATTAAACGTAAAGGTGACAATGCATTTGTATCATCACCTTGAGAAGGATCATCTTGGAATTGAGCCGAGGGCCTCTGCACTCAAAGCCAGAAACACTCCACTAAAATAAGATTCCTGTTGGTGCCAACAATTCTCCATGTTAATGCTTGTTCTAGGTGAGCAGTGAACCGATTGCAGGGCTCTTTTGAAAGCAAGGTCTGAGAACCAACAGATACATCCACACGCCGATTACTTTAGTGTTTTGAGAGAATTCCCTTTCTTGGAACGAGATTGCATGAAATAATCTTCAGGGCTTGGACAATTCCATGGCAAAACGGCACCTATCAACATTGTAGCCAACACAATATAACAACTGTTTCTGCCCGGTTTCGAACCGGGGACCTTTCGCGTGTGAGGCGAACGTGATAACCACTACACTACAGAAACAGATACCTACAGTTGATTTTTCTGTAATTAAACTGCTCCGAACTGGCTATTCCATGGGCCTCTGGCTTTAGATTTCTTTCATGCAACCTGCCCGACATCCCTAGCTGAACGCTCGTACATGCCATGCAAGACCAGATGTTTGGTATTAGCTCAGACTGGGCAGGGCTGAAGCATGAGACTCTAGCAAAGAATTATCCACTACTGCAAAGAAAAAATTGATGTTGGTTTTGAAACGCAAACTTCAAAACAACTTGAAAAGAGTACCAAGAAAAGGGCTCGTCCGGGATTTGAACCCGGGACCTCTCGCACCCAAAGCGAGAATCATACCCCTAGACCAACGAGCCCTCAAAATCCTCTTACCTCTCAAAAGCTAATACCGGCTCTAAGCCCGCAATGAAGATCATGCTGGTATCTTTATGATGCTTGGTCTGTGAATACGCATGAAAGTCAGTCTCAACTTACCCTTTCTCAAACGATAGCACTATCATTTACAAGTGTCTCCTTTTATTCCGTCCCAGCTTTGGACACGTCTTACAGGAAGTCAGCCCTTATTTATATATTTCTTCAGTGGCTGAAGCTTAATGAGAAAGAGTAACAAGTTGTTCATAACAACATAAGAAACACATTGTGATTTTCTCTTAAATACTCCTTCACTTTGTGCCAAAAGAAATACCAAGGTGAATACCTAGGCCACAGATTCAAGCTAAAGATCTTCCTGCTGAATGCAAGGCGCATTAAAAACTGCATATCGCTGGACTAAAGCATTCCTTGCATAGCCTCTAACATCATAACATAACTGAGCTGCTAGCAGCAAGCTAACCAATACCTTTCTGAAATGAGAATGACATGTGCTTATCTGCTCAATCAGTGCTCAATCAGGCTCGATCAGGCGAGATTTAGAAAAGGTGGAAAGGGTCCAAGTGGATGCCCCTTCCTTTTAGGGTGGGTCCTGCTGACTATCATAGGATTGCTTGTAAAAGTGGCCAGGGTCAGAGGAAAAGCTGCCAACACTTCTTAGCGTTCTCTATAGATGCAGCCATTTTCTGTGACTGTAATTTCGGCCTTTTCCCAGAAGTCTCTATTCTGCCTATGCAAATTAACAAAAGCAGTGCTTATTCCTCACTTGCTCAAATGTCCTTCCTGTCCAGAAAGCTCTGATTAAGCATGCTTATTTTCTTTTTCTGGGATATTTTAAATTGTTTCGCTGTCCAGTCTGTGGCAGTAGAAAGCTGCTTATGATGCCAGGTTTTGATGAATCCCCAAGGTACAAGTACAGAGGAATATATCAGTCTCTAGGATATGGAACTTTTAGCTAACACATCACAATATGTGATGCTTGCCAAGAAAACACTACATTCTGGAGCGCTGATGATCAGAACATTCTGCTCCTGAAGGATAGAAAAGACAGCTTGATTGAAATAAAGTCTGTTTATATTGACGCTCTCTCTCTCCCTATATATACATACATGCATACACACACACACACAGGTATGTCATGCATTTCTTCAGATTTGTTTCAACCATTTACCATTTATTGGAGAATCCCTACTTTTCAAGTGACTGCAAATGAAGTCATCTCTGGCACTTTTTGTGCAAAGTAAGAGACACACATGACACCTTATTATAAAAGTCATCGGTTTCTTTGTTACTGTGTACTTTCAAAGCATGGGGCTTTCACACGTCAGGTAAACCTGATTACCACTACACAACAAAAGCAGATGCAGCTTTCTTATCTATGTCGTGATAGAACAGTTGTGAATTGAGTAGAAGAAGGGCCCTGATGTGATACTTATTACATGCAGCCTGTAAGATAGTCAAACATGCAGGCTAGGAAGGAAGATGCAAATATCAATGTATTAGAAAAACACCTAAAGGCGAGTGATATGCTTTCATTCATGCATGGCTAGGAAAAATCGCCATACTGTTGCAAACATTCTTACACCACCAACTGGAAATAAATGATTCTGACATTAAACGTAAAGGTGAGAATGCATTTGTATCATCACCTTGAGAAGGATCATCTTGGAATTGAGCCGAGGGCCTCTGCACTCAAAGCCAGAAACACTCCACTAAAATAAGATTCCTGTTGGTGCCAACAATTCTCCATGTTAATGCTTGTTCTAGGTGAGCAGTGAACCGATTGCAGGGCTCTTTTGAAAGCAAGGTCTGAGAACCAACAGATACATCCACACGCCGATTACTTTAGTGTTTTGAGAGAATTCCCTTTCTTGGAACGAGATTGCATGAAATAATCTTCAGGGCTTGGACAATTCCATGGCAAAACGGCACCTATCAACATTGTAGCCAACACAATATAACAACTGTTTCTGCCCGGTTTCGAACCGGGGACCTTTCGCGTGTGAGGCGAACTTGATAACCACTACACTACAGAAACAGATACCTACAGTTGATTTTTCTGTAATGAAACTGCTCCGAACTGGCTATTCCATGGGCCTCTGGCTTTAGATTTCTTTCATGCAACCTGCCCGACATCCCTAGCTGAACGCTCGTACATGCCATGCAAGACCAGATGTTTGGTATTAGCTCAGACTGGGCAGGGCTGAAGCATTAGACTCTAGCAAAGAATTATCCACTACTGCAAAGAAAAAATTGATGTTGGTTTTGAAACGCAAACTTCAAAACAACTTGAAAAGAGTACCAAGAAAAGGGCTCGTCCGGGATTTGAACCCGGGACCTCTCGCACCAAAAGCGAGAATCATACCCCTAGACCAACGAGCCCTCAAAATCCTCTTACCTCTCAAAAGCTAATACCGGCTCTAAGCCCGCAATGAAGATCATGCTGGTATCTTTATGATGCTTGGTCTGTGAATACGCATGAAAGTCAGTCTCAACTTACCCTTTCTCAAACGATAGCACTATCATTTACAAGTGTCTCCTTTTATTCCGTCCCAGCTTTGGACACGTCTTACAGGAAGTCAGCCCTTATTTATATATTTCTGCAGTGGCTGAAGCTTAATGAGAAAGAGTAACAAGTTGTTCATAACAACATAAGAAACACATTGTGCATTTTCTCTCAAATACTCCTTCACTTTGTGCCAAAAGAAATACCAAGGTGAATACCTAGGCCACAGATTCAAGCTAAAGATCTTCCTGGTGAAGGCAAGGCGCAATAAAAACTGCATATCGCTGGACTAAAGCATTCCTTGCATAGCCTCTAACATCATAACATAACTGAGCTGCTAGCAGCAAGCTAACCAATACCTTTCTGAAATGAGAATGACATGTGCTTATCTGCTCAATCAGTGCTCAATCAGGCGAGATTTAGAAAAGGTGGAAAGGGTCCAAGTGGATGCCCCTTCCTTTTTAGGGTGGGTCCTGCTGACTATCATAGGATTGCTTGTAAAAGTGGTCAGGGTCAGAGGAAAAGCTGCCAACACTTCTTAGCGTTCTCTATAGATGCAGCCATTTTCTGTGACTGTAATTTCGGCCTTTTCCCAGAAGTCTCTATCCTGCCTATGCAAATTAACAAAAGCAGTGCTTATTCCTCACTTGCTCAAAGGTCCTTCCTGTCCAGAAAGCTCTGATTAAGCATGCTTATTTTCTTTTTCTGGGATATTTTAAATTGTTTCGCTGTCCAGTCTGTGGCAGTAGAAAGCTGCTTATGATGCCAGGTTTTGATGAATCCCCAAGGTACAAGTACAGAGGAATATATCAGTCTCTAGGATATGGAACTTTTAGCTAACACATCACAATATCTGATGCTTGCCAAGAAAACACTACATTCTGGAGCGCTGATGATCAGAACATTCTGCTCCTGAAGGATAGAAAAGACAGCTTGATTGAAATAAAGTCTGTTTATATTGACGCTCTCTCTCTCCCTATATATACATACATGCGTACACACACACACACAGGTATGTCATGCAGTTCTTCAGATTTGTTTCAACCATTTACCATTTATTGGAGAATCCCTACTTTTCAAGTGACTGCAAATGAAGTCATCTCTGGCACTTTTTGTGCAAAGTAAGAGACACACATGACACCTTTTTATAAAAGTCATCAGTTTCTTTGTTACTGTGTACTTTCAAAGCATGGGGCTTTCACACGTCAGGTAAACCTGATTACCACTACACAACAAAAGCAGATGCAGCTTTCTTATCTATGTCGTGATAGAACAGTTGTGAATTGAGTAGAAGAAGGGCCCTGATGTGATACTTATTACATGCAGCCTGTAAGATAGTCAAACATGCAGGCTAAGAAGGAAGATGCAAATATCAATGTATTAGAAAAACACCTAAAGGCGAGTGATATGCTTTCATTCATGCATGGCTAGGAAAAATCGCCATACTGTTGCAAACATTCTTACACCACCAACTGGAAATAAATGATTCTGACATTAAACGTAAAGGTGACAATGCATTTGTATCATCACCTTGAGAAGGATCATCTTGGAATTGAGCCGAGGGCCTCTGCACTCAAAGCCAGAAACACTCCACTAAAATAAGATTCCTGTTGGTGCCAACAATTCTCCATGTTAATGCTTGTTCTAGGTGAGCAGTGAACCGATTGCAGGGCTCTTTTGAAAGCAAGGTCTGAGAACCAACAGATACATCCACACGCCGATTACTTTAGTGTTTTGAGAGAATTCCCTTTCTTGGAACGAGATTGCATGAAATAATCTTCAGGGCTTGGACAATTCCATGGCAAAACGGCACCTATCAACATTGTAGCCAACACAATATAACAACTGTTTCTGCCCGGTTTCGAACCGGGGACCTTTCGCGTGTGAGGCGAACGTGATAACCACTACACTACAGAAACAGATACCTACAGTTGATTTTTCTGTAATGAAACTGCTCCGAACTGGCTATTCCATGGGCCTCTGGCTTTAGATTTCTTTCATGCAACCTGCCCGACATCCCTAGCTGAACGCTCGTACATGCCATGCAAGACCAGATGTTTGGTATTAGCTCAGACTGGGCAGGGCTGAAGCATGAGACTCTAGCAAAGAATTATCCACTACTGCAAAGAAAAAATTGATGTTGGTTTTGAAACGCAAACTTCAAAACAACTTGAAAAGAGTACCAAGAAAAGGGCTCGTCCGGGATTTGAACCCGGGACCTCTCGCACCCAAAGCGAGAATCATACCCCTAGACCAACGAGCCCTCAAAATCCTCTTACCTCTCAAAAGCTAATACCGGCTCTAAGCCCGCAATGAAGATCATGCTGGTATCTTTATGATGCTTGGTCTGTGAATACGCATGAAAGTCAGTCTCAACTTACCCTTTCTCAAACGATAGCACTATCATTTACAAGTGTCTCCTTTTATTCCGTCCCAGCTTTGGACACGTCTTACAGGAAGTCAGCCCTTATTTATATATTTCTTCAGTGGCTGAAGCTTAATGAGAAAGAGTAACAAGTTGTTCATAACAACATAAGAAACACATTGTGCATTTTCTCTTAAATACTCCTTCACTTTGTGCCAAAAGAAATACCAAGGTGAATACCTAGGCCACAGATTCAAGCTAAAGATCTTCCTGCTGAATGCAAGGCGCATTAAAAACTGCATATCGCTGGACTAAAGCATTCCTTGCATAGCCTCTAACATCATAACATAACTGAGCTGCTAGCAGCAAGCTAACCAATACCTTTCTGAAATGAGAATGACATGTGCTTATCTGCTCAATCAGTGCTCAATCAGGCTCGATCAGTCGAGATTTAGAAAAGGTGGAAAGGGTCCAAGTGGATGCCCCTTCCTTTTTAGGGTGGGTCCTGCTGACTATCATAGGATTGCTTGTAAAAGTGGCCAGGGTCAGAGGAAAAGCTGCCAACACTTCTTAGCGTTCTCTATAGATGCAGCCATTTTCTGTGACTGTAATTTCGGCCTTTTCCCAGAAGTCTCTATTCTGCCTATGCAAATTAACAAAAGCAGTGCTTATTCCTCACTTGCTCAAATGTCCTTCCTGTCCAGAAAGCTCTGATTAAGCATGCTTATTTTCTTTTTCTGGGATATTTTAAATTGTTTCGCTGTCCAGTCTGTGGCAGTAGAAAGCTGCTTATGATGCCAGGTTTTGATGAATCCCCAAGGTACAAGTACAGAGGAATATATCAGTCTCTAGGATATGGAACTTTTAGCTAACACATCACAATATGTGATGCTTGCCAAGAAAACACTACATTCTGGAGCGCTGATGATCAGAACATTCTGCTCCTGAAGGATAGAAAAGACAGCTTGATTGAAATAAAGTCTGTTTATATTGACGCTCTCTCTCTCCCTATATATACATACATGCATACACACACACACACAGGTATGTCATGCATTTCTTCAGATTTGTTTCAACCATTTACCATTTATTGGAGAATCCCTACTTTTCAAGTGACTGCAAATGAAGTCATCTCTGGCACTTTTTGTGCAAAGTAAGAGACACACATGACACCTTATTATAAAAGTCAACGGTTTCTTTGTTACTGTGTACTTTCAAAGCATGGGGCTTTCACACGTCAGGTAAACCTGATTACCACTACACAACAAAAGCAGATGCAGCTTTCTTATCTATGTCGTGATAGAACAGTTGTGAATTGAGTAGAAGAAGGGCCCTGATGTGATACTTATTACATGCAGCCTGTAAGATAGTCAAACATGCAGGCTAGGAAGGAAGATGCAAATATCAATGTATTAGAAAAACACCTAAAGGCGAGTGATATGCTTTCATTCATGCATGGCTAGGAAAAATCGCCATACTGTTGCAAACATTCTTACACCACCAACTGGAAATAAATGATTCTGACATTAAACGTAAAGGTGAGAATGCATTTGTATCATCACCTTGAGAAGGATCATCTTGGAATTGAGCCGAGGGCCTCTGCACTCAAAGCCAGAAACACTCCACTAAAATAAGATTCCTGTTGGTGCCAACAATTCTCCATGTTAATGCTTGTTCTAGGTGAGCAGTGAACCGATTGCAGGGCTCTTTTGAAAGCAAGGTCTGAGAACCAACAGATACATCCACACGCCGATTACTTTAGTGTTTTGAGAGAATTCCCATTCTTGGAACGAGATTGCATGAAATAATCTTCAGGGCTTGGACAATTCCATGGCAAAACGGCACCTATCAACATTGTAGCCAACACAATATAACAACTGTTTCTGCCCGGTTTCGAACCGGGGACCTTTCGCGTGTGAGGCGAACTTGATAACCACTACACTACAGAAACAGATACCTACAGTTGATTTTTCTGTAATGAAACTGCTCCGAACTGGCTATTCCATGGGCCTCTGGCTTTAGATTTCTTTCATGCAACCTGCCCGACATCCCTAGCTGAACGCTCGTACATGCCATGCAAGACCAGATGTTTGGTATTAGCTCAGACTGGGCAGGGCTGAAGCATTAGACTCTAGCAAAGAATTATCCACTACTGCAAAGAAAAAATTGATGTTGGTTTTGAAACGCAAACTTCAAAACAACTTGAAAAGAGTACCAAGAAAAGGGCTCGTCCGGGATTTGAACCCGGGACCTCTCGCACCCAAAGCGAGAATCATACCCCTAGACCAACGAGCCCTCAAAATCCTCTTACCTCTCAAAAGCTAATACCGGCTCTAAGCCCGCAATGAAGATCATGCTGGTATCTTTATGATGCTTGGTCTGTGAATACGCATGAAAGTCAGTCTCAACTTACCCTTTCTCAAACGATAGCACTATCATTTACAAGTGTCTCCTTTTATTCCGTCCCAGCTTTGGACACGTCTTACAGGAAGTCAGCCCTTATTTATATATTTCTGCAGTGGCTGAAGCTTAATGAGAAAGAGTAACAAGTTGTTCATAACAACATAAGAAACACATTGTGCATTTTCTCTCAAATACTCCTTCACTTTGTGCCAAAAGAAATACCAAGGTGAATACCTAGGCCACAGATTCAAGCTAAAGATCTTCCTGGTGAAGGCAAGGCGCAATAAAAACTGCATATCGCTGGACTAAAGCATTCCTTGCATAGCCTCTAACATCATAACATAACTGAGCTGCTAGCAGCAAGCTAACCAATACCTTTCTGAAATGAGAATGACATGTGCTTATCTGCTCAATCAGTGCTCAATCAGGCGAGATTTAGAAAAGGTGGAAAGGGTCCAAGTGGATGCCCCTTCCTTTTTAGGGTGGGTCCTGCTGACTATCATAGGATTGCTTGTAAAAGTGGTCAGGGTCAGAGGAAAAGCTGCCAACACTTCTTAGCGTTCTCTATAGATGCAGCCATTTTCTGTGACTGTAATTTCGGCCTTTTCCCAGAAGTCTCTATCCTGCCTATGCAAATTAACAAAAGCAGTGCTTATTCCTCACTTGCTCAAAGGTCCTTCCTGTCCAGAAAGCTCTGATTAAGCATGCTTATTTTCTTTTTCTGGGATATTTTAAATTGTTTCGCTGTCCAGTCTGTGGCAGTAGAAAGCTGCTTATGATGCCAGGTTTTGATGAATCCCCAAGGTACAAGTACAGAGGAATATATCAGTCTCTAGGATATGGAACTTTTAGCTAACACATCACAATATGTGATGCTTGCCAAGAAAACACTACATTCTGGAGCGCTGAGGATCAGAACATTCTGCTCCTGAAGGATAGAAAAGACAGCTTGATTGAAATAAAGTCTGTTTATATTGACGCTCTCTCTCTCCCTATATATACATACATGCGTACACACACACACACAGGTATGTCATGCATTTCTTCAGATTTGTTTCAACCATTTACCATTTATTGGAGAATCCCTACTTTTCAAGTGACTGCAAATGAAGTCATCTCTGGCACTTTTTGTGCAAAGTAAGAGACGCACATGACACCTTTTTATAAAAGTCATCGGTTTCTTTGTTACTGTGTACTTTCAAAGCATGGGGCTTTCACACGTCAGGTAAACCTGATTACCACTACACAACAAAAGCAGATGCAGCTTTCTTATCTATGTCGTGATAGAACAGTTGTGAATTGAGTAGAAGAAGGGCCCTGATGTGATACTTATTACATGCAGCCTGTAAGATAGTCAAACATGCAGGCTAGGAAGGAAGATGCAAATATCAATGTATTAGAAAAACACCTAAAGGCGAGTGATATGCTTTCATTCATGCATGGCTAGGAAAAATCGCCATACTGTTGCAAACATTATTACACCACCAACTGGAAATAAATGATTCTGACATTAAACGTAAAGGTGACAATGCATTTGTATCATCACCTTGAGAAGGATCATCTTGGAATTGAGCCGAGGGCCTCTGCACTCAAAGCCAGAAACACTCCACTAAAATAAGATTCCTGTTGGTGCCAACAATTCTCCATGTTAATGCTTGTTCTAGGTGAGCAGTGAACCGATTGCAGGGCTCTTTTGAAAGCAAGGTCTGAGAACCAACAGATACATCCACACGCCGATTACTTTAGTGTTTTGAGAGAATTCCCTTTCTTGGAACGAGATTGCATGAAATAATCTTCAGGGCTTGGACAATTCCATGGCAAAACGGCACCTATCAACATTGTAGCCAACACAATATAACAACTGTTTCTGCCCGGTTTCGAACCGGGGACCTTTCGCGTGTGAGGCGAACGTGATAACCACTACACTACAGAAACAGATACCTACAGTTGATTTTTCTGTAATGAAACTGCTCCGAACTGGCTATTCCATGGGCCTCTGGCTTTAGATTTCTTTCATGCAACCTGCCCGACATCCCTAGCTGAACGCTCGTACATGCCATGCAAGACCAGATGTTTGGTATTAGCTCAGACTGGGCAGGGCTGAAGCATGAGACTCTAGCAAAGAATTATCCACTACTGCAAAGAAAAAATTGATGTTGGTTTTGAAACGCAAACTTCAAAACAACTTGAAAAGAGTACCAAGAAAAGGGCTCGTCCGGGATTTGAACCCGGGACCTCTCGCACCCAAAGCGAGAATCATACCCCTAGACCAACGAGCCCTCAAAATCCTCTTACCTCTCAAAAGCTAATAACGGCTCTAAGCCCGCAATGAAGATCATGCTGGTATCTTTATGATGCTTGGTCTGTGAATACGCATGAAAGTCAGTCTCAACTTACCCTTTCTCAAACGATAGCACTATCATTTACAAGTGTCTCCTTTTATTCCGTCCCAGCTTTGGACACGTCTTACAGGAAGTCAGCCCTTATTTATATATTTCTGCAGTGGCTGAAGCTTAATGAGAAAGAGTAACAAGTTGTTCATAACAGCATAAGAAACACATTGTGCATTTTCTCTCAAATACTCCTTTACTTTGTGCCAAAAGAAATACCAAGGTGAATACCTAGGCCACAGATTCAAGCTAAAGATCTTCCTGGTGAAGGCAAGGCGCAATAAAAACTGCATATCGCTGGACTAAAGCATTCCTTGCATAGCCTCTAACATCATAACATAACTGAGCTGCTAGCAGCAAGCTAACCAATACCTTTCTGAAATGAGAATGACATGTGCTTATCTGCTCAATCAGTGCTCAATCAGGCGAGATTTAGAAAAGGTGGAAAGGGTCCAAGTGGATGCCCCTTCCTTTTTAGGGTGGGTCCTGCTGACTATCATAGGATTGCTTGTAAAAGTGGTCAGGGTCAGAGGAAAAGCTGCCAACACTTCTTAGCGTTCTCTATAGATGCAGCCATTTTCTGTGACTGTAATTTCGGCCTTTTCCCAGAAGTCTCTATCCTGCCTATGCAAATTAACAAAAGCAGTGCTTATTCCTCACTTGCTCAAAGGTCCTTCCTGTCCAGAAAGCTCTGATTAAGCATGCTTATTTTCTTTTTCTGGGATATTTTAAATTGTTTCGCTGTCCAGTCTGTGGCAGTAGAAAGCTGCTTATGATGCCAGGTTTTGATGAATCCCCAAGGTACAAGTACAGAGGAATATATCAGTCTCTAGGATATGGAACTTTTAGCTAACACATCACAATATGTGATGCTTGCCAAGAAAACACTACATTCTGGAGCGCTGAGGATCAGAACATTCTGCTCCTGAAGGATAGAAAAGACAGCTTGATTGAAATAAAGTCTGTTTATATTGACGCTCTCTCTCTCCCTATATATACATACATGCGTACACACACACACACAGGTATGTCATGCATTTCTTCAGATTTGTTTCAACCATTTACCATTTATTGGAGAATCCCTACTTTTCAAGTGACTGCAAATGAAGTCATCTCTGGCACTTTTTGTGCAAAGTAAGAGACGCACATGACACCTTTTTATAAAAGTCATCGGTTTCTTTGTTACTGTGTACTTTCAAAGCATGGGGCTTTCACACGTCAGGTAAACCTGATTACCACTACACAACAAAAGCAGATGCAGCTTTCTTATCTATGTCGTGATAGAACAGTTGTGAATTGAGTAGAAGAAGGGCCCTGATGTGATACTTATTACATGCAGCCTGTAAGATAGTCAAACATGCAGGCTAGGAAGGAAGATGCAAATATCAATGTATTAGAAAAACACCTAAAGGCGAGTGATATGCTTTCATTCATGCATGGCTAGGAAAAATCGCCATACTGTTGCAAACATTCTTACACCACCAACTGGAAATAAATGATTCTGACATTAAACGTAAAGGTGACAATGCATTTGTATCATCACCTTGAGAAGGATCATCTTGGAATTGAGCCAAGGGCCTCTGCACTCAAAGCCAGAAACACTCCACTAAAATAAGATTCCTGTTGGTGCCAACAATTCTCCATGTTAATGCTTGTTCTAGGTGAGCAGTGAACCGATTGCAGGGCTCTTTTGAAAGCAAGGTCTGAGAACCAACAGATACATCCACACGCCGATTACTTTAGTGTTTTGAGAGAATTCCCTTTCTTGGAACGAGATTGCATGAAATAATCTTCAGGGCTTGGACAATTCCATGGCAAAACGGCACCTATCAACATTGTAGCCAACACAATATAACAACTGTTTCTGCCCGGTTTCGAACCGGGGACCTTTCGCGTGTGAGGCGAACGTGATAACCACTACACTACAGAAACAGATACCTACAGTTGATTTTTCTGTAATGAAACTGCTCCGAACTGGCTATTCCATGGGCCTCTGGCTTTAGATTTCTTTCATGCAACCTGCCCGACATCCCTAGCTGAACGCTCGTACATGCCATGCAAGACCAGATGTTTGGTATTAGCTCAGACTGGGCAGGGCTGAAGCATGAGACTCTAGCAAAGAATTATCCACTACTGCAAAGAAAAAATTGATGTTGGTTTTGAAACGCAAACTTCAAAACAACTTGAAAAGAGTACCAAGAAAAGGGCTCGTCCGGGATTTGAACCCGGGACCTCTCGCACCCAAAGCGAGAATCATACCCCTAGACCAACGAGCCCTCAAAATCCTCTTACCTCTCAAAAGCTAATAACGGCTCTAAGCCCGCAATGAAGATCATGCTGGTATCTTTATGATGCTTGGTCTGTGAATACGCATGAAAGTCAGTCTCAACTTACCCTTTCTCAAACGATAGCACTATCATTTACAAGTGTCTCCTTTTATTCCGTCCCAGCTTTGGACACGTCTTACAGGAAGTCAGCCCTTATTTATATATTTCTGCAGTGGCTGAAGCTTAATGAGAAAGAGTAACAAGTTGTTCATAACAGCATAAGAAACACATTGTGCATTTTCTCTCAAATACTCCTTTACTTTGTGCCAAAAGAAATACCAAGGTGAATACCTAGGCCACAGATTCAAGCTAAAGATCTTCCTGCTGAATGCAAGGCGCAATAAAAACTGCATATCGCTGGACTAAAGCATTCCTTGCATAGCCTCTAACATCATAACATAACTGAGCTGCTAGCAGCAAGCTAACCAATACCTTTCTGAAATGAGAATTACATGTGCTTATCTGCTCAATCAGTGCTCGATCAGGCGAGATTTAGAAAAGGTGGAAAGGGTCCAAGTGGATGCCCCTTCCTTTTTAGGGTGGGTCCTGCTGACTATCATAGGATTGCTTGTAAAAGTGGCCAGGGTCAGAGGAAAAGCTGCCAACACTTCTTAGCGTTCTCTATAGATGCAGCCATTTTCTGTGACTGTAATTTCGGCCTTTTCCCAGAAGTCTCTATTCTGCCTATGCAAATTAACAAAAGCAGTGCTTATTCCTCACTTGCTCAAATGTCCTTCCTGTCCAGAAAGCTCTGATTAAGCATGCTTATTTTCTTTTTCTGGGATATTTTAAATTGTTTCTCTGTCCAGTCTGTGGCAGTAGAAAGCTGCTTATGATGCCAGGTTTTGATGAATCCCCAAGGTACAAGTACAGAGGAATATATCAGTCTCTAGGATATGGAACTTTTAGCTAACACATCACAATATGTGATGCTTGCCAAGAAAACACTACATTCTGGAGCGCTGATGATCAGAACATTCTGCTCCTGAAGGATAGAAAAGACAGCTTGATTGAAATAAAGTCTGTTTATATTGACGCTCTCTCTCTCCCTATATATACATACATGCGTACACACACACACACAGGTATGTCATGCATTTCTTCAGATTTGTTTAAACCATTTACCATTTATTGGAGAATCCCTACTTTTCAAGTGACTGCAAATGAAGCCATCTCTGGCACTTTTTGTGCAAAGTAAGAGACACACATGACACCTTTTTATAAAAGTCATCGGTTTCTTTGTTACTGTGTACTTTCAAAGCATGGGGCTTTCACACGTCAGGTAAACCTGATTACCACTACACAACAAAAGCAGATGCAGCTTTCTTATCTATGTCGTGATAGAACAGTTGTGAATTGAGTAGAAGAAGGGCCCTGATGTGATACTTATTACATGCAGCCTGTAAGATAGTCAAACATGCAGGCTAAGAAGGAAGATGCAAATATCAATGTATTAGAAAAACACCTAAAGGCGAGTGATATGCTTTCATTCATGCATGGCTAGGAAAAATCGCCATACTGTTGCAAACATTCTTACACCACCAACTGGAAATAAATGATTCTGACATTAAACGTAAAGGTGACAATGCATTTGTATCATCACCTTGAGAAGGATCATCTTGGAATTGAGCCGAGGGCCTCTGCACTCAAAGCCAGAAACACTCCACTAAAATAAGATTCCTGTTGGTGCCAACAATTCTCCATGTTAATGCTTGTTCTAGGTGAGCAGTGAACCGATTGCAGGGCTCTTTTGAAAGCAAGGTCTGAGAACCAACAGATACATCCACACGCCGATTACTTTAGTGTTTTGAGAGAATTCCCTTTCTTGGAACGAGATTGCATGAAATAATCTTCAGGGCTTGGACAATTCCATGGCAAAACGGCACCTATCAACATTGTAGCCAACACAATATAACAACTGTTTCTGCCCGGTTTCGAACCGGGGACCTTTCGCGTGTGAGGCGAACGTGATAACCACTACACTACAGAAACAGATACCTACAGTTGATTTTTCTGTAATTAAACTGCTCCGAACTGGCTATTCCATGGGCCTCTGGCTTTAGATTTCTTTCATGCAACCTGCCCGACATCCCTAGCTGAACGCTCGTACATGCCATGCAAGACCAGATGTTTGGTATTAGCTCAGACTGGGCAGGGCTGAAGCATGAGACTCTAGCAAAGAATTATCCACTACTGCAAAGAAAAAATTGATGTTGGTTTTGAAACGCAAACTTCAAAACAACTTGAAAAGAGTACCAAGAAAAGGGCTCGTCCGGGATTTGAACCCGGGACCTCTCGCACCCAAAGCGAGAATCATACCCCTAGACCAACGAGCCCTCAAAATCCTCTTACCTCTCAAAAGCTAATACCGGCTCTAAGCCCGCAATGAAGATCATGCTGGTATCTTTATGATGCTTGGTCTGTGAATACGCATGAAAGTCAGTCTCAACTTACCCTTTCTCAAACGATAGCACTATCATTTACAAGTGTCTCCTTTTATTCCGTCCCAGCTTTGGACACGTCTTACAGGAAGTCAGCCCTTATTTATATATTTCTTCAGTGGCTGAAGCTTAATGAGAAAGAGTAACAAGTTGTTCATAACAACATAAGAAACACATTGTGATTTTCTCTTAAATACTCCTTCACTTTGTGCCAAAAGAAATACCAAGGTGAATACCTAGGCCACAGATTCAAGCTAAAGATCTTCCTGCTGAATGCAAGGCGCATTAAAAACTGCATATCGCTGGACTAAAGCATTCCTTGCATAGCCTCTAACATCATAACATAACTGAGCTGCTAGCAGCAAGCTAACCAATACCTTTCTGAAATGAGAATGACATGTGCTTATCTGCTCAATCAGTGCTCAATCAGGCTCGATCAGGCGAGATTTAGAAAAGGTGGAAAGGGTCCAAGTGGATGCCCCTTCCTTTTTAGGGTGGGTCCTGCTGACTATCATAGGATTGCTTGTAAAAGTGGCCAGGGTCAGAGGAAAAGCTGCCAACACTTCTTAGCGTTCTCTATAGATGCAGCCATTTTCTGTGACTGTAATTTCGGCCTTTTCCCAGAAGTCTCTATTCTGCCTATGCAAATTAACAAAAGCAGTGCTTATTCCTCACTTGCTCAAATGTCCTTCCTGTCCAGAAAGCTCTGATTAAGCATGCTTATTTTCTTTTTCTGGGATATTTTAAATTGTTTCGCTGTCCAGTCTGTGGCAGTAGAAAGCTGCTTATGATGCCAGGTTTTGATGAATCCCCAAGGTACAAGTACAGAGGAATATATCAGTCTCTAGGATATGGAACTTTTAGCTAACACATCACAATATGTGATGCTTGCCAAGAAAACACTACATTCTGGAGCGCTGATGATCAGAACATTCTGCTCCTGAAGGATAGAAAAGACAGCTTGATTGAAATAAAGTCTGTTTATATTGACGCTCTCTCTCTCCCTATATATACATACATGCATACACACACACACACAGGTATGTCATGCATTTCTTCAGATTTGTTTCAACCATTTACCATTTATTGGAGAATCCCTACTTTTCAAGTGACTGCAAATGAAGTCATCTCTGGCACTTTTTGTGCAAAGTAAGAGACACACATGACACCTTATTATAAAAGTCATCGGTTTCTTTGTTACTGTGTACTTTCAAAGCATGGGGCTTTCACACGTCAGGTAAACCTGATTACCACTACACAACAAAAGCAGATGCAGCTTTCTTATCTATGTCGTGATAGAACAGTTGTGAATTGAGTAGAAGAAGGGCCCTGATGTGATACTTATTACATGCAGCCTGTAAGATAGTCAAACATGCAGGCTAGGAAGGAAGATGCAAATATCAATGTATTAGAAAAACACCTAAAGGCGAGTGATATGCTTTCATTCATGCATGGCTAGGAAAAATCGCCATACTGTTGCAAACATTCTTACACCACCAACTGGAAATAAATGATTCTGACATTAAACGTAAAGGTGAGAATGCATTTGTATCATCACCTTGAGAAGGATCATCTTGGAATTGAGCCGAGGGCCTCTGCACTCAAAGCCAGAAACACTCCACTAAAATAAGATTCCTGTTGGTGCCAACAATTCTCCATGTTAATGCTTGTTCTAGGTGAGCAGTGAACCGATTGCAGGGCTCTTTTGAAAGCAAGGTCTGAGAACCAACAGATACATCCACACGCCGATTACTTTAGTGTTTTGAGAGAATTCCCTTTCTTGGAACGAGATTGCATGAAATAATCTTCAGGGCTTGGACAATTCCATGGCAAAACGGCACCTATCAACATTGTAGCCAACACAATATAACAACTGTTTCTGCCCGGTTTCGAACCGGGGACCTTTCGCGTGTGAGGCGAACTTGATAACCACTACACTACAGAAACAGATACCTACAGTTGATTTTTCTGTAATGAAACTGCTCCGAACTGGCTATTCCATGGGCCTCTGGCTTTAGATTTCTTTCATGCAACCTGCCCGACATCCCTAGCTGAACGCTCGTACATGCCATGCAAGACCAGATGTTTGGTATTAGCTCAGACTGGGCAGGGCTGAAGCATTAGACTCTAGCAAAGAATTATCCACTACTGCAAAGAAAAAATTGATGTTGGTTTTGAAACGCAAACTTCAAAACAACTTGAAAAGAGTACCAAGAAAAGGGCTCGTCCGGGATTTGAACCCGGGACCTCTCGCACCAAAAGCGAGAATCATACCCCTAGACCAACGAGCCCTCAAAATCCTCTTACCTCTCAAAAGCTAATACCGGCTCTAAGCCCGCAATGAAGATCATGCTGGTATCTTTATGATGCTTGGTCTGTGAATACGCATGAAAGTCAGTCTCAACTTACCCTTTCTCAAACGATAGCACTATCATTTACAAGTGTCTCCTTTTATTCCGTCCCAGCTTTGGACACGTCTTACAGGAAGTCAGCCCTTATTTATATATTTCTGCAGTGGCTGAAGCTTAATGAGAAAGAGTAACAAGTTGTTCATAACAACATAAGAAACACATTGTGCATTTTCTCTCAAATACTCCTTCACTTTGTGCCAAAAGAAATACCAAGGTGAATACCTAGGCCACAGATTCAAGCTAAAGATCTTCCTGGTGAAGGCAAGGCGCAATAAAAACTGCATATCGCTGGACTAAAGCATTCCTTGCATAGCCTCTAACATCATAACATAACTGAGCTGCTAGCAGCAAGCTAACCAATACCTTTCTGAAATGAGAATGACATGTGCTTATCTGCTCAATCAGTGCTCAATCAGGCGAGATTTAGAAAAGGTGGAAAGGGTCCAAGTGGATGCCCCTTCCTTTTTAGGGTGGGTCCTGCTGACTATCATAGGATTGCTTGTAAAAGTGGTCAGGGTCAGAGGAAAAGCTGCCAACACTTCTTAGCGTTCTCTATAGATGCAGCCATTTTCTGTGACTGTAATTTCGGCCTTTTCCCAGAAGTCTCTATCCTGCCTATGCAAATTAACAAAAGCAGTGCTTATTCCTCACTTGCTCAAAGGTCCTTCCTGTCCAGAAAGCTCTGATTAAGCATGCTTATTTTCTTTTTCTGGGATATTTTAAATTGTTTCGCTGTCCAGTCTGTGGCAGTAGAAAGCTGCTTATGATGCCAGGTTTTGATGAATCCCCAAGGTACAAGTACAGAGGAATATATCAGTCTCTAGGATATGGAACTTTTAGCTAACACATCACAATATGTGATGCTTGCCAAGAAAACACTACATTCTGGAGCGCTGATGATCAGAACATTCTGCTCCTGAAGGATAGAAAAGACAGCTTGATTGAAATAAAGTCTGTTTATATTGACGCTCTCTCTCTCCCTATATATACATACATGCGTACACACACACACACAGGTATGTCATGCATTTCTTCAGATTTGTTTCAACCATTTACCATTTATTGGAGAATCCCTACTTTTCAAGTGACTGCAAATGAAGTCATCTCTGGCACTTTTTGTGCAAAGTAAGAGACGCACATGACACCTTTTTATAAAAGTCATCGGTTTCTTTGTTACTGTGTACTTTCAAAGCATGGGGCTTTCACACGTCAGGTAAACCTGATTACCACTACACAACAAAAGCAGATGCAGCTTTCTTATCTATGTCGTGATAGAACAGTTGTGAATTGAGTAGAAGAAGGGCCCTGATGTGATACTTATTACATGCAGCCTGTAAGATAGTCAAACATGCAGGCTAGGAAGGAAGATGCAAATATCAATGTATTAGAAAAACACCTAAAGGCGAGTGATATGCTTTCATTCATGCATGGCTAGGAAAAATCGCCATACTGTTGCAAACATTCTTACACCACCAACTGGAAATAAATGATTCTGACATTAAACGTAAAGGTGACAATGCATTTGTATCATCACCTTGAGAAGGATCATCTTGGAATTGAGCCGAGGGCCTCTGCACTCAAAGCCAGAAACACTCCACTAAAATAAGATTCCTGTTGGTGCCAACAATTCTCCATGTTAATGCTTGTTCTAGGTGAGCAGTGAACCGATTGCAGGGCTCTTTTGAAAGCAAGGTCTGAGAACCAACAGATACATCCACACGCCGATTACTTTAGTGTTTTGAGAGAATTCCCTTTCTTGGAACGAGATTGCATGAAATAATCTTCAGGGCTTGGACAATTCCATGGCAAAACGGCACCTATCAACATTGTAGCCAACACAATATAACAACTGTTTCTGCCCGGTTTCGAACCGGGGACCTTTCGCGTGTGAGGCGAACGTGATAACCACTACACTACAGAAACAGATACCTACAGTTGATTTTTCTGTAATGAAACTGCTCCGAACTGGCTATTCCATGGGCCTCTGGCTTTAGATTTCTTTCATGCAACCTGCCCGACATCCCTAGCTGAACGCTCGTACATGCCATGCAAGACCAGATGTTTGGTATTAGCTCAGACTGGGCAGGGCTGAAGCATGAGACTCTAGCAAAGAATTATCCACTACTGCAAAGAAAAAATTGATGTTGGTTTTGAAACGCAAACTTCAAAACAACTTGAAAAGAGTACCAAGAAAAGGGCTCGTCCGGGATTTGAACCCGGGACCTCTCGCACCCAAAGCGAGAATCATACCCCTAGACCAACGAGCCCTCAAAATCCTCTTACCTCTCAAAAGCTAATAACGGCTCTAAGCCCGCAATGAAGATCATGCTGGTATCTTTATGATGCTTGGTCTGTGAATACGCATGAAAGTCAGTCTCAACTTACCCTTTCTCAAACGATAGCACTATCATTTACAAGTGTCTCCTTTTATTCCGTCCCAGCTTTGGACACGTCTTACAGGAAGTCAGCCCTTATTTATATATTTCTGCAGTGGCTGAAGCTTAATGAGAAAGAGTAACAAGTTGTTCATAACAGCATAAGAAACACATTGTGCATTTTCTCTCAAATACTCCTTTACTTTGTGCCAAAAGAAATACCAAGGTGAATACCTAGGCCACAGATTCAAGCTAAAGATCTTCCTGCTGAATGCAAGGCGCAATAAAAACTGCATATCGCTGGACTAAAGCATTCCTTGCATAGCCTCTAACATCATAACATAACTGAGCTGCTAGCAGCAAGCTAACCAATACCTTTCTGAAATGAGAATTACATGTGCTTATCTGCTCAATCAGTGCTCGATCAGGCGAGATTTAGAAAAGGTGGAAAGGGTCCAAGTGGATGCCCCTTCCTTTTTAGGGTGGGTCCTGCTGACTATCATAGGATTGCTTGTAAAAGTGGCCAGGGTCAGAGGAAAAGCTGCCAACACTTCTTAGCGTTCTCTATAGATGCAGCCATTTTCTGTGACTGTAATTTCGGCCTTTTCCCAGAAGTCTCTATTCTGCCTATGCAAATTAACAAAAGCAGTGCTTATTCCTCACTTGCTCAAATGTCCTTCCTGTCCAGAAAGCTCTGATTAAGCATGCTTATTTTCTTTTTCTGGGATATTTTAAATTGTTTCGCTGTCCAGTCTGTGGCAGTAGAAAGCTGCTTATGATGCCAGGTTTTGATGAATCCCCAAGGTACAAGTACAGAGGAATATATCAGTCTCTAGGATATGGAACTTTTAGCTAACACATCACAATATGTGATGCTTGCCAAGAAAACACTACATTCTGGAGCGCTGATGATCAGAACATTCTGCTCCTGAAGGATAGAAAAGACAGCTTGATTGAAATAAAGTCTGTTTATATTGACGCTCTCTCTCTCCCTATATATACATACATGCGTACACACACACACACAGGTATGTCATGCATTTCTTCAGATTTGTTTAAACCATTTACCATTTATTGGAGAATCCCTACTTTTCAAGTGACTGCAAATGAAGCCATCTCTGGCACTTTTTGTGCAAAGTAAGAGACACACATGACACCTTTTTATAAAAGTCATCGGTTTCTTTGTTACTGTGTACTTTCAAAGCATGGGGCTTTCACACGTCAGGTAAACCTGATTACCACTACACAACAAAAGCAGATGCAGCTTTCTTATCTATGTCGTGATAGAACAGTTGTGAATTGAGTAGAAGAAGGGCCCTGATGTGATACTTATTACATGCAGCCTGTAAGATAGTCAAACATGCAGGCTAAGAAGGAAGATGCAAATATCAATGTATTAGAAAAACACCTAAAGGCGAGTGATATGCTTTCATTCATGCATGGCTAGGAAAAATCGCCATACTGTTGCAAACATTCTTACACCACCAACTGGAAATAAATGATTCTGACATTAAACGTAAAGGTGACAATGCATTTGTATCATCACCTTGAGAAGGATCATCTTGGAATTGAGCCGAGGGCCTCTGCACTCAAAGCCAGAAACACTCCACTAAAATAAGATTCCTGTTGGTGCCAACAATTCTCCATGTTAATGCTTGTTCTAGGTGAGCAGTGAACCGATTGCAGGGCTCTTTTGAAAGCAAGGTCTGAGAACCAACAGATACATCCACACGCCGATTACTTTAGTGTTTTGAGAGAATTCCCTTTCTTGGAACGAGATTGAATGAAATAATCTTCAGGGCTTGGACAATTCCATGGCAAAACAGCACCTATCAACATTGTAGCCAACACAATATAACAACTGTTTCTGCCCGGTTTCGAACCGGGGACCTTTCGCGTGTGAGGCGAACGTGATAACCACTACACTACAGAAACAGATACCTACAGTTGATTTTTCTGTAATGAAACTGCTCCGAACTGGCTATTCCATGGGCCTCTGGCTTTAGATTTCTTTCATGCAACCTGCCCGACATCCCTAGCTGAACGCTCGTACATGCCATGCAAGACCAGATGTTTGGTATTAGCTCAGACTCGGCAGGGCTGAAGCATGAGACTCTAGCAAAGAATTATCCACTACTGCAAAGAAAAAATTGATGTTGGTTTTGAAACGCAAACTTCAAAACAACTTGAAAAGAGTACCAAGAAAAGGGCTCGTCCGGGATTTGAACCCGGGACCTCTCGCACCCAAAGCGAGAATCATACCCCTAGACCAACGAGCCCTCAAAATCCTCTTACCTCTCAAAAGCTAATACCGGCTCTAAGCCCGCAATGAAGATCATGCTGGTATCTTTATGATGCTTGGTCTGTGAATACGCATGAAAGTCAGTCTCAACTTACCCTTTCTCAAACGATAGCACTATCATTTACAAGTGTCTCCTTTTATTCCGTCCCAGCTTTGGACACGTCTTACAGGAAGTCAGCCCTTATTTATATATTTCTTCAGTGGCTGAAGCTTAATGAGAAAGAGTAACAAGTTGTTCATAACAACATAAGAAACACATTGTGCATTTTCTCTCAAATACTCCTTCACTTTGTGCCAAAAGAAATACCAAGGTGAATACCTAGGCCACAGATTCAAGCTAAAGATCTTCCTGCTGAATGCAAGGCGCAATAAAAACTGCATATCGCTGGACTAAAGCATTCCTTGCATAGCCTCTAACATCATAACATAACTGAGCTGCTAGCAGCAAGCTAACCAATACCTTTCTGAAATGAGAATGACATGTGCTTATCTGCTCAATCAGTGCTCAATCAGGCTCGATCAGGCGAGATTTAGAAAAGGTGGAAAGGGTCCAAGTGGATGCCCCTTCCTTTTTAGGGTGGGTCCTGCTGACTATCATAGGATTGCTTGTAAAAGTGGCCAGGGTCAGAGGAAAAGCTGCCAACACTTCTTAGCGTTCTCTATAGATGCAGCCATTTTCTGTGACTGTAATTTCGGCCTTTTCCCAGAAGTCTCTATTCTGCCTATGCAAATTAACAAAAGCAGTGCTTATTCCTCACTTGCTCAAATGTCCTTCCTGTCCAGAAAGCTCTGATTAAGCATGCTTATTTTCTTTTTCTGGGATATTTTAAATTGTTTCGCTGTCCAGTCTGTGGCAGTAGAAAGCTGCTTATGATGCCAGGTTTTGATGAATCCCCAAGGTACAAGTACAGAGGAATATATCAGTCTCTAGGATATGGAACTTTTAGCTAACACATCACAATATGTGATGCTTGCCAAGAAAACACTACATTCTGGAGCGCTGATGATCAGAACATTCTGCTCCTGAAGGATAGAAAAGACAGCTTGATTGAAATAAAGTCTGTTTATATTGACGCTCTCTCTCTCCCTATATATACATACATGCGTACACACACACACACAGGTATGTCATGCATTTCTTCAGATTTGTTTCAACCATTTACCATTTATTGGAGAATCCCTACTTTTCAAGTGACTGCAAATGAAGTCATCTCTGGCACTTTTTGTGCAAAGTAAGAGACACACATGACACCTTTTTATAAAAGTCATCGGTTTCTTTGTTACTGTGTACTTTCAAAGCATGGGGCTTTCACACGTCAGGTAAACCTGATTACCACTACACAACAAAAGCAGATGCAGCTTTCTTATCTATGTCGTGATAGAACAGTTGTGAATTGAGTAGAAGAAGGGCCCTGATGTGATACTTATTACATGCAGCCTGTAAGATAGTCAAACATGCAGGCTAAGAAGGAAGATGCAAATATCAATGTATTAGAAAAACACCTAAAGGCGAGTGATATGCTTTCATTCATGCATGGCTAGGAAAAATCGCCATACTGTTGCAAACATTCTTACACCACCAACTGGAAATAAATGATTCTGACATTAAACGTAAAGGTGACAATGCATTTGTATCATCACCTTGAGAAGGATCATCTTGGAATTGAGCCGAGGGCCTCTGCACTCAAAGCCAGAAACACTCCACTAAAATAAGATTCCTGTTGGTGCCAACAATTCTCCATGTTAATGCTTGTTCTAGGTGAGCAGTGAACCGATTGCAGGGCTCTTTTGAAAGCAAGGTCTGAGAACCAACAGATACATCCACACGCCGATTACTTTAGTGTTTTGAGAGAATTCCCTTTCTTGGAACGAGATTGCATGAAATAATCTTCAGGGCTTGGACAATTCCATGGTAAAACGGCACCTATCAACATTGTAGCCAACACAATATAACAACTGTTTCTGCCCGGTTTCGAACCGGGGACCTTTCGCGTGTGAGGCGAACGTGATAACCACTACACTACAGAAACAGATACCTACAGTTGATTTTTCTGTAATGAAACTGCTCCGAACTGGCTATTCCATGGGCCTCTGGCTTTAGATTTCTTTCATGCAACCTGCCCGACATCCCTAGCTGAACGCTCGTACATGCCATGCAAGACCAGATGTTTGGTATTAGCTCAGACTGGGCAGGGCTGAAGCATGAGACTCTAGCAAAGAATTATCCACTACTGCAAAGAAAAAATTGATGTTGGTTTTGAAACGCAAACTTCAAAACAACTTGAAAAGAGTACCAAGAAAAGGGCTCGTCCGGGATTTGAACCCGGGACCTCTCGCACCCAAAGCGAGAATCATACCCCTAGACCAACGAGCCCTCAAAATCCTCTTACCTCTCAAAAGCTAATACCGGCTCTAAGCCCGCAATGAAGATCATGCTGGTATCTTTATGATGCTTGGTCTGTGAATACGCATGAAAGTCAGTCTCAACTTACCCTTTCTCAAACGATAGCACTATCATTTACAAGTGTCTCCTTTTATTCCGTCCCAGCTTTGGACACGTCTTACAGGAAGTCAGCCCTTATTTATATATTTCTTCAGTGGCTGAAGCTTAATGAGAAAGAGTAACAAGTTGTTCATAACAACATAAGAAACACATTGTGCATTTTCTCTCAAATACTCCTTCACTTTGTGCCAAAAGAAATACCAAGGTGAATACCTAGGCCACAGATTCAAGCTAAAGATCTTCCTGGTGAAGGCAAGGCGCAATAAAAACTGCATATCGCTGGACTAAAGCATTCCTTGCATAGCCTCTAACATCATAACATAACTGAGCTGCTAGCAGCAAGCTAACCAATACCTTTCTGAAATGAGAATGACATGTGCTTATCTGCTCAATCAGTGCTCAATCAGGCGAGATTTAGAAAAGGTGGAAAGGGTCCAAGTGGATGCCCCTTCCTTTTTAGGGTGGGTCCTGCTGACTATCATAGGATTGCTTGTAAAAGTGGTCAGGGTCAGAGGAAAAGCTGCCAACACTTCTTAGCGTTCTCTATAGATGCAGCCATTTTCTGTGACTGTAATTTCGGCCTTTTCCCAGAAGTCTCTATCCTGCCTATGCAAATTAACAAAAGCAGTGCTTATTCCTCACTTGCTCAAAGGTCCTTCCTGTCCAGAAAGCTCTGATTAAGCATGCTTATTTTCTTTTTCTGGGATATTTTAAATTGTTTCGCTGTCCAGTCTGTGGCAGTAGAAAGCTGCTTATGATGCCAGGTTTTGATGAATCCCCAAGGTACAAGTACAGAGGAATATATCAGTCTCTAGGATATGGAACTTTTAGCTAACACATCACAATATGTGATGCTTGCCAAGAAAACACTACATTCTGGAGCGCTGATGATCAGAACATTCTGCTCCTGAAGGATAGAAAAGACAGCTTGATTGAAATAAAGTCTGTTTATATTGACGCTCTCTCTCTCCCTATATATACATACATGCGTACACACACACACACAGGTATGTCATGCATTTCTTCAGATTTGTTTCAACCATTTACCATTTATTGGAGAATCCCTACTTTTCAAGTGACTGCAAATGAAGTCATCTCTGGCACTTTTTGTGCAAAGTAAGAGACGCACATGACACCTTTTTATAAAAGTCATCGGTTTCTTTGTTACTGTGTACTTTCAAAGCATGGGGCTTTCACACGTCAGGTAAACCTGATTACCACTACACAACAAAAGCAGATGCAGCTTTCTTATCTATGTCGTGATAGAACAGTTGTGAATTGAGTAGAAGAAGGGCCCTGATGTGATACTTATTACATGCAGCCTGTAAGATAGTCAAACATGCAGGCTAGGAAGGAAGATGCAAATATCAATGTATTAGAAAAACACCTAAAGGCGAGTGATATGCTTTCATTCATGCATGGCTAGGAAAAATCGCCATACTGTTGCAAACATTCTTACACCACCAACTGGAAATAAATGATTCTGACATTAAACGTAAAGGTGACAATGCATTTGTATCATCACCTTGAGAAGGATCATCTTGGAATTGAGCCGAGGGCCTCTGCACTCAAAGCCAGAAACACTCCACTAAAATAAGATTCCTGTTGGTGCCAACAATTCTCCATGTTAATGCTTGTTCTAGGTGAGCAGTGAACCGATTGCAGGGCTCTTTTGAAAGCAAGGTCTGAGAACCAACAGATACATCCACACGCCGATTACTTTAGTGTTTTGAGAGAATTCCCTTTCTTGGAACGAGATTGCATGAAATAATCTTCAGGGCTTGGACAATTCCATGGCAAAACGGCACCTATCAACATTGTAGCCAACACAATATAACAACTGTTTCTGCCCGGTTTCGAACCGGGGACCTTTCGCGTGTGAGGCGAACGTGATAACCACTACACTACAGAAACAGATACCTACAGTTGATTTTTCTGTAATGAAACTGCTCCGAACTGGCTATTCCATGGGCCTCTGGCTTTAGATTTCTTTCATGCAACCTGCCCGACATCCCTAGCTGAACGCTCGTACATGCCATGCAAGACCAGATGTTTGGTATTAGCTCAGACTGGGCAGGGCTGAAGCATGAGACTCTAGCAAAGAATTATCCACTACTGCAAAGAAAAAATTGATGTTGGTTTTGAAACGCAAACTTCAAAACAACTTGAAAAGAGTACCAAGAAAAGGGCTCGTCCGGGATTTGAACCCGGGACCTCTCGCACCCAAAGCGAGAATCATACCCCTAGACCAACGAGCCCTCAAAATCCTCTTACCTCTCAAAAGCTAATAACGGCTCTAAGCCCGCAATGAAGATCATGCTGGTATCTTTATGATGCTTGGTCTGTGAATACGCATGAAAGTCAGTCTCAACTTACCCTTTCTCAAACGATAGCACTATCATTTACAAGTGTCTCCTTTTATTCCGTCCCAGCTTTGGACACGTCTTACAGGAAGTCAGCCCTTATTTATATATTTCTGCAGTGGCTGAAGCTTAATGAGAAAGAGTAACAAGTTGTTCATAACAGCATAAGAAACACATTGTGCATTTTCTCTCAAATACTCCTTTACTTTGTGCCAAAAGAAATACCAAGGTGAATACCTAGGCCACAGATTCAAGCTAAAGATCTTCCTGCTGAATGCAAGGCGCAATAAAAACTGCATATCGCTGGACTAAAGCATTCCTTGCATAGCCTCTAACATCATAACATAACTGAGCTGCTAGCAGCAAGCTAACCAATACCTTTCTGAAATGAGAATTACATGTGCTTATCTGCTCAATCAGTGCTCGATCAGGCGAGATTTAGAAAAGGTGGAAAGGGTCCAAGTGGATGCCCCTTCCTTTTTAGGGTGGGTCCTGCTGACTATCATAGGATTGCTTGTAAAAGTGGCCAGGGTCAGAGGAAAAGCTGCCAACACTTCTTAGCGTTCTCTATAGATGCAGCCATTTTCTGTGACTGTAATTTCGGCCTTTTCCCAGAAGTCTCTATTCTGCCTATGCAAATTAACAAAAGCAGTGCTTATTCCTCACTTGCTCAAATGTCCTTCCTGTCCAGAAAGCTCTGATTAAGCATGCTTATTTTCTTTTTCTGGGATATTTTAAATTGTTTCGCTGTCCAGTCTGTGGCAGTAGAAAGCTGCTTATGATGCCAGGTTTTGATGAATCCCCAAGGTACAAGTACAGAGGAATATATCAGTCTCTAGGATATGGAACTTTTAGCTAACACATCACAATATGTGATGCTTGCCAAGAAAACACTACATTCTGGAGCGCTGATGATCAGAACATTCTGCTCCTGAAGGATAGAAAAGACAGCTTGATTGAAATAAAGTCTGTTTATATTGACGCTCTCTCTCTCCCTATATATACATACATGCGTACACACACACACACAGGTATGTCATGCATTTCTTCAGATTTGTTTAAACCATTTACCATTTATTGGAGAATCCCTACTTTTCAAGTGACTGCAAATGAAGCCATCTCTGGCACTTTTTGTGCAAAGTAAGAGACACACATGACACCTTTTTATAAAAGTCATCGGTTTCTTTGTTACTGTGTACTTTCAAAGCATGGGGCTTTCACACGTCAGGTAAACCTGATTACCACTACACAACAAAAGCAGATGCAGCTTTCTTATCTATGTCGTGATAGAACAGTTGTGAATTGAGTAGAAGAAGGGCCCTGATGTGATACTTATTACATGCAGCCTGTAAGATAGTCAAACATGCAGGCTAAGAAGGAAGATGCAAATATCAATGTATTAGAAAAACACCTAAAGGCGAGTGATATGCTTTCATTCATGCATGGCTAGGAAAAATCGCCATACTGTTGCAAACATTCTTACACCACCAACTGGAAATAAATGATTCTGACATTAAACGTAAAGGTGACAATGCATTTGTATCATCACCTTGAGAAGGATCATCTTGGAATTGAGCCGAGGGCCTCTGCACTCAAAGCCAGAAACACTCCACTAAAATAAGATTCCTGTTGGTGCCAACAATTCTCCATGTTAATGCTTGTTCTAGGTGAGCAGTGAACCGATTGCAGGGCTCTTTTGAAAGCAAGGTCTGAGAACCAACAGATACATCCACACGCCGATTACTTTAGTGTTTTGAGAGAATTCCCTTTCTTGGAACGAGATTGCATGAAATAATCTTCAGGGCTTGGACAATTCCATGGCAAAACGGCACCTATCAACATTGTAGCCAACACAATATAACAACTGTTTCTGCCCGGTTTCGAACCGGGGACCTTTCGCGTGTGAGGCGAACGTGATAACCACTACACTACAGAAACAGATACCTACAGTTGATTTTTCTGTAATGAAACTGCTCCGAACTGGCTATTCCATGGGCCTCTGGCTTTAGATTTCTTTCATGCAACCTGCCCGACATCCCTAGCTGAACGCTCGTACATGCCATGCAAGACCAGATGTTTGGTATTAGCTCAGACTGGGCAGGGCTGAAGCATGAGACTCTAGCAAAGAATTATCCACTACTGCAAAGAAAAAATTGATGTTGGTTTTGAAACGCAAACTTCAAAACAACTTGAAAAGAGTACCAAGAAAAGGGCTCGTCCGGGATTTGAACCCGGGACCTCTCGCACCCAAAGCGAGAATCATACCCCTAGACCAACGAGCCCTCAAA
The DNA here is from genome assembly GCF_964204655.1 of Triturus cristatus. NCBI lineage: Eukaryota > Metazoa > Chordata > Amphibia > Caudata > Salamandridae > Triturus > Triturus cristatus. The sequence continues at coordinate 735,523,182 of NC_140591.1, read as the reverse complement.
ATCCTCTTACCTCTCAAAAGCTAATAACGGCTCTAAGCCCGCAATGAAGATCATGCTGGTATCTTTATGATGCTTGGTCTGTGAATACGCATGAAAGTCAGTCTCAACTTACCCTTTCTCAAACGATAGCACTATCATTTACAAGTGTCTCCTTTTATTCCGTCCCAGCTTTGGACACGTCTTACAGGAAGTCAGCCCTTATTTATATATTTCTGCAGTGGCTGAAGCTTAATGAGAAAGAGTAACAAGTTGTTCATAACAGCATAAGAAACACATTGTGCATTTTCTCTCAAATACTCCTTTACTTTGTGCCAAAAGAAATACCAAGGTGAATACCTAGGCCACAGATTCAAGCTAAAGATCTTCCTGCTGAATGCAAGGCGCAATAAAAACTGCATATCGCTGGACTAAAGCATTCCTTGCATAGCCTCTAACATCATAACATAACTGAGCTGCTAGCAGCAAGCTAACCAATACCTTTCTGAAATGAGAATTACATGTGCTTATCTGCTCAATCAGTGCTCGATCAGGCGAGATTTAGAAAAGGTGGAAAGGGTCCAAGTGGATGCCCCTTCCTTTTTAGGGTGGGTCCTGCTGACTATCATAGGATTGCTTGTAAAAGTGGCCAGGGTCAGAGGAAAAGCTGCCAACACTTCTTAGCGTTCTCTATAGATGCAGCCATTTTCTGTGACTGTAATTTCGGCCTTTTCCCAGAAGTCTCTATTCTGCCTATGCAAATTAACAAAAGCAGTGCTTATTCCTCACTTGCTCAAATGTCCTTCCTGTCCAGAAAGCTCTGATTAAGCATGCTTATTTTCTTTTTCTGGGATATTTTAAATTGTTTCGCTGTCCAGTCTGTGGCAGTAGAAAGCTGCTTATGATGCCAGGTTTTGATGAATCCCCAAGGTACAAGTACAGAGGAATATATCAGTCTCTAGGATATGGAACTTTTAGCTAACACATCACAATATGTGATGCTTGCCAAGAAAACACTACATTCTGGAGCGCTGATGATCAGAACATTCTGCTCCTGAAGGATAGAAAAGACAGCTTGATTGAAATAAAGTCTGTTTATATTGACGCTCTCTCTCTCCCTATATATACATACATGCGTACACACACACACACAGGTATGTCATGCATTTCTTCAGATTTGTTTAAACCATTTACCATTTATTGGAGAATCCCTACTTTTCAAGTGACTGCAAATGAAGCCATCTCTGGCACTTTTTGTGCAAAGTAAGAGACACACATGACACCTTTTTATAAAAGTCATCGGTTTCTTTGTTACTGTGTACTTTCAAAGCATGGGGCTTTCACACGTCAGGTAAACCTGATTACCACTACACAACAAAAGCAGATGCAGCTTTCTTATCTATGTCGTGATAGAACAGTTGTGAATTGAGTAGAAGAAGGGCCCTGATGTGATACTTATTACATGCAGCCTGTAAGATAGTCAAACATGCAGGCTAAGAAGGAAGATGCAAATATCAATGTATTAGAAAAACACCTAAAGGCGAGTGATATGCTTTCATTCATGCATGGCTAGGAAAAATCGCCATACTGTTGCAAACATTCTTACACCACCAACTGGAAATAAATGATTCTGACATTAAACGTAAAGGTGACAATGCATTTGTATCATCACCTTGAGAAGGATCATCTTGGAATTGAGCCGAGGGCCTCTGCACTCAAAGCCAGAAACACTCCACTAAAATAAGATTCCTGTTGGTGCCAACAATTCTCCATGTTAATGCTTGTTCTAGGTGAGCAGTGAACCGATTGCAGGGCTCTTTTGAAAGCAAGGTCTGAGAACCAACAGATACATCCACACGCCGATTACTTTAGTGTTTTGAGAGAATTCCATTTCTTGGAACGAGATTGCATGAAATAATCTTCAGGGCTTGGACAATTCCATGGCAAAACGGCACCTATCAACATTGTAGCCAACACAATATAACAACTGTTTCTGCCCGGTTTCGAACCGGGGACCTTTCGCGTGTGAGGCGAACGTGATAACCACTACACTACAGAAACAGATACCTACAGTTGATTTTTCTGTAATGAAACTGCTCCGAACTGGCTATTCCATGGGCCTCTGGCTTTAGATTTCTTTCATGCAACCTGCCCGACATCCCTAGCTGAACGCTCGTACATGCCATGCAAGACCAGATGTTTGGTATTAGCTCAGACTCGGCAGGGCTGAAGCATGAGACTCTAGCAAAGAATTATCCACTACTGCAAAGAAAAAATTGATGTTGGTTTTGAAACGCAAACTTCAAAACAACTTGAAAAGAGTACCAAGAAAAGGGCTCGTCCGGGATTTGAACCCGGGACCTCTCGCACCCAAAGCGAGAATCATACCCCTAGACCAACGAGCCCTCAAAATCCTCTTACCTCTCAAAAGCTAATACCGGCTCTAAGCCCGCAATGAAGATCATGCTGGTATCTTTATGATGCTTGGTCTGTGAATACGCATGAAAGTCAGTCTCAACTTACCCTTTCTCAAACGATAGCACTATCATTTACAAGTGTCTCCTTTTATTCCGTCCCAGCTTTGGACACGTCTTACAGGAAGTCAGCCCTTATTTATATATTTCTTCAGTGGCTGAAGCTTAATGAGAAAGAGTAACAAGTTGTTCATAACAACATAAGAAACACATTGTGCATTTTCTCTCAAATACTCCTTCACTTTGTGCCAAAAGAAATACCAAGGTGAATACCTAGGCCACAGATTCAAGCTAAAGATCTTCCTGCTGAATGCAAGGCGCAATAAAAACTGCATATCGCTGGACTAAAGCATTCCTTGCATAGCCTCTAACATCATAACATAACTGAGCTGCTAGCAGCAAGCTAACCAATACCTTTCTGAAATGAGAATGACATGTGCTTATCTGCTCAATCAGTGCTCAATCAGGCTCGATCAGGCGAGATTTAGAAAAGGTGGAAAGGGTCCAAGTGGATGCCCCTTCCTTTTTAGGGTGGGTCCTGCTGACTATCATAGGATTGCTTGTAAAAGTGGCCAGGGTCAGAGGAAAAGCTGCCAACACTTCTTAGCGTTCTCTATAGATGCAGCCATTTTCTGTGACTGTAATTTCGGCCTTTTCCCAGAAGTCTCTATTCTGCCTATGCAAATTAACAAAAGCAGTGCTTATTCCTCACTTGCTCAAATGTCCTTCCTGTCCAGAAAGCTCTGATTAAGCATGCTTATTTTCTTTTTCTGGGATATTTTAAATTGTTTCGCTGTCCAGTCTGTGGCAGTAGAAAGCTGCTTATGATGCCAGGTTTTGATGAATCCCCAAGGTACAAGTACAGAGGAATATATCAGTCTCTAGGATATGGAACTTTTAGCTAACACATCACAATATGTGATGCTTGCCAAGAAAACACTACATTCTGGAGCGCTGATGATCAGAACATTCTGCTCCTGAAGGATAGAAAAGACAGCTTGATTGAAATAAAGTCTGTTTATATTGACGCTCTCTCTCTCCCTATATATACATACATGCGTACACACACACACACAGGTATGTCATGCATTTCTTCAGATTTGTTTCAACCATTTACCATTTATTGGAGAATCCCTACTTTTCAAGTGACTGCAAATGAAGTCATCTCTGGCACTTTTTGTGCAAAGTAAGAGACACACATGACACCTTTTTATAAAAGTCATCAGTTTCTTTGTTACTGTGTACTTTCAAAGCATGGGGCTTTCACACGTCAGGTAAACCTGATTACCACTACACAACAAAAGCAGATGCAGCTTTCTTATCTATGTCGTGATAGAACAGTTGTGAATTGAGTAGAAGAAGGGCCCTGATGTGATACTTATTACATGCAGCCTGTAAGATAGTCAAACATGCAGGCTAAGAAGGAAGATGCAAATATCAATGTATTAGAAAAACACCTAAAGGCGAGTGATATGCTTTCATTCATGCATGGCTAGGAAAAATCGCCATACTGTTGCAAACATTCTTACACCACCAACTGGAAATAAATGATTCTGACATTAAACGTAAAGGTGACAATGCATTTGTATCATCACCTTGAGAAGGATCATCTTGGAATTGAGCCGAGGGCCTCTGCACTCAAAGCCAGAAACACTCCACTAAAATAAGATTCCTGTTGGTGCCAACAATTCTCCATGTTAATGCTTGTTCTAGGTGAGCAGTGAACCGATTGCAGGGCTCTTTTGAAAGCAAGGTCTGAGAACCAACAGATACATCCACACGCCGATTACTTTAGTGTTTTGAGAGAATTCCCTTTCTTGGAACGAGATTGCATGAAATAATCTTCAGGGCTTGGACAATTCCATGGCAAAACGGCACCTATCAACATTGTAGCCAACACAATATAACAACTGTTTCTGCCCGGTTTCGAACCGGGGACCTTTCGCGTGTGAGGCGAACGTGATAACCACTACACTACAGAAACAGATACCTACAGTTGATTTTTCTGTAATGAAACTGCTCCGAACTGGCTATTCCATGGGCCTCTGGCTTTAGATTTCTTTCATGCAACCTGCCCGACATCCCTAGCTGAACGCTCGTACATGCCATGCAAGACCAGATGTTTGGTATTAGCTCAGACTGGGCAGGGCTGAAGCATGAGACTCTAGCAAAGAATTATCCACTACTGCAAAGAAAAAATTGATGTTGGTTTTGAAACGCAAACTTCAAAACAACTTGAAAAGAGTACCAAGAAAAGGGCTCATCCGGGATTTGAACCCGGGACCTCTCGCACCCAAAGCGAGAATCATACCCCTAGACCAACGAGCCCTCAAAATCCTCTTACCTCTCAAAAGCTAATACCGGCTCTAAGCCCGCAATGAAGATCATGCTGGTATCTTTATGATGCTTGGTCTGTGAATACGCATGAAAGTCAGTCTCAACTTACCCTTTCTCAAACGATAGCACTATCATTTACAAGTGTCTCCTTTTATTCCGTCCCAGCTTTGGACACGTCTTACAGGAAGTCAGCCCTTATTTATATATTTCTTCAGTGGCTGAAGCTTAATGAGAAAGAGTAACAAGTTGTTCATAACAACATAAGAAACACATTGTGCATTTTCTCTTAAATACTCCTTCACTTTGTGCCAAAAGAAATACCAAGGTGAATACCTAGGCCACAGATTCAAGCTAAAGATCTTCCTGCTGAATGCAAGGCGCAATAAAAACTGCATATCGCTGGACTAAAGCATTCCTTGCATAGCCTCTAACATCATAACATAACTGAGCTGCTAGCAGCAAGCTAACCAATACCTTTCTGAAATGAGAATTACATGTGCTTATCTGCTCAATCAGTGCTCGATCAGGCGAGATTTAGAAAAGGTGGAAAGGGTCCAAGTGGATGCCCCTTCCTTTTTAGGGTGGGTCCTGCTGACTATCATAGGATTGCTTGTAAAAGTGGCCAGGGTCAGAGGAAAAGCTGCCAACACTTCTTAGCGTTCTCTATAGATGCAGCCATTTTCTGTGACTGTAATTTCGGCCTTTTCCCAGAAGTCTCTATTCTGCCTATGCAAATTAACAAAAGCAGTGCTCTCATTGCCCGGATTTTTAATTTTCGGGACAGAGACGCTATCCTGCAGACCTCCAGGCAACAGGGACCGGTCAAGCTTGATAACATGGATGTGCATTTCTACCCAGACTTTACTCCGGCGGTCCAAAAACTGAGATTGAGTTTTCTCGGAGTTAAACGTCGCCTACGGGACCTGAACCTTAAGTATTCAATGCTTTTTCCAGCTAAGCTAAGGGTGGAGGTGGATGGACGCACGCACTTTTTTGACCAACCCGAGGCGGCTGGGGACTGGTTGGACACTCTACCTGGAGATCGGGGCCGAGGGGGTGGGGGGGGTGCGGTTGGCGGGGAGGGCCCGCCGGATCAGAACTGAGGGGTGAAGAATAGGCCTTGCTCTGGACAACATTCCTTTACCATTTACTGATCGTTTAGGTTCCCCTCCGATGGAGGTCGTGTGGGGTCTGTTGGGGGCTTCCCTCCTCCTCTGGGGGACTAGTTAGTTTTCATCTATGGGGCGACAGGCACACTGCACTTTGGGGGGGCTGTCTGGGCTCATGCAGGGGTGCAGGGAGGGGGGAGTTCTGTTGGGATGGGGGGGTGGGGGGGGTGTGTTGTTTGTTTGCACCGCAAGGCAAGCCCTTTACTGTATTGTTGCTCTCGAGAGGCTCTGTGGGGGACGACTGATTGCTTCTACGTATGATGGGGGGTAGGGATTTGACTGTGTTGTCATGGAATGTTAACGGCCTGGGGGACAGGGTTAAGCGTGGTGTGGTCCTGCAGTACCTGAAACGTATCTCACCAGATGTTATCTTCCTGCAGGAGACACACCTTATAGGTAACTCCTTCCATGCCATGAATCGGCGAGGCTATCGTTTGGTGGCCCACTCGGGCTTCACCTCGGGCTCGCGGAGGGTGGGTATCATGATTAAGAACTCGCTCCCGTTGGAGATTGATGAGGTGCGCCATGATGAGAGGGGACGCTACACTGTTCTGGTGGGTAGAATGGAGGGTAGAGTGTTTGTTTTTATATCAGTGTACGTCCCGCCTGGGTTACAATCTACTACATTTGCGGATTTGGGGCGCCTCCTCCTGGACCTCCCGGGTGGCCTGCTGGTGGTTGGGGGGGACTTTAATGCGGTAGTTTCTGGGTCTATGGATCGCCATCCCCCTAGGGACCTCCCCCGGGCACAGGCCTGGCTGTCCGGCCTTTTAGATACTTTGGGCCTGGTGGATTGCTGGCGACTAAAGCATCCCGCACAGCGGCAATACACCTTCCACTCGGGTGCCCATGGTAGCCTCTCGCGGCTTGATTATATCCTTGTCCCGGCGGCCTATGCTGGGAGGGTGGGAGAGGTGTGCCATCTGGCGCGGGGCATTTCAGGCCACTCCCCAGTACTGTTACACTTCGATGTCTTCCCTAGGGGGGAGGGCAGGGTGGCTCCAATCAATGCTTGGTACTTGCGTAACCCCACTATTCGTGCCGACTTGATCAAATCCTTACAGCGATATTTTGATGAGAATGTGGGGTCTGTCCCTTCGGCCATCTCCCTGTGGGAGGCTTTTAAGGTAGTTCTCAGAGGGGAGGCCCTCTCCTCTATCTCCCATGCCAGGAGGCGCGAGCGGGAGGAGGTAACCCGGGTGGAGGCCGAGATTGCGGAGCTGGAGGGTGACCTGGGGAGCGGGGTAACAGACGCCAAGTTGCATGTTCTGCACCTCAAGCAGGCGGCCTATAGGGCCCTCGTCACGGAGGCGGCCAGGGGCCTCAGTAGAGAGCAACAGGGGCGACTGTATGATGTGGGTGATAAGGCTGGTAAATTGATTGCGTGGTTGGACAAGAGGGAGAGAGCGAGTCGTGTGGTTCCTTTGATTGAGGGGATGGATGGTGTGCCTGTCACCGAGCCGGAAGCCATTGTCTCCTGCTTCGCGGATTACTTCCGCGAGGTGTACTCCCCGGTTTCTCCCTGCTCGGAGGAAGATTCCCATGCCCTGCTTCGGGACATCGCGCTGCCCTCCCTTACGGTGGAGGACAGGGATTTGTTGGACGCTCCTCCCACCTCGGACGAAATTGCCCTGGCTATTCGCTCGGTCGCATCCGGCAAGGCCATGGGCCCCAATGGTATCCCCATCGAGCTTTACAAGCTGCGACCGGATGTACTGGCGCCCCACCTGCGCGCCATGTTCCTGGCGGCCCACTCGCAGGGTTCCCTCCCGCCGGACCAGCGTCTGGCTACAATCGTGGTGATCCACAAAGAGGGGAGACCCCGTGAGCGGGTTACATCCTATAGGCCTATCTCGCTCTTGAACGCGGAACCCAAAATCCTCGCCAAGGTACTGGCCAACCGGCTGGTTGGCGTGGTGGGGGATTTGGTCCACCAAGACCAATCCGGCTTTATACCCCATCGCAACACGGCTCTTAATCTGCGACGCTTGCATGGGGTGCTCGCGCGTGTCCCGTTTGTGCGGGAGCCGGCCATCTTGGCGTCCTTGGACGCCACCATGGCGTTTGACACACTTGAATGGCCATACATCTGGGCGATGCTGGCGAAATTTGGATTTGGACCGGGATTCATTAGCTGGGTCAAATTGTTGTATTCGGGCCCATTGGCGCAGGTGGTGGTGAATGGGCGAGTCTCGGCCCCCTTTGCGCTGGGGCGGGGCACGCGTCAGGGTTGCCCCTTGTCACCGCTCCTGTTTGCATTGGCCTTGGAGCCCTTGGCGGAGTGGCTGCGGTGGCACCCCTCCATCCGTGGTCTCCGCTGGACCCCCGAGCATGAGGACCGCGTGTCCCTCTACGCCGATGATATCCTTTTGTATCTCGCCTCCCCGCGTAACTCGCTGATTGTCCTGGTTGATGTTTTGCGCTCCTTCGGTCGTAACTCAGGCCTTGTCATCAACTGGGCGAAATCCTGCGTGTATGTGCTCTCCGGGGAGGCTCCGGCCCTACCACGGGACTGCCCGATCCAGATTGCCTCCCAGGGGTTCCGGTACCTGGGTATATATATTACTCTAGACCCGGAGGCCCGCTACGAGCGGAACTTGCTACCCCCCCTCCAGCGCTTGCGGGAGGACGTTGCGCGCTGGCGGCGTCTTCCGCTTTCGCCGCTTGGCCGAGCGGCCTTGTTTAAGATGATGTCCTTGCCGCGCTTTCTGTATGCGCTTCAGAACACTATGGACTTGGTTCCGGCGCGCTACTTCCGTGAGGTGGAGAGCCTGCAGCGGCGCCTGTTCTGGGACGGGAGGCCGCGTATTGCTCTGGCTAAATTGACGCTCCCGTGGTACGATGGGGGGGTTGCCCTCCCGGACATTAAACGGTATTACTGGGCCTCCCAGCTAGCTGCGATTAATCATGGCCTTTACGGGCCCGCCCTGAACCCGGCATTTGAAATGGACAAGATGCTCCTGCCCGGTGGCGACTACAATCGAGCGCTCTACTCTGGCGCGCCCGACTCCCGTCTGACGGGACCGACGCGTGTCATGGTGCGTGTCTGGCACGCGGCTAATGCAGCGATGGGGTGGAAGGACCGTTTGACCCGGGCGACACCGCTATATGCGTCTGAGAGGTTGGGCTCCCTGTGGACATCGAAGGGCTTCGAGAAGTGGGACACGATCGGAATCAGCACAGTGGGAGACCTCTGGACAAGGGGTGGATTTAAAACTTTTGAGACGCTGCGGACGGAATTTCAGCTGCAAGGCAGTGAGTACTTTCGGTACTTACAAGTCCGCCACGCGCTGGGCTCCGTCTTCCCTGATGTCGCGTCCGTTCCGGAGTCTTCCCCCCTGGAGGACAGAGTGCTGGATGGCCATGTCCCAGACAGCACGATCTCCCTTATATATAAAAAACTGATCAACGACAGATCGTGCCTGCTGACTAGTCTCCGCGAGGCCTGGGTTGCCGACGGGCTGGAACTGGACGACGAGGACTGGATTTCCGCGGTGGCCTCTCCGAAGGAGGTGGCCATCCCGGCTCGCCTTCGCTTCGTCCAGCTTAAGATCCTCCACCGGGTTTACGTGACGGGGCCAAGGCTTCTACGTATGGGCTTTGTTGGTGACGGATTGTGTAAGCGTGGCTGTGGTGCCTTGGCAACTTTCATGCATATTCTGTGGGAATGCCCACAGGTGGAGCGATTCTGGCGTGGTGTGCATGAGGTCCTGCGTGTGGTGACGCGTGTTGCGCTGTTGCCTGAAGCGAGGAGATGCTTGCTGAATGTGTGGGAACCAAATGACTATTCGGTCCCGCAGACGCGGTGGGTGACTCTGGGATACATGATAGCTAAGCGTGACATTGCTCAATTGTGGGGATCCCAGAGACCCCCGGCGGTGTCGGCCTGGAAAGAACACATGGATTGGTGTATGTTTCGTGAAAAGGTGGTGTATGTTGCGAGGGGTAAGCCTGGGGCGTGGGTGAAAATCTGGGGCCCCTGGAACGCCTATCGCGGGGGTATTTGTGAGCCGCCACTGCTACCGGCCGCCTCACCGGCTCCGTCCCCTTAGCCGACCCCCTCCCCCAGCCGCGGGCATGTGGTTCCCCTGTCCCTGATCTATTCCCATTCCCCTCTTCAGAGTTTGGCTGCTGGTTGGGATCCCCCACTTAAGGAGCACGTGCCGTCACTTTGGATGGCGGGTTGCCTTGCGGGTGTGGTTTTTTGTGTTGTTCTGTTTGGAAAAAGGAAACCGTATTGTGGGCTTGGAGTTATGGGGCCTGCGCCATTGATATCTCCTGATTTACCGATCTGCACCGCCAAGAGACTCTTACTGTAGGTATGTCATATGCTTCTGCCACTCTAGCGGCCGGCCGGATGGTTGTAGGCCCATACTTGTAACCCTTTTTAACATGTAATAAACGGTTTAAAAAAAAAAAAACAAAAAAAAAAAAAACAAAAGCAGTGCTTATTCCTCACTTGCTCAAATGTCCTTCCTGTCCAGAAAGCTCTGATTAAGCATGCTTATTTTCTTTTTCTGGGATATTTTAAATTGTTTCGCTGTCCAGTCTGTGGCAGTAGAAAGCTGCTTATGATGCCAGGTTTTGATGAATCCCCAAGGTACAAGTACAGAGGAATATATCAGTCTCTAGGATATGGAACTTTTAGCTAACACATCACAATATGTGATGCTTGCCAAGAAAACACTACATTCTGGAGCGCTGATGATCAGAACATTCTGCTCCTGAAGGATAGAAAAGACAGCTTGATTGAAATAAAGTCTGTTTATATTGACGCTCTCTCTCTCCCTATATATACATACATGCGTACACACACACACACAGGTATGTCATGCATTTCTTCAGATTTGTTTCAACCATTTACCATTTATTGGAGAATCCCTACTTTTCAAGTGACTGCAAATGAAGTCATCTCTGGCACTTTTTGTGCAAAGTAAGAGACACACATGACACCTTTTTATAAAAGTCATCAGTTTCTTTGTTACTGTGTACTTTCAAAGCATGGGGCTTTCACACGTCAGGTAAACCTGATTACCACTACACAACAAAAGCAGATGCAGCTTTCTTATCTATGTCGTGATAGAACAGTTGTGAATTGAGTAGAAGAAGGGCCCTGATGTGATACTTATTACATGCAGCCTGTAAGATAGTCAAACATGCAGGCTAAGAAGGAAGATGCAAATATCAATGTATTAGAAAAACACCTAAAGGCGAGTGATATGCTTTCATTCATGCATGGCTAGGAAAAATCGCCATACTGTTGCAAACATTCTTACACCACCAACTGGAAATAAATGATTCTGACATTAAACGTAAAGGTGACAATGCATTTGTATCATCACCTTGAGAAGGATCATCTTGGAATTGAGCCGAGGGCCTCTGCACTCAAAGCCAGAAACACTCCACTAAAATAAGATTCCTGTTGGTGCCAACAATTCTCCATGTTAATGCTTGTTCTAGGTGAGCAGTGAACCGATTGCAGGGCTCTTTTGAAAGCAAGGTCTGAGAACCAACAGATACATCCACACGCCGATTACTTTAGTGTTTTGAGAGAATTCCCTTTCTTGGAACGAGATTGCATGAAATAATCTTCAGGGCTTGGACAATTCCATGGCAAAACGGCACCTATCAACATTGTAGCCAACACAATATAACAACTGTTTCTGCCCGGTTTCGAACCGGGGACCTTTCGCGTGTGAGGCGAACGTGATAACCACTACACTACAGAACCAGATACCTACAGTTGATTTTTCTGTAATGAAACTGCTCCGAACTGGCTATTCCATGGGCCTCTGGCTTTAGATTTCTTTCATGCAACCTGCCCGACATCCCTAGCTGAACGCTCGTACATGCCATGCAAGACCAGATGTTTGGTATTAGCTCAGACTGGGCAGGGCTGAAGCATGAGACTCTAGCAAAGAATTATCCACTACTGCAAAGAAAAAATTGATGTTGGTTTTGAAACGCAAACTTCAAAACAACTTGAAAAGAGTACCAAGAAAAGGGCTCGTCCGGGATTTGAACCCGGGACCTCTCGCACCCAAAGCGAGAATCATACCCCTAGACCAACGAGCCCTCAAAATCCTCTTACCTCTCAAAAGCTAATACCGGCTCTAAGCCCGCAATGAAGATCATGCTGGTATCTTTATGATGCTTGGTCTGTGAATACGCATGAAAGTCAGTCTCAACTTACCCTTTCTCAAACGATAGCACTATCATTTACAAGTGTCTCCTTTTATTCCGTCCCAGCTTTGGACACGTCTTACAGGAAGTCAGCCCTTATTTATATATTTCTTCAGTGGCTGAAGCTTAATGAGAAAGAGTAACAAGTTGTTCATAACAACATAAGAAACACATTGTGCATTTTCTCTTAAATACTCCTTCACTTTGTGCCAAAAGAAATACCAAGGTGAATACCTAGGCCACAGATTCAAGCTAAAGATCTTCCTGCTGAATGCAAGGCGCAATAAAAACTGCATATCGCTGGACTAAAGCATTCCTTGCATAGCCTCTAACATCATAACATAACTGAGCTGCTAGCAGCAAGCTAACCAATACCTTTCTGAAATGAGAATGACATGTGCTTATCTGCTCAATCAGTGCTCAATTAGGCTCGATCAGGCGAGATTTAGAAAAGGTGGAAAGGGTCCAAGTGGATGCCCCTTCCTTTTTAGGGTGGGTCCTGCTGACTATCATAGGATTGCTTGTAAAAGTGGCCAGGGTCAGAGGAAAAGCTGCCAACACTTCTTAGCGTTCTCTATAGATGCAGCCATTTTCTGTGACTGTAATTTCGGCCTTTTCCCAGAAGTCTCTATTCTGCCTATGCAAATTAACAAAAGCAGTGCTTATTCCTCACTTGCTCAAATGTCCTTCCTGTCCAGAAAGCTCTGATTAAGCATGCTTATTTTCTTTTTCTGGGATATTTTAAATTGTTTCGCTGTCCAGTCTGTGGCAGTAGAAAGCTGCTTATGATGCCAGGTTTTGATGAATCCCCAAGGTACAAGTACAGAGGAATATATCAGTCTCTAGGATATGGAACTTTTAGCTAACACATCACAATATGTGATGCTTGCCAAGAAAACACTACATTCTGGAGCGCTGATGATCAGAACATTCTGCTCCTGAAGGATAGAAAAGACAGCTTGATTGAAATAAAGTCTGTTTATATTGACGCTCTCTCTCTCCCTATATATACATACATGCATACACACACACACACAGGTATGTCATGCATTTCTTCAGATTTGTTTCAACCATTTACCATTTATTGGAGAATCCCTACTTTTCAAGTGACTGCAAATGAAGTCATCTCTGGCACTTTTTGTGCAAAGTAAGAGACACACATGACACCTTATTATAAAAGTCATCGGTTTCTTTGTTACTGTGTACTTTCAAAGCATGGGGCTTTCACACGTCAGGTAAACCTGATTACCACTACACAACAAAAGCAGATGCAGCTTTCTTATCTATGTCGTGATAGAACAGTTGTGAATTGAGTAGAAGAAGGGCCCTGATGTGATACTTATTACATGCAGCCTGTAAGATAGTCAAACATGCAGGCTAGGAAGGAAGATGCAAATATCAATGTATTAGAAAAACACCTAAAGGCGAGTGATATGCTTTCATTCATGCATGGCTAGGAAAAATCGCCATACTGTTGCAAACATTCTTACACCACCAACTGGAAATAAATGATTCTGACATTAAACGTAAAGGTGAGAATGCATTTGTATCATCACCTTGAGAAGGATCATCTTGGAATTGAGCCGAGGGCCTCTGCACTCAAAGCCAGAAACACTCCACTAAAATAAGATTCCTGTTGGTGCCAACAATTCTCCATGTTAATGCTTGTTCTAGGTGAGCAGTGAACCGATTGCAGGGCTCTTTTGAAAGCAAGGTCTGAGAACCAACAGATACATCCACACGCCGATTACTTTAGTGTTTTGAGAGAATTCCCTTTCTTGGAACGAGATTGCATGAAATAATCTTCAGGGCTTGGACAATTCCATGGCAAAACGGCACCTATCAACATTGTAGCCAACACAATATAACAACTGTTTCTGCCCGGTTTCGAACCGGGGACCTTTCGCGTGTGAGGCGAACGTGATAACCACTACACTACAGAAACAGATACCTACAGTTGATTTTTCTGTAATGAAACTGCTCCGAACTGGCTATTCCATGGGCCTCTGGCTTTAGATTTCTTTCATGCAACCTGCCCGACATCCCTAGCTGAACGCTCGTACATGCCATGCAAGACCAGATGTTTGGTATTAGCTCAGACTGGGCAGGGCTGAAGCATGAGACTCTAGCAAAGAATTATCCACTACTGCAAAGAAAAAATTGATGTTGGTTTTGAAACGCAAACTTCAAAACAACTTGAAAAGAGTACCAAGAAAAGGGCTCATCCGGGATTTGAACCCGGGACCTCTCGCACCCAAAGCGAGAATCATACCCCTAGACCAACGAGCCCTCAAAATCCTCTTACCTCTCAAAAGCTAATACCGGCTCTAAGCCCGCAATGAAGATCATGCTGGTATCTTTATGATGCTTGGTCTGTGAATACGCATGAAAGTCAGTCTCAACTTACCCTTTCTCAAACGATAGCACTATCATTTACAAGTGTCTCCTTTTATTCCGTCCCAGCTTTGGACACGTCTTACAGGAAGTCAGCCCTTATTTATATATTTCTTCAGTGGCTGAAGCTTAATGAGAAAGAGTAACAAGTTGTTCATAACAACATAAGAAACACATTGTGCATTTTCTCTTAAATACTCCTTCACTTTGTGCCAAAAGAAATACCAAGGTGAATACCTAGGCCACAGATTCAAGCTAAAGATCTTCCTGCTGAATGCAAGGCGCAATAAAAACTGCATATCGCTGGACTAAAGCATTCCTTGCATAGCCTCTAACATCATAACATAACTGAGCTGCTAGCAGCAAGCTAACCAATACCTTTCTGAAATGAGAATGACATGTGCTTATCTGCTCAATCAGTGCTCGATCAGGCGAGATTTAGAAAAGGTGGAAAGGGTCCAAGTGGATGCCCCTTCCTTTTTAGGGTGGGTCCTGCTGACTATCATAGGATTGCTTGTAAAAGTGGCCAGGGTCAGAGGAAAAGCTGCCAACACTTCTTAGCGTTCTCTATAGATGCAGCCATTTTCTGTGACTGTAATTTCGGCCTTTTCCCAGAAGTCTCTATTCTGCCTATGCAAATTAACAAAAGCAGTGCTCTCATTGCCCGGATTTTTAATTTTCGGGACAGAGACGCTATCCTGCAGACCTCCAGGCAACAGGGACCGGTCAAGCTTGATAACATGGATGTGCATTTCTACCCAGACTTTACTCCGGCGGTCCAAAAACTGAGATTGAGTTTTCTCGGAGTTAAACGTCGCCTACGGGACCTGAACCTTAAGTATTCAATGCTTTTTCCAGCTAAGCTAAGGGTGGAGGTGGATGGACGCACGCACTTTTTTGACCAACCCGAGGCGGCTGGGGACTGGTTGGACACTCTACCTGGAGATCGGGGCCGAGGGGGTGGGGGGGGTGCGGTTGGCGGGGAGGGCCCGCCGGATCAGAACTGAGGGGTGAAGAATAGGCCTTGCTCTGGACAACATTCCTTTACCATTTACTGATCGTTTAGGTTCCCCTCCGATGGAGGTCGTGTGGGGTCTGTTGGGGGCTTCCCTCCTCCTCTGGGGGACTAGTTAGTTTTCATCTATGGGGCGACAGGCACACTGCACTTTGGGGGGGCTGTCTGGGCTCATGCAGGGGTGCAGGGAGGGGGGAGTTCTGTTGGGATGGGGGGGTGGGGGGGGTGTGTTGTTTGTTTGCACCGCAAGGCAAGCCCTTTACTGTATTGTTGCTCTCGAGAGGCTCTGTGGGGGACGACTGATTGCTTCTACGTATGATGGGGGGTAGGGATTTGACTGTGTTGTCATGGAATGTTAACGGCCTGGGGGACAGGATTAAGCGTGGTGTGGTCCTGCAGTACCTGAAACGTATCTCACCAGATGTTATCTTCCTGCAGGAGACACACCTTATAGGTAACTCCTTCCATGCCATGAATCGGCGAGGCTATCGTTTGGTGGCCCACTCGGGCTTCACCTCGGGCTCGCGGGGGGTGGGTATCATGATTAAGAACTCGCTCCCGTTGGAGATTGATGAGGTGCGCCATGATGAGAGGGGACGCTACACTGTTCTGGTGGGTAGAATGGAGGGTAGAGTGTTTGTTTTTATATCAGTGTACGTCCCGCCTGGGTTACAATCTACTACATTTGCGGATTTGGGGCGCCTCCTCCTGGACCTCCCGGGTGGCCTGCTGGTGGTTGGGGGGGACTTTAATGCGGTAGTTTCTGGGTCTATGGATCGCCATCCCCCTAGGGACCTCCCCCGGGCACAGGCCTGGCTGTCCGGCCTTTTAGATACTTTGGGCCTGGTGGATTGCTGGCGACTAAAGCATCCCGCACAGCGGCAATACACCTTCCACTCGGGTGCCCATGGTAGCCTCTCGCGGCTTGATTATATCCTTGTCCCGGCGGCCTATGCTGGGAGGGTGGGAGAGGTGTGCCATCTGGCGCGGGGCATTTCAGGTCACTCCCCAGTACTGTTACACTTCGATGTCTTCCCTAGGGGGGAGGGCAGGGTGGCTCCAATCAATGCTTGGTACTTGCGTAACCCCACTATTCGTGCCGACTTGATCAAATCCTTACAGCGATATTTTGATGAGAATGTGGGGTCTGTCCCTTCGGCCATCTCCCTGTGGGAGGCTTTTAAGGTAGTTCTCAGAGGGGAGGCCCTCTCCTCTATCTCCCATGCCAGGAGGCGCGAGCGGGAGGAGGTAACCCGGGTGGAGGCCGAGATTGCGGAGCTGGAGGGTGACCTGGGGAGCGGGGTAACAGACGCCAAGTTGCATGTTCTGCACCTCAAGCAGGCGGCCTATAGGGCCCTCGTCACGGAGGCGGCCAGGGGCCTCAGTAGAGAGCAACAGGGGCGACTGTATGATGTGGGTGATAAGGCTGGTAAATTGATTGCGTGGTTGGACAAGAGGGAGAGAGCGAGTCGTGTGGTTCCTTTGATTGAGGGGATGGATGGTGTGCCTGTCACCGAGCCGGAAGCCATTGTCTCCTGCTTCGCGGATTACTTCCGCGAGGTGTACTCCCCGGTTTCTCCCTGCTCGGAGGAAGATTCCCATGCCCTGCTTCGGGACATCGCGCTGCCCTCCCTTACGGTGGAGGACAGGGATTTGTTGGACGCTCCTCCCACCTCGGACGAAATTGCCCTGGCTATTCGCTCGGTCGCATCCGGCAAGGCCATGGGCCCCAATGGTATCCCCATCGAGCTTTACAAGCTGCGACCGGATGTACTGGCGCCCCACCTGCGCGCCATGTTCCTGGCGGCCCACTCGCAGGGTTCCCTCCCGCCGGACCAGCGTCTGGCTACAATCGTGGTGATCCACAAAGAGGGGAGACCCCGTGAGCGGGTTACATCCTATAGGCCTATCTCGCTCTTGAACGCGGAACCCAAAATCCTCGCCAAGGTACTGGCCAACCGGCTGGTTGGCGTGGTGGGGGATTTGGTCCACCAAGACCAATCCGGCTTTATACCCCATCGCAACACGGCTCTTAATCTGCGACGCTTGCATGGGGTGCTCGCGCGTGTCCCGTTTGTGCGGGAGCCGGCCATCTTGGCGTCCTTGGACGCCACCATGGCGTTTGACACACTTGAATGGCCATACATCTGGGCGATGCTGGCGAAATTTGGATTTGGACCGGGATTCATTAGCTGGGTCAAATTGTTGTATTCGGGCCCATTGGCGCAGGTGGTGGTGAATGGGCGAGTCTCGGCCCCCTTTGCGCTGGGGCGGGGCACGCGTCAGGGTTGCCCCTTGTCACCGCTCCTGTTTGCATTGGCCTTGGAGCCCTTGGCGGAGTGGCTGCGGTGGCACCCCTCCATCCGTGGTCTCCGCTGGACCCCCGAGCATGAGGACCGCGTGTCCCTCTACGCCGATGATATCCTTTTGTATCTCGCCTCCCCGCGTAACTCGCTGATTGTCCTGGTTGATGTTTTGCGCTCCTTCGGTCGTAACTCAGGCCTTGTCATCAACTGGGCGAAATCCTGCGTGTATGTGCTCTCCGGGGAGGCTCCGGCCCTACCACGGGACTGCCCGATCCAGATTGCCTCCCAGGGGTTCCGGTACCTGGGTATATATATTACTCTAGACCCGGAGGCCCGCTACGAGCGGAACTTGCTACCCCCCCTCCAGCGCTTGCGGGAGGACGTTGCGCGCTGGCGGCGTCTTCCGCTTTCGCCGCTTGGCCGAGCGGCCTTGTTTAAGATGATGTCCTTGCCGCGCTTTCTGTATGCGCTTCAGAACACTATGGACTTGGTTCCGGCGCGCTACTTCCGTGAGGTGGAGAGCCTGCAGCGGCGCCTGTTCTGGGACGGGAGGCCGCGTATTGCTCTGGCTAAATTGACGCTCCCGTGGTACGATGGGGGGGTTGCCCTCCCGGACATTAAACGGTATTACTGGGCCTCCCAGCTAGCTGCGATTAATCATGGCCTTTACGGGCCCGCCCTGAACCCGGCATTTGAAATGGACAAGATGCTCCTGCCCGGTGGCGACTACAATCGAGCGCTCTACTCTGGCGCGCCCGACTCCCGTCTGACGGGACCGACGCGTGTCATGGTGCGTGTCTGGCACGCGGCTAATGCAGCGATGGGGTGGAAGGACCGTTTGACCCGGGCGACACCGCTATATGCGTCTGAGAGGTTGGGCTCCCTGTGGACATCGAAGGGCTTCGAGAAGTGGGACACGATCGGAATCAGCACAGTGGGAGACCTCTGGACAAGGGGTGGATTTAAAACTTTTGAGACGCTGCGGACGGAATTTCAGCTGCAAGGCAGTGAGTACTTTCGGTACTTACAAGTCCGCCACGCGCTGGGCTCCGTCTTCCCTGATGTCGCGTCCGTTCCGGAGTCTTCCCCCCTGGAGGACAGAGTGCTGGATGGCCATGTCCCAGACAGCACGATCTCCCTTATATATAAAAAACTGATCAACGACAGATCGTGCCTGCTGACTAGTCTCCGCGAGGCCTGGGTTGCCGACGGGCTGGAACTGGACGACGAGGACTGGATTTCCGCGGTGGCCTCTCCGAAGGAGGTGGCCATCCCGGCTCGCCTTCGCTTCGTCCAGCTTAAGATCCTCCACCGGGTTTACGTGACGGGGCCAAGGCTTCTACGTATGGGCTTTGTTGGTGACGGATTGTGTAAGCGTGGCTGTGGTGCCTTGGCAACTTTCATGCATATTCTGTGGGAATGCCCACAGGTGGAGCGATTCTGGCGTGGTGTGCATGAGGTCCTGCGTGTGGTGACGCGTGTTGCGCTGTTGCCTGAAGCGAGGAGATGCTTGCTGAATGTGTGGGAACCAAATGACTATTCGGTCCCGCAGACGCGGTGGGTGACTCTGGGATACATGATAGCTAAGCGTGACATTGCTCAATTGTGGGGATCCCAGAGACCCCCGGCGGTGTCGGCCTGGAAAGAACACATGGATTGGTGTATGTTTCGTGAAAAGGTGGTGTATGTTGCGAGGGGTAAGCCTGGGGCGTGGGTGAAAATCTGGGGCCCCTGGAACGCCTATCGCGGGGGTATTTGTGAGCCGCCACTGCTACCGGCCGCCTCACCGGCTCCGTCCCCTTAGCCGACCCCCTCCCCCAGCCGCGGGCATGTGGTTCCCCTGTCCCTGATCTATTCCCATTCCCCTCTTCAGAGTTTGGCTGCTGGTTGGGATCCCTCACTTAAGGAGCACGTGCCGTCACTTTGGATGGCGGGTTGCCTTGCGGGTGTGGTTTTTTGTGTTGTTCTGTTTGGAAAAAGGAAACCGTATTGTGGGCTTGGAGTTATGGGGCCTGCGCCATTGATATCTCCTGATTTACCGATCTGCACCGCCAAGAGACTCTTACTGTAGGTATGTCATATGCTTCTGCCACTCTAGCGGCCGGCCGGATGGTTGTAGGCCCATACTTGTAACCCTTTTTAACATGTAATAAACGGTTTAAAAAAAAAAAAAAAAAAAAAAAAAACAAAAGCAGTGCTTATTCCTCACTTGCTCAAATGTCCTTCCTGTCCAGAAAGCTCTGATTAAGCATGCTTATTTTCTTTTTCTGGGATATTTTAAATTGTTTCGCTGTCCAGTCTGTGGCAGTAGAAAGCTGCTTATGATGCCAGGTTTTGATGAATCCCCAAGGTACAAGTACAGAGGAATATATCAGTCTCTAGGATATGGAACTTTTAGCTAACACATCACAATATGTGATGCTTGCCAAGAAAACACTACATTCTGGAGCGCTGATGATCAGAACATTCTGCTCCTGAAGGATAGAAAAGACAGCTTGATTGAAATAAAGTCTGTTTATATTGACGCTCTCTCTCTCCCTATATATACATACATGCGTACACACACACACACAGGTATGTCATGCATTTCTTCAGATTTGTTTCAACCATTTACCATTTATTGGAGAATCCCTACTTTTCAAGTGACTGCAAATGAAGTCATCTCTGGCACTTTTTGTGCAAAGTAAGAGACACACATGACACCTTTTTATAAAAGTCATCAGTTTCTTTGTTACTGTGTACTTTCAAAGCATGGGGCTTTCACACGTCAGGTAAACCTGATTACCACTACACAACAAAAGCAGATGCAGCTTTCTTATCTATGTCGTGATAGAACAGTTGTGAATTGAGTAGAAGAAGGGCCCTGATGTGATACTTATTACATGCAGCCTGTAAGATAGTCAAACATGCAGGCTAAGAAGGAAGATGCAAATATCAATGTATTAGAAAAACACCTAAAGGCGAGTGATATGCTTTCATTCATGCATGGCTAGGAAAAATCGCCATACTGTTGCAAACATTCTTACACCACCAACTGGAAATAAATGATTCTGACATTAAACGTAAAGGTGACAATGCATTTGTATCATCACCTTGAGAAGGATCATCTTGGAATTGAGCCGAGGGCCTCTGCACTCAAAGCCAGAAACACTCCACTAAAATAAGATTCCTGTTGGTGCCAACAATTCTCCATGTTAATGCTTGTTCTAGGTGAGCAGTGAACCGATTGCAGGGCTCTTTTGAAAGCAAGGTCTGAGAACCAACAGATACATCCACACGCCGATTACTTTAGTGTTTTGAGAGAATTCCCTTTCTTGGAACGAGATTGCATGAAATAATCTTCAGGGCTTGGACAATTCCATGGCAAAACGGCACCTATCAACATTGTAGCCAACACAATATAACAACTGTTTCTGCCCGGTTTCGAACCGGGGACCTTTCGCGTGTGAGGCGAACGTGATAACCACTACACTACAGAAACAGATACCTACAGTTGATTTTTCTGTAATGAAACTGCTCCGAACTGGCTATTCCATGGGCCTCTGGCTTTAGATTTCTTTCATGCAACCTGCCCGACATCCCTAGCTGAACGCTCGTACATGCCATGCAAGACCAGATGTTTGGTATTAGCTCAGACTGGGCAGGGCTGAAGCATGAGACTCTAGCAAAGAATTATCCACTACTGCAAAGAAAAAATTGATGTTGGTTTTGAAACGCAAACTTCAAAACAACTTGAAAAGAGTACCAAGAAAAGGGCTCGTCCGGGATTTGAACCCGGGACCTCTCGCACCCAAAGCGAGAATCATACCCCTAGACCAACGAGCCCTCAAAATCCTCTTACCTCTCAAAAGCTAATACCGGCTCTAAGCCCGCAATGAAGATCATGCTGGTATCTTTATGATGCTTGGTCTGTGAATACGCATGAAAGTCAGTCTCAACTTACCCTTTCTCAAACGATAGCACTATCATTTACAAGTGTCTCCTTTTATTCCGTCCCAGCTTTGGACACGTCTTACAGGAAGTCAGCCCTTATTTATATATTTCTTCAGTGGCTGAAGCTTAATGAGAAAGAGTAACAAGTTGTTCATAACAACATAAGAAACACATTGTGCATTTTCTCTTAAATACTCCTTCACTTTGTGCCAAAAGAAATACCAAGGTGAATACCTAGGCCACAGATTCAAGCTAAAGATCTTCCTGCTGAATGCAAGGCGCAATAAAAACTGCATATCGCTGGACTAAAGCATTCCTTGCATAGCCTCTAACATCATAACATAACTGAGCTGCTAGCAGCAAGCTAACCAATACCTTTCTGAAATGAGAATGACATGTGCTTATCTGCTCAATCAGTGCTCAATCAGGCTCGATCAGGCGAGATTTAGAAAAGGTGGAAAGGGTCCAAGTGGATGCCCCTTCCTTTTTAGGGTGGGTCCTGCTGACTATCATAGGATTGCTTGTAAAAGTGGCCAGGGTCAGAGGAAAAGCTGCCAACACTTCTTAGCGTTCTCTATAGATGCAGCCATTTTCTGTGACTGTAATTTCGGCCTTTTCCCAGAAGTCTCTATTCTGCCTATGCAAATTAACAAAAGCAGTGCTTATTCCTCACTTGCTCAAATGTCCTTCCTGTCCAGAAAGCTCTGATTAAGCATGCTTATTTTCTTTTTCTGGGATATTTTAAATTGTTTCGCTGTCCAGTCTGTGGCAGTAGAAAGCTGCTTATGATGCCAGGTTTTGATGAATCCCCAAGGTACAAGTACAGAGGAATATATCAGTCTCTAGGATATGGAACTTTTAGCTAACACATCACAATATGTGATGCTTGCCAAGAAAACACTACATTCTGGAGCGCTGATGATCAGAACATTCTGCTCCTGAAGGATAGAAAAGACAGCTTGATTGAAATAAAGTCTGTTTATATTGACGCTCTCTCTCTCCCTATATATACATACATGCATACACACACACACACAGGTATGTCATGCATTTCTTCAGATTTGTTTCAACCATTTACCATTTATTGGAGAATCCCTACTTTTCAAGTGACTGCAAATGAAGTCATCTCTGGCACTTTTTTGTGCAAAGTAAGAGACACACATGACACCTTATTATAAAAGTCATCGGTTTCTTTGTTACTGTGTACTTTCAAAGCATGGGGCTTTCACACGTCAGGTAAACCTGATTACCACTACACAACAAAAGCAGATGCAGCTTTCTTATCTATGTCGTGATAGAACAGTTGTGAATTGAGTAGAAGAAGGGCCCTGATGTGATACTTATTACATGCAGCCTGTAAGATAGTCAAACATGCAGGCTAGGAAGGAAGATGCAAATATCAATGTATTAGAAAAACACCTAAAGGCGAGTGATATGCTTTCATTCATGCATGGCTAGGAAAAATCGCCATACTGTTGCAAACATTCTTACACCACCAACTGGAAATAAATGATTCTGACATTAAACGTAAAGGTGAGAATGCATTTGTATCATCACCTTGAGAAGGATCATCTTGGAATTGAGCCGAGGGCCTCTGCACTCAAAGCCAGAAACACTCCACTAAAATAAGATTCCTGTTGGTGCCAACAATTCTCCATGTTAATGCTTGTTCTAGGTGAGCAGTGAACCGATTGCAGGGCTCTTTTGAAAGCAAGGTCTGAGAACCAACAGATACATCCACACGCCGATTACTTTAGTGTTTTGAGAGAATTCCCTTTCTTGGAACGAGATTGCATGAAATAATCTTCAGGGCTTGGACAATTCCATGGCAAAACGGCACCTATCAACATTGTAGCCAACACAATATAACAACTGTTTCTGCCCGGTTTCGAACCGGGGACCTTTCGCGTGTGAGGCGAACGTGATAACCACTACACTACAGAAACAGATACCTACAGTTGATTTTTCTGTAATGAAACTGCTCCGAACTGGCTATTCCATGGGCCTCTGGCTTTAGATTTCTTTCATGCAACCTGCCCGACATCCCTAGCTGAACGCTCGTACATGCCATGCAAGACCAGATGTTTGGTATTAGCTCAGACTGGGCAGGGCTGAAGCATGAGACTCTAGCAAAGAATTATCCACTACTGCAAAGAAAAAATTGATGTTGGTTTTGAAACGCAAACTTCAAAACAACTTGAAAAGAGTACCAAGAAAAGGGCTCATCCGGGATTTGAACCCGGGACCTCTCGCACCCAAAGCGAGAATCATACCCCTAGACCAACGAGCCCTCAAAATCCTCTTACCTCTCAAAAGCTAATACCGGCTCTAAGCCCGCAATGAAGATCATGCTGGTATCTTTATGATGCTTGGTCTGTGAATACGCATGAAAGTCAGTCTCAACTTACCCTTTCTCAAACGATAGCACTATCATTTACAAGTGTCTCCTTTTATTCCGTCCCAGCTTTGGACACGTCTTACAGGAAGTCAGCCCTTATTTATATATTTCTTCAGTGGCTGAAGCTTAATGAGAAAGAGTAACAAGTTGTTCATAACAACATAAGAAACACATTGTGCATTTTCTCTTAAATACTCCTTCACTTTGTGCCAAAAGAAATACCAAGGTGAATACCTAGGCCACAGATTCAAGCTAAAGATCTTCCTGCTGAATGCAAGGCGCAATAAAAACTGCATATCGCTGGACTAAAGCATTCCTTGCATAGCCTCTAACATCATAACATAACTGAGCTGCTAGCAGCAAGCTAACCAATACCTTTCTGAAATGAGAATGACATGTGCTTATCTGCTCAATCAGTGCTCAATCAGGCTCGATCAGGCGAGATTTAGAAAAGGTGGAAAGGGTCCAAGTGGATGCCCCTTCCTTTTTAGGGTGGGTCCTGCTGACTATCATAGGATTGCTTGTAAAAGTGGCCAGGGTCAGAGGAAAAGCTGCCAACACTTCTTAGCGTTCTCTATAGATGCAGCCATTTTCTGTGACTGTAATTTCGGCCTTTTCCCAGAAGTCTCTATTCTGCCTATGCAAATTAACAAAAGCAGTGCTTATTCCTCACTTGCTCAAATGTCCTTCCTGTCCAGAAAGCTCTGATTAAGCATGCTTATTTTCTTTTTCTGGGATATTTTAAATTGTTTCGCTGTCCAGTCTGTGGCAGTAGAAAGCTGCTTATGATGCCAGGTTTTGATGAATCCCCAAGGTACAAGTACAGAGGAATATATCAGTCTCTAGGATATGGAACTTTTAGCTAACACATCACAATATGTGATGCTTGCCAAGAAAACACTACATTCTGGAGCGCTGATGATCAGAACATTCTGCTCCTGAAGGATAGAAAAGACAGCTTGATTGAAATAAAGTCTGTTTATATTGACGCTCTCTCTCTCCCTATATATACATACATGCATACACACACACACACAGGTATGTCATGCATTTCTTCAGATTTGTTTCAACCATTTACCATTTATTGGAGAATCCCTACTTTTCAAGTGACTGCAAATGAAGTCATCTCTGGCACTTTTTTGTGCAAAGTAAGAGACACACATGACACCTTATTATAAAAGTCATCGGTTTCTTTGTTACTGTGTACTTTCAAAGCATGGGGCTTTCACACGTCAGGTAAACCTGATTACCACTACACAACAAAAGCAGATGCAGCTTTCTTATCTATGTCGTGATAGAACAGTTGTGAATTGAGTAGAAGAAGGGCCCTGATGTGATACTTATTACATGCAGCCTGTAAGATAGTCAAACATGCAGGCTAGGAAGGAAGATGCAAATATCAATGTATTAGAAAAACACCTAAAGGCGAGTGATATGCTTTCATTCATGCATGGCTAGGAAAAATCGCCATACTGTTGCAAACATTCTTACACCACCAACTGGAAATAAATGATTCTGACATTAAACGTAAAGGTGAGAATGCATTTGTATCATCACCTTGAGAAGGATCATCTTGGAATTGAGCCGAGGGCCTCTGCACTCAAAGCCAGAAACACTCCACTAAAATAAGATTCCTGTTGGTGCCAACAATTCTCCATGTTAATGCTTGTTCTAGGTGAGCAGTGAACCGATTGCAGGGCTCTTTTGAAAGCAAGGTCTGAGAACCAACAGATACATCCACACGCCGATTACTTTAGTGTTTTGAGAGAATTCCCTTTCTTGGAACGAGATTGCATGAAATAATCTTCAGGGCTTGGACAATTCCATGGCAAAACGGCACCTATCAACATTGTAGCCAACACAATATAACAACTGTTTCTGCCCGGTTTCGAACCGGGGACCTTTCGCGTGTGAGGCGAACGTGATAACCACTACACTACAGAAACAGATACCTACAGTTGATTTTTCTGTAATGAAACTGCTCCGAACTGGCTATTCCATGGGCCTCTGGCTTTAGATTTCTTTCATGCAACCTGCCCGACATCCCTAGCTGAACGCTCGTACATGCCATGCAAGACCAGATGTTTGGTATTAGCTCAGACTGGGCAGGGCTGAAGCATGAGACTCTAGCAAAGAATTATCCACTACTGCAAAGAAAAAATTGATGTTGGTTTTGAAACGCAAACTTCAAAACAACTTGAAAAGAGTACCAAGAAAAGGGCTCATCCGGGATTTGAACCCGGGACCTCTCGCACCCAAAGCGAGAATCATACCCCTAGACCAACGAGCCCTCAAAATCCTCTTACCTCTCAAAAGCTAATACCGGCTCTAAGCCCGCAATGAAGATCATGCTGGTATCTTTATGATGCTTGGTCTGTGAATACGCATGAAAGTCAGTCTCAACTTACCCTTTCTCAAACGATAGCACTATCATTTACAAGTGTCTCCTTTTATTCCGTCCCAGCTTTGGACACGTCTTACAGGAAGTCAGCCCTTATTTATATATTTCTTCAGTGGCTGAAGCTTAATGAGAAAGAGTAACAAGTTGTTCATAACAACATAAGAAACACATTGTGCATTTTCTCTTAAATACTCCTTCACTTTGTGCCAAAAGAAATACCAAGGTGAATACCTAGGCCACAGATTCAAGCTAAAGATCTTCCTGCTGAATGCAAGGCGCAATAAAAACTGCATATCGCTGGACTAAAGCATTCCTTGCATAGCCTCTAACATCATAACATAACTGAGCTGCTAGCAGCAAGCTAACCAATACCTTTCTGAAATGAGAATGACATGTGCTTATCTGCTCAATCAGTGCTCGATCAGGCGAGATTTAGAAAAGGTGGAAAGGGTCCAAGTGGATGCCCCTTCCTTTTTAGGGTGGGTCCTGCTGACTATCATAGGATTGCTTGTAAAAGTGGCCAGGGTCAGAGGAAAAGCTGCCAACACTTCTTAGCGTTCTCTATAGATGCAGCCATTTTCTGTGACTGTAATTTCGGCCTTTTCCCAGAAGTCTCTATTCTGCCTATGCAAATTAACAAAAGCAGTGCTCTCTTTGCCCGGATTTTTAATTTTCGGGACAGAGACGCTATCCTGCAGACCTCCAGGCAACAGGGACCGGTCAAGCTTGATAACATGGATGTGCATTTCTACCCAGACTTTACTCCGGCGGTCCAAAAACTGAGATTGAGTTTTCTCGGAGTTAAACGTCGCCTACGGGACCTGAACCTTAAGTATTCAATGCTTTTTCCAGCTAAGCTAAGGGTGGAGGTGGATGGACGCACGCACTTTTTTGACCAACCCGAGGCGGCTGGGGACTGGTTGGACACTCTACCTGGAGATCGGGGCCGAGGGGGTGGGGGGGGTGCGGTTGGCGGGGAGGGCCCGCCGGATCAGAACTGAGGGGTGAAGAATAGGCCTTGCTCTGGACAACATTCCTTTACCATTTACTGATCGTTTAGGTTCCCCTCCGATGGAGGTCGTGTGGGGTCTGTTGGGGGCTTCCCTCCTCCTCTGGGGGACTAGTTAGTTTTCATCTATGGGGCGACAGGCACACTGCACTTTGGGGGGGCTGTCTGGGCTCATGCAGGGGTGCAGGGAGGGGGGAGTTCTGTTGGGATGGGGGGGTGGGGGGGGTGTGTTGTTTGTTTGCACCGCAAGGCAAGCCCTTTACTGTATTGTTGCTCTCGAGAGGCTCTGTGGGGGACGACTGATTGCTTCTACGTATGATGGGGGGTAGGGATTTGACTGTGTTGTCATGGAATGTTAACGGCCTGGGGGACAGGATTAAGCGTGGTGTGGTCCTGCAGTACCTGAAACGTATCTCACCAGATGTTATCTTCCTGCAGGAGACACACCTTATAGGTAACTCCTTCCATGCCATGAATCGGCGAGGCTATCGTTTGGTGGCCCACTCGGGCTTCACCTCGGGCTCGCGGGGGGTGGGTATCATGATTAAGAACTCGCTCCCGTTGGAGATTGATGAGGTGCGCCATGATGAGAGGGGACGCTACACTGTTCTGGTGGGTAGAATGGAGGGTAGAGTGTTTGTTTTTATATCAGTGTACGTCCCGCCTGGGTTACAATCTACTACATTTGCGGATTTGGGGCGCCTCCTCCTGGACCTCCCGGGTGGCCTGCTGGTGGTTGGGGGGGACTTTAATGCGGTAGTTTCTGGGTCTATGGATCGCCATCCCCCTAGGGACCTCCCCCGGGCACAGGCCTGGCTGTCCGGCCTTTTAGATACTTTGGGCCTGGTGGATTGCTGGCGACTAAAGCATCCCGCACAGCGGCAATACACCTTCCACTCGGGTGCCCATGGTAGCCTCTCGCGGCTTGATTATATCCTTGTCCCGGCGGCCTATGCTGGGAGGGTGGGAGAGGTATGCCATCTGGCGCGGGGCATTTCAGGTCACTCCCCAGTACTGTTACACTTCGATGTCTTCCCTAGGGGGGAGGGCAGGGTGGCTCCAATCAATGCTTGGTACTTGCGTAACCCCACTATTCGTGCCGACTTGATCAAATCCTTACAGCGATATTTTGATGAGAATGTGGGGTCTGTCCCTTCGGCCATCTCCCTGTGGGAGGCTTTTAAGGTAGTTCTCAGAGGGGAGGCCCTCTCCTCTATCTCCCATGCCAGGAGGCGCGAGCGGGAGGAGGTAACCCGGGTGGAGGCCGAGATTGCGGAGCTGGAGGGTGACCTGGGGAGCGGGGTAACAGACGCCAAGTTGCATGTTCTGCACCTCAAGCAGGCGGCCTATAGGGCCCTCGTCACGGAGGCGGCCAGGGGCCTCAGTAGAGAGCAACAGGGGCGACTGTATGATGTGGGTGATAAGGCTGGTAAATTGATTGCGTGGTTGGACAAGAGGGAGAGAGCGAGTCGTGTGGTTCCTTTGATTGAGGGGATGGATGGTGTGCCTGTCACCGAGCCGGAAGCCATTGTCTCCTGCTTCGCGGATTACTTCCGCGAGGTGTACTCCCCGGTTTCTCCCTGCTCGGAGGAAGATTCCCATGCCCTGCTTCGGGACATCGCGCTGCCCTCCCTTACGGTGGAGGACAGGGATTTGTTGGACGCTCCTCCCACCTCGGACGAAATTGCCCTGGCTATTCGCTCGGTCGCATCCGGCAAGGCCATGGGCCCCAATGGTATCCCCATCGAGCTTTACAAGCTGCGACCGGATGTACTGGCGCCCCACCTGCGCGCCATGTTCCTGGCGGCCCACTCGCAGGGTTCCCTCCCGCCGGACCAGCGTCTGGCTACAATCGTGGTGATCCACAAAGAGGGGAGACCCCGTGAGCGGGTTACATCCTATAGGCCTATCTCGCTCTTGAACGCGGAACCCAAAATCCTCGCCAAGGTACTGGCCAACCGGCTGGTTGGCGTGGTGGGGGATTTGGTCCACCAAGACCAATCCGGCTTTATACCCCATCGCAACACGGCTCTTAATCTGCGACGCTTGCATGGGGTGCTCGCGCGTGTCCCGTTTGTGCGGGAGCCGGCCATCTTGGCGTCCTTGGACGCCACCATGGCGTTTGACACACTTGAATGGCCATACATCTGGGCGATGCTGGCGAAATTTGGATTTGGACCGGGATTCATTAGCTGGGTCAAATTGTTGTATTCGGGCCCATTGGCGCAGGTGGTGGTGAATGGGCGAGTCTCGGCCCCCTTTGCGCTGGGGCGGGGCACGCGTCAGGGTTGCCCCTTGTCACCGCTCCTGTTTGCATTGGCCTTGGAGCCCTTGGCGGAGTGGCTGCGGTGGCACCCCTCCATCCGTGGTCTCCGCTGGACCCCCGAGCATGAGGACCGCGTGTCCCTCTACGCCGATGATATCCTTTTGTATCTCGCCTCCCCGCGTAACTCGCTGATTGTCCTGGTTGATGTTTTGCGCTCCTTCGGTCGTAACTCAGGCCTTGTCATCAACTGGGCGAAATCCTGCGTGTATGTGCTCTCCGGGGAGGCTCCGGCCCTACCACGGGACTGCCCGATCCAGATTGCCTCCCAGGGGTTCCGGTACCTGGGTATATATATTACTCTAGACCCGGAGGCCCGCTACGAGCGGAACTTGCTACCCCCCCTCCAGCGCTTGCGGGAGGACGTTGCGCGCTGGCGGCGTCTTCCGCTTTCGCCGCTTGGCCGAGCGGCCTTGTTTAAGATGATGTCCTTGCCGCGCTTTCTGTATGCGCTTCAGAACACTATGGACTTGGTTCCGGCGCGCTACTTCCGTGAGGTGGAGAGCCTGCAGCGGCGCCTGTTCTGGGACGGGAGGCCGCGTATTGCTCTGGCTAAATTGACGCTCCCGTGGTACGATGGGGGGGTTGCCCTCCCGGACATTAAACGGTATTACTGGGCCTCCCAGCTAGCTGCGATTAATCATGGCCTTTACGGGCCCGCCCTGAACCCGGCATTTGAAATGGACAAGATGCTCCTGCCCGGTGGCGACTACAATCGAGCGCTCTACTCTGGCGCGCCCGACTCCCGTCTGACGGGACCGACGCGTGTCATGGTGCGTGTCTGGCACGCGGCTAATGCAGCGATGGGGTGGAAGGACCGTTTGACCCGGGCGACACCGCTATATGCGTCTGAGAGGTTGGGCTCCCTGTGGACATCGAAGGGCTTCGAGAAGTGGGACACGATCGGAATCAGCACAGTGGGAGACCTCTGGACAAGGGGTGGATTTAAAACTTTTGAGACGCTGCGGACGGAATTTCAGCTGCAAGGCAGTGAGTACTTTCGGTACTTACAAGTCCGCCACGCGCTGGGCTCCGTCTTCCCTGATGTCGCGTCCGTTCCGGAGTCTTCCCCCCTGGAGGACAGAGTGCTGGATGGCCATGTCCCAGACAGCACGATCTCCCTTATATATAAAAAACTGATCAACGACAGATCGTGCCTGCTGACTAGTCTCCGCGAGGCCTGGGTTGCCGACGGGCTGGAACTGGACGACGAGGACTGGATTTCCGCGGTGGCCTCTCCGAAGGAGGTGGCCATCCCGGCTCGCCTTCGCTTCGTCCAGCTTAAGATCCTCCACCGGGTTTACGTGACGGGGCCAAGGCTTCTACGTATGGGCTTTGTTGGTGACGGATTGTGTAAGCGTGGCTGTGGTGCCTTGGCAACTTTCATGCATATTCTGTGGGAATGCCCACAGGTGGAGCGATTCTGGCGTGGTGTGCATGAGGTCCTGCGTGTGGTGACGCGTGTTGCGCTGTTGCCTGAAGCGAGGAGATGCTTGCTGAATGTGTGGGAACCAAATGACTATTCGGTCCCGCAGACGCGGTGGGTGACTCTGGGATACATGATAGCTAAGCGTGACATTGCTCAATTGTGGGGATCCCAGAGACCCCCGGCGGTGTCGGCCTGGAAAGAACACATGGATTGGTGTATGTTTCGTGAAAAGGTGGTGTATGTTGCGAGGGGTAAGCCTGGGGCGTGGGTGAAAATCTGGGGCCCCTGGAACGCCTATCGCGGGGGTATTTGTGAGCCGCCACTGCTACCGGCCGCCTCACCGGCTCCGTCCCCTTAGCCGACCCCCTCCCCCAGCCGCGGGCATGTGGTTCCCCTGTCCCTGATCTATTCCCATTCCCCTCTTCAGAGTTTGGCTGCTGGTTGGGATCCCTCACTTAAGGAGCACGTGCCGTCACTTTGGATGGCGGGTTGCCTTGCGGGTGTGGTTTTTTGTGTTGTTCTGTTTGGAAAAAGGAAACCGTATTGTGGGCTTGGAGTTATGGGGCCTGCGCCATTGATATCTCCTGATTTACCGATCTGCACCGCCAAGAGACTCTTACTGTAGGTATGTCATATGCTTCTGCCACTCTAGCGGCCGGCCGGATGGTTGTAGGCCCATACTTGTAACCCTTTTTAACATGTAATAAACGGTTTAAAAAAAAAAAAAAAAAAAAAAAAAAACAAAAGCAGTGCTTATTCCTCACTTGCTCAAATGTCCTTCCTGTCCAGAAAGCTCTGATTAAGCATGCTTATTTTCTTTTTCTGGGATATTTTAAATTGTTTCGCTGTCCAGTCTGTGGCAGTAGAAAGCTGCTTATGATGCCAGGTTTTGATGAATCCCCAAGGTACAAGTACAGAGGAATATATCAGTCTCTAGGATATGGAACTTTTAGCTAACACATCACAATATGTGATGCTTGCCAAGAAAACACTACATTCTGGAGCGCTGATGATCAGAACATTCTGCTCCTGAAGGATAGAAAAGACAGCTTGATTGAAATAAAGTCTGTTTATATTGACGCTCTCTCTCTCCCTATATATACATACATGCGTACACACACACACACAGGTATGTCATGCATTTCTTCAGATTTGTTTCAACCATTTACCATTTATTGGAGAATCCCTACTTTTCAAGTGACTGCAAATGAAGTCATCTCTGGCACTTTTTGTGCAAAGTAAGAGACACACATGACACCTTTTTATAAAAGTCATCAGTTTCTTTGTTACTGTGTACTTTCAAAGCATGGGGCTTTCACACGTCAGGTAAACCTGATTACCACTACACAACAAAAGCAGATGCAGCTTTCTTATCTATGTCGTGATAGAACAGTTGTGAATTGAGTAGAAGAAGGGCCCTGATGTGATACTTATTACATGCAGCCTGTAAGATAGTCAAACATGCAGGCTAAGAAGGAAGATGCAAATATCAATGTATTAGAAAAACACCTAAAGGCGAGTGATATGCTTTCATTCATGCATGGCTAGGAAAAATCGCCATACTGTTGCAAACATTCTTACACCACCAACTGGAAATAAATGATTCTGACATTAAACGTAAAGGTGACAATGCATTTGTATCATCACCTTGAGAAGGATCATCTTGGAATTGAGCCGAGGGCCTCTGCACTCAAAGCCAGAAACACTCCACTAAAATAAGATTCCTGTTGGTGCCAACAATTCTCCATGTTAATGCTTGTTCTAGGTGAGCAGTGAACCGATTGCAGGGCTCTTTTGAAAGCAAGGTCTGAGAACCAACAGATACATCCACACGCCGATTACTTTAGTGTTTTGAGAGAATTCCCTTTCTTGGAACGAGATTGCATGAAATAATCTTCAGGGCTTGGACAATTCCATGGCAAAACGGCACCTATCAACATTGTAGCCAACACAATATAACAACTGTTTCTGCCCGGTTTCGAACCGGGGACCTTTCGCGTGTGAGGCGAACGTGATAACCACTACACTACAGAAACAGATACCTACAGTTGATTTTTCTGTAATGAAACTGCTCCGAACTGGCTATTCCATGGGCCTCTGGCTTTAGATTTCTTTCATGCAACCTGCCCGACATCCCTAGCTGAACGCTCGTACATGCCATGCAAGACCAGATGTTTGGTATTAGCTCAGACTGGGCAGGGCTGAAGCATGAGACTCTAGCAAAGAATTATCCACTACTGCAAAGAAAAAATTGATGTTGGTTTTGAAACGCAAACTTCAAAACAACTTGAAAAGAGTACCAAGAAAAGGGCTCGTCCGGGATTTGAACCCGGGACCTCTCGCACCCAAAGCGAGAATCATACCCCTAGACCAACGAGCCCTCAAAATCCTCTTACCTCTCAAAAGCTAATACCGGCTCTAAGCCCGCAATGAAGATCATGCTGGTATCTTTATGATGCTTGGTCTGTGAATACGCATGAAAGTCAGTCTCAACTTACCCTTTCTCAAACGATAGCACTATCATTTACAAGTGTCTCCTTTTATTCCGTCCCAGCTTTGGACACGTCTTACAGGAAGTCAGCCCTTATTTATATATTTCTTCAGTGGCTGAAGCTTAATGAGAAAGAGTAACAAGTTGTTCATAACAACATAAGAAACACATTGTGCATTTTCTCTTAAATACTCCTTCACTTTGTGCCAAAAGAAATACCAAGGTGAATACCTAGGCCACAGATTCAAGCTAAAGATCTTCCTGCTGAATGCAAGGCGCAATAAAAACTGCATATCGCTGGACTAAAGCATTCCTTGCATAGCCTCTAACATCATAACATAACTGAGCTGCTAGCAGCAAGCTAACCAATACCTTTCTGAAATGAGAATGACATGTGCTTATCTGCTCAATCAGTGCTCAATCAGGCTCGATCAGGCGAGATTTAGAAAAGGTGGAAAGGGTCCAAGTGGATGCCCCTTCCTTTTTAGGGTGGGTCCTGCTGACTATCATAGGATTGCTTGTAAAAGTGGCCAGGGTCAGAGGAAAAGCTGCCAACACTTCTTAGCGTTCTCTATAGATGCAGCCATTTTCTGTGACTGTAATTTCGGCCTTTTCCCAGAAGTCTCTATTCTGCCTATGCAAATTAACAAAAGCAGTGCTTATTCCTCACTTGCTCAAATGTCCTTCCTGTCCAGAAAGCTCTGATTAAGCATGCTTATTTTCTTTTTCTGGGATATTTTAAATTGTTTCGCTGTCCAGTCTGTGGCAGTAGAAAGCTGCTTATGATGCCAGGTTTTGATGAATCCCCAAGGTACAAGTACAGAGGAATATATCAGTCTCTAGGATATGGAACTTTTAGCTAACACATCACAATATGTGATGCTTGCCAAGAAAACACTACATTCTGGAGCGCTGATGATCAGAACATTCTGCTCCTGAAGGATAGAAAAGACAGCTTGATTGAAATAAAGTCTGTTTATATTGACGCTCTCTCTCTCCCTATATATACATACATGCGTACACACACACACACAGGTATGTCATGCATTTCTTCAGATTTGTTTAAACCATTTACCATTTATTGGAGAATCCCTACTTTTCAAGTGACTGCAAATGAAGCCATCTCTGGCACTTTTTGTGCAAAGTAAGAGACACACATGACACCTTTTTATAAAAGTCATCGGTTTCTTTGTTACTGTGTACTTTCAAAGCATGGGGCTTTCACACGTCAGGTAAACCTGATTACCACTACACAACAAAAGCAGATGCAGCTTTCTTATCTATGTCGTGATAGAACAGTTGTGAATTGAGTAGAAGAAGGGCCCTGATGTGATACTTATTACATGCAGCCTGTAAGATAGTCAAACATGCAGGCTAAGAAGGAAGATGCAAATATCAATGTATTAGAAAAACACCTAAAGGCGAGTGATATGCTTTCATTCATGCATGGCTAGGAAAAATCGCCATACTGTTGCAAACATTCTTACACCACCAACTGGAAATAAATGATTCTGACATTAAACGTAAAGGTGACAATGCATTTGTATCATCACCTTGAGAAGGATCATCTTGGAATTGAGCCGAGGGCCTCTGCACTCAAAGCCAGAAACACTCCACTAAAATAAGATTCCTGTTGGTGCCAACAATTCTCCATGTTAATGCTTGTTCTAGGTGAGCAGTGAACCGATTGCAGGGCTCTTTTGAAAGCAAGGTCTGAGAACCAACAGATACATCCACACGCTGATTACTTTAGTGTTTTGAGAGAATTCCCTTTCTTGGAACGAGATTGCATGAAATAATCTTCAGGGCTTGGACAATTCCATGGCAAAACGGCACCTATCAACATTGTAGCCAACACAATATAACAACTGTTTCTGCCCGGTTTCGAACCGGGGACCTTTCGCGTGTGAGGCGAACGTGATAACCACTACACTACAGAAACAGATACCTACAGTTGATTTTTCTGTAATGAAACTGCTCCGAACTGGCTATTCCATGGGCCTCTGGCTTTAGATTTCTTTCATGCAACCTGCCCGACATCCCTAGCTGAACGCTCGTACATGCCATGCAAGACCAGATGTTTGGTATTAGCTCAGACTGGGCAGGGCTGAAGCATGAGACTCTAGCAAAGAATTATCCACTACTGCAAAGAAAAAATTGATGTTGGTTTTGAAACGCAAACTTCAAAACAACTTGAAAAGAGTACCAAGAAAAGGGCTCGTCCGGGATTTGAACCCGGGACCTCTCGCACCCAAAGCGAGAATCATACCCCTAGACCAACGAGCCCTCAAAATCCTCTTACCTCTCAAAAGCTAATACCGGCTCTAAGCCCGCAATGAAGATCATGCTGGTATCTTTATGATGCTTGGTCTGTGAATACGCATGAAAGTCAGTCTCAACTTACCCTTTCTCAAACGATAGCACTATCATTTACAAGTGTCTCCTTTTATTCCGTCCCAGCTTTGGACACGTCTTACAGGAAGTCAGCCCTTATTTATATATTTCTTCAGTGGCTGAAGCTTAATGAGAAAGAGTAACAAGTTGTTCATAACAACATAAGAAACACATTGTGCATTTTCTCTCAAATACTCCTTCACTTTGTGCCAAAAGAAATACCAAGGTGAATACCTAGGCCACAGATTCAAGCTAAAGATCTTCCTGCTGAATGCAAGGCGCAATAAAAACTGCATATCGCTGGACTAAAGCATTCCTTGCATAGCCTCTAACATCATAACATAACTGAGCTGCTAGCAGCAAGCTAACCAATACCTTTCTGAAATGAGAATGACATGTGCTTATCTGCTCAACCAGTGCTCAATCAGGCTCGATCAGGCGAGATTTAGAAAAGGTGGAAAGGGTCCAAGTGGATGCCCCTTCCTTTTTAGGGTGGGTCCTGCTGACTATCATAGGATTGCTTGTAAAAGTGGCCAGGGTCAGAGGAAAAGCTGCCAACACTTCTTAGCGTTCTCTATAGATGCAGCCATTTTCTGTGACTGTAATTTCGGCCTTTTCCCAGAAGTCTCTATTCTGCCTATGCAAATTAACAAAAGCAGTGCTTATTCCTCACTTGCTCAAATGTCCTTCCTGTCCAGAAAGCTCTGATTAAGCATGCTTATTTTCTTTTTCTGGGATATTTTAAATTGTTTCGCTGTCCAGTCTGTGGCAGTAGAAAGCTGCTTATGATGCCAGGTTTTGATGAATCCCCAAGGTACAAGTACAGAGGAATATATCAGTCTCTAGGATATGGAACTTTTAGCTAACACATCACAATATGTGATGCTTGCCAAGAAAACACTACATTCTGGAGCGCTGATGATCAGAACATTCTGCTCCTGAAGGATAGAAAAGACAGCTTGATTGAAATAAAGTCTGTTTATATTGACGCTCTCTCTCTCCCTATATATACATACATGCGTACACACACACACACAGGTATGTCATGCATTTCTTCAGATTTGTTTCAACCATTTACCATTTATTGGAGAATCCCTACTTTTCAAGTGACTGCAAATGAAGTCATCTCTGGCACTTTTTGTGCAAAGTAAGAGACACACATGACACCTTTTTATAAAAGTCATCGGTTTCTTTGTTACTGTGTACTTTCAAAGCATGGGGCTTTCACACGTCAGGTAAACCTGATTACCACTACACAACAAAAGCAGATGCAGCTTTCTTATCTATGTCGTGATAGAACAGTTGTGAATTGAGCAGAAGAAGGGCCCTGATGTGATACTTATTACATGCAGCCTGTAAGATAGTCAAACATGCAGGCTAAGAAGGAAGATGCAAATATCAATGTATTAGAAAAACACCTAAAGGCGAGTGATATGCTTTCATTCATGCATGGCTAGGAAAAATCGCCATACTGTTGCAAACATTCTTACACCACCAACTGGAAATAAATGATTCTGACATTAAACGTAAAGGTGACAATGCATTTGTATCATCACCTTGAGAAGGATCATCTTGGAATTGAGCCGAGGGCCTCTGCACTCAAAGCCAGAAACACTCCACTAAAATAAGATTCCTGTTGGTGCCAACAATTCTCCATGTTAATGCTTGTTCTAGGTGAGCAGTGAACCGATTGCAGGGCTCTTTTGAAAGCAAGGTCTGAGAACCAACAGATACATCCACACGCCGATTACTTTAGTGTTTTGAGAGAATTCCCTTTCTTGGAACGAGATTGCATGAAATAATCTTCAGGGCTTGGACAATTCCATGGCAAAACGGCACCTATCAACATTGTAGCCAACACAATATAACAACTGTTTCTGCCCGGTTTCGAACCGGGGACCTTTCGCGTGTGAGGCGAACGTGATAACCACTACACTACAGAAACAGATACCTACAGTTGATTTTTCTGTAATGAAACTGCTCCGAACTGGCTATTCCATGGGCCTCTGGCTTTAGATTTCTTTCATGCAACCTGCCCGACATCCCTAGCTGAACGCTCGTACATGCCATGCAAGACCAGATGTTTGGTATTAGCTCAGACTGGGCAGGGCTGAAGCATGAGACTCTAGCAAAGAATTATCCACTACTGCAAAGAAAAAATTGATGTTGGTTTTGAAACGCAAACTTCAAAACAACTTGAAAAGAGTACCAAGAAAAGGGCTCGTCCGGGATTTGAACCCGGGACCTCTCGCACCCAAAGCGAGAATCATACCCCTAGACCAACGAGCCCTCAAAATCCTCTTACCTCTCAAAAGCTAATACCGGCTCTAAGCCCGCAATGAAGATCATGCTGGTATCTTTATGATGCTTGGTCTGTGAATACGCATGAAAGTCAGTCTCAACTTACCCTTTCTCAAACGATAGCACTATCATTTACAAGTGTCTCCTTTTATTCCGTCCCAGCTTTGGACACGTCTTACAGGAAGTCAGCCCTTATTTATATATTTCTTCAGTGGCTGAAGCTTAATGAGAAAGAGTAACAAGTTGTTCATAACAACATAAGAAACACATTGTGCATTTTCTCTTAAATACTCCTTCACTTTGTGCCAAAAGAAATACCAAGGTGAATACCTAGGCCACAGATTCAAGCTAAAGATCTTCCTGCTGAATGCAAGGCGCAATAAAAACTGCATATCGCTGGACTAAAGCATTCCTTGCATAGCCTCTAACATCATAACATAACTGAGCTGCTAGCAGCAAGCTAACCAATACCTTTCTGAAATGAGAATGACATGTGCTTATCTGCTCAATCAGTGCTCAATTAGGCTCGATCAGGCGAGATTTAGAAAAGGTGGAAAGGGTCCAAGTGGATGCCCCTTCCTTTTTAGGGTGGGTCCTGCTGACTATCATAGGATTGCTTGTAAAAGTGGCCAGGGTCAGAGGAAAAGCTGCCAACACTTCTTAGCGTTCTCTATAGATGCAGCCATTTTCTGTGACTGTAATTTCGGCCTTTTCCCAGAAGTCTCTATTCTGCCTATGCAAATTAACAAAAGCAGTGCTTATTCCTCACTTGCTCAAATGTCCTTCCTGTCCAGAAAGCTCTGATTAAGCATGCTTATTTTCTTTTTCTGGGATATTTTAAATTGTTTCGCTGTCCAGTCTGTGGCAGTAGAAAGCTGCTTATGATGCCAGGTTTTGATGAATCCCCAAGGTACAAGTACAGAGGAATATATCAGTCTCTAGGATATGGAACTTTTAGCTAACACATCACAATATGTGATGCTTGCCAAGAAAACACTACATTCTGGAGCGCTGATGATCAGAACATTCTGCTCCTGAAGGATAGAAAAGACAGCTTGATTGAAATAAAGTCTGTTTATATTGACGCTCTCTCTCTCCCTATATATACATACATGCATACACACACACACACAGGTATGTCATGCATTTCTTCAGATTTGTTTCAACCATTTACCATTTATTGGAGAATCCCTACTTTTCAAGTGACTGCAAATGAAGTCATCTCTGGCACTTTTTGTGCAAAGTAAGAGACACACATGACACCTTATTATAAAAGTCATCGGTTTCTTTGTTACTGTGTACTTTCAAAGCATGGGGCTTTCACACGTCAGGTAAACCTGATTACCACTACACAACAAAAGCAGATGCAGCTTTCTTATCTATGTCGTGATAGAACAGTTGTGAATTGAGTAGAAGAAGGGCCCTGATGTGATACTTATTACATGCAGCCTGTAAGATAGTCAAACATGCAGGCTAGGAAGGAAGATGCAAATATCAATGTATTAGAAAAACACCTAAAGGCGAGTGATATGCTTTCATTCATGCATGGCTAGGAAAAATCGCCATACTGTTGCAAACATTCTTACACCACCAACTGGAAATAAATGATTCTGACATTAAACGTAAAGGTGAGAATGCATTTGTATCATCACCTTGAGAAGGATCATCTTGGAATTGAGCCGAGGGCCTCTGCACTCAAAGCCAGAAACACTCCACTAAAATAAGATTCCTGTTGGTGCCAACAATTCTCCATGTTAATGCTTGTTCTAGGTGAGCAGTGAACCGATTGCAGGGCTCTTTTGAAAGCAAGGTCTGAGAACCAACAGATACATCCACACGCCGATTACTTTAGTGTTTTGAGAGAATTCCCTTTCTTGGAACGAGATTGCATGAAATAATCTTCAGGGCTTGGACAATTCCATGGCAAAACGGCACCTATCAACATTGTAGCCAACACAATATAACAACTGTTTCTGCCCGGTTTCGAACCGGGGACCTTTCGCGTGTGAGGCGAACGTGATAACCACTACACTACAGAAACAGATACCTACAGTTGATTTTTCTGTAATGAAACTGCTCCGAACTGGCTATTCCATGGGCCTCTGGCTTTAGATTTCTTTCATGCAACCTGCCCGACATCCCTAGCTGAACGCTCGTACATGCCATGCAAGACCAGATGTTTGGTATTAGCTCAGACTGGGCAGGGCTGAAGCATGAGACTCTAGCAAAGAATTATCCACTACTGCAAAGAAAAAATTGATGTTGGTTTTGAAACGCAAACTTCAAAACAACTTGAAAAGAGTACCAAGAAAAGGGCTCATCCGGGATTTGAACCCGGGACCTCTCGCACCCAAAGCGAGAATCATACCCCTAGACCAACGAGCCCTCAAAATCCTCTTACCTCTCAAAAGCTAATACCGGCTCTAAGCCCGCAATGAAGATCATGCTGGTATCTTTATGATGCTTGGTCTGTGAATACGCATGAAAGTCAGTCTCAACTTACCCTTTCTCAAACGATAGCACTATCATTTACAAGTGTCTCCTTTTATTCCGTCCCAGCTTTGGACACGTCTTACAGGAAGTCAGCCCTTATTTATATATTTCTTCAGTGGCTGAAGCTTAATGAGAAAGAGTAACAAGTTGTTCATAACAACATAAGAAACACATTGTGCATTTTCTCTTAAATACTCCTTCACTTTGTGCCAAAAGAAATACCAAGGTGAATACCTAGGCCACAGATTCAAGCTAAAGATCTTCCTGCTGAATGCAAGGCGCAATAAAAACTGCATATCGCTGGACTAAAGCATTCCTTGCATAGCCTCTAACATCATAACATAACTGAGCTGCTAGCAGCAAGCTAACCAATACCTTTCTGAAATGAGAATGACATGTGCTTATCTGCTCAATCAGTGCTCGATCAGGCGAGATTTAGAAAAGGTGGAAAGGGTCCAAGTGGATGCCCCTTCCTTTTTAGGGTGGGTCCTGCTGACTATCATAGGATTGCTTGTAAAAGTGGCCAGGGTCAGAGGAAAAGCTGCCAACACTTCTTAGCGTTCTCTATAGATGCAGCCATTTTCTGTGACTGTAATTTCGGCCTTTTCCCAGAAGTCTCTATTCTGCCTATGCAAATTAACAAAAGCAGTGCTTATTCCTCACTTGCTCAAATGTCCTTCCTGTCCAGAAAGCTCTGATTAAGCATGCTTATTTTCTTTTTCTGGGATATTTTAAATTGTTTCGCTGTCCAGTCTGTGGCAGTAGAAAGCTGCTTATGATGCCAGGTTTTGATGAATCCCCAAGGTACAAGTACAGAGGAATATATCAGTCTCTAGGATATGGAACTTTTAGCTAACACATCACAATATGTGATGCTTGCCAAGAAAACACTACATTCTGGAGCGCTGATGATCAGAACATTCTGCTCCTGAAGGATAGAAAAGACAGCTTGATTGAAATAAAGTCTGTTTATATTGACGCTCTCTCTCTCCCTATATATACATACATGCGTACACACACACACACAGGTATGTCATGCATTTCTTCAGATTTGTTTCAACCATTTACCATTTATTGGAGAATCCCTACTTTTCAAGTGACTGCAAATGAAGTCATCTCTGGCACTTTTTGTGCAAAGTAAGAGACACACATGACACCTTTTTATAAAAGTCATCAGTTTCTTTGTTACTGTGTACTTTCAAAGCATGGGGCTTTCACACGTCAGGTAAACCTGATTACCACTACACAACAAAAGCAGATGCAGCTTTCTTATCTATGTCGTGATAGAACAGTTGTGAATTGAGTAGAAGAAGGGCCCTGATGTGATACTTATTACATGCAGCCTGTAAGATAGTCAAACATGCAGGCTAAGAAGGAAGATGCAAATATCAATGTATTAGAAAAACACCTAAAGGCGAGTGATATGCTTTCATTCATGCATGGCTAGGAAAAATCGCCATACTGTTGCAAACATTCTTACACCACCAACTGGAAATAAATGATTCTGACATTAAACGTAAAGGTGACAATGCATTTGTATCATCACCTTGAGAAGGATCATCTTGGAATTGAGCCGAGGGCCTCTGCACTCAAAGCCAGAAACACTCCACTAAAATAAGATTCCTGTTGGTGCCAACAATTCTCCATGTTAATGCTTGTTCTAGGTGAGCAGTGAACCGATTGCAGGGCTCTTTTGAAAGCAAGGTCTGAGAACCAACAGATACATCCACACGCCGATTACTTTAGTGTTTTGAGAGAATTCCCTTTCTTGGAACGAGATTGCATGAAATAATCTTCAGGGCTTGGACAATTCCATGGCAAAACGGCACCTATCAACATTGTAGCCAACACAATATAACAACTGTTTCTGCCCGGTTTCGAACCGGGGACCTTTCGCGTGTGAGGCGAACGTGATAACCACTACACTACAGAAACAGATACCTACAGTTGATTTTTCTGTAATGAAACTGCTCCGAACTGGCTATTCCATGGGCCTCTGGCTTTAGATTTCTTTCATGCAACCTGCCCGACATCCCTAGCTGAACGCTCGTACATGCCATGCAAGACCAGATGTTTGGTATTAGCTCAGACTGGGCAGGGCTGAAGCATGAGACTCTAGCAAAGAATTATCCACTACTGCAAAGAAAAAATTGATGTTGGTTTTGAAACGCAAACTTCAAAACAACTTGAAAAGAGTACCAAGAAAAGGGCTCATCCGGGATTTGAACCCGGGACCTCTCGCACCCAAAGCGAGAATCATACCCCTAGACCAACGAGCCCTCAAAATCCTCTTACCTCTCAAAAGCTAATACCGGCTCTAAGCCCGCAATGAAGATCATGCTGGTATCTTTATGATGCTTGGTCTGTGAATACGCATGAAAGTCAGTCTCAACTTACCCTTTCTCAAACGATAGCACTATCATTTACAAGTGTCTCCTTTTATTCCGTCCCAGCTTTGGACACGTCTTACAGGAAGTCAGCCCTTATTTATATATTTCTTCAGTGGCTGAAGCTTAATGAGAAAGAGTAACAAGTTGTTCATAACAACATAAGAAACACATTGTGCATTTTCTCTTAAATACTCCTTCACTTTGTGCCAAAAGAAATACCAAGGTGAATACCTAGGCCACAGATTCAAGCTAAAGATCTTCCTGCTGAATGCAAGGCGCAATAAAAACTGCATATCGCTGGACTAAAGCATTCCTTGCATAGCCTCTAACATCATAACATAACTGAGCTGCTAGCAGCAAGCTAACCAATACCTTTCTGAAATGAGAATGACATGTGCTTATCTGCTCAATCAGTGCTCAATCAGGCTCGATCAGGCGAGATTTAGAAAAGGTGGAAAGGGTCCAAGTGGATGCCCCTTCCTTTTTAGGGTGGGTCCTGCTGACTATCATAGGATTGCTTGTAAAAGTGGCCAGGGTCAGAGGAAAAGCTGCCAACACTTCTTAGCGTTCTCTATAGATGCAGCCATTTTCTGTGACTGTAATTTCGGCCTTTTCCCAGAAGTCTCTATTCTGCCTATGCAAATTAACAAAAGCAGTGCTTATTCCTCACTTGCTCAAATGTCCTTCCTGTCCAGAAAGCTCTGATTAAGCATGCTTATTTTCTTTTTCTGGGATATTTTAAATTGTTTCGCTGTCCAGTCTGTGGCAGTAGAAAGCTGCTTA
Organism: Triturus cristatus; assembly: GCF_964204655.1. Lineage (NCBI taxonomy): Eukaryota > Metazoa > Chordata > Amphibia > Caudata > Salamandridae > Triturus > Triturus cristatus. The sequence continues at coordinate 735,478,983 of NC_140591.1, read as the reverse complement.
TGATGCCAGGTTTTGATGAATCCCCAAGGTACAAGTACAGAGGAATATATCAGTCTCTAGGATATGGAACTTTTAGCTAACACATCACAATATGTGATGCTTGCCAAGAAAACACTACATTCTGGAGCGCTGATGATCAGAACATTCTGCTCCTGAAGGATAGAAAAGACAGCTTGATTGAAATAAAGTCTGTTTATATTGACGCTCTCTCTCTCCCTATATATACATACATGCATACACACACACACACAGGTATGTCATGCATTTCTTCAGATTTGTTTCAACCATTTACCATTTATTGGAGAATCCCTACTTTTCAAGTGACTGCAAATGAAGTCATCTCTGGCACTTTTTTGTGCAAAGTAAGAGACACACATGACACCTTATTATAAAAGTCATCGGTTTCTTTGTTACTGTGTACTTTCAAAGCATGGGGCTTTCACACGTCAGGTAAACCTGATTACCACTACACAACAAAAGCAGATGCAGCTTTCTTATCTATGTCGTGATAGAACAGTTGTGAATTGAGTAGAAGAAGGGCCCTGATGTGATACTTATTACATGCAGCCTGTAAGATAGTCAAACATGCAGGCTAGGAAGGAAGATGCAAATATCAATGTATTAGAAAAACACCTAAAGGCGAGTGATATGCTTTCATTCATGCATGGCTAGGAAAAATCGCCATACTGTTGCAAACATTCTTACACCACCAACTGGAAATAAATGATTCTGACATTAAACGTAAAGGTGAGAATGCATTTGTATCATCACCTTGAGAAGGATCATCTTGGAATTGAGCCGAGGGCCTCTGCACTCAAAGCCAGAAACACTCCACTAAAATAAGATTCCTGTTGGTGCCAACAATTCTCCATGTTAATGCTTGTTCTAGGTGAGCAGTGAACCGATTGCAGGGCTCTTTTGAAAGCAAGGTCTGAGAACCAACAGATACATCCACACGCCGATTACTTTAGTGTTTTGAGAGAATTCCCTTTCTTGGAACGAGATTGCATGAAATAATCTTCAGGGCTTGGACAATTCCATGGCAAAACGGCACCTATCAACATTGTAGCCAACACAATATAACAACTGTTTCTGCCCGGTTTCGAACCGGGGACCTTTCGCGTGTGAGGCGAACGTGATAACCACTACACTACAGAAACAGATACCTACAGTTGATTTTTCTGTAATGAAACTGCTCCGAACTGGCTATTCCATGGGCCTCTGGCTTTAGATTTCTTTCATGCAACCTGCCCGACATCCCTAGCTGAACGCTCGTACATGCCATGCAAGACCAGATGTTTGGTATTAGCTCAGACTGGGCAGGGCTGAAGCATGAGACTCTAGCAAAGAATTATCCACTACTGCAAAGAAAAAATTGATGTTGGTTTTGAAACGCAAACTTCAAAACAACTTGAAAAGAGTACCAAGAAAAGGGCTCATCCGGGATTTGAACCCGGGACCTCTCGCACCCAAAGCGAGAATCATACCCCTAGACCAACGAGCCCTCAAAATCCTCTTACCTCTCAAAAGCTAATACCGGCTCTAAGCCCGCAATGAAGATCATGCTGGTATCTTTATGATGCTTGGTCTGTGAATACGCATGAAAGTCAGTCTCAACTTACCCTTTCTCAAACGATAGCACTATCATTTACAAGTGTCTCCTTTTATTCCGTCCCAGCTTTGGACACGTCTTACAGGAAGTCAGCCCTTATTTATATATTTCTTCAGTGGCTGAAGCTTAATGAGAAAGAGTAACAAGTTGTTCATAACAACATAAGAAACACATTGTGCATTTTCTCTTAAATACTCCTTCACTTTGTGCCAAAAGAAATACCAAGGTGAATACCTAGGCCACAGATTCAAGCTAAAGATCTTCCTGCTGAATGCAAGGCGCAATAAAAACTGCATATCGCTGGACTAAAGCATTCCTTGCATAGCCTCTAACATCATAACATAACTGAGCTGCTAGCAGCAAGCTAACCAATACCTTTCTGAAATGAGAATGACATGTGCTTATCTGCTCAATCAGTGCTCGATCAGGCGAGATTTAGAAAAGGTGGAAAGGGTCCAAGTGGATGCCCCTTCCTTTTTAGGGTGGGTCCTGCTGACTATCATAGGATTGCTTGTAAAAGTGGCCAGGGTCAGAGGAAAAGCTGCCAACACTTCTTAGCGTTCTCTATAGATGCAGCCATTTTCTGTGACTGTAATTTCGGCCTTTTCCCAGAAGTCTCTATTCTGCCTATGCAAATTAACAAAAGCAGTGCTCTCTTTGCCCGGATTTTTAATTTTCGGGACAGAGACGCTATCCTGCAGACCTCCAGGCAACAGGGACCGGTCAAGCTTGATAACATGGATGTGCATTTCTACCCAGACTTTACTCCGGCGGTCCAAAAACTGAGATTGAGTTTTCTCGGAGTTAAACGTCGCCTACGGGACCTGAACCTTAAGTATTCAATGCTTTTTCCAGCTAAGCTAAGGGTGGAGGTGGATGGACGCACGCACTTTTTTGACCAACCCGAGGCGGCTGGGGACTGGTTGGACACTCTACCTGGAGATCGGGGCCGAGGGGGTGGGGGGGGTGCGGTTGGCGGGGAGGGCCCGCCGGATCAGAACTGAGGGGTGAAGAATAGGCCTTGCTCTGGACAACATTCCTTTACCATTTACTGATCGTTTAGGTTCCCCTCCGATGGAGGTCGTGTGGGGTCTGTTGGGGGCTTCCCTCCTCCTCTGGGGGACTAGTTAGTTTTCATCTATGGGGCGACAGGCACACTGCACTTTGGGGGGGCTGTCTGGGCTCATGCAGGGGTGCAGGGAGGGGGGAGTTCTGTTGGGATGGGGGGGTGGGGGGGGTGTGTTGTTTGTTTGCACCGCAAGGCAAGCCCTTTACTGTATTGTTGCTCTCGAGAGGCTCTGTGGGGGACGACTGATTGCTTCTACGTATGATGGGGGGTAGGGATTTGACTGTGTTGTCATGGAATGTTAACGGCCTGGGGGACAGGATTAAGCGTGGTGTGGTCCTGCAGTACCTGAAACGTATCTCACCAGATGTTATCTTCCTGCAGGAGACACACCTTATAGGTAACTCCTTCCATGCCATGAATCGGCGAGGCTATCGTTTGGTGGCCCACTCGGGCTTCACCTCGGGCTCGCGGGGGGTGGGTATCATGATTAAGAACTCGCTCCCGTTGGAGATTGATGAGGTGCGCCATGATGAGAGGGGACGCTACACTGTTCTGGTGGGTAGAATGGAGGGTAGAGTGTTTGTTTTTATATCAGTGTACGTCCCGCCTGGGTTACAATCTACTACATTTGCGGATTTGGGGCGCCTCCTCCTGGACCTCCCGGGTGGCCTGCTGGTGGTTGGGGGGGACTTTAATGCGGTAGTTTCTGGGTCTATGGATCGCCATCCCCCTAGGGACCTCCCCCGGGCACAGGCCTGGCTGTCCGGCCTTTTAGATACTTTGGGCCTGGTGGATTGCTGGCGACTAAAGCATCCCGCACAGCGGCAATACACCTTCCACTCGGGTGCCCATGGTAGCCTCTCGCGGCTTGATTATATCCTTGTCCCGGCGGCCTATGCTGGGAGGGTGGGAGAGGTATGCCATCTGGCGCGGGGCATTTCAGGTCACTCCCCAGTACTGTTACACTTCGATGTCTTCCCTAGGGGGGAGGGCAGGGTGGCTCCAATCAATGCTTGGTACTTGCGTAACCCCACTATTCGTGCCGACTTGATCAAATCCTTACAGCGATATTTTGATGAGAATGTGGGGTCTGTCCCTTCGGCCATCTCCCTGTGGGAGGCTTTTAAGGTAGTTCTCAGAGGGGAGGCCCTCTCCTCTATCTCCCATGCCAGGAGGCGCGAGCGGGAGGAGGTAACCCGGGTGGAGGCCGAGATTGCGGAGCTGGAGGGTGACCTGGGGAGCGGGGTAACAGACGCCAAGTTGCATGTTCTGCACCTCAAGCAGGCGGCCTATAGGGCCCTCGTCACGGAGGCGGCCAGGGGCCTCAGTAGAGAGCAACAGGGGCGACTGTATGATGTGGGTGATAAGGCTGGTAAATTGATTGCGTGGTTGGACAAGAGGGAGAGAGCGAGTCGTGTGGTTCCTTTGATTGAGGGGATGGATGGTGTGCCTGTCACCGAGCCGGAAGCCATTGTCTCCTGCTTCGCGGATTACTTCCGCGAGGTGTACTCCCCGGTTTCTCCCTGCTCGGAGGAAGATTCCCATGCCCTGCTTCGGGACATCGCGCTGCCCTCCCTTACGGTGGAGGACAGGGATTTGTTGGACGCTCCTCCCACCTCGGACGAAATTGCCCTGGCTATTCGCTCGGTCGCATCCGGCAAGGCCATGGGCCCCAATGGTATCCCCATCGAGCTTTACAAGCTGCGACCGGATGTACTGGCGCCCCACCTGCGCGCCATGTTCCTGGCGGCCCACTCGCAGGGTTCCCTCCCGCCGGACCAGCGTCTGGCTACAATCGTGGTGATCCACAAAGAGGGGAGACCCCGTGAGCGGGTTACATCCTATAGGCCTATCTCGCTCTTGAACGCGGAACCCAAAATCCTCGCCAAGGTACTGGCCAACCGGCTGGTTGGCGTGGTGGGGGATTTGGTCCACCAAGACCAATCCGGCTTTATACCCCATCGCAACACGGCTCTTAATCTGCGACGCTTGCATGGGGTGCTCGCGCGTGTCCCGTTTGTGCGGGAGCCGGCCATCTTGGCGTCCTTGGACGCCACCATGGCGTTTGACACACTTGAATGGCCATACATCTGGGCGATGCTGGCGAAATTTGGATTTGGACCGGGATTCATTAGCTGGGTCAAATTGTTGTATTCGGGCCCATTGGCGCAGGTGGTGGTGAATGGGCGAGTCTCGGCCCCCTTTGCGCTGGGGCGGGGCACGCGTCAGGGTTGCCCCTTGTCACCGCTCCTGTTTGCATTGGCCTTGGAGCCCTTGGCGGAGTGGCTGCGGTGGCACCCCTCCATCCGTGGTCTCCGCTGGACCCCCGAGCATGAGGACCGCGTGTCCCTCTACGCCGATGATATCCTTTTGTATCTCGCCTCCCCGCGTAACTCGCTGATTGTCCTGGTTGATGTTTTGCGCTCCTTCGGTCGTAACTCAGGCCTTGTCATCAACTGGGCGAAATCCTGCGTGTATGTGCTCTCCGGGGAGGCTCCGGCCCTACCACGGGACTGCCCGATCCAGATTGCCTCCCAGGGGTTCCGGTACCTGGGTATATATATTACTCTAGACCCGGAGGCCCGCTACGAGCGGAACTTGCTACCCCCCCTCCAGCGCTTGCGGGAGGACGTTGCGCGCTGGCGGCGTCTTCCGCTTTCGCCGCTTGGCCGAGCGGCCTTGTTTAAGATGATGTCCTTGCCGCGCTTTCTGTATGCGCTTCAGAACACTATGGACTTGGTTCCGGCGCGCTACTTCCGTGAGGTGGAGAGCCTGCAGCGGCGCCTGTTCTGGGACGGGAGGCCGCGTATTGCTCTGGCTAAATTGACGCTCCCGTGGTACGATGGGGGGGTTGCCCTCCCGGACATTAAACGGTATTACTGGGCCTCCCAGCTAGCTGCGATTAATCATGGCCTTTACGGGCCCGCCCTGAACCCGGCATTTGAAATGGACAAGATGCTCCTGCCCGGTGGCGACTACAATCGAGCGCTCTACTCTGGCGCGCCCGACTCCCGTCTGACGGGACCGACGCGTGTCATGGTGCGTGTCTGGCACGCGGCTAATGCAGCGATGGGGTGGAAGGACCGTTTGACCCGGGCGACACCGCTATATGCGTCTGAGAGGTTGGGCTCCCTGTGGACATCGAAGGGCTTCGAGAAGTGGGACACGATCGGAATCAGCACAGTGGGAGACCTCTGGACAAGGGGTGGATTTAAAACTTTTGAGACGCTGCGGACGGAATTTCAGCTGCAAGGCAGTGAGTACTTTCGGTACTTACAAGTCCGCCACGCGCTGGGCTCCGTCTTCCCTGATGTTGCGTCCGTTCCGGAGTCTTCCCCCCTGGAGGACAGAGTGCTGGATGGCCATGTCCCAGACAGCACGATCTCCCTTATATATAAAAAACTGATCAACGACAGATCGTGCCTGCTGACTAGTCTCCGCGAGGCCTGGGTTGCCGACGGGCTGGAACTGGACGACGAGGACTGGATTTCCGCGGTGGCCTCTCCGAAGGAGGTGGCCATCCCGGCTCGCCTTCGCTTCGTCCAGCTTAAGATCCTCCACCGGGTTTACGTGACGGGGCCAAGGCTTCTACGTATGGGCTTTGTTGGTGACGGATTGTGTAAGCGTGGCTGTGGTGCCTTGGCAACTTTCATGCATATTCTGTGGGAATGCCCACAGGTGGAGCGATTCTGGCGTGGTGTGCATGAGGTCCTGCGTGTGGTGACGCGTGTTGCGCTGTTGCCTGAAGCGAGGAGATGCTTGCTGAATGTGTGGGAACCAAATGACTATTCGGTCCCGCAGACGCGGTGGGTGACTCTGGGATACATGATAGCTAAGCGTGACATTGCTCAATTGTGGGGATCCCAGAGACCCCCGGCGGTGTCGGCCTGGAAAGAACACATGGATTGGTGTATGTTTCGTGAAAAGGTGGTGTATGTTGCGAGGGGTAAGCCTGGGGCGTGGGTGAAAATCTGGGGCCCCTGGAACGCCTATCGCGGGGGTATTTGTGAGCCGCCACTGCTACCGGCCGCCTCACCGGCTCCGTCCCCTTAGCCGACCCCCTCCCCCAGCCGCGGGCATGTGGTTCCCCTGTCCCTGATCTATTCCCATTCCCCTCTTCAGAGTTTGGCTGCTGGTTGGGATCCCTCACTTAAGGAGCACGTGCCGTCACTTTGGATGGCGGGTTGCCTTGCGGGTGTGGTTTTTTGTGTTGTTCTGTTTGGAAAAAGGAAACCGTATTGTGGGCTTGGAGTTATGGGGCCTGCGCCATTGATATCTCCTGATTTACCGATCTGCACCGCCAAGAGACTCTTACTGTAGGTATGTCATATGCTTCTGCCACTCTAGCGGCCGGCCGGATGGTTGTAGGCCCATACTTGTAACCCTTTTTAACATGTAATAAACGGTTTAAAAAAAAAAAAAAAAAAAAAAAAAACAAAAGCAGTGCTTATTCCTCACTTGCTCAAATGTCCTTCCTGTCCAGAAAGCTCTGATTAAGCATGCTTATTTTCTTTTTCTGGGATATTTTAAATTGTTTCGCTGTCCAGTCTGTGGCAGTAGAAAGCTGCTTATGATGCCAGGTTTTGATGAATCCCCAAGGTACAAGTACAGAGGAATATATCAGTCTCTAGGATATGGAACTTTTAGCTAACACATCACAATATGTGATGCTTGCCAAGAAAACACTACATTCTGGAGCGCTGATGATCAGAACATTCTGCTCCTGAAGGATAGAAAAGACAGCTTGATTGAAATAAAGTCTGTTTATATTGACGCTCTCTCTCTCCCTATATATACATACATGCGTACACACACACACACAGGTATGTCATGCATTTCTTCAGATTTGTTTCAACCATTTACCATTTATTGGAGAATCCCTACTTTTCAAGTGACTGCAAATGAAGTCATCTCTGGCACTTTTTGTGCAAAGTAAGAGACACACATGACACCTTTTTATAAAAGTCATCAGTTTCTTTGTTACTGTGTACTTTCAAAGCATGGGGCTTTCACACGTCAGGTAAACCTGATTACCACTACACAACAAAAGCAGATGCAGCTTTCTTATCTATGTCGTGATAGAACAGTTGTGAATTGAGTAGAAGAAGGGCCCTGATGTGATACTTATTACATGCAGCCTGTAAGATAGTCAAACATGCAGGCTAAGAAGGAAGATGCAAATATCAATGTATTAGAAAAACACCTAAAGGCGAGTGATATGCTTTCATTCATGCATGGCTAGGAAAAATCGCCATACTGTTGCAAACATTCTTACACCACCAACTGGAAATAAATGATTCTGACATTAAACGTAAAGGTGACAATGCATTTGTATCATCACCTTGAGAAGGATCATCTTGGAATTGAGCCGAGGGCCTCTGCACTCAAAGCCAGAAACACTCCACTAAAATAAGATTCCTGTTGGTGCCAACAATTCTCCATGTTAATGCTTGTTCTAGGTGAGCAGTGAACCGATTGCAGGGCTCTTTTGAAAGCAAGGTCTGAGAACCAACAGATACATCCACACGCCGATTACTTTAGTGTTTTGAGAGAATTCCCTTTCTTGGAACGAGATTGCATGAAATAATCTTCAGGGCTTGGACAATTCCATGGCAAAACGGCACCTATCAACATTGTAGCCAACACAATATAACAACTGTTTCTGCCCGGTTTCGAACCGGGGACCTTTCGCGTGTGAGGCGAACGTGATAACCACTACACTACAGAAACAGATACCTACAGTTGATTTTTCTGTAATGAAACTGCTCCGAACTGGCTATTCCATGGGCCTCTGGCTTTAGATTTCTTTCATGCAACCTGCCCGACATCCCTAGCTGAACGCTCGTACATGCCATGCAAGACCAGATGTTTGGTATTAGCTCAGACTGGGCAGGGCTGAAGCATGAGACTCTAGCAAAGAATTATCCACTACTGCAAAGAAAAAATTGATGTTGGTTTTGAAACGCAAACTTCAAAACAACTTGAAAAGAGTACCAAGAAAAGGGCTCGTCCGGGATTTGAACCCGGGACCTCTCGCACCCAAAGCGAGAATCATACCCCTAGACCAACGAGCCCTCAAAATCCTCTTACCTCTCAAAAGCTAATACCGGCTCTAAGCCCGCAATGAAGATCATGCTGGTATCTTTATGATGCTTGGTCTGTGAATACGCATGAAAGTCAGTCTCAACTTACCCTTTCTCAAACGATAGCACTATCATTTACAAGTGTCTCCTTTTATTCCGTCCCAGCTTTGGACACGTCTTACAGGAAGTCAGCCCTTATTTATATATTTCTTCAGTGGCTGAAGCTTAATGAGAAAGAGTAACAAGTTGTTCATAACAACATAAGAAACACATTGTGCATTTTCTCTTAAATACTCCTTCACTTTGTGCCAAAAGAAATACCAAGGTGAATACCTAGGCCACAGATTCAAGCTAAAGATCTTCCTGCTGAATGCAAGGCGCAATAAAAACTGCATATCGCTGGACTAAAGCATTCCTTGCATAGCCTCTAACATCATAACATAACTGAGCTGCTAGCAGCAAGCTAACCAATACCTTTCTGAAATGAGAATGACATGTGCTTATCTGCTCAATCAGTGCTCAATCAGGCTCGATCAGGCGAGATTTAGAAAAGGTGGAAAGGGTCCAAGTGGATGCCCCTTCCTTTTTAGGGTGGGTCCTGCTGACTATCATAGGATTGCTTGTAAAAGTGGCCAGGGTCAGAGGAAAAGCTGCCAACACTTCTTAGCGTTCTCTATAGATGCAGCCATTTTCTGTGACTGTAATTTCGGCCTTTTCCCAGAAGTCTCTATTCTGCCTATGCAAATTAACAAAAGCAGTGCTTATTCCTCACTTGCTCAAATGTCCTTCCTGTCCAGAAAGCTCTGATTAAGCATGCTTATTTTCTTTTTCTGGGATATTTTAAATTGTTTCGCTGTCCAGTCTGTGGCAGTAGAAAGCTGCTTATGATGCCAGGTTTTGATGAATCCCCAAGGTACAAGTACAGAGGAATATATCAGTCTCTAGGATATGGAACTTTTAGCTAACACATCACAATATGTGATGCTTGCCAAGAAAACACTACATTCTGGAGCGCTGATGATCAGAACATTCTGCTCCTGAAGGATAGAAAAGACAGCTTGATTGAAATAAAGTCTGTTTATATTGACGCTCTCTCTCTCCCTATATATACATACATGCGTACACACACACACACAGGTATGTCATGCATTTCTTCAGATTTGTTTAAACCATTTACCATTTATTGGAGAATCCCTACTTTTCAAGTGACTGCAAATGAAGCCATCTCTGGCACTTTTTGTGCAAAGTAAGAGACACACATGACACCTTTTTATAAAAGTCATCGGTTTCTTTGTTACTGTGTACTTTCAAAGCATGGGGCTTTCACACGTCAGGTAAACCTGATTACCACTACACAACAAAAGCAGATGCAGCTTTCTTATCTATGTCGTGATAGAACAGTTGTGAATTGAGTAGAAGAAGGGCCCTGATGTGATACTTATTACATGCAGCCTGTAAGATAGTCAAACATGCAGGCTAAGAAGGAAGATGCAAATATCAATGTATTAGAAAAACACCTAAAGGCGAGTGATATGCTTTCATTCATGCATGGCTAGGAAAAATCGCCATACTGTTGCAAACATTCTTACACCACCAACTGGAAATAAATGATTCTGACATTAAACGTAAAGGTGACAATGCATTTGTATCATCACCTTGAGAAGGATCATCTTGGAATTGAGCCGAGGGCCTCTGCACTCAAAGCCAGAAACACTCCACTAAAATAAGATTCCTGTTGGTGCCAACAATTCTCCATGTTAATGCTTGTTCTAGGTGAGCAGTGAACCGATTGCAGGGCTCTTTTGAAAGCAAGGTCTGAGAACCAACAGATACATCCACACGCTGATTACTTTAGTGTTTTGAGAGAATTCCCTTTCTTGGAACGAGATTGCATGAAATAATCTTCAGGGCTTGGACAATTCCATGGCAAAACGGCACCTATCAACATTGTAGCCAACACAATATAACAACTGTTTCTGCCCGGTTTCGAACCGGGGACCTTTCGCGTGTGAGGCGAACGTGATAACCACTACACTACAGAAACAGATACCTACAGTTGATTTTTCTGTAATGAAACTGCTCCGAACTGGCTATTCCATGGGCCTCTGGCTTTAGATTTCTTTCATGCAACCTGCCCGACATCCCTAGCTGAACGCTCGTACATGCCATGCAAGACCAGATGTTTGGTATTAGCTCAGACTGGGCAGGGCTGAAGCATGAGACTCTAGCAAAGAATTATCCACTACTGCAAAGAAAAAATTGATGTTGGTTTTGAAACGCAAACTTCAAAACAACTTGAAAAGAGTACCAAGAAAAGGGCTCGTCCGGGATTTGAACCCGGGACCTCTCGCACCCAAAGCGAGAATCATACCCCTAGACCAACGAGCCCTCAAAATCCTCTTACCTCTCAAAAGCTAATACCGGCTCTAAGCCCGCAATGAAGATCATGCTGGTATCTTTATGATGCTTGGTCTGTGAATACGCATGAAAGTCAGTCTCAACTTACCCTTTCTCAAACGATAGCACTATCATTTACAAGTGTCTCCTTTTATTCCGTCCCAGCTTTGGACACGTCTTACAGGAAGTCAGCCCTTATTTATATATTTCTTCAGTGGCTGAAGCTTAATGAGAAAGAGTAACAAGTTGTTCATAACAACATAAGAAACACATTGTGCATTTTCTCTCAAATACTCCTTCACTTTGTGCCAAAAGAAATACCAAGGTGAATACCTAGGCCACAGATTCAAGCTAAAGATCTTCCTGCTGAATGCAAGGCGCAATAAAAACTGCATATCGCTGGACTAAAGCATTCCTTGCATAGCCTCTAACATCATAACATAACTGAGCTGCTAGCAGCAAGCTAACCAATACCTTTCTGAAATGAGAATGACATGTGCTTATCTGCTCAACCAGTGCTCAATCAGGCTCGATCAGGCGAGATTTAGAAAAGGTGGAAAGGGTCCAAGTGGATGCCCCTTCCTTTTTAGGGTGGGTCCTGCTGACTATCATAGGATTGCTTGTAAAAGTGGCCAGGGTCAGAGGAAAAGCTGCCAACACTTCTTAGCGTTCTCTATAGATGCAGCCATTTTCTGTGACTGTAATTTCGGCCTTTTCCCAGAAGTCTCTATTCTGCCTATGCAAATTAACAAAAGCAGTGCTTATTCCTCACTTGCTCAAATGTCCTTCCTGTCCAGAAAGCTCTGATTAAGCATGCTTATTTTCTTTTTCTGGGATATTTTAAATTGTTTCGCTGTCCAGTCTGTGGCAGTAGAAAGCTGCTTATGATGCCAGGTTTTGATGAATCCCCAAGGTACAAGTACAGAGGAATATATCAGTCTCTAGGATATGGAACTTTTAGCTAACACATCACAATATGTGATGCTTGCCAAGAAAACACTACATTCTGGAGCGCTGATGATCAGAACATTCTGCTCCTGAAGGATAGAAAAGACAGCTTGATTGAAATAAAGTCTGTTTATATTGACGCTCTCTCTCTCCCTATATATACATACATGCGTACACACACACACACAGGTATGTCATGCATTTCTTCAGATTTGTTTCAACCATTTACCATTTATTGGAGAATCCCTACTTTTCAAGTGACTGCAAATGAAGTCATCTCTGGCACTTTTTGTGCAAAGTAAGAGACACACATGACACCTTTTTATAAAAGTCATCGGTTTCTTTGTTACTGTGTACTTTCAAAGCATGGGGCTTTCACACGTCAGGTAAACCTGATTACCACTACACAACAAAAGCAGATGCAGCTTTCTTATCTATGTCGTGATAGAACAGTTGTGAATTGAGCAGAAGAAGGGCCCTGATGTGATACTTATTACATGCAGCCTGTAAGATAGTCAAACATGCAGGCTAAGAAGGAAGATGCAAATATCAATGTATTAGAAAAACACCTAAAGGCGAGTGATATGCTTTCATTCATGCATGGCTAGGAAAAATCGCCATACTGTTGCAAACATTCTTACACCACCAACTGGAAATAAATGATTCTGACATTAAACGTAAAGGTGACAATGCATTTGTATCATCACCTTGAGAAGGATCATCTTGGAATTGAGCCGAGGGCCTCTGCACTCAAAGCCAGAAACACTCCACTAAAATAAGATTCCTGTTGGTGCCAACAATTCTCCATGTTAATGCTTGTTCTAGGTGAGCAGTGAACCGATTGCAGGGCTCTTTTGAAAGCAAGGTCTGAGAACCAACAGATACATCCACACGCCGATTACTTTAGTGTTTTGAGAGAATTCCCTTTCTTGGAACGAGATTGCATGAAATAATCTTCAGGGCTTGGACAATTCCATGGCAAAACGGCACCTATCAACATTGTAGCCAACACAATATAACAACTGTTTCTGCCCGGTTTCGAACCGGGGACCTTTCGCGTGTGAGGCGAACGTGATAACCACTACACTACAGAAACAGATACCTACAGTTGATTTTTCTGTAATGAAACTGCTCCGAACTGGCTATTCCATGGGCCTCTGGCTTTAGATTTCTTTCATGCAACCTGCCCGACATCCCTAGCTGAACGCTCGTACATGCCATGCAAGACCAGATGTTTGGTATTAGCTCAGACTGGGCAGGGCTGAAGCATGAGACTCTAGCAAAGAATTATCCACTACTGCAAAGAAAAAATTGATGTTGGTTTTGAAACGCAAACTTCAAAACAACTTGAAAAGAGTACCAAGAAAAGGGCTCGTCCGGGATTTGAACCCGGGACCTCTCGCACCCAAAGCGAGAATCATACCCCTAGACCAACGAGCCCTCAAAATCCTCTTACCTCTCAAAAGCTAATACCGGCTCTAAGCCCGCAATGAAGATCATGCTGGTATCTTTATGATGCTTGGTCTGTGAATACGCATGAAAGTCAGTCTCAACTTACCCTTTCTCAAACGATAGCACTATCATTTACAAGTGTCTCCTTTTATTCCGTCCCAGCTTTGGACACGTCTTACAGGAAGTCAGCCCTTATTTATATATTTCTTCAGTGGCTGAAGCTTAATGAGAAAGAGTAACAAGTTGTTCATAACAACATAAGAAACACATTGTGCATTTTCTCTTAAATACTCCTTCACTTTGTGCCAAAAGAAATACCAAGGTGAATACCTAGGCCACAGATTCAAGCTAAAGATCTTCCTGCTGAATGCAAGGCGCAATAAAAACTGCATATCGCTGGACTAAAGCATTCCTTGCATAGCCTCTAACATCATAACATAACTGAGCTGCTAGCAGCAAGCTAACCAATACCTTTCTGAAATGAGAATGACATGTGCTTATCTGCTCAATCAGTGCTCAATTAGGCTCGATCAGGCGAGATTTAGAAAAGGTGGAAAGGGTCCAAGTGGATGCCCCTTCCTTTTTAGGGTGGGTCCTGCTGACTATCATAGGATTGCTTGTAAAAGTGGCCAGGGTCAGAGGAAAAGCTGCCAACACTTCTTAGCGTTCTCTATAGATGCAGCCATTTTCTGTGACTGTAATTTCGGCCTTTTCCCAGAAGTCTCTATTCTGCCTATGCAAATTAACAAAAGCAGTGCTTATTCCTCACTTGCTCAAATGTCCTTCCTGTCCAGAAAGCTCTGATTAAGCATGCTTATTTTCTTTTTCTGGGATATTTTAAATTGTTTCGCTGTCCAGTCTGTGGCAGTAGAAAGCTGCTTATGATGCCAGGTTTTGATGAATCCCCAAGGTACAAGTACAGAGGAATATATCAGTCTCTAGGATATGGAACTTTTAGCTAACACATCACAATATGTGATGCTTGCCAAGAAAACACTACATTCTGGAGCGCTGATGATCAGAACATTCTGCTCCTGAAGGATAGAAAAGACAGCTTGATTGAAATAAAGTCTGTTTATATTGACGCTCTCTCTCTCCCTATATATACATACATGCATACACACACACACACAGGTATGTCATGCATTTCTTCAGATTTGTTTCAACCATTTACCATTTATTGGAGAATCCCTACTTTTCAAGTGACTGCAAATGAAGTCATCTCTGGCACTTTTTGTGCAAAGTAAGAGACACACATGACACCTTATTATAAAAGTCATCGGTTTCTTTGTTACTGTGTACTTTCAAAGCATGGGGCTTTCACACGTCAGGTAAACCTGATTACCACTACACAACAAAAGCAGATGCAGCTTTCTTATCTATGTCGTGATAGAACAGTTGTGAATTGAGTAGAAGAAGGGCCCTGATGTGATACTTATTACATGCAGCCTGTAAGATAGTCAAACATGCAGGCTAGGAAGGAAGATGCAAATATCAATGTATTAGAAAAACACCTAAAGGCGAGTGATATGCTTTCATTCATGCATGGCTAGGAAAAATCGCCATACTGTTGCAAACATTCTTACACCACCAACTGGAAATAAATGATTCTGACATTAAACGTAAAGGTGAGAATGCATTTGTATCATCACCTTGAGAAGGATCATCTTGGAATTGAGCCGAGGGCCTCTGCACTCAAAGCCAGAAACACTCCACTAAAATAAGATTCCTGTTGGTGCCAACAATTCTCCATGTTAATGCTTGTTCTAGGTGAGCAGTGAACCGATTGCAGGGCTCTTTTGAAAGCAAGGTCTGAGAACCAACAGATACATCCACACGCCGATTACTTTAGTGTTTTGAGAGAATTCCCTTTCTTGGAACGAGATTGCATGAAATAATCTTCAGGGCTTGGACAATTCCATGGCAAAACGGCACCTATCAACATTGTAGCCAACACAATATAACAACTGTTTCTGCCCGGTTTCGAACCGGGGACCTTTCGCGTGTGAGGCGAACGTGATAACCACTACACTACAGAAACAGATACCTACAGTTGATTTTTCTGTAATGAAACTGCTCCGAACTGGCTATTCCATGGGCCTCTGGCTTTAGATTTCTTTCATGCAACCTGCCCGACATCCCTAGCTGAACGCTCGTACATGCCATGCAAGACCAGATGTTTGGTATTAGCTCAGACTGGGCAGGGCTGAAGCATGAGACTCTAGCAAAGAATTATCCACTACTGCAAAGAAAAAATTGATGTTGGTTTTGAAACGCAAACTTCAAAACAACTTGAAAAGAGTACCAAGAAAAGGGCTCATCCGGGATTTGAACCCGGGACCTCTCGCACCCAAAGCGAGAATCATACCCCTAGACCAACGAGCCCTCAAAATCCTCTTACCTCTCAAAAGCTAATACCGGCTCTAAGCCCGCAATGAAGATCATGCTGGTATCTTTATGATGCTTGGTCTGTGAATACGCATGAAAGTCAGTCTCAACTTACCCTTTCTCAAACGATAGCACTATCATTTACAAGTGTCTCCTTTTATTCCGTCCCAGCTTTGGACACGTCTTACAGGAAGTCAGCCCTTATTTATATATTTCTTCAGTGGCTGAAGCTTAATGAGAAAGAGTAACAAGTTGTTCATAACAACATAAGAAACACATTGTGCATTTTCTCTTAAATACTCCTTCACTTTGTGCCAAAAGAAATACCAAGGTGAATACCTAGGCCACAGATTCAAGCTAAAGATCTTCCTGCTGAATGCAAGGCGCAATAAAAACTGCATATCGCTGGACTAAAGCATTCCTTGCATAGCCTCTAACATCATAACATAACTGAGCTGCTAGCAGCAAGCTAACCAATACCTTTCTGAAATGAGAATGACATGTGCTTATCTGCTCAATCAGTGCTCGATCAGGCGAGATTTAGAAAAGGTGGAAAGGGTCCAAGTGGATGCCCCTTCCTTTTTAGGGTGGGTCCTGCTGACTATCATAGGATTGCTTGTAAAAGTGGCCAGGGTCAGAGGAAAAGCTGCCAACACTTCTTAGCGTTCTCTATAGATGCAGCCATTTTCTGTGACTGTAATTTCGGCCTTTTCCCAGAAGTCTCTATTCTGCCTATGCAAATTAACAAAAGCAGTGCTTATTCCTCACTTGCTCAAATGTCCTTCCTGTCCAGAAAGCTCTGATTAAGCATGCTTATTTTCTTTTTCTGGGATATTTTAAATTGTTTCGCTGTCCAGTCTGTGGCAGTAGAAAGCTGCTTATGATGCCAGGTTTTGATGAATCCCCAAGGTACAAGTACAGAGGAATATATCAGTCTCTAGGATATGGAACTTTTAGCTAACACATCACAATATGTGATGCTTGCCAAGAAAACACTACATTCTGGAGCGCTGATGATCAGAACATTCTGCTCCTGAAGGATAGAAAAGACAGCTTGATTGAAATAAAGTCTGTTTATATTGACGCTCTCTCTCTCCCTATATATACATACATGCGTACACACACACACACAGGTATGTCATGCATTTCTTCAGATTTGTTTCAACCATTTACCATTTATTGGAGAATCCCTACTTTTCAAGTGACTGCAAATGAAGTCATCTCTGGCACTTTTTGTGCAAAGTAAGAGACACACATGACACCTTTTTATAAAAGTCATCAGTTTCTTTGTTACTGTGTACTTTCAAAGCATGGGGCTTTCACACGTCAGGTAAACCTGATTACCACTACACAACAAAAGCAGATGCAGCTTTCTTATCTATGTCGTGATAGAACAGTTGTGAATTGAGTAGAAGAAGGGCCCTGATGTGATACTTATTACATGCAGCCTGTAAGATAGTCAAACATGCAGGCTAAGAAGGAAGATGCAAATATCAATGTATTAGAAAAACACCTAAAGGCGAGTGATATGCTTTCATTCATGCATGGCTAGGAAAAATCGCCATACTGTTGCAAACATTCTTACACCACCAACTGGAAATAAATGATTCTGACATTAAACGTAAAGGTGACAATGCATTTGTATCATCACCTTGAGAAGGATCATCTTGGAATTGAGCCGAGGGCCTCTGCACTCAAAGCCAGAAACACTCCACTAAAATAAGATTCCTGTTGGTGCCAACAATTCTCCATGTTAATGCTTGTTCTAGGTGAGCAGTGAACCGATTGCAGGGCTCTTTTGAAAGCAAGGTCTGAGAACCAACAGATACATCCACACGCCGATTACTTTAGTGTTTTGAGAGAATTCCCTTTCTTGGAACGAGATTGCATGAAATAATCTTCAGGGCTTGGACAATTCCATGGCAAAACGGCACCTATCAACATTGTAGCCAACACAATATAACAACTGTTTCTGCCCGGTTTCGAACCGGGGACCTTTCGCGTGTGAGGCGAACGTGATAACCACTACACTACAGAAACAGATACCTACAGTTGATTTTTCTGTAATGAAACTGCTCCGAACTGGCTATTCCATGGGCCTCTGGCTTTAGATTTCTTTCATGCAACCTGCCCGACATCCCTAGCTGAACGCTCGTACATGCCATGCAAGACCAGATGTTTGGTATTAGCTCAGACTGGGCAGGGCTGAAGCATGAGACTCTAGCAAAGAATTATCCACTACTGCAAAGAAAAAATTGATGTTGGTTTTGAAACGCAAACTTCAAAACAACTTGAAAAGAGTACCAAGAAAAGGGCTCGTCCGGGATTTGAACCCGGGACCTCTCGCACCCAAAGCGAGAATCATACCCCTAGACCAACGAGCCCTCAAAATCCTCTTACCTCTCAAAAGCTAATACCGGCTCTAAGCCCGCAATGAAGATCATGCTGGTATCTTTATGATGCTTGGTCTGTGAATACGCATGAAAGTCAGTCTCAACTTACCCTTTCTCAAACGATAGCACTATCATTTACAAGTGTCTCCTTTTATTCCGTCCCAGCTTTGGACACGTCTTACAGGAAGTCAGCCCTTATTTATATATTTCTTCAGTGGCTGAAGCTTAATGAGAAAGAGTAACAAGTTGTTCATAACAACATAAGAAACACATTGTGCATTTTCTCTTAAATACTCCTTCACTTTGTGCCAAAAGAAATACCAAGGTGAATACCTAGGCCACAGATTCAAGCTAAAGATCTTCCTGCTGAATGCAAGGCGCAATAAAAACTGCATATCGCTGGACTAAAGCATTCCTTGCATAGCCTCTAACATCATAACATAACTGAGCTGCTAGCAGCAAGCTAACCAATACCTTTCTGAAATGAGAATGACATGTGCTTATCTGCTCAATCAGTGCTCAATCAGGCTCGATCAGGCGAGATTTAGAAAAGGTGGAAAGGGTCCAAGTGGATGCCCCTTCCTTTTTAGGGTGGGTCCTGCTGACTATCATAGGATTGCTTGTAAAAGTGGCCAGGGTCAGAGGAAAAGCTGCCAACACTTCTTAGCGTTCTCTATAGATGCAGCCATTTTCTGTGACTGTAATTTCGGCCTTTTCCCAGAAGTCTCTATTCTGCCTATGCAAATTAACAAAAGCAGTGCTTATTCCTCACTTGCTCAAATGTCCTTCCTGTCCAGAAAGCTCTGATTAAGCATGCTTATTTTCTTTTTCTGGGATATTTTAAATTGTTTCGCTGTCCAGTCTGTGGCAGTAGAAAGCTGCTTATGATGCCAGGTTTTGATGAATCCCCAAGGTACAAGTACAGAGGAATATATCAGTCTCTAGGATATGGAACTTTTAGCTAACACATCACAATATGTGATGCTTGCCAAGAAAACACTACATTCTGGAGCGCTGATGATCAGAACATTCTGCTCCTGAAGGATAGAAAAGACAGCTTGATTGAAATAAAGTCTGTTTATATTGACGCTCTCTCTCTCCCTATATATACATACATGCATACACACACACACACAGGTATGTCATGCATTTCTTCAGATTTGTTTCAACCATTTACCATTTATTGGAGAATCCCTACTTTTCAAGTGACTGCAAATGAAGTCATCTCTGGCACTTTTTGTGCAAAGTAAGAGACACACATGACACCTTATTATAAAAGTCATCGGTTTCTTTGTTACTGTGTACTTTCAAAGCATGGGGCTTTCACACGTCAGGTAAACCTGATTACCACTACACAACAAAAGCAGATGCAGCTTTCTTATCTATGTCGTGATAGAACAGTTGTGAATTGAGTAGAAGAAGGGCCCTGATGTGATACTTATTACATGCAGCCTGTAAGATAGTCAAACATGCAGGCTAAGAAGGAAGATGCAAATATCAATGTATTAGAAAAACACCTAAAGGCGAGTGATATGCTTTCATTCATGCATGGCTAGGAAAAATCGCCATACTGTTGCAAACATTCTTACACCACCAACTGGAAATAAATGATTCTGACATTAAACGTAAAGGTGACAATGCATTTGTATCATCACCTTGAGAAGGATCATCTTGGAATTGAGCCGAGGGCCTCTGCACTCAAAGCCAGAAACACTCCACTAAAATAAGATTCCTGTTGGTGCCAACAATTCTCCATGTTAATGCTTGTTCTAGGTGAGCAGTGAACCGATTGCAGGGCTCTTTTGAAAGCAAGGTCTGAGAACCAACAGATACATCCACACGCCGATTACTTTAGTGTTTTGAGAGAATTCCCTTTCTTGGAACGAGATTGCATGAAATAATCTTCAGGGCTTGGACAATTCCATGGCAAAACGGCACCTATCAACATTGTAGCCAACACAATATAACAACTGTTTCTGCCCGGTTTCGAACCGGGGACCTTTCGCGTGTGAGGCGAACGTGATAACCACTACACTACAGAAACAGATACCTACAGTTGATTTTTCTGTAATGAAACTGCTCCGAACTGGCTATTCCATGGGCCTCTGGCTTTAGATTTCTTTCATGCAACCTGCCCGACATCCCTAGCTGAACGCTCGTACATGCCATGCAAGACCAGATGTTTGGTATTAGCTCAGACTGGGCAGGGCTGAAGCATGAGACTCTAGCAAAGAATTATCCACTACTGCAAAGAAAAAATTGATGTTGGTTTTGAAACGCAAACTTCAAAACAACTTGAAAAGAGTACCAAGAAAAGGGCTCGTCCGGGATTTGAACCCGGGACCTCTCGCACCCAAAGCGAGAATCATACCCCTAGACCAACGAGCCCTCAAAATCCTCTTACCTCTCAAAAGCTAATACCGGCTCTAAGCCCGCAATGAAGATCATGCTGGTATCTTTATGATGCTTGGTCTGTGAATACGCATGAAAGTCAGTCTCAACTTACCCTTTCTCAAACGATAGCACTATCATTTACAAGTGTCTCCTTTTATTCCGTCCCAGCTTTGGACACGTCTTACAGGAAGTCAGCCCTTATTTATATATTTCTTCAGTGGCTGAAGCTTAATGAGAAAGAGTAACAAGTTGTTCATAACAACATAAGAAACACATTGTGCATTTTCTCTTAAATACTCCTTCACTTTGTGCCAAAAGAAATACCAAGGTGAATACCTAGGCCACAGATTCAAGCTAAAGATCTTCCTGCTGAATGCAAGGCGCAATAAAAACTGCATATCGCTGGACTAAAGCATTCCTTGCATAGCCTCTAACATCATAACATAACTGAGCTGCTAGCAGCAAGCTAACCAATACCTTTCTGAAATGAGAATGACATGTGCTTATCTGCTCAATCAGTGCTCGATCAGGCTCGATCAGGCGAGATTTAGAAAAGGTGGAAAGGGTCCAAGTGGATGCCCCTTCCTTTTTAGGGTGGGTCCTGCTGACTATCATAGGATTGCTTGTAAAAGTGGCCAGGGTCAGAGGAAAAGCTGCCAACACTTCTTAGCGTTCTCTATAGATGCAGCCATTTTCTGTGACTGTAATTTCGGCCTTTTCCCAGAAGTCTCTATTCTGCCTATGCAAATTAACAAAAGCAGTGCTTATTCCTCACTTGCTCAAATGTCCTTCCTGTCCAGAAAGCTCTGATTAAGCATGCTTATTTTCTTTTTCTGGGATATTTTAAATTGTTTCGCTGTCCAGTCTGTGGCAGTAGAAAGCTGCTTATGATGCCAGGTTTTGATGAATCCCCAAGGTACAAGTACAGAGGAATATATCAGTCTCTAGGATATGGAACTTTTAGCTAACACATCACAATATGTGATGCTTGCCAAGAAAACACTATATTCTGGAGCGCTGATGATCAGAACATTCTGCTCCTGAAGGATAGAAAAGACAGCTTGATTGAAATAAAGTCTGTTTATATTGACGCTCTCTCTCTCCCTATATATACATACATGCATACACACACACACACAGGTATGTCATGCATTTCTTCAGATTTGTTTCAACCATTTACCATTTATTGGAGAATCCCTACTTTTCAAGTGACTGCAAATGAAGTCATCTCTGGCACTTTTTGTGCAAAGTAAGAGACACACATGACACCTTTTTATAAAAGTCATCGGTTTCTTTGTTACTGTGTACTTTCAAAGCATGGGGCTTTCACACGTCAGGTAAACCTGATTACCACTACACAACAAAAGCAGATGCAGCTTTCTTATCTATGTCGTGATAGAACAGTTGTGAATTGAGTAGAAGAAGGGCCCTGATGTGATACTTATTACATGCAGCCTGTAAGATAGTCAAACATGCAGGCTAGGAAGGAAGATGCAAATATCAATGTATTAGAAAAACACCTAAAGGCGAGTGATATGCTTTCATTCATGCATGGCTAGGAAAAATCGCCATACTGTTGCAAACATTCTTACACCACCAACTGGAAATAAATGATTCTGACATTAAACGTAAAGGTGACAATGCATTTGTATCATCACCCTGAGAAGGATCATCTTGGAATTGAGCCGAGGGCCTCTGCACTCAAAGCCAGAAACACTCCACTAAAATAAGATTCCTGTTGGTGCCAACAATTCTCCATGTTAATGCTTGTTCTAGGTGAGCAGTGAACCGATTGCAGGGCTCTTTTGAAAGCAAGGTCTGAGAACCAACAGATACATCCACACGCCGATTACTTTAGTGTTTTGAGAGAATTCCCTTTCTTGGAACGAGATTGCATGAAATAATCTTCAGGGCTTGGACAATTCCATGGCAAAACGGCACCTATCAACATTGTAGCCAACACAATATAACAACTGTTTCTGCCCGGTTTCGAACCGGGGACCTTTCGCGTGTGAGGCGAACGTGATAACCACTACACTACAGAAACAGATACCTACAGTTGATTTTTCTGTAATGAAACTGCTCCGAACTGGCTATTCCATGGGCCTCTGGCTTTAGATTTCTTTCATGCAACCTGCCCGACATCCCTAGCTGAACGCTCGTACATGCCATGCAAGACCAGATGTTTGGTATTAGCTCAGACTGGGCAGGGCTGAAGCATGAGACTCTAGCAAAGAATTATCCACTACTGCAAAGAAAAAATTGATGTTGGTTTTGAAACGCAAACTTCAAAACAACTTGAAAAGAGTACCAAGAAAAGGGCTCGTCCGGGATTTGAACCCGGGACCTCTCGCACCCAAAGCGAGAATCATACCCCTAGACCAACGAGCCCTCAAAATCCTCTTACCTCTCAAAAGCTAATACCGGCTCTAAGCCCGCAATGAAGATCATGCTGGTATCTTTATGATGCTTGGTCTGTGAATACGCATGAAAGTCAGTCTCAACTTACCCTTTCTCAAACGATAGCACTATCATTTACAAGTGTCTCCTTTTATTCCGTCCCAGCTTTGGACACGTCTTACAGGAAGTCAGCCCTTATTTATATATTTCTTCAGTGGCTGAAGCTTAATGAGAAAGAGTAACAAGTTGTTCATAACAACATAAGAAACACATTGTGCATTTTCTCTTAAATACTCCTTCACTTTGTGCCAAAAGAAATACCAAGGTGAATACCTAGGCCACAGATTCAAGCTAAAGATCTTCCTGCTGAATGCAAGGCGCATTAAAAACTGCATATCGCTGGACTAAAGCATTCCTTGCATAGCCTCTAACATCATAACATAACTGAGCTGCTAGCAGCAAGCTAACCAATACCTTTCTGAAATGAGAATGACATGTGCTTATCTGCTCAATCAGTGCTCAATCAGGCTCGATCAGGCGAGATTTAGAAAAGGTGGAAAGGGTCCAAGTGGATGCCCCTTCCTTTTTAGGGTGGGTCCTGCTGACTATCATAGGATTGCTTGTAAAAGTGGCCAGGGTCAGAGGAAAAGCTGCCAACACTTCTTAGCGTTCTCTATAGATGCAGCCATTTTCTGTGACTGTAATTTCGGCCTTTTCCCAGAAGTCTCTATTCTGCCTATGCAAATTAACAAAAGCAGTGCTTATTCCTCACTTGCTCAAATGTCCTTCCTGTCCAGAAAGCTCTGATTAAGCATGCTTATTTTCTTTTTCTGGGATATTTTAAATTGTTTCGCTGTCCAGTCTGTGGCAGTAGAAAGCTGCTTATGATGCCAGGTTTTGATGAATCCCCAAGGTACAAGTACAGAGGAATATATCAGTCTCTAGGATATGGAACTTTTAGCTAACACATCACAATATGTGATGCTTGCCAAGAAAACACTACATTCTGGAGCGCTGATGATCAGAACATTCTGCTCCTGAAGGATAGAAAAGACAGCTTGATTGAAATAAAGTCTGTTTATATTGACGCTCTCTCTCTCCCTATATATACATACATGCATACACACACACACACAGGTATGTCATGCATTTCTTCAGATTTGTTTCAACCATTTACCATTTATTGGAGAATCCCTACTTTTCAAGTGACTGCAAATGAAGTCATCTCTGGCACTTTTTGTGCAAAGTAAGAGACACACATGACACCTTTTTATAAAAGTCATCGGTTTCTTTGTTACTGTGTACTTTCAAAGCATGGGGCTTTCACACGTCAGGTAAACCTGATTACCACTACACAACAAAAGCAGATGCAGCTTTCTTATCTATGTCGTGATAGAACAGTTGTGAATTGAGTAGAAGAAGGGCCCTGATGTGATACTTATTACATGCAGCCTGTAAGATAGTCAAACATGCAGGCTAGGAAGGAAGATGCAAATATCAATGTATTAGAAAAACACCTAAAGGCGAGTGATATGCTTTCATTCATGCATGGCTAGGAAAAATCGCCATACTGTTGCAAACATTCTTACACCACCAACTGGAAATAAATGATTCTGACATTAAACGTAAAGGTGACAATGCATTTGTATCATCACCCTGAGAAGGATCATCTTGGAATTGAGCCGAGGGCCTCTGCACTCAAAGCCAGAAACACTCCACTAAAATAAGATTCCTGTTGGTGCCAACAATTCTCCATGTTAATGCTTGTTCTAGGTGAGCAGTGAACCGATTGCAGGGCTCTTTTGAAAGCAAGGTCTGAGAACCAACAGATACATCCACACGCCGATTACTTTAGTGTTTTGAGAGAATTCCCTTTCTTGGAACGAGATTGCATGAAATAATCTTCAGGGCTTGGACAATTCCATGGCAAAACGGCACCTATCAACATTGTAGCCAACACAATATAACAACTGTTTCTGCCCGGTTTCGAACCGGGGACCTTTCGCGTGTGAGGCGAACGTGATAACCACTACACTACAGAAACAGATACCTACAGTTGATTTTTCTGTAATGAAACTGCTCCGAACTGGCTATTCCATGGGCCTCTGGCTTTAGATTTCTTTCATGCAACCTGCCCGACATCCCTAGCTGAACGCTCGTACATGCCATGCAAGACCAGATGTTTGGTATTAGCTCAGACTGGGCAGGGCTGAAGCATGAGACTCTAGCAAAGAATTATCCACTACTGCAAAGAAAAAATTGATGTTGGTTTTGAAACGCAAACTTCAAAACAACTTGAAAAGAGTACCAAGAAAAGGGCTCGTCCGGGATTTGAACCCGGGACCTCTCGCACCCAAAGCGAGAATCATACCCCTAGACCAACGAGCCCTCAAAATCCTCTTACCTCTCAAAAGCTAATACCGGCTCTAAGCCCGCAATGAAGATCATGCTGGTATCTTTATGATGCTTGGTCTGTGAATACGCATGAAAGTCAGTCTCAACTTACCCTTTCTCAAACGATAGCACTATCATTTACAAGTGTCTCCTTTTATTCCGTCCCAGCTTTGGACACGTCTTACAGGAAGTCAGCCCTTATTTATATATTTCTTCAGTGGCTGAAGCTTAATGAGAAAGAGTAACAAGTTGTTCATAACAACATAAGAAACACATTGTGCATTTTCTCTTAAATACTCCTTCACTTTGTGCCAAAAGAAATACCAAGGTGAATACCTAGGCCACAGATTCAAGCTAAAGATCTTCCTGCTGAATGCAAGGCGCAATAAAAACTGCATATCGCTGGACTAAAGCATTCCTTGCATAGCCTCTAACATCATAACATAACTGAGCTGCTAGCAGCAAGCTAACCAATACCTTTCTGAAATGAGAATGACATGTGCTTATCTGCTCAATCAGTGCTCGATCAGGCTCGATCAGGCGAGATTTAGAAAAGGTGGAAAGGGTCCAAGTGGATGCCCCTTCCTTTTTAGGGTGGGTCCTGCTGACTATCATAGGATTGCTTGTAAAAGTGGCCAGGGTCAGAGGAAAAGCTGCCAACACTTCTTAGCGTTCTCTATAGATGCAGCCATTTTCTGTGACTGTAATTTCGGCCTTTTCCCAGAAGTCTCTATTCTGCCTATGCAAATTAACAAAAGCAGTGCTTATTCCTCACTTGCTCAAATGTCCTTCCTGTCCAGAAAGCTCTGATTAAGCATGCTTATTTTCTTTTTCTGGGATATTTTAAATTGTTTCGCTGTCCAGTCTGTGGCAGTAGAAAGCTGCTTATGATGCCAGGTTTTGATGAATCCCCAAGGTACAAGTACAGAGGAATATATCAGTCTCTAGGATATGGAACTTTTAGCTAACACATCACAATATGTGATGCTTGCCAAGAAAACACTACATTCTGGAGCGCTGATGATCAGAACATTCTGCTCCTGAAGGATAGAAAAGACAGCTTGATTGAAATAAAGTCTGTTTATATTGACGCTCTCTCTCTCCCTATATATACATACATGCATACACACACACACACAGGTATGTCATGCATTTCTTCAGATTTGTTTCAACCATTTACCATTTATTGGAGAATCCCTACTTTTCAAGTGACTGCAAATGAAGTCATCTCTGGCACTTTTTGTGCAAAGTAAGAGACACACATGACACCTTTTTATAAAAGTCATCGGTTTCTTTGTTACTGTGTACTTTCAAAGCATGGGGCTTTCACACGTCAGGTAAACCTGATTACCACTACACAACAAAAGCAGATGCAGCTTTCTTATCTATGTCGTGATAGAACAGTTGTGAATTGAGTAGAAGAAGGGCCCTGATGTGATACTTATTACATGCAGCCTGTAAGATAGTCAAACATGCAGGCTAGGAAGGAAGATGCAAATATCAATGTATT
Source organism: Triturus cristatus (assembly GCF_964204655.1). Taxonomy (NCBI): domain Eukaryota; kingdom Metazoa; phylum Chordata; class Amphibia; order Caudata; family Salamandridae; genus Triturus; species Triturus cristatus. The sequence continues at coordinate 735,451,943 of NC_140591.1, read as the reverse complement.
AGAAAAACACCTAAAGGCGAGTGATATGCTTTCATTCATGCATGGCTAGGAAAAATCGCCATACTGTTGCAAACATTCTTACACCACCAACTGGAAATAAATGATTCTGACATTAAACGTAAAGGTGACAATGCATTTGTATCATCACCCTGAGAAGGATCATCTTGGAATTGAGCCGAGGGCCTCTGCACTCAAAGCCAGAAACACTCCACTAAAATAAGATTCCTGTTGGTGCCAACAATTCTCCATGTTAATGCTTGTTCTAGGTGAGCAGTGAACCGATTGCAGGGCTCTTTTGAAAGCAAGGTCTGAGAACCAACAGATACATCCACACGCCGATTACTTTAGTGTTTTGAGAGAATTCCCTTTCTTGGAACGAGATTGCATGAAATAATCTTCAGGGCTTGGACAATTCCATGGCAAAACGGCACCTATCAACATTGTAGCCAACACAATATAACAACTGTTTCTGCCCGGTTTCGAACCGGGGACCTTTCGCGTGTGAGGCGAACGTGATAACCACTACACTACAGAAACAGATACCTACAGTTGATTTTTCTGTAATGAAACTGCTCCGAACTGGCTATTCCATGGGCCTCTGGCTTTAGATTTCTTTCATGCAACCTGCCCGACATCCCTAGCTGAACGCTCGTACATGCCATGCAAGACCAGATGTTTGGTATTAGCTCAGACTGGGCAGGGCTGAAGCATGAGACTCTAGCAAAGAATTATCCACTACTGCAAAGAAAAAATTGATGTTGGTTTTGAAACGCAAACTTCAAAACAACTTGAAAAGAGTACCAAGAAAAGGGCTCGTCCGGGATTTGAACCCGGGACCTCTCGCACCCAAAGCGAGAATCATACCCCTAGACCAACGAGCCCTCAAAATCCTCTTACCTCTCAAAAGCTAATACCGGCTCTAAGCCCGCAATGAAGATCATGCTGGTATCTTTATGATGCTTGGTCTGTGAATACGCATGAAAGTCAGTCTCAACTTACCCTTTCTCAAACGATAGCACTATCATTTACAAGTGTCTCCTTTTATTCCGTCCCAGCTTTGGACACGTCTTACAGGAAGTCAGCCCTTATTTATATATTTCTTCAGTGGCTGAAGCTTAATGAGAAAGAGTAACAAGTTGTTCATAACAACATAAGAAACACATTGTGCATTTTCTCTTAAATACTCCTTCACTTTGTGCCAAAAGAAATACCAAGGTGAATACCTAGGCCACAGATTCAAGCTAAAGATCTTCCTGCTGAATGCAAGGCGCATTAAAAACTGCATATCGTTGGACTAAAGCATTCCTTGCATAGCCTCTAACATCATAACATAACTGAGCTGCTAGCAGCAAGCTAACCAATACCTTTCTGAAATGAGAATGACATGTGCTTATCTGCTCAATCAGTGCTCAATCAGGCTCGATCAGGCGAGATTTAGAAAAGGTGGAAAGGGTCCAAGTGGATGCCCCTTCCTTTTTAGGGTGGGTCCTGCTGACTATCATAGGATTGCTTGTAAAAGTGGCCAGGGTCAGAGGAAAAGCTGCCAACACTTCTTAGCGTTCTCTATAGATGCAGCCATTTTCTGTGACTGTAATTTCGGCCTTTTCCCAGAAGTCTCTATTCTGCCTATGCAAATTAACAAAAGCAGTGCTTATTCCTCACTTGCTCAAATGTCCTTCCTGTCCAGAAAGCTCTGATTAAGCATGCTTATTTTCTTTTTCTGGGATATTTTAAATTGTTTCGCTGTCCAGTCTGTGGCAGTAGAAAGCTGCTTATGATGCCAGGTTTTGATGAATCCCCAAGGTACAAGTACAGAGGAATATATCAGTCTCTAGGATATGGAACTTTTAGCTAACACATCACAATATGTGATGCTTGCCAAGAAAACACTACATTCTGGAGCGCTGATGATCAGAACATTCTGCTCCTGAAGGATAGAAAAGACAGCTTGATTGAAATAAAGTCTGTTTATATTGACGCTCTCTCTCTCCCTATATATACATACATGCATACACACACACACACAGGTATGTCATGCATTTCTTCAGATTTGTTTCAACCATTTACCATTTATTGGAGAATCCCTACTTTTCAAGTGACTGCAAATGAAGTCATCTCTGGCACTTTTTGTGCAAAGTAAGAGACACACATGACACCTTTTTATAAAAGTCATCGGTTTCTTTGTTACTGTGTACTTTCAAAGCATGGGGCTTTCACACGTCAGGTAAACCTGATTACCACTACACAACAAAAGCAGATGCAGCTTTCTTATCTATGTCGTGATAGAACAGTTGTGAATTGAGTAGAAGAAGGGCCCTGATGTGATACTTATTACATGCAGCCTGTAAGATAGTCAAACATGCAGGCTAGGAAGGAAGATGCAAATATCAATGTATTAGAAAAACACCTAAAGGCGAGTGATATGCTTTCATTCATGCATGGCTAGGAAAAATCGCCATACTGTTGCAAACATTCTTACACCACCAACTGGAAATAAATGATTCTGACATTAAACGTAAAGGTGACAATGCATTTGTATCATCACCCTGAGAAGGATCATCTTGGAATTGAGCCGAGGGCCTCTGCACTCAAAGCCAGAAACACTCCACTAAAATAAGATTCCTGTTGGTGCCAACAATTCTCCATGTTAATGCTTGTTCTAGGTGAGCAGTGAACCGATTGCAGGGCTCTTTTGAAAGCAAGGTCTGAGAACCAACAGATACATCCACACGCCGATTACTTTAGTGTTTTGAGAGAATTCCCTTTCTTGGAACGAGATTGCATGAAATAATCTTCAGGGCTTGGACAATTCCATGGCAAAACGGCACCTATCAACATTGTAGCCAACACAATATAACAACTGTTTCTGCCCGGTTTCGAACCGGGGACCTTTCGCGTGTGAGGCGAACGTGATAACCACTACACTACAGAAACAGATACCTACAGTTGATTTTTCTGTAATGAAACTGCTCCGAACTGGCTATTCCATGGGCCTCTGGCTTTAGATTTCTTTCATGCAACCTGCCCGACATCCCTAGCTGAACGCTCGTACATGCCATGCAAGACCAGATGTTTGGTATTAGCTCAGACTGGGCAGGGCTGAAGCATGAGACTCTAGCAAAGAATTATCCACTACTGCAAAGAAAAAATTGATGTTGGTTTTGAAACGCAAACTTCAAAACAACTTGAAAAGAGTACCAAGAAAAGGGCTCGTCCGGGATTTGAACCCGGGACCTCTCGCACCCAAAGCGAGAATCATACCCCTAGACCAACAAGCCCTCAAAATCCTCTTACCTCTCAAAAGCTAATACCGGCTCTAAGCCCGCAATGAAGATCATGCTGGTATCTTTATGATGCTTGGTCTGTGAATACGCATGAAAGTCAGTCTCAACTTACCCTTTCTCAAACGATAGCACTATCATTTACAAGTGTCTCCTTTTATTCCGTCCCAGCTTTGGACACGTCTTACAGGAAGTCAGCCCTTATTTATATATTTCTTCAGTGGCTGAAGCTTAATGAGAAAGAGTAACAAGTTGTTCATAACAACATAAGAAACACATTGTGCATTTTCTCTTAAATACTCCTTCACTTTGTGCCAAAAGAAATACCAAGGTGAATACCTAGGCCACAGATTCAAGCTAAAGATCTTCCTGCTGAATGCAAGGCGCAATAAAAACTGCATATCGCTGGACTAAAGCATTCCTTGCATAGCCTCTAACATCATAACATAACTGAGCTGCTAGCAGCAAGCTAACCAATACCTTTCTGAAATGAGAATGACATGTGCTTATCTGCTCAATCAGTGCTCGATCAGGCTCGATCAGGCGAGATTTAGAAAAGGTGGAAAGGGTCCAAGTGGATGCCCCTTCCTTTTTAGGGTGGGTCCTGCTGACTATCATAGGATTGCTTGTAAAAGTGGCCAGGGTCAGAGGAAAAGCTGCCAACACTTCTTAGCGTTCTCTATAGATGCAGCCATTTTCTGTGACTGTAATTTCGGCCTTTTCCCAGAAGTCTCTATTCTGCCTATGCAAATTAACAAAAGCAGTGCTTATTCCTCACTTGCTCAAATGTCCTTCCTGTCCAGAAAGCTCTGATTAAGCATGCTTATTTTCTTTTTCTGGGATATTTTAAATTGTTTCGCTGTCCAGTCTGTGGCAGTAGAAAGCTGCTTATGATGCCAGGTTTTGATGAATCCCCAAGGTACAAGTACAGAGGAATATATCAGTCTCTAGGATATGGAACTTTTAGCTAACACATCACAATATGTGATGCTTGCCAAGAAAACACTACATTCTGGAGCGCTGATGATCAGAACATTCTGCTCCTGAAGGATAGAAAAGACAGCTTGATTGAAATAAAGTCTGTTTATATTGACGCTCTCTCTCTCCCTATATATACATACATGCATACACACACACACACAGGTATGTCATGCATTTCTTCAGATTTGTTTCAACCATTTACCATTTATTGGAGAATCCCTACTTTTCAAGTGACTGCAAATGAAGTCATCTCTGGCACTTTTTGTGCAAAGTAAGAGACACACATGACACCTTATTATAAAAGTCATCGGTTTCTTTGTTACTGTGTACTTTCAAAGCATGGGGCTTTCACACGTCAGGTAAACCTGATTACCACTACACAACAAAAGCAGATGCAGCTTTCTTATCTATGTCGTGATAGAACAGTTGTGAATTGAGTAGAAGAAGGGCCCTGATGTGATACTTATTACATGCAGCCTGTAAGATAGTCAAACATGCAGGCTAGGAAGGAAGATGCAAATATCAATGTATTAGAAAAACACCTAAAGGCGAGTGATATGCTTTCATTCATGCATGGCTAGGAAAAATCGCCATACTGTTGCAAACATTCTTACACCACCAACTGGAAATAAATGATTCTGACATTAAACGTAAAGGTGAGAATGCATTTGTATCATCACCTTGAGAAGGATCATCTTGGAATTGAGCCGAGGGCCTCTGCACTCAAAGCCAGAAACACTCCACTAAAATAAGATTCCTGTTGGTGCCAACAATTCTCCATGTTAATGCTTGTTCTAGGTGAGCAGTGAACCGATTACAGGGCTCTTTTGAAAGCAAGGTCTGAGAACCAACAGATACATCCACACGCCGATTACTTTAGTGTTTTGAGAGAATTCCCTTTCTTGGAACGAGATTGCATGAAATAATCTTCAGGGCTTGGACAATTCCATGGCAAAACGGCACCTATCAACATTGTAGCCAACACAATATAACAACTGTTTCTGCCCGGTTTCGAACCGGGGACCTTTCGCGTGTGAGGCGAACTTGATAACCACTACACTACAGAAACAGATACCTACAGTTGATTTTTCTGTAATGAAACTGCTCCGAACTGGCTATTCCATGGGCCTCTGGCTTTAGATTTCTTTCATGCAACCTGCCCGACATCCCTAGCTGAACGCTCGTACATGCCATGCAAGACCAGATGTTTGGTATTAGCTCAGACTGGGCAGGGCTGAAGCATGAGACTCTAGCAAAGAATTATCCACTACTGCAAAGAAAAAATTGATGTTGGTTTTGAAACGCAAACTTCAAAACAACTTGAAAAGAGTACCAAGAAAAGGGCTTGTCCGGGATTTGAACCCGGGACCTCTCGCACCCAAAGCGAGAATCATACCCCTAGACCAACGAGCCCTCAAAATTCTCTTACCTCTCAAAAGCTAATACCGGCTCTAAGCCCGCAATGAAGATCATGCTGGTATCTTTATGATGCTTGGTCTGTGAATACGCATGAAAGTCAGTCTCAACTTACCCTTTCTCAAACGATAGCACTATCATTTACAAGTGTCTCCTTTTATTCCGTCCCAGCTTTGGACACGTCTTACAGGAAGTCAGCCCTTATTTATATATTTCTGCAGTGGCTGAAGCTTAATGAGAAAGAGTAACAAGTTGTTCATAACAACATAAGAAACACATTGTGCATTTTCTCTCAAATACTCCTTCACTTTGTGCCAAAAGAAATACCAAGGTGAATACCTAGGCCACAGATTCAAGCTAAAGATCTTCCTGGTGAAGGCAAGGCGCAATAAAAACTGCATATCGCTGGACTAAAGCATTCCTTGCATAGCCTCTAACATCATAACATAACTGAGCTGCTAGCAGCAAGCTAACCAATACCTTTCTGAAATGAGAATGACATGTGCTTATCTGCTCAATCAGTGCTCAATCAGGCTCGATCAGGCGAGATTTAGAAAAGGTGGAAAGGGTCCAAGTGGATGCCCCTTCCTTTTTAGGGTGGGTCCTGCTGACTATCATAGGATTGCTTGTAAAAGTGGCCAGGGTCAGAGGAAAAGCTGCCAACACTTCTTAGCGTTCTCTATAGATGCAGCCATTTTCTGTGACTGTAATTTCGGCCTTTTCCCAGAAGTCTCTATTCTGCCTATGCAAATTAACAAAAGCAGTGCTTATTCCTCACTTGCTCAAATGTCCTTCCTGTCCAGAAAGCTCTGATTAAGCATGCTTATTTTCTTTTTCTGGGATATTTTAAATTGTTTCGCTGTCCAGTCTGTGGCAGTAGAAAGCTGCTTATGATGCCAGGTTTTGATGAATCCCCAAGGTACAAGTACAGAGGAATATATCAGTCTCTAGGATATGGAACTTTTAGCTAACACATCACAATATGTGATGCTTGCCAAGAAAACACTACATTCTGGAGCGCTGATGATCAGAACATTCTGCTCCTGAAGGATAGAAAAGACAGCTTGATTGAAATAAAGTCTGTTTATATTGACGCTCTCTCTCTCCCTATATATACATACATGCGTACACACACACACACAGGTATGTCATGCATTTCTTCAGATTTGTTTCAACCATTTACCATTTATTGGAGAATCCCTACTTTTCAAGTGACTGCAAATGAAGTCATCTCTGGCACTTTTTGTGCAAAGTAAGAGACACACATGACACCTTTTTATAAAAGTCATCAGTTTCTTTGTTACTGTGTACTTTCAAAGCATGGGGCTTTCACACGTCAGGTAAACCTGATTACCACTACACAACAAAAGCAGATGCAGCTTTCTTATCTATGTCGTGATAGAACAGTTGTGAATTGAGTAGAAGAAGGGCCCTGATGTGATACTTATTACATGCAGCCTGTAAGATAGTCAAACATGCAGGCTAAGAAGGAAGATGCAAATATCAATGTATTAGAAAAACACCTAAAGGCGAGTGATATGCTTTCATTCATGCATGGCTAGGAAAAATCGCCATACTGTTGCAAACATTCTTACACCACCAACTGGAAATAAATGATTCTGACATTAAACGTAAAGGTGACAATGCATTTGTATCATCACCTTGAGAAGGATCATCTTGGAATTGAGCCGAGGGCCTCTGCACTCAAAGCCAGAAACACTCCACTAAAATAAGATTCCTGTTGGTGCCAACAATTCTCCATGTTAATGCTTGTTCTAGGTGAGCAGTGAACCGATTGCAGGGCTCTTTTGAAAGCAAGGTCTGAGAACCAACAGATACATCCACACGCCGATTACTTTAGTGTTTTGAGAGAATTCCCTTTCTTGGAACGAGATTGCATGAAATAATCTTCAGGGCTTGGACAATTCCATGGCAAAACGGCACCTATCAACATTGTAGCCAACACAATATAACAACTGTTTCTGCCCGGTTTCGAACCGGGGACCTTTCGCGTGTGAGGCGAACGTGATAACCACTACACTACAGAAACAGATACCTACAGTTGATTTTTCTGTAATTAAACTGCTCCGAACTGGCTATTCCATGGGCCTCTGGCTTTAGATTTCTTTCATGCAACCTGCCCGACATCCCTAGCTGAACGCTCGTACATGCCATGCAAGACCAGATGTTTGGTATTAGCTCAGACTGGGCAGGGCTGAAGCATGAGACTCTAGCAAAGAATTATCCACTACTGCAAAGAAAAAATTGATGTTGGTTTTGAAACGCAAACTTCAAAACAACTTGAAAAGAGTACCAAGAAAAGGGCTCGTCCGGGATTTGAACCCGGGACCTCTCGCACCCAAAGCGAGAATCATACCCCTAGACCAACGAGCCCTCAAAATCCTCTTACCTCTCAAAAGCTAATACCGGCTCTAAGCCCGCAATGAAGATCATGCTGGTATCTTTATGATGCTTGGTCTGTGAATACGCATGAAAGTCAGTCTCAACTTACCCTTTCTCAAACGATAGCACTATCATTTACAAGTGTCTCCTTTTATTCCGTCCCAGCTTTGGACACGTCTTACAGGAAGTCAGCCCTTATTTATATATTTCTTCAGTGGCTGAAGCTTAATGAGAAAGAGTAACAAGTTGTTCATAACAACATAAGAAACACATTGTGCATTTTCTCTTAAATACTCCTTCACTTTGTGCCAAAAGAAATACCAAGGTGAATACCTAGGCCACAGATTCAAGCTAAAGATCTTCCTGCTGAATGCAAGGCGCAATAAAAACTGCATATCGCTGGACTAAAGCATTCCTTGCATAGCCTCTAACATCATAACATAACTGAGCTGCTAGCAGCAAGCTAACCAATACCTTTCTGAAATGAGAATGACATGTGCTTATCTGCTCAATCAGTGCTCAATCAGGCTCGATCAGGCGAGATTTAGAAAAGGTGGAAAGGGTCCAAGTGGATGCCCCTTTCTTTTTAGGGTGGGTCCTGCTGACTATCATAGGATTGCTTGTAAAAGTGGCCAGGGTCAGAGGAAAAGCTGCCAACACTTCTTAGCGTTCTCTATAGATGCAGCCATTTTCTGTGACTGTAATTTCGGCCTTTTCCCAGAAGTCTCTATTCTGCCTATGCAAATTAACAAAAGCAGTGCTTATTCCTCACTTGCTCAAATGTCCTTCCTGTCCAGAAAGCTCTGATTAAGCATGCTTATTTTCTTTTTCTGGGATATTTTAAATTGTTTCGCTGTCCAGTCTGTGGCAGTAGAAAGCTGCTTATGATGCCAGGTTTTGATGAATCCCCAAGGTACAAGTACAGAGGAATATATCAGTCTCTAGGATATGGAACTTTTAGCTAACACATCACAATATGTGATGCTTGCCAAGAAAACACTACATTCTGGAGCGCTGATGATCAGAACATTCTGCTCCTGAAGGATAGAAAAGACAGCTTGATTGAAATAAAGTCTGTTTATATTGACGCTCTCTCTCTCCCTATATATACATACATGCATACACACACACACACAGGTATGTCATGCATTTCTTCAGATTTGTTTCAACCATTTACCATTTATTGGAGAATCCCTACTTTTCAAGTGACTGCAAATGAAGTCATCTCTGGCACTTTTTGTGCAAAGTAAGAGACACACATGACACCTTTTTATAAAAGTCATCGGTTTCTTTGTTACTGTGTACTTTCAAAGCATGGGGCTTTCACACGTCAGGTAAACCTGATTACCACTACACAACAAAAGCAGATGCAGCTTTCTTATCTATGTCGTGATAGAACAGTTGTGAATTGAGTAGAAGAAGGGCCCTGATGTGATACTTATTACATGCAGCCTGTAAGATAGTCAAACATGCAGGCTAGGAAGGAAGATGCAAATATCAATGTATTAGAAAAACACCTAAAGGCGAGTGATATGCTTTCATTCATGCATGGCTAGGAAAAATCGCCATACTGTTGCAAACATTCTTACACCACCAACTGGAAATAAATGATTCTGACATTAAACGTAAAGGTGACAATGCATTTGTATCATCACCCTGAGAAGGATCATCTTGGAATTGAGCCGAGGGCCTCTGCACTCAAAGCCAGAAACACTCCACTAAAATAAGATTCCTGTTGGTGCCAACAATTCTCCATGTTAATGCTTGTTCTAGGTGAGCAGTGAACCGATTGCAGGGCTCTTTTGAAAGCAAGGTCTGAGAACCAACAGATACATCCACACGCCGATTACTTTAGTGTTTTGAGAGAATTCCCTTTCTTGGAACGAGATTGTATGAAATAATCTTCAGGGCTTGGACAATTCCATGGCAAAACGGCACCTATCAACATTGTAGCCAACACAATATAACAACTGTTTCTGCCCGGTTTCGAACCGGGGACCTTTCGCGTGTGAGGCGAACGTGATAACCACTACACTACAGAAACAGATACCTACAGTTGATTTTTCTGTAATGAAACTGCTCCGAACTGGCTATTCCATGGGCCTCTGGCTTTAGATTTCTTTCATGCAACCTGCCCGACATCCCTAGCTGAACGCTCGTACATGCCATGCAAGACCAGATGTTTGGTATTAGCTCAGACTGGGCAGGGCTGAAGCATGAGACTCTAGCAAAGAATTATCCACTACTGCAAAGAAAAAATTGATGTTGGTTTTGAAACGCAAACTTCAAAACAACTTGAAAAGAGTACCAAGAAAAGGGCTCGTCCGGGATTTGAACCCGGGACCTCTCGCACCCAAAGCGAGAATCATACCCCTAGACCAACGAGCCCTCAAAATCCTCTTACCTCTCAAAAGCTAATACCGGCTCTAAGCCCGCAATGAAGATCATGCTGGTATCTTTATGATGCTTGGTCTGTGAATACGCATGAAAGTCAGTCTCAACTTACCCTTTCTCAAACGATAGCACTATCATTTACAAGTGTCTCCTTTTATTCCGTCCCAGCTTTGGACACGTCTTACAGGAAGTCAGCCCTTATTTATATATTTCTTCAGTGGCTGAAGCTTAATGAGAAAGAGTAACAAGTTGTTCATAACAACATAAGAAACACATTGTGCATTTTCTCTTAAATACTCCTTCACTTTGTGCCAAAAGAAATACCAAGGTGAATACCTAGGCCACAGATTCAAGCTAAAGATCTTCCTGCTGAATGCAAGGCGCAATAAAAACTGCATATCGCTGGACTAAAGCATTCCTTGCATAGCCTCTAACATCATAACATAACTGAGCTGCTAGCAGCAAGCTAACCAATACCTTTCTGAAATGAGAATGACATGTGCTTATCTGCTCAATCAGTGCTCGATCAGGCTCGATCAGGCGAGATTTAGAAAAGGTGGAAAGGGTCCAAGTGGATGCCCCTTCCTTTTTAGGGTGGGTCCTGCTGACTATCATAGGATTGCTTGTAAAAGTGGCCGGGGTCAGAGGAAAAGCTGCCAACACTTCTTAGCGTTCTCTATAGATGCAGCCATTTTCTGTGACTGTAATTTCGGCCTTTTCCCAGAAGTCTCTATTCTGCCTATGCAAATTAACAAAAGCAGTGCTTATTCCTCACTTGCTCAAATGTCCTTCCTGTCCAGAAAGCTCTGATTAAGCATGCTTATTTTCTTTTTCTGGGATATTTTAAATTGTTTCGCTGTCCAGTCTGTGGCAGTAGAAAGCTGCTTATGATGCCAGGTTTTGATGAATCCCCAAGGTACAAGTACAGAGGAATATATCAGTCTCTAGGATATGGAACTTTTAGCTAACACATCACAATATGTGATGCTTGCCAAGAAAACACTACATTCTGGAGCGCTGATGATCAGAACATTCTGCTCCTGAAGGATAGAAAAGACAGCTTGATTGAAATAAAGTCTGTTTATATTGACGCTCTCTCTCTCCCTATATATACATACATGCATACACACACACACACAGGTATGTCATGCATTTCTTCAGATTTGTTTCAACCATTTACCATTTATTGGAGAATCCCTACTTTTCAAGTGACTGCAAATGAAGTCATCTCTGGCACTTTTTGTGCAAAGTAAGAGACACACATGACACCTTTTTATAAAAGTCATCGGTTTCTTTGTTACTGTGTACTTTCAAAGCATGGGGCTTTCACACGTCAGGTAAACCTGATTACCACTACACAACAAAAGCAGATGCAGCTTTCTTATCTATGTCGTGATAGAACAGTTGTGAATTGAGTAGAAGAAGGGCCCTGATGTGATACTTATTACATGCAGCCTGTAAGATAGTCAAACATGCAGGCTAGGAAGGAAGATGCAAATATCAATGTATTAGAAAAACACCTAAAGGCGAGTGATATGCTTTCATTCATGCATGGCTAGGAAAAATCGCCATACTGTTGCAAACATTCTTACACCACCAACTGGAAATAAATGATTCTGACATTAAACGTAAAGGTGACAATGCATTTGTATCATCACCCTGAGAAGGATCATCTTGGAATTGAGCCGAGGGCCTCTGCACTCAAAGCCAGAAACACTCCACTAAAATAAGATTCCTGTTGGTGCCAACAATTCTCCATGTTAATGCTTGTTCTAGGTGAGCAGTGAACCGATTGCAGGGCTCTTTTGAAAGCAAGGTCTGAGAACCAACAGATACATCCACACGCCGATTACTTTAGTGTTTTGAGAGAATTCCCTTTCTTGGAACGAGATTGCATGAAATAATCTTCAGGGCTTGGACAATTCCATGGCAAAACGGCACCTATCAACATTGTAGCCAACACAATATAACAACTGTTTCTGCCCGGTTTCGAACCGGGGACCTTTCGCGTGTGAGGCGAACGTGATAACCACTACACTACAGAAACAGATACCTACAGTTGATTTTTCTGTAATGAAACTGCTCCGAACTGGCTATTCCATGGGCCTCTGGCTTTAGATTTCTTTCATGCAACCTGCCCGACATCCCTAGCTGAACGCTCGTACATGCCATGCAAGACCAGATGTTTGGTATTAGCTCAGACTGGGCAGGGCTGAAGCATGAGACTCTAGCAAAGAATTATCCACTACTGCAAAGAAAAAATTGATGTTGGTTTTGAAACGCAAACTTCAAAACAACTTGAAAAGAGTACCAAGAAAAGGGCTCGTCCGGGATTTGAACCCGGGACCTCTCGCACCCAAAGCGAGAATCATACCCCTAGACCAACGAGCCCTCAAAATCCTCTTACCTCTCAAAAGCTAATACCGGCTCTAAGCCCGCAATGAAGATCATGCTGGTATCTTTATGATGCTTGGTCTGTGAATACGCATGAAAGTCAGTCTCAACTTACCCTTTCTCAAACGATAGCACTATCATTTACAAGTGTCTCCTTTTATTCCGTCCCAGCTTTGGACACGTCTTACAGGAAGTCAGCCCTTATTTATATATTTCTTCAGTGGCTGAAGCTTAATGAGAAAGAGTAACAAGTTGTTCATAACAACATAAGAAACACATTGTGCATTTTCTCTTAAATACTCCTTCACTTTGTGCCAAAAGAAATACCAAGGTGAATACCTAGGCCACAGATTCAAGCTAAAGATCTTCCTGCTGAATGCAAGGCGCATTAAAAACTGCATATCGCTGGACTAAAGCATTCCTTGCATAGCCTCTAACATCATAACATAACTGAGCTGCTAGCAGCAAGCTAACCAATACCTTTCTGAAATGAGAATGACATGTGCTTATCTGCTCAATCAGTGCTCAATCAGGCTCGATCAGGCGAGATTTAGAAAAGGTGGAAAGGGTCCAAGTGGATGCCCCTTCCTTTTTAGGGTGGGTCCTGCTGACTATCATAGGATTGCTTGTAAAAGTGGCCAGGGTCAGAGGAAAAGCTGCCAACACTTCTTAGCGTTCTCTATAGATGCAGCCATTTTCTGTGACTGTAATTTCGGCCTTTTCCCAGAAGTCTCTATTCTGCCTATGCAAATTAACAAAAGCAGTGCTTATTCCTCACTTGCTCAAATGTCCTTCCTGTCCAGAAAGCTCTGATTAAGCATGCTTATTTTCTTTTTCTGGGATATTTTAAATTGTTTCGCTGTCCAGTCTGTGGCAGTAGAAAGCTGCTTATGATGCCAGGTTTTGATGAATCCCCAAGGTACAAGTACAGAGGAATATATCAGTCTCTAGGATATGGAACTTTTAGCTAACACATCACAATATGTGATGCTTGCCAAGAAAACACTACATTCTGGAGCGCTGATGATCAGAACATTCTGCTCCTGAAGGATAGAAAAGACAGCTTGATTGAAATAAAGTCTGTTTATATTGACGCTCTCTCTCTCCCTATATATACATACATGCATACACACACACACACAGGTATGTCATGCATTTCTTCAGATTTGTTTCAACCATTTACCATTTATTGGAGAATCCCTACTTTTCAAGTGACTGCAAATGAAGTCATCTCTGGCACTTTTTGTGCAAAGTAAGAGACACACATGACACCTTTTTATAAAAGTCATCGGTTTCTTTGTTACTGTGTACTTTCAAAGCATGGGGCTTTCACACGTCAGGTAAACCTGATTACCACTACACAACAAAAGCAGATGCAGCTTTCTTATCTATGTCGTGATAGAACAGTTGTGAATTAAGTAGAAGAAGGGCCCTGATGTGATACTTATTACATGCAGCCTGTAAGATAGTCAAACATGCAGGCTAGGAAGGAAGATGCAAATATCAATGTATTAGAAAAACACCTAAAGGCGAGTGATATGCTTTCATTCATGCATGGCTAGGAAAAATCGCCATACTGTTGCAAACATTCTTACACCACCAACTGGAAATAAATGATTCTGACATTAAACGTAAAGGTGACAATGCATTTGTATCATCACCCTGAGAAGGATCATCTTGGAATTGAGCCGAGGGCCTCTGCACTCAAAGCCAGAAACACTCCACTAAAATAAGATTCCTGTTGGTGCCAACAATTCTCCATGTTAATGCTTGTTCTAGGTGAGCAGTGAACCGATTGCAGGGCTCTTTTGAAAGCAAGGTCTGAGAACCAACAGATACATCCACACGCCGATTACTTTAGTGTTTTGAGAGAATTCCCTTTCTTGGAACGAGATTGCATGAAATAATCTTCAGGGCTTGGACAATTCCATGGCAAAACGGCACCTATCAACATTGTAGCCAACACAATATAACAACTGTTTCTGCCCGGTTTCGAACCGGGGACCTTTCGCGTGTGAGGCGAACGTGATAACCACTACACTACAGAAACAGATACCTACAGTTGATTTTTCTGTAATGAAACTGCTCCGAACTGGCTATTCCATGGGCCTCTGGCTTTAGATTTCTTTCATGCAACCTGCCCGACATCCCTAGCTGAACGCTCGTACATGCCATGCAAGACCAGATGTTTGGTATTAGCTCAGACTGGGCAGGGCTGAAGCATGAGACTCTAGCAAAGAATTATCCACTACTGCAAAGAAAAAATTGATGTTGGTTTTGAAACGCAAACTTCAAAACAACTTGAAAAGAGTACCAAGAAAAGGGCTCGTCCGGGATTTGAACCCGGGACCTCTCGCACCCAAAGCGAGAATCATACCCCTAGACCAACAAGCCCTCAAAATCCTCTTACCTCTCAAAAGCTAATACCGGCTCTAAGCCCGCAATGAAGATCATGCTGGTATCTTTATGATGCTTGGTCTGTGAATACGCATGAAAGTCAGTCTCAACTTACCCTTTCTCAAACGATAGCACTATCATTTACAAGTGTCTCCTTTTATTCCGTCCCAGCTTTGGACACGTCTTACAGGAAGTCAGCCCTTATTTATATATTTCTTCAGTGGCTGAAGCTTAATGAGAAAGAGTAACAAGTTGTTCATAACAACATAAGAAACACATTGTGCATTTTCTCTTAAATACTCCTTCACTTTGTGCCAAAAGAAATACCAAGGTGAATACCTAGGCCACAGATTCAAGCTAAAGATCTTCCTGCTGAATGCAAGGCGCAATAAAAACTGCATATCGCTGGACTAAAGCATTCCTTGCATAGCCTCTAACATCATAACATAACTGAGCTGCTAGCAGCAAGCTAACCAATACCTTTCTGAAATGAGAATGACATGTGCTTATCTGCTCAATCAGTGCTCGATCAGGCTCGATCAGGCGAGATTTAGAAAAGGTGGAAAGGGTCCAAGTGGATGCCCCTTCCTTTTTAGGGTGGGTCCTGCTGACTATCATAGGATTGCTTGTAAAAGTGGCCAGGGTCAGAGGAAAAGCTGCCAACACTTCTTAGCGTTCTCTATAGATGCAGCCATTTTCTGTGACTGTAATTTCGGCCTTTTCCCAGAAGTCTCTATTCTGCCTATGCAAATTAACAAAAGCAGTGCTTATTCCTCACTTGCTCAAATGTCCTTCCTGTCCAGAAAGCTCTGATTAAGCATGCTTATTTTCTTTTTCTGGGATATTTTAAATTGTTTCGCTGTCCAGTCTGTGGCAGTAGAAAGCTGCTTATGATGCCAGGTTTTGATGAATCCCCAAGGTACAAGTACAGAGGAATATATCAGTCTCTAGGATATGGAACTTTTAGCTAACACATCACAATATGTGATGCTTGCCAAGAAAACACTACATTCTGGAGCGCTGATGATCAGAACATTCTGCTCCTGAAGGATAGAAAAGACAGCTTGATTGAAATAAAGTCTGTTTATATTGACGCTCTCTCTCTCCCTATATATACATACATGCATACACACACACACACAGGTATGTCATGCATTTCTTCAGATTTGTTTCAACCATTTACCATTTATTGGAGAATCCCTACTTTTCAAGTGACTGCAAATGAAGTCATCTCTGGCACTTTTTGTGCAAAGTAAGAGACACACATGACACCTTTTTATAAAAGTCATCGGTTTCTTTGTTACTGTGTACTTTCAAAGCATGGGGCTTTCACACGTCAGGTAAACCTGATTACCACTACACAACAAAAGCAGATGCAGCTTTCTTATCTATGTCGTGATAGAACAGTTGTGAATTGAGTAGAAGAAGGGCCCTGATGTGATACTTATTACATGCAGCCTGTAAGATAGTCAAACATGCAGGCTAGGAAGGAAGATGCAAATATCAATGTATTAGAAAAACACCTAAAGGCGAGTGATATGCTTTCATTCATGCATGGCTAGGAAAAATCGCCATACTGTTGCAAACATTCTTACACCACCAACTGGAAATAAATGATTCTGACATTAAACGTAAAGGTGACAATGCATTTGTATCATCACCCTGAGAAGGATCATCTTGGAATTGAGCCGAGGGCCTCTGCACTCAAAGCCAGAAACACTCCACTAAAATAAGATTCCTGTTGGTGCCAACAATTCTCCATGTTAATGCTTGTTCTAGGTGAGCAGTGAACCGATTGCAGGGCTCTTTTGAAAGCAAGGTCTGAGAACCAACAGATACATCCACACGCCGATTACTTTAGTGTTTTGAGAGAATTCCCTTTCTTGGAACGAGATTGCATGAAATAATCTTCAGGGCTTGGACAATTCCATGGCAAAACGGCACCTATCAACATTGTAGCCAACACAATATAACAACTGTTTCTGCCCGGTTTCGAACCGGGGACCTTTCGCGTGTGAGGCGAACGTGATAACCACTACACTACAGAAACAGATACCTACAGTTGATTTTTCTGTAATGAAACTGCTCCGAACTGGCTATTCCATGGGCCTCTGGCTTTAGATTTCTTTCATGCAACCTGCCCGACATCCCTAGCTGAACGCTCGTACATGCCATGCAAGACCAGATGTTTGGTATTAGCTCAGACTGGGCAGGGCTGAAGCATGAGACTCTAGCAAAGAATTATCCACTACTGCAAAGAAAAAATTGATGTTGGTTTTGAAACGCAAACTTCAAAACAACTTGAAAAGAGTACCAAGAAAAGGGCTCGTCCGGGATTTGAACCCGGGACCTCTCGCACCCAAAGCGAGAATCATACCCCTAGACCAACGAGCCCTCAAAATCCTCTTACCTCTCAAAAGCTAATACCGGCTCTAAGCCCGCAATGAAGATCATGCTGGTATCTTTATGATGCTTGGTCTGTGAATACGCATGAAAGTCAGTCTCAACTTACCCTTTCTCAAACGATAGCACTATCATTTACAAGTGTCTCCTTTTATTCCGTCCCAGCTTTGGACACGTCTTACAGGAAGTCAGCCCTTATTTATATATTTCTTCAGTGGCTGAAGCTTAATGAGAAAGAGTAACAAGTTGTTCATAACAACATAAGAAACACATTGTGCATTTTCTCTTAAATACTCCTTCACTTTGTGCCAAAAGAAATACCAAGGTGAATACCTAGGCCACAGATTCAAGCTAAAGATCTTCCTGCTGAATGCAAGGCGCATTAAAAACTGCATATCGCTGGACTAAAGCATTCCTTGCATAGCCTCTAACATCATAACATAACTGAGCTGCTAGCAGCAAGCTAACCAATACCTTTCTGAAATGAGAATGACATGTGCTTATCTGCTCAATCAGTGCTCAATCAGGCTCGATCAGGCGAGATTTAGAAAAGGTGGAAAGGGTCCAAGTGGATGCCCCTTCCTTTTTAGGGTGGGTCCTGCTGACTATCATAGGATTGCTTGTAAAAGTGGCCAGGGTCAGAGGAAAAGCTGCCAACACTTCTTAGCGTTCTCTATAGATGCAGCCATTTTCTGTGACTGTAATTTCGGCCTTTTCCCAGAAGTCTCTATTCTGCCTATGCAAATTAACAAAAGCAGTGCTTATTCCTCACTTGCTCAAATGTCCTTCCTGTCCAGAAAGCTCTGATTAAGCATGCTTATTTTCTTTTTCTGGGATATTTTAAATTGTTTCGCTGTCCAGTCTGTGGCAGTAGAAAGCTGCTTATGATGCCAGGTTTTGATGAATCCCCAAGGTACAAGTACAGAGGAATATATCAGTCTCTAGGATATGGAACTTTTAGCTAACACATCACAATATGTGATGCTTGCCAAGAAAACACTACATTCTGGAGCGCTGATGATCAGAACATTCTGCTCCTGAAGGATAGAAAAGACAGCTTGATTGAAATAAAGTCTGTTTATATTGACGCTCTCTCTCTCCCTATATATACATACATGCATACACACACACACACAGGTATGTCATGCATTTCTTCAGATTTGTTTCAACCATTTACCATTTATTGGAGAATCCCTACTTTTCAAGTGACTGCAAATGAAGTCATCTCTGGCACTTTTTGTGCAAAGTAAGAGACACACATGACACCTTTTTATAAAAGTCATCGGTTTCTTTGTTACTGTGTACTTTCAAAGCATGGGGCTTTCACACGTCAGGTAAACCTGATTACCACTACACAACAAAAGCAGATGCAGCTTTCTTATCTATGTCGTGATAGAACAGTTGTGAATTGAGTAGAAGAAGGGCCCTGATGTGATACTTATTACATGCAGCCTGTAAGATAGTCAAACATGCAGGCTAGGAAGGAAGATGCAAATATCAATGTATTAGAAAAACACCTAAAGGCGAGTGATATGCTTTCATTCATGCATGGCTAGGAAAAATCGCCATACTGTTGCAAACATTCTTACACCACCAACTGGAAATAAATGATTCTGACATTAAACGTAAAGGTGACAATGCATTTGTATCATCACCCTGAGAAGGATCATCTTGGAATTGAGCCGAGGGCCTCTGCACTCAAAGCCAGAAACACTCCACTAAAATAAGATTCCTGTTGGTGCCAACAATTCTCCATGTTAATGCTTGTTCTAGGTGAGCAGTGAACCGATTGCAGGGCTCTTTTGAAAGCAAGGTCTGAGAACCAACAGATACATCCACACGCCGATTACTTTAGTGTTTTGAGAGAATTCCCTTTCTTGGAACGAGATTGCATGAAATAATCTTCAGGGCTTGGACAATTCCATGGCAAAACGGCACCTATCAACATTGTAGCCAACACAATATAACAACTGTTTCTGCCCGGTTTCGAACCGGGGACCTTTCGCGTGTGAGGCGAACGTGATAACCACTACACTACAGAAACAGATACCTACAGTTGATTTTTCTGTAATGAAACTGCTCCGAACTGGCTATTCCATGGGCCTCTGGCTTTAGATTTCTTTCATGCAACCTGCCCGACATCCCTAGCTGAACGCTCGTACATGCCATGCAAGACCAGATGTTTGGTATTAGCTCAGACTGGGCAGGGCTGAAGCATGAGACTCTAGCAAAGAATTATCCACTACTGCAAAGAAAAAATTGATGTTGGTTTTGAAACGCAAACTTCAAAACAACTTGAAAAGAGTACCAAGAAAAGGGCTCGTCCGGGATTTGAACCCGGGACCTCTCGCACCCAAAGCGAGAATCATACCCCTAGACCAACAAGCCCTCAAAATCCTCTTACCTCTCAAAAGCTAATACCGGCTCTAAGCCCGCAATGAAGATCATGCTGGTATCTTTATGATGCTTGGTCTGTGAATACGCATGAAAGTCAGTCTCAACTTACCCTTTCTCAAACGATAGCACTATCATTTACAAGTGTCTCCTTTTATTCCGTCCCAGCTTTGGACACGTCTTACAGGAAGTCAGCCCTTATTTATATATTTCTTCAGTGGCTGAAGCTTAATGAGAAAGAGTAACAAGTTGTTCATAACAACATAAGAAACACATTGTGCATTTTCTCTTAAATACTCCTTCACTTTGTGCCAAAAGAAATACCAAGGTGAATACCTAGGCCACAGATTCAAGCTAAAGATCTTCCTGCTGAATGCAAGGCGCAATAAAAACTGCATATCGCTGGACTAAAGCATTCCTTGCATAGCCTCTAACATCATAACATAACTGAGCTGCTAGCAGCAAGCTAACCAATACCTTTCTGAAATGAGAATGACATGTGCTTATCTGCTCAATCAGTGCTCGATCAGGCTCGATCAGGCGAGATTTAGAAAAGGTGGAAAGGGTCCAAGTGGATGCCCCTTCCTTTTTAGGGTGGGTCCTGCTGACTATCATAGGATTGCTTGTAAAAGTGGCCAGGGTCAGAGGAAAAGCTGCCAACACTTCTTAGCGTTCTCTATAGATGCAGCCATTTTCTGTGACTGTAATTTCGGCCTTTTCCCAGAAGTCTCTATTCTGCCTATGCAAATTAACAAAAGCAGTGCTTATTCCTCACTTGCTCAAATGTCCTTCCTGTCCAGAAAGCTCTGATTAAGCATGCTTATTTTCTTTTTCTGGGATATTTTAAATTGTTTCGCTGTCCAGTCTGTGGCAGTAGAAAGCTGCTTATGATGCCAGGTTTTGATGAATCCCCAAGGTACAAGTACAGAGGAATATATCAGTCTCTAGGATATGGAACTTTTAGCTAACACATCACAATATGTGATGCTTGCCAAGAAAACACTACATTCTGGAGCGCTGATGATCAGAACATTCTGCTCCTGAAGGATAGAAAAGACAGCTTGATTGAAATAAAGTCTGTTTATATTGACGCTCTCTCTCTCCCTATATATACATACATGCATACACACACACACACAGGTATGTCATGCATTTCTTCAGATTTGTTTCAACCATTTACCATTTATTGGAGAATCCCTACTTTTCAAGTGACTGCAAATGAAGTCATCTCTGGCACTTTTTGTGCAAAGTAAGAGACACACATGACACCTTATTATAAAAGTCATCGGTTTCTTTGTTACTGTGTACTTTCAAAGCATGGGGCTTTCACACGTCAGGTAAACCTGATTACCACTACACAACAAAAGCAGATGCAGCTTTCTTATCTATGTCGTGATAGAACAGTTGTGAATTGAGTAGAAGAAGGGCCCTGATGTGATACTTATTACATGCAGCCTGTAAGATAGTCAAACATGCAGGCTAGGAAGGAAGATGCAAATATCAATGTATTAGAAAAACACCTAAAGGCGAGTGATATGCTTTCATTCATGCATGGCTAGGAAAAATCGCCATACTGTTGCAAACATTCTTACACCACCAACTGGAAATAAATGATTCTGACATTAAACGTAAAGGTGAGAATGCATTTGTATCATCACCTTGAGAAGGATCATCTTGGAATTGAGCCGAGGGCCTCTGCACTCAAAGCCAGAAACACTCCACTAAAATAAGATTCCTGTTGGTGCCAACAATTCTCCATGTTAATGCTTGTTCTAGGTGAGCAGTGAACCGATTACAGGGCTCTTTTGAAAGCAAGGTCTGAGAACCAACAGATACATCCACACGCCGATTACTTTAGTGTTTTGAGAGAATTCCCTTTCTTGGAACGAGATTGCATGAAATAATCTTCAGGGCTTGGACAATTCCATGGCAAAACGGCACCTATCAACATTGTAGCCAACACAATATAACAACTGTTTCTGCCCGGTTTCGAACCGGGGACCTTTCGCGTGTGAGGCGAACTTGATAACCACTACACTACAGAAACAGATACCTACAGTTGATTTTTCTGTAATGAAACTGCTCCGAACTGGCTATTCCATGGGCCTCTGGCTTTAGATTTCTTTCATGCAACCTGCCCGACATCCCTAGCTGAACGCTCGTACATGCCATGCAAGACCAGATGTTTGGTATTAGCTCAGACTGGGCAGGGCTGAAGCATGAGACTCTAGCAAAGAATTATCCACTACTGCAAAGAAAAAATTGATGTTGGTTTTGAAACGCAAACTTCAAAACAACTTGAAAAGAGTACCAAGAAAAGGGCTTGTCCGGGATTTGAACCCGGGACCTCTCGCACCCAAAGCGAGAATCATACCCCTAGACCAACGAGCCCTCAAAATTCTCTTACCTCTCAAAAGCTAATACCGGCTCTAAGCCCGCAATGAAGATCATGCTGGTATCTTTATGATGCTTGGTCTGTGAATACGCATGAAAGTCAGTCTCAACTTACCCTTTCTCAAACGATAGCACTATCATTTACAAGTGTCTCCTTTTATTCCGTCCCAGCTTTGGACACGTCTTACAGGAAGTCAGCCCTTATTTATATATTTCTGCAGTGGCTGAAGCTTAATGAGAAAGAGTAACAAGTTGTTCATAACAACATAAGAAACACATTGTGCATTTTCTCTCAAATACTCCTTCACTTTGTGCCAAAAGAAATACCAAGGTGAATACCTAGGCCACAGATTCAAGCTAAAGATCTTC
This sequence comes from Triturus cristatus, assembly GCF_964204655.1. Taxonomy (NCBI): domain Eukaryota; kingdom Metazoa; phylum Chordata; class Amphibia; order Caudata; family Salamandridae; genus Triturus; species Triturus cristatus. The sequence goes on along the minus strand of NC_140591.1, from coordinate 735,429,117 downwards.
CTGGTGAAGGCAAGGCGCAATAAAAACTGCATATCGCTGGACTAAAGCATTCCTTGCATAGCCTCTAACATCATAACATAACTGAGCTGCTAGCAGCAAGCTAACCAATACCTTTCTGAAATGAGAATGACATGTGCTTATCTGCTCAATCAGTGCTCAATCAGGCTCGATCAGGCGAGATTTAGAAAAGGTGGAAAGGGTCCAAGTGGATGCCCCTTCCTTTTTAGGGTGGGTCCTGCTGACTATCATAGGATTGCTTGTAAAAGTGGCCAGGGTCAGAGGAAAAGCTGCCAACACTTCTTAGCGTTCTCTATAGATGCAGCCATTTTCTGTGACTGTAATTTCGGCCTTTTCCCAGAAGTCTCTATTCTGCCTATGCAAATTAACAAAAGCAGTGCTTATTCCTCACTTGCTCAAATGTCCTTCCTGTCCAGAAACCTCTGATTAAGCATGCTTATTTTCTTTTTCTGGGATATTTTAAATTGTTTCGCTGTCCAGTCTGTGGCAGTAGAAAGCTGCTTATGATGCCAGGTTTTGATGAATCCCCAAGGTACAAGTACAGAGGAATATATCAGTCTCTAGGATATGGAACTTTTAGCTAACACATCACAATATGTGATGCTTGCCAAGAAAACACTACATTCTGGAGCGCTGATGATCAGAACATTCTGCTCCTGAAGGATAGAAAAGACAGCTTGATTGAAATAAAGTCTGTTTATATTGACGCTCTCTCTCTCCCTATATATACATACATGCGTACACACACACACACAGGTATGTCATGCATTTCTTCAGATTTGTTTCAACCATTTACCATTTATTGGAGAATCCCTACTTTTCAAGTGACTGCAAATGAAGTCATCTCTGGCACTTTTTGTGCAAAGTAAGAGACACACATGACACCTTTTTATAAAAGTCATCAGTTTCTTTGTTACTGTGTACTTTCAAAGCATGGGGCTTTCACACGTCAGGTAAACCTGATTACCACTACACAACAAAAGCAGATGCAGCTTTCTTATCTATGTCGTGATAGAACAGTTGTGAATTGAGTAGAAGAAGGGCCCTGATGTGATACTTATTACATGCAGCCTGTAAGATAGTCAAACATGCAGGCTAAGAAGGAAGATGCAAATATCAATGTATTAGAAAAACACCTAAAGGCGAGTGATATGCTTTCATTCATGCATGGCTAGGAAAAATCGCCATACTGTTGCAAACATTCTTACACCACCAACTGGAAATAAATGATTCTGACATTAAACGTAAAGGTGACAATGCATTTGTATCATCACCTTGAGAAGGATCATCTTGGAATTGAGCCGAGGGCCTCTGCACTCAAAGCCAGAAACACTCCACTAAAATAAGATTCCTGTTGGTGCCAACAATTCTCCATGTTAATGCTTGTTCTAGGTGAGCAGTGAACCGATTGCAGGGCTCTTTTGAAAGCAAGGTCTGAGAACCAACAGATACATCCACACGCCGATTACTTTAGTGTTTTGAGAGAATTCCCTTTCTTGGAACGAGATTGCATGAAATAATCTTCAGGGCTTGGACAATTCCATGGCAAAACGGCACCTATCAACATTGTAGCCAACACAATATAACAACTGTTTCTGCCCGGTTTCGAACCGGGGACCTTTCGCGTGTGAGGCGAACGTGATAACCACTACACTACAGAAACAGATACCTACAGTTGATTTTTCTGTAATTAAACTGCTCCGAACTGGCTATTCCATGGGCCTCTGGCTTTAGATTTCTTTCATGCAACCTGCCCGACATCCCTAGCTGAACGCTCGTACATGCCATGCAAGACCAGATGTTTGGTATTAGCTCAGACTGGGCAGGGCTGAAGCATGAGACTCTAGCAAAGAATTATCCACTACTGCAAAGAAAAAATTGATGTTGGTTTTGAAACGCAAACTTCAAAACAACTTGAAAAGAGTACCAAGAAAAGGGCTCGTCCGGGATTTGAACCCGGGACCTCTCGCACCCAAAGCGAGAATCATACCCCTAGACCAACGAGCCCTCAAAATCCTCTTACCTCTCAAAAGCTAATACCGGCTCTAAGCCCGCAATGAAGATCATGCTGGTATCTTTATGATGCTTGGTCTGTGAATACGCATGAAAGTCAGTCTCAACTTACCCTTTCTCAAACGATAGCACTATCATTTACAAGTGTCTCCTTTTATTCCGTCCCAGCTTTGGACACGTCTTACAGGAAGTCAGCCCTTATTTATATATTTCTTCAGTGGCTGAAGCTTAATGAGAAAGAGTAACAAGTTGTTCATAACAACATAAGAAACACATTGTGCATTTTCTCTTAAATACTCCTTCACTTTGTGCCAAAAGAAATACCAAGGTGAATACCTAGGCCACAGATTCAAGCTAAAGATCTTCCTGCTGAATGCAAGGCGCAATAAAAACTGCATATCGCTGGACTAAAGCATTCCTTGCATAGCCTCTAACATCATAACATAACTGAGCTGCTAGCAGCAAGCTAACCAATACCTTTCTGAAATGAGAATGACATGTGCTTATCTGCTCAATCAGTGCTCGATCAGGCTCGATCAGGCGAGATTTAGAAAAGGTGGAAAGGGTCCAAGTGGATGCCCCTTCCTTTTTAGGGTGGGTCCTGCTGACTATCATAGGATTGCTTGTAAAAGTGGCCAGGGTCAGAGGAAAAGCTGCCAACACTTCTTAGCGTTCTCTATAGATGCAGCCATTTTCTGTGACTGTAATTTCGGCCTTTTCCCAGAAGTCTCTATTCTGCCTATGCAAATTAACAAAAGCAGTGCTTATTCCTCACTTGCTCAAATGTCCTTCCTGTCCAGAAAGCTCTGATTAAGCATGCTTATTTTCTTTTTCTGGGATATTTTAAATTGTTTCGCTGTCCAGTCTGTGGCAGTAGAAAGCTGCTTATGATGCCAGGTTTTGATGAATCCCCAAGGTACAAGTACAGAGGAATATATCAGTCTCTAGGATATGGAACTTTTAGCTAACACATCACAATATGTGATGCTTGCCAAGAAAACACTACATTCTGGAGCGCTGATGATCAGAACATTCTGCTCCTGAAGGATAGAAAAGACAGCTTGATTGAAATAAAGTCTGTTTATATTGACGCTCTCTCTCTCCCTATATATACATACATGCATACACACACACACACAGGTATGTCATGCATTTCTTCAGATTTGTTTCAACCATTTACCATTTATTGGAGAATCCCTACTTTTCAAGTGACTGCAAATGAAGTCATCTCTGGCACTTTTTGTGCAAAGTAAGAGACACACATGACACCTTTTTATAAAAGTCATCGGTTTCTTTGTTACTGTGTACTTTCAAAGCATGGGGCTTTCACACGTCAGGTAAACCTGATTACCACTACACAACAAAAGCAGATGCAGCTTTCTTATCTATGTCGTGATAGAACAGTTGTGAATTGAGTAGAAGAAGGGCCCTGATGTGATACTTATTACATGCAGCCTGTAAGATAGTCAAACATGCAGGCTAGGAAGGAAGATGCAAATATCAATGTATTAGAAAAACACCTAAAGGCGAGTGATATGCTTTCATTCATGCATGGCTAGGAAAAATCGCCATACTGTTGCAAACATTCTTACACCACCAACTGGAAATAAATGATTCTGACATTAAACGTAAAGGTGACAATGCATTTGTATCATCACCCTGAGAAGGATCATCTTGGAATTGAGCCGAGGGCCTCTGCACTCAAAGCCAGAAACACTCCACTAAAATAAGATTCCTGTTGGTGCCAACAATTCTCCATGTTAATGCTTGTTCTAGGTGAGCAGTGAACCGATTGCAGGGCTCTTTTGAAAGCAAGGTCTGAGAACCAACAGATACATCCACACGCCGATTACTTTAGTGTTTTGAGAGAATTCCCTTTCTTGGAACGAGATTGCATGAAATAATCTTCAGGGCTTGGACAATTCCATGGCAAAACGGCACCTATCAACATTGTAGCCAACACAATATAACAACTGTTTCTGCCCGGTTTCGAACCGGGGACCTTTCGCGTGTGAGGCGAACGTGATAACCACTACACTACAGAAACAGATACCTACAGTTGATTTTTCTGTAATGAAACTGCTCCGAACTGGCTATTCCATGGGCCTCTGGCTTTAGATTTCTTTCATGCAACCTGCCCGACATCCCTAGCTGAACGCTCGTACATGCCATGCAAGACCAGATGTTTGGTATTAGCTCAGACTGGGCAGGGCTGAAGCATGAGACTCTAGCAAAGAATTATCCACTACTGCAAAGAAAAAATTGATGTTGGTTTTGAAACGCAAACTTCAAAACAACTTGAAAAGAGTACCAAGAAAAGGGCTCGTCCGGGATTTGAACCCGGGACCTCTCGCACCCAAAGCGAGAATCATACCCCTAGACCAACGAGCCCTCAAAATCCTCTTACCTCTCAAAAGCTAATACCGGCTCTAAGCCCGCAATGAAGATCATGCTGGTATCTTTATGATGCTTGGTCTGTGAATACGCATGAAAGTCAGTCTCAACTTACCCTTTCTCAAACGATAGCACTATCATTTACAAGTGTCTCCTTTTATTCCGTCCCAGCTTTGGACACGTCTTACAGGAAGTCAGCCCTTATTTATATATTTCTTCAGTGGCTGAAGCTTAATGAGAAAGAGTAACAAGTTGTTCATAACAACATAAGAAACACATTGTGCATTTTCTCTTAAATACTCCTTCACTTTGTGCCAAAAGAAATACCAAGGTGAATACCTAGGCCACAGATTCAAGCTAAAGATCTTCCTGCTGAATGCAAGGCGCATTAAAAACTGCATATCGCTGGACTAAAGCATTCCTTGCATAGCCTCTAACATCATAACATAACTGAGCTGCTAGCAGCAAGCTAACCAATACCTTTCTGAAATGAGAATGACATGTGCTTATCTGCTCAATCAGTGCTCAATCAGGCTCGATCAGGCGAGATTTAGAAAAGGTGGAAAGGGTCCAAGTGGATGCCCCTTCCTTTTTAGGGTGGGTCCTGCTGACTATCATAGGATTGCTTGTAAAAGTGGCCAGGGTCAGAGGAAAAGCTGCCAACACTTCTTAGCGTTCTCTATAGATGCAGCCATTTTCTGTGACTGTAATTTCGGCCTTTTCCCAGAAGTCTCTATTCTGCCTATGCAAATTAACAAAAGCAGTGCTTATTCCTCACTTGCTCAAATGTCCTTCCTGTCCAGAAAGCTCTGATTAAGCATGCTTATTTTCTTTTTCTGGGATATTTTAAATTGTTTCGCTGTCCAGTCTGTGGCAGTAGAAAGCTGCTTATGATGCCAGGTTTTGATGAATCCCCAAGGTACAAGTACAGAGGAATATATCAGTCTCTAGGATATGGAACTTTTAGCTAACACATCACAATATGTGATGCTTGCCAAGAAAACACTACATTCTGGAGCGCTGATGATCAGAACATTCTGCTCCTGAAGGATAGAAAAGACAGCTTGATTGAAATAAAGTCTGTTTATATTGACGCTCTCTCTCTCCCTATATATACATACATGCATACACACACACACACAGGTATGTCATGCATTTCTTCAGATTTGTTTCAACCATTTACCATTTATTGGAGAATCCCTACTTTTCAAGTGACTGCAAATGAAGTCATCTCTGGCACTTTTTGTGCAAAGTAAGAGACACACATGACACCTTTTTATAAAAGTCATCGGTTTCTTTGTTACTGTGTACTTTCAAAGCATGGGGCTTTCACACGTCAGGTAAACCTGATTACCACTACACAACAAAAGCAGATGCAGCTTTCTTATCTATGTCGTGATAGAACAGTTGTGAATTGAGTAGAAGAAGGGCCCTGATGTGATACTTATTACATGCAGCCTGTAAGATAGTCAAACATGCAGGCTAGGAAGGAAGATGCAAATATCAATGTATTAGAAAAACACCTAAAGGCGAGTGATATGCTTTCATTCATGCATGGCTAGGAAAAATCGCCATACTGTTGCAAACATTCTTACACCACCAACTGGAAATAAATGATTCTGACATTAAACGTAAAGGTGACAATGCATTTGTATCATCACCCTGAGAAGGATCATCTTGGAATTGAGCCGAGGGCCTCTGCACTCAAAGCCAGAAACACTCCACTAAAATAAGATTCCTGTTGGTGCCAACAATTCTCCATGTTAATGCTTGTTCTAGGTGAGCAGTGAACCGATTGCAGGGCTCTTTTGAAAGCAAGGTCTGAGAACCAACAGATACATCCACACGCCGATTACTTTAGTGTTTTGAGAGAATTCCCTTTCTTGGAACGAGATTGCATGAAATAATCTTCAGGGCTTGGACAATTCCATGGCAAAACGGCACCTATCAACATTGTAGCCAACACAATATAACAACTGTTTCTGCCCGGTTTCGAACCGGGGACCTTTCGCGTGTGAGGCGAACGTGATAACCACTACACTACAGAAACAGATACCTACAGTTGATTTTTCTGTAATGAAACTGCTCCGAACTGGCTATTCCATGGGCCTCTGGCTTTAGATTTCTTTCATGCAACCTGCCCGACATCCCTAGCTGAACGCTCGTACATGCCATGCAAGACCAGATGTTTGGTATTAGCTCAGACTGGGCAGGGCTGAAGCATGAGACTCTAGCAAAGAATTATCCACTACTGCAAAGAAAAAATTGATGTTGGTTTTGAAACGCAAACTTCAAAACAACTTGAAAAGAGTACCAAGAAAAGGGCTCGTCCGGGATTTGAACCCGGGACCTCTCGCACCCAAAGCGAGAATCATACCCCTAGACCAACAAGCCCTCAAAATCCTCTTACCTCTCAAAAGCTAATACCGGCTCTAAGCCCGCAATGAAGATCATGCTGGTATCTTTATGATGCTTGGTCTGTGAATACGCATGAAAGTCAGTCTCAACTTACCCTTTCTCAAACGATAGCACTATCATTTACAAGTGTCTCCTTTTATTCCGTCCCAGCTTTGGACACGTCTTACAGGAAGTCAGCCCTTATTTATATATTTCTTCAGTGGCTGAAGCTTAATGAGAAAGAGTAACAAGTTGTTCATAACAACATAAGAAACACATTGTGCATTTTCTCTTAAATACTCCTTCACTTTGTGCCAAAAGAAATACCAAGGTGAATACCTAGGCCACAGATTCAAGCTAAAGATCTTCCTGCTGAATGCAAGGCGCAATAAAAACTGCATATCGCTGGACTAAAGCATTCCTTGCATAGCCTCTAACATCATAACATAACTGAGCTGCTAGCAGCAAGCTAACCAATACCTTTCTGAAATGAGAATGACATGTGCTTATCTGCTCAATCAGTGCTCGATCAGGCTCGATCAGGCGAGATTTAGAAAAGGTGGAAAGGGTCCAAGTGGATGCCCCTTCCTTTTTAGGGTGGGTCCTGCTGACTATCATAGGATTGCTTGTAAAAGTGGCCAGGGTCAGAGGAAAAGCTGCCAACACTTCTTAGCGTTCTCTATAGATGCAGCCATTTTCTGTGACTGTAATTTCGGCCTTTTCCCAGAAGTCTCTATTCTGCCTATGCAAATTAACAAAAGCAGTGCTTATTCCTCACTTGCTCAAATGTCCTTCCTGTCCAGAAAGCTCTGATTAAGCATGCTTATTTTCTTTTTCTGGGATATTTTAAATTGTTTCGCTGTCCAGTCTGTGGCAGTAGAAAGCTGCTTATGATGCCAGGTTTTGATGAATCCCCAAGGTACAAGTACAGAGGAATATATCAGTCTCTAGGATATGGAACTTTTAGCTAACACATCACAATATGTGATGCTTGCCAAGAAAACACTACATTCTGGAGCGCTGATGATCAGAACATTCTGCTCCTGAAGGATAGAAAAGACAGCTTGATTGAAATAAAGTCTGTTTATATTGACGCTCTCTCTCTCCCTATATATACATACATGCATACACACACACACACAGGTATGTCATGCATTTCTTCAGATTTGTTTCAACCATTTACCATTTATTGGAGAATCCCTACTTTTCAAGTGACTGCAAATGAAGTCATCTCTGGCACTTTTTGTGCAAAGTAAGAGACACACATGACACCTTATTATAAAAGTCATCGGTTTCTTTGTTACTGTGTACTTTCAAAGCATGGGGCTTTCACACGTCAGGTAAACCTGATTACCACTACACAACAAAAGCAGATGCAGCTTTCTTATCTATGTCGTGATAGAACAGTTGTGAATTGAGTAGAAGAAGGGCCCTGATGTGATACTTATTACATGCAGCCTGTAAGATAGTCAAACATGCAGGCTAGGAAGGAAGATGCAAATATCAATGTATTAGAAAAACACCTAAAGGCGAGTGATATGCTTTCATTCATGCATGGCTAGGAAAAATCGCCATACTGTTGCAAACATTCTTACACCACCAACTGGAAATAAATGATTCTGACATTAAACGTAAAGGTGAGAATGCATTTGTATCATCACCTTGAGAAGGATCATCTTGGAATTGAGCCGAGGGCCTCTGCACTCAAAGCCAGAAACACTCCACTAAAATAAGATTCCTGTTGGTGCCAACAATTCTCCATGTTAATGCTTGTTCTAGGTGAGCAGTGAACCGATTACAGGGCTCTTTTGAAAGCAAGGTCTGAGAACCAACAGATACATCCACACGCCGATTACTTTAGTGTTTTGAGAGAATTCCCTTTCTTGGAACGAGATTGCATGAAATAATCTTCAGGGCTTGGACAATTCCATGGCAAAACGGCACCTATCAACATTGTAGCCAACACAATATAACAACTGTTTCTGCCCGGTTTCGAACCGGGGACCTTTCGCGTGTGAGGCGAACTTGATAACCACTACACTACAGAAACAGATACCTACAGTTGATTTTTCTGTAATGAAACTGCTCCGAACTGGCTATTCCATGGGCCTCTGGCTTTAGATTTCTTTCATGCAACCTGCCCGACATCCCTAGCTGAACGCTCGTACATGCCATGCAAGACCAGATGTTTGGTATTAGCTCAGACTGGGCAGGGCTGAAGCATGAGACTCTAGCAAAGAATTATCCACTACTGCAAAGAAAAAATTGATGTTGGTTTTGAAACGCAAACTTCAAAACAACTTGAAAAGAGTACCAAGAAAAGGGCTTGTCCGGGATTTGAACCCGGGACCTCTCGCACCCAAAGCGAGAATCATACCCCTAGACCAACGAGCCCTCAAAATTCTCTTACCTCTCAAAAGCTAATACCGGCTCTAAGCCCGCAATGAAGATCATGCTGGTATCTTTATGATGCTTGGTCTGTGAATACGCATGAAAGTCAGTCTCAACTTACCCTTTCTCAAACGATAGCACTATCATTTACAAGTGTCTCCTTTTATTCCGTCCCAGCTTTGGACACGTCTTACAGGAAGTCAGCCCTTATTTATATATTTCTGCAGTGGCTGAAGCTTAATGAGAAAGAGTAACAAGTTGTTCATAACAACATAAGAAACACATTGTGCATTTTCTCTCAAATACTCCTTCACTTTGTGCCAAAAGAAATACCAAGGTGAATACCTAGGCCACAGATTCAAGCTAAAGATCTTCCTGGTGAAGGCAAGGCGCAATAAAAACTGCATATCGCTGGACTAAAGCATTCCTTGCATAGCCTCTAACATCATAACATAACTGAGCTGCTAGCAGCAAGCTAACCAATACCTTTCTGAAATGAGAATGACATGTGCTTATCTGCTCAATCAGTGCTCAATCAGGCTCGATCAGGCGAGATTTAGAAAAGGTGGAAAGGGTCCAAGTGGATGCCCCTTCCTTTTTAGGGTGGGTCCTGCTGACTATCATAGGATTGCTTGTAAAAGTGGCCAGGGTCAGAGGAAAAGCTGCCAACACTTCTTAGCGTTCTCTATAGATGCAGCCATTTTCTGTGACTGTAATTTCGGCCTTTTCCCAGAAGTCTCTATTCTGCCTATGCAAATTAACAAAAGCAGTGCTTATTCCTCACTTGCTCAAATGTCCTTCCTGTCCAGAAACCTCTGATTAAGCATGCTTATTTTCTTTTTCTGGGATATTTTAAATTGTTTCGCTGTCCAGTCTGTGGCAGTAGAAAGCTGCTTATGATGCCAGGTTTTGATGAATCCCCAAGGTACAAGTACAGAGGAATATATCAGTCTCTAGGATATGGAACTTTTAGCTAACACATCACAATATGTGATGCTTGCCAAGAAAACACTACATTCTGGAGCGCTGATGATCAGAACATTCTGCTCCTGAAGGATAGAAAAGACAGCTTGATTGAAATAAAGTCTGTTTATATTGACGCTCTCTCTCTCCCTATATATACATACATGCGTACACACACACACACAGGTATGTCATGCATTTCTTCAGATTTGTTTCAACCATTTACCATTTATTGGAGAATCCCTACTTTTCAAGTGACTGCAAATGAAGTCATCTCTGGCACTTTTTGTGCAAAGTAAGAGACACACATGACACCTTTTTATAAAAGTCATCAGTTTCTTTGTTACTGTGTACTTTCAAAGCATGGGGCTTTCACACGTCAGGTAAACCTGATTACCACTACACAACAAAAGCAGATGCAGCTTTCTTATCTATGTCGTGATAGAACAGTTGTGAATTGAGTAGAAGAAGGGCCCTGATGTGATACTTATTACATGCAGCCTGTAAGATAGTCAAACATGCAGGCTAAGAAGGAAGATGCAAATATCAATGTATTAGAAAAACACCTAAAGGCGAGTGATATGCTTTCATTCATGCATGGCTAGGAAAAATCGCCATACTGTTGCAAACATTCTTACACCACCAACTGGAAATAAATGATTCTGACATTAAACGTAAAGGTGACAATGCATTTGTATCATCACCTTGAGAAGGATCATCTTGGAATTGAGCCGAGGGCCTCTGCACTCAAAGCCAGAAACACTCCACTAAAATAAGATTCCTGTTGGTGCCAACAATTCTCCATGTTAATGCTTGTTCTAGGTGAGCAGTGAACCGATTGCAGGGCTCTTTTGAAAGCAAGGTCTGAGAACCAACAGATACATCCACACGCCGATTACTTTAGTGTTTTGAGAGAATTCCCTTTCTTGGAACGAGATTGCATGAAATAATCTTCAGGGCTTGGACAATTCCATGGCAAAACGGCACCTATCAACATTGTAGCCAACACAATATAACAACTGTTTCTGCCCGGTTTCGAACCGGGGACCTTTCGCGTGTGAGGCGAACGTGATAACCACTACACTACAGAAACAGATACCTACAGTTGATTTTTCTGTAATTAAACTGCTCCGAACTGGCTATTCCATGGGCCTCTGGCTTTAGATTTCTTTCATGCAACCTGCCCGACATCCCTAGCTGAACGCTCGTACATGCCATGCAAGACCAGATGTTTGGTATTAGCTCAGACTGGGCAGGGCTGAAGCATGAGACTCTAGCAAAGAATTATCCACTACTGCAAAGAAAAAATTGATGTTGGTTTTGAAACGCAAACTTCAAAACAACTTGAAAAGAGTACCAAGAAAAGGGCTCGTCCGGGATTTGAACCCGGGACCTCTCGCACCCAAAGCGAGAATCATACCCCTAGACCAACGAGCCCTCAAAATCCTCTTACCTCTCAAAAGCTAATACCGGCTCTAAGCCCGCAATGAAGATCATGCTGGTATCTTTATGATGCTTGGTCTGTGAATACGCATGAAAGTCAGTCTCAACTTACCCTTTCTCAAACGATAGCACTATCATTTACAAGTGTCTCCTTTTATTCCGTCCCAGCTTTGGACACGTCTTACAGGAAGTCAGCCCTTATTTATATATTTCTTCAGTGGCTGAAGCTTAATGAGAAAGAGTAACAAGTTGTTCATAACAACATAAGAAACACATTGTGCATTTTCTCTTAAATACTCCTTCACTTTGTGCCAAAAGAAATACCAAGGTGAATACCTAGGCCACAGATTCAAGCTAAAGATCTTCCTGCTGAATGCAAGGCGCAATAAAAACTGCATATCGCTGGACTAAAGCATTCCTTGCATAGCCTCTAACATCATAACATAACTGAGCTGCTAGCAGCAAGCTAACCAATACCTTTCTGAAATGAGAATGACATGTGCTTATCTGCTCAATCAGTGCTCGATCAGGCTCGATCAGGCGAGATTTAGAAAAGGTGGAAAGGGTCCAAGTGGATGCCCCTTCCTTTTTAGGGTGGGTCCTGCTGACTATCATAGGATTGCTTGTAAAAGTGGCCAGGGTCAGAGGAAAAGCTGCCAACACTTCTTAGCGTTCTCTATAGATGCAGCCATTTTCTGTGACTGTAATTTCGGCCTTTTCCCAGAAGTCTCTATTCTGCCTATGCAAATTAACAAAAGCAGTGCTTATTCCTCACTTGCTCAAATGTCCTTCCTGTCCAGAAAGCTCTGATTAAGCATGCTTATTTTCTTTTTCTGGGATATTTTAAATTGTTTCGCTGTCCAGTCTGTGGCAGTAGAAAGCTGCTTATGATGCCAGGTTTTGATGAATCCCCAAGGTACAAGTACAGAGGAATATATCAGTCTCTAGGATATGGAACTTTTAGCTAACACATCACAATATGTGATGCTTGCCAAGAAAACACTACATTCTGGAGCGCTGATGATCAGAACATTCTGCTCCTGAAGGATAGAAAAGACAGCTTGATTGAAATAAAGTCTGTTTATATTGACGCTCTCTCTCTCCCTATATATACATACATGCATACACACACACACACAGGTATGTCATGCATTTCTTCAGATTTGTTTCAACCATTTACCATTTATTGGAGAATCCCTACTTTTCAAGTGACTGCAAATGAAGTCATCTCTGGCACTTTTTGTGCAAAGTAAGAGACACACATGACACCTTTTTATAAAAGTCATCGGTTTCTTTGTTACTGTGTACTTTCAAAGCATGGGGCTTTCACACGTCAGGTAAACCTGATTACCACTACACAACAAAAGCAGATGCAGCTTTCTTATCTATGTCGTGATAGAACAGTTGTGAATTGAGTAGAAGAAGGGCCCTGATGTGATACTTATTACATGCAGCCTGTAAGATAGTCAAACATGCAGGCTAGGAAGGAAGATGCAAATATCAATGTATTAGAAAAACACCTAAAGGCGAGTGATATGCTTTCATTCATGCATGGCTAGGAAAAATCGCCATACTGTTGCAAACATTCTTACACCACCAACTGGAAATAAATGATTCTGACATTAAACGTAAAGGTGACAATGCATTTGTATCATCACCCTGAGAAGGATCATCTTGGAATTGAGCCGAGGGCCTCTGCACTCAAAGCCAGAAACACTCCACTAAAATAAGATTCCTGTTGGTGCCAACAATTCTCCATGTTAATGCTTGTTCTAGGTGAGCAGTGAACCGATTGCAGGGCTCTTTTGAAAGCAAGGTCTGAGAACCAACAGATACATCCACACGCCGATTACTTTAGTGTTTTGAGAGAATTCCCTTTCTTGGAACGAGATTGTATGAAATAATCTTCAGGGCTTGGACAATTCCATGGCAAAACGGCACCTATCAACATTGTAGCCAACACAATATAACAACTGTTTCTGCCCGGTTTCGAACCGGGGACCTTTCGCGTGTGAGGCGAACGTGATAACCACTACACTACAGAAACAGATACCTACAGTTGATTTTTCTGTAATGAAACTGCTCCGAACTGGCTATTCCATGGGCCTCTGGCTTTAGATTTCTTTCATGCAACCTGCCCGACATCCCTAGCTGAACGCTCGTACATGCCATGCAAGACCAGATGTTTGGTATTAGCTCAGACTGGGCAGGGCTGAAGCATGAGACTCTAGCAAAGAATTATCCACTACTGCAAAGAAAAAATTGATGTTGGTTTTGAAACGCAAACTTCAAAACAACTTGAAAAGAGTACCAAGAAAAGGGCTCGTCCGGGATTTGAACCCGGGACCTCTCGCACCCAAAGCGAGAATCATACCCCTAGACCAACGAGCCCTCAAAATCCTCTTACCTCTCAAAAGCTAATACCGGCTCTAAGCCCGCAATGAAGATCATGCTGGTATCTTTATGATGCTTGGTCTGTGAATACGCATGAAAGTCAGTCTCAACTTACCCTTTCTCAAACGATAGCACTATCATTTACAAGTGTCTCCTTTTATTCCGTCCCAGCTTTGGACACGTCTTACAGGAAGTCAGCCCTTATTTATATATTTCTTCAGTGGCTGAAGCTTAATGAGAAAGAGTAACAAGTTGTTCATAACAACATAAGAAACACATTGTGCATTTTCTCTTAAATACTCCTTCACTTTGTGCCAAAAGAAATACCAAGGTGAATACCTAGGCCACAGATTCAAGCTAAAGATCTTCCTGCTGAATGCAAGGCGCAATAAAAACTGCATATCGCTGGACTAAAGCATTCCTTGCATAGCCTCTAACATCATAACATAACTGAGCTGCTAGCAGCAAGCTAACCAATACCTTTCTGAAATGAGAATGACATGTGCTTATCTGCTCAATCAGTGCTCGATCAGGCTCGATCAGGCGAGATTTAGAAAAGGTGGAAAGGGTCCAAGTGGATGCCCCTTCCTTTTTAGGGTGGGTCCTGCTGACTATCATAGGATTGCTTGTAAAAGTGGCCGGGGTCAGAGGAAAAGCTGCCAACACTTCTTAGCGTTCTCTATAGATGCAGCCATTTTCTGTGACTGTAATTTCGGCCTTTTCCCAGAAGTCTCTATTCTGCCTATGCAAATTAACAAAAGCAGTGCTTATTCCTCACTTGCTCAAATGTCCTTCCTGTCCAGAAAGCTCTGATTAAGCATGCTTATTTTCTTTTTCTGGGATATTTTAAATTGTTTCGCTGTCCAGTCTGTGGCAGTAGAAAGCTGCTTATGATGCCAGGTTTTGATGAATCCCCAAGGTACAAGTACAGAGGAATATATCAGTCTCTAGGATATGGAACTTTTAGCTAACACATCACAATATGTGATGCTTGCCAAGAAAACACTACATTCTGGAGCGCTGATGATCAGAACATTCTGCTCCTGAAGGATAGAAAAGACAGCTTGATTGAAATAAAGTCTGTTTATATTGACGCTCTCTCTCTCCCTATATATACATACATGCATACACACACACACACAGGTATGTCATGCATTTCTTCAGATTTGTTTCAACCATTTACCATTTATTGGAGAATCCCTACTTTTCAAGTGACTGCAAATGAAGTCATCTCTGGCACTTTTTGTGCAAAGTAAGAGACACACATGACACCTTTTTATAAAAGTCATCGGTTTCTTTGTTACTGTGTACTTTCAAAGCATGGGGCTTTCACACGTCAGGTAAACCTGATTACCACTACACAACAAAAGCAGATGCAGCTTTCTTATCTATGTCGTGATAGAACAGTTGTGAATTGAGTAGAAGAAGGGCCCTGATGTGATACTTATTACATGCAGCCTGTAAGATAGTCAAACATGCAGGCTAGGAAGGAAGATGCAAATATCAATGTATTAGAAAAACACCTAAAGGCGAGTGATATGCTTTCATTCATGCATGGCTAGGAAAAATCGCCATACTGTTGCAAACATTCTTACACCACCAACTGGAAATAAATGATTCTGACATTAAACGTAAAGGTGACAATGCATTTGTATCATCACCCTGAGAAGGATCATCTTGGAATTGAGCCGAGGGCCTCTGCACTCAAAGCCAGAAACACTCCACTAAAATAAGATTCCTGTTGGTGCCAACAATTCTCCATGTTAATGCTTGTTCTAGGTGAGCAGTGAACCGATTGCAGGGCTCTTTTGAAAGCAAGGTCTGAGAACCAACAGATACATCCACACGCCGATTACTTTAGTGTTTTGAGAGAATTCCCTTTCTTGGAACGAGATTGCATGAAATAATCTTCAGGGCTTGGACAATTCCATGGCAAAACGGCACCTATCAACATTGTAGCCAACACAATATAACAACTGTTTCTGCCCGGTTTCGAACCGGGGACCTTTCGCGTGTGAGGCGAACGTGATAACCACTACACTACAGAAACAGATACCTACAGTTGATTTTTCTGTAATGAAACTGCTCCGAACTGGCTATTCCATGGGCCTCTGGCTTTAGATTTCTTTCATGCAACCTGCCCGACATCCCTAGCTGAACGCTCGTACATGCCATGCAAGACCAGATGTTTGGTATTAGCTCAGACTGGGCAGGGCTGAAGCATGAGACTCTAGCAAAGAATTATCCACTACTGCAAAGAAAAAATTGATGTTGGTTTTGAAACGCAAACTTCAAAACAACTTGAAAAGAGTACCAAGAAAAGGGCTCGTCCGGGATTTGAACCCGGGACCTCTCGCACCCAAAGCGAGAATCATACCCCTAGACCAACGAGCCCTCAAAATCCTCTTACCTCTCAAAAGCTAATACCGGCTCTAAGCCCGCAATGAAGATCATGCTGGTATCTTTATGATGCTTGGTCTGTGAATACGCATGAAAGTCAGTCTCAACTTACCCTTTCTCAAACGATAGCACTATCATTTACAAGTGTCTCCTTTTATTCCGTCCCAGCTTTGGACACGTCTTACAGGAAGTCAGCCCTTATTTATATATTTCTTCAGTGGCTGAAGCTTAATGAGAAAGAGTAACAAGTTGTTCATAACAACATAAGAAACACATTGTGCATTTTCTCTTAAATACTCCTTCACTTTGTGCCAAAAGAAATACCAAGGTGAATACCTAGGCCACAGATTCAAGCTAAAGATCTTCCTGCTGAATGCAAGGCGCATTAAAAACTGCATATCGCTGGACTAAAGCATTCCTTGCATAGCCTCTAACATCATAACATAACTGAGCTGCTAGCAGCAAGCTAACCAATACCTTTCTGAAATGAGAATGACATGTGCTTATCTGCTCAATCAGTGCTCAATCAGGCTCGATCAGGCGAGATTTAGAAAAGGTGGAAAGGGTCCAAGTGGATGCCCCTTCCTTTTTAGGGTGGGTCCTGCTGACTATCATAGGATTGCTTGTAAAAGTGGCCAGGGTCAGAGGAAAAGCTGCCAACACTTCTTAGCGTTCTCTATAGATGCAGCCATTTTCTGTGACTGTAATTTCGGCCTTTTCCCAGAAGTCTCTATTCTGCCTATGCAAATTAACAAAAGCAGTGCTTATTCCTCACTTGCTCAAATGTCCTTCCTGTCCAGAAAGCTCTGATTAAGCATGCTTATTTTCTTTTTCTGGGATATTTTAAATTGTTTCGCTGTCCAGTCTGTGGCAGTAGAAAGCTGCTTATGATGCCAGGTTTTGATGAATCCCCAAGGTACAAGTACAGAGGAATATATCAGTCTCTAGGATATGGAACTTTTAGCTAACACATCACAATATGTGATGCTTGCCAAGAAAACACTACATTCTGGAGCGCTGATGATCAGAACATTCTGCTCCTGAAGGATAGAAAAGACAGCTTGATTGAAATAAAGTCTGTTTATATTGACGCTCTCTCTCTCCCTATATATACATACATGCATACACACACACACACAGGTATGTCATGCATTTCTTCAGATTTGTTTCAACCATTTACCATTTATTGGAGAATCCCTACTTTTCAAGTGACTGCAAATGAAGTCATCTCTGGCACTTTTTGTGCAAAGTAAGAGACACACATGACACCTTTTTATAAAAGTCATCGGTTTCTTTGTTACTGTGTACTTTCAAAGCATGGGGCTTTCACACGTCAGGTAAACCTGATTACCACTACACAACAAAAGCAGATGCAGCTTTCTTATCTATGTCGTGATAGAACAGTTGTGAATTGAGTAGAAGAAGGGCCCTGATGTGATACTTATTACATGCAGCCTGTAAGATAGTCAAACATGCAGGCTAGGAAGGAAGATGCAAATATCAATGTATTAGAAAAACACCTAAAGGCGAGTGATATGCTTTCATTCATGCATGGCTAGGAAAAATCGCCATACTGTTGCAAACATTCTTACACCACCAACTGGAAATAAATGATTCTGACATTAAACGTAAAGGTGACAATGCATTTGTATCATCACCCTGAGAAGGATCATCTTGGAATTGAGCCGAGGGCCTCTGCACTCAAAGCCAGAAACACTCCACTAAAATAAGATTCCTGTTGGTGCCAACAATTCTCCATGTTAATGCTTGTTCTAGGTGAGCAGTGAACCGATTGCAGGGCTCTTTTGAAAGCAAGGTCTGAGAACCAACAGATACATCCACACGCCGATTACTTTAGTGTTTTGAGAGAATTCCCTTTCTTGGAACGAGATTGCATGAAATAATCTTCAGGGCTTGGACAATTCCATGGCAAAACGGCACCTATCAACATTGTAGCCAACACAATATAACAACTGTTTCTGCCCGGTTTCGAACCGGGGACCTTTCGCGTGTGAGGCGAACGTGATAACCACTACACTACAGAAACAGATACCTACAGTTGATTTTTCTGTAATGAAACTGCTCCGAACTGGCTATTCCATGGGCCTCTGGCTTTAGATTTCTTTCATGCAACCTGCCCGACATCCCTAGCTGAACGCTCGTACATGCCATGCAAGACCAGATGTTTGGTATTAGCTCAGACTGGGCAGGGCTGAAGCATGAGACTCTAGCAAAGAATTATCCACTACTGCAAAGAAAAAATTGATGTTGGTTTTGAAACGCAAACTTCAAAACAACTTGAAAAGAGTACCAAGAAAAGGGCTCGTCCGGGATTTGAACCCGGGACCTCTCGCACCCAAAGCGAGAATCATACCCCTAGACCAACAAGCCCTCAAAATCCTCTTACCTCTCAAAAGCTAATACCGGCTCTAAGCCCGCAATGAAGATCATGCTGGTATCTTTATGATGCTTGGTCTGTGAATACGCATGAAAGTCAGTCTCAACTTACCCTTTCTCAAACGATAGCACTATCATTTACAAGTGTCTCCTTTTATTCCGTCCCAGCTTTGGACACGTCTTACAGGAAGTCAGCCCTTATTTATATATTTCTTCAGTGGCTGAAGCTTAATGAGAAAGAGTAACAAGTTGTTCATAACAACATAAGAAACACATTGTGCATTTTCTCTTAAATACTCCTTCACTTTGTGCCAAAAGAAATACCAAGGTGAATACCTAGGCCACAGATTCAAGCTAAAGATCTTCCTGCTGAATGCAAGGCGCAATAAAAACTGCATATCGCTGGACTAAAGCATTCCTTGCATAGCCTCTAACATCATAACATAACTGAGCTGCTAGCAGCAAGCTAACCAATACCTTTCTGAAATGAGAATGACATGTGCTTATCTGCTCAATCAGTGCTCGATCAGGCTCGATCAGGCGAGATTTAGAAAAGGTGGAAAGGGTCCAAGTGGATGCCCCTTCCTTTTTAGGGTGGGTCCTGCTGACTATCATAGGATTGCTTGTAAAAGTGGCCAGGGTCAGAGGAAAAGCTGCCAACACTTCTTAGCGTTCTCTATAGATGCAGCCATTTTCTGTGACTGTAATTTCGGCCTTTTCCCAGAAGTCTCTATTCTGCCTATGCAAATTAACAAAAGCAGTGCTTATTCCTCACTTGCTCAAATGTCCTTCCTGTCCAGAAAGCTCTGATTAAGCATGCTTATTTTCTTTTTCTGGGATATTTTAAATTGTTTCGCTGTCCAGTCTGTGGCAGTAGAAAGCTGCTTATGATGCCAGGTTTTGATGAATCCCCAAGGTACAAGTACAGAGGAATATATCAGTCTCTAGGATATGGAACTTTTAGCTAACACATCACAATATGTGATGCTTGCCAAGAAAACACTACATTCTGGAGCGCTGATGATCAGAACATTCTGCTCCTGAAGGATAGAAAAGACAGCTTGATTGAAATAAAGTCTGTTTATATTGACGCTCTCTCTCTCCCTATATATACATACATGCATACACACACACACACAGGTATGTCATGCATTTCTTCAGATTTGTTTCAACCATTTACCATTTATTGGAGAATCCCTACTTTTCAAGTGACTGCAAATGAAGTCATCTCTGGCACTTTTTGTGCAAAGTAAGAGACACACATGACACCTTATTATAAAAGTCATCGGTTTCTTTGTTACTGTGTACTTTCAAAGCATGGGGCTTTCACACGTCAGGTAAACCTGATTACCACTACACAACAAAAGCAGATGCAGCTTTCTTATCTATGTCGTGATAGAACAGTTGTGAATTGAGTAGAAGAAGGGCCCTGATGTGATACTTATTACATGCAGCCTGTAAGATAGTCAAACATGCAGGCTAGGAAGGAAGATGCAAATATCAATGTATTAGAAAAACACCTAAAGGCGAGTGATATGCTTTCATTCATGCATGGCTAGGAAAAATCGCCATACTGTTGCAAACATTCTTACACCACCAACTGGAAATAAATGATTCTGACATTAAACGTAAAGGTGAGAATGCATTTGTATCATCACCTTGAGAAGGATCATCTTGGAATTGAGCCGAGGGCCTCTGCACTCAAAGCCAGAAACACTCCACTAAAATAAGATTCCTGTTGGTGCCAACAATTCTCCATGTTAATGCTTGTTCTAGGTGAGCAGTGAACCGATTACAGGGCTCTTTTGAAAGCAAGGTCTGAGAACCAACAGATACATCCACACGCCGATTACTTTAGTGTTTTGAGAGAATTCCCTTTCTTGGAACGAGATTGCATGAAATAATCTTCAGGGCTTGGACAATTCCATGGCAAAACGGCACCTATCAACATTGTAGCCAACACAATATAACAACTGTTTCTGCCCGGTTTCGAACCGGGGACCTTTCGCGTGTGAGGCGAACTTGATAACCACTACACTACAGAAACAGATACCTACAGTTGATTTTTCTGTAATGAAACTGCTCCGAACTGGCTATTCCATGGGCCTCTGGCTTTAGATTTCTTTCATGCAACCTGCCCGACATCCCTAGCTGAACGCTCGTACATGCCATGCAAGACCAGATGTTTGGTATTAGCTCAGACTGGGCAGGGCTGAAGCATGAGACTCTAGCAAAGAATTATCCACTACTGCAAAGAAAAAATTGATGTTGGTTTTGAAACGCAAACTTCAAAACAACTTGAAAAGAGTACCAAGAAAAGGGCTTGTCCGGGATTTGAACCCGGGACCTCTCGCACCCAAAGCGAGAATCATACCCCTAGACCAACGAGCCCTCAAAATTCTCTTACCTCTCAAAAGCTAATACCGGCTCTAAGCCCGCAATGAAGATCATGCTGGTATCTTTATGATGCTTGGTCTGTGAATACGCATGAAAGTCAGTCTCAACTTACCCTTTCTCAAACGATAGCACTATCATTTACAAGTGTCTCCTTTTATTCCGTCCCAGCTTTGGACACGTCTTACAGGAAGTCAGCCCTTATTTATATATTTCTGCAGTGGCTGAAGCTTAATGAGAAAGAGTAACAAGTTGTTCATAACAACATAAGAAACACATTGTGCATTTTCTCTCAAATACTCCTTCACTTTGTGCCAAAAGAAATACCAAGGTGAATACCTAGGCCACAGATTCAAGCTAAAGATCTTCCTGGTGAAGGCAAGGCGCAATAAAAACTGCATATCGCTGGACTAAAGCATTCCTTGCATAGCCTCTAACATCATAACATAACTGAGCTGCTAGCAGCAAGCTAACCAATACCTTTCTGAAATGAGAATGACATGTGCTTATCTGCTCAATCAGTGCTCAATCAGGCTCGATCAGGCGAGATTTAGAAAAGGTGGAAAGGGTCCAAGTGGATGCCCCTTCCTTTTTAGGGTGGGTCCTGCTGACTATCATAGGATTGCTTGTAAAAGTGGCCAGGGTCAGAGGAAAAGCTGCCAACACTTCTTAGCGTTCTCTATAGATGCAGCCATTTTCTGTGACTGTAATTTCGGCCTTTTCCCAGAAGTCTCTATTCTGCCTATGCAAATTAACAAAAGCAGTGCTTATTCCTCACTTGCTCAAATGTCCTTCCTGTCCAGAAACCTCTGATTAAGCATGCTTATTTTCTTTTTCTGGGATATTTTAAATTGTTTCGCTGTCCAGTCTGTGGCAGTAGAAAGCTGCTTATGATGCCAGGTTTTGATGAATCCCCAAGGTACAAGTACAGAGGAATATATCAGTCTCTAGGATATGGAACTTTTAGCTAACACATCACAATATGTGATGCTTGCCAAGAAAACACTACATTCTGGAGCGCTGATGATCAGAACATTCTGCTCCTGAAGGATAGAAAAGACAGCTTGATTGAAATAAAGTCTGTTTATATTGACGCTCTCTCTCTCCCTATATATACATACATGCGTACACACACACACACAGGTATGTCATGCATTTCTTCAGATTTGTTTCAACCATTTACCATTTATTGGAGAATCCCTACTTTTCAAGTGACTGCAAATGAAGTCATCTCTGGCACTTTTTGTGCAAAGTAAGAGACACACATGACACCTTTTTATAAAAGTCATCAGTTTCTTTGTTACTGTGTACTTTCAAAGCATGGGGCTTTCACACGTCAGGTAAACCTGATTACCACTACACAACAAAAGCAGATGCAGCTTTCTTATCTATGTCGTGATAGAACAGTTGTGAATTGAGTAGAAGAAGGGCCCTGATGTGATACTTATTACATGCAGCCTGTAAGATAGTCAAACATGCAGGCTAAGAAGGAAGATGCAAATATCAATGTATTAGAAAAATACCTAAAGGCGAGTGATATGCTTTCATTCATGCATGGCTAGGAAAAATCGCCATACTGTTGCAAACATTCTTACACCACCAACTGGAAATAAATGATTCTGACATTAAACGTAAAGGTGACAATGCATTTGTATCATCACCTTGAGAAGGATCATCTTGGAATTGAGCCGAGGGCCTCTGCACTCAAAGCCAGAAACACTCCACTAAAATAAGATTCCTGTTGGTGCCAACAATTCTCCATGTTAATGCTTGTTCTAGGTGAGCAGTGAACCGATTGCAGGGCTCTTTTGAAAGCAAGGTCTGAGAACCAACAGATACATCCACACGCCGATTACTTTAGTGTTTTGAGAGAATTCCCTTTCTTGGAACGAGATTGCATGAAATAATCTTCAGGGCTTGGACAATTCCATGGCAAAACGGCACCTATCAACATTGTAGCCAACACAATATAACAACTGTTTCTGCCCGGTTTCGAACCGGGGACCTTTCGCGTGTGAGGCGAACGTGATAACCACTACACTACAGAAACAGATACCTACAGTTGATTTTTCTGTAATTAAACTGCTCCGAACTGGCTATTCCATGGGCCTCTGGCTTTAGATTTCTTTCATGCAACCTGCCCGACATCCCTAGCTGAACGCTCGTACATGCCATGCAAGACCAGATGTTTGGTATTAGCTCAGACTGGGCAGGGCTGAAGCATGAGACTCTAGCAAAGAATTATCCACTACTGCAAAGAAAAAATTGATGTTGGTTTTGAAACGCAAACTTCAAAACAACTTGAAAAGAGTACCAAGAAAAGGGCTCGTCCGGGATTTGAACCCGGGACCTCTCGCACCCAAAGCGAGAATCATACCCCTAGACCAACGAGCCCTCAAAATCCTCTTACCTCTCAAAAGCTAATACCGGCTCTAAGCCCGCAATGAAGATCATGCTGGTATCTTTATGATGCTTGGTCTGTGAATACGCATGAAAGTCAGTCTCAACTTACCCTTTCTCAAACGATAGCACTATCATTTACAAGTGTCTCCTTTTATTCCGTCCCAGCTTTGGACACGTCTTACAGGAAGTCAGCCCTTATTTATATATTTCTTCAGTGGCTGAAGCTTAATGAGAAAGAGTAACAAGTTGTTCATAACAACATAAGAAACACATTGTGCATTTTCTCTTAAATACTCCTTCACTTTGTGCCAAAAGAAATACCAAGGTGAATACCTAGGCCACAGATTCAAGCTAAAGATCTTCCTGCTGAATGCAAGGCGCAATAAAAACTGCATATCGCTGGACTAAAGCATTCCTTGCATAGCCTCTAACATCATAACATAACTGAGCTGCTAGCAGCAAGCTAACCAATACCTTTCTGAAATGAGAATGACATGTGCTTATCTGCTCAATCAGTGCTCGATCAGGCTCGATCAGGCGAGATTTAGAAAAGGTGGAAAGGGTCCAAGTGGATGCCCCTTCCTTTTTAGGGTGGGTCCTGCTGACTATCATAGGATTGCTTGTAAAAGTGGCCAGGGTCAGAGGAAAAGCTGCCAACACTTCTTAGCGTTCTCTATAGATGCAGCCATTTTCTGTGACTGTAATTTCGGCCTTTTCCCAGAAGTCTCTATTCTGCCTATGCAAATTAACAAAAGCAGTGCTTATTCCTCACTTGCTCAAATGTCCTTCCTGTCCAGAAAGCTCTGATTAAGCATGCTTATTTTCTTTTTCTGGGATATTTTAAATTGTTTCGCTGTCCAGTCTGTGGCAGTAGAAAGCTGCTTATGATGCCAGGTTTTGATGAATCCCCAAGGTACAAGTACAGAGGAATATATCAGTCTCTAGGATATGGAACTTTTAGCTAACACATCACAATATGTGATGCTTGCCAAGAAAACACTACATTCTGGAGCGCTGATGATCAGAACATTCTGCTCCTGAAGGATAGAAAAGACAGCTTGATTGAAATAAAGTCTGTTTATATTGACGCTCTCTCTCTCCCTATATATACATACATGCATACACACACACACACAGGTATGTCATGCATTTCTTCAGATTTGTTTCAACCATTTACCATTTATTGGAGAATCCCTACTTTTCAAGTGACTGCAAATGAAGTCATCTCTGGCACTTTTTGTGCAAAGTAAGAGACACACATGACACCTTTTTATAAAAGTCATCGGTTTCTTTGTTACTGTGTACTTTCAAAGCATGGGGCTTTCACACGTCAGGTAAACCTGATTACCACTACACAACAAAAGCAGATGCAGCTTTCTTATCTATGTCGTGATAGAACAGTTGTGAATTGAGTAGAAGAAGGGCCCTGATGTGATACTTATTACATGCAGCCTGTAAGATAGTCAAACATGCAGGCTAGGAAGGAAGATGCAAATATCAATGTATTAGAAAAACACCTAAAGGCGAGTGATATGCTTTCATTCATGCATGGCTAGGAAAAATCGCCATACTGTTGCAAACATTCTTACACCACCAACTGGAAATAAATGATTCTGACATTAAACGTAAAGGTGACAATGCATTTGTATCATCACCCTGAGAAGGATCATCTTGGAATTGAGCCGAGGGCCTCTGCACTCAAAGCCAGAAACACTCCACTAAAATAAGATTCCTGTTGGTGCCAACAATTCTCCATGTTAATGCTTGTTCTAGGTGAGCAGTGAACCGATTGCAGGGCTCTTTTGAAAGCAAGGTCTGAGAACCAACAGATACATCCACACGCCGATTACTTTAGTGTTTTGAGAGAATTCCCTTTCTTGGAACGAGATTGCATGAAATAATCTTCAGGGCTTGGACAATTCCATGGCAAAACGGCACCTATCAACATTGTAGCCAACACAATATAACAACTGTTTCTGCCCGGTTTCGAACCGGGGACCTTTCGCGTGTGAGGCGAACGTGATAACCACTACACTACAGAAACAGATACCTACAGTTGATTTTTCTGTAATGAAACTGCTCCGAACTGGCTATTCCATGGGCCTCTGGCTTTAGATTTCTTTCATGCAACCTGCCCGACATCCCTAGCTGAACGCTCGTACATGCCATGCAAGACCAGATGTTTGGTATTAGCTCAGACTGGGCAGGGCTGAAGCATGAGACTCTAGCAAAGAATTATCCACTACTGCAAAGAAAAAATTGATGTTGGTTTTGAAACGCAAACTTCAAAACAACTTGAAAAGAGTACCAAGAAAAGGGCTCGTCCGGGATTTGAACCCGGGACCTCTCGCACCCAAAGCGAGAATCATACCCCTAGACCAACGAGCCCTCAAAATCCTCTTACCTCTCAAAAGCTAATACCGGCTCTAAGCCCGCAATGAAGATCATGCTGGTATCTTTATGATGCTTGGTCTGTGAATACGCATGAAAGTCAGTCTCAACTTACCCTTTCTCAAACGATAGCACTATCATTTACAAGTGTCTCCTTTTATTCCGTCCCAGCTTTGGACACGTCTTACAGGAAGTCAGCCCTTATTTATATATTTCTTCAGTGGCTGAAGCTTAATGAGAAAGAGTAACAAGTTGTTCATAACAACATAAGAAACACATTGTGCATTTTCTCTTAAATACTCCTTCACTTTGTGCCAAAAGAAATACCAAGGTGAATACCTAGGCCACAGATTCAAGCTAAAGATCTTCCTGCTGAATGCAAGGCGCATTAAAAACTGCATATCGCTGGACTAAAGCATTCCTTGCATAGCCTCTAACATCATAACATAACTGAGCTGCTAGCAGCAAGCTAACCAATACCTTTCTGAAATGAGAATGACATGTGCTTATCTGCTCAATCAGTGCTCAATCAGGCTCGATCAGGCGAGATTTAGAAAAGGTGGAAAGGGTCCAAGTGGATGCCCCTTCCTTTTTAGGGTGGGTCCTGCTGACTATCATAGGATTGCTTGTAAAAGTGGCCAGGGTCAGAGGAAAAGCTGCCAACACTTCTTAGCGTTCTCTATAGATGCAGCCATTTTCTGTGACTGTAATTTCGGCCTTTTCCCAGAAGTCTCTATTCTGCCTATGCAAATTAACAAAAGCAGTGCTTATTCCTCACTTGCTCAAATGTCCTTCCTGTCCAGAAAGCTCTGATTAAGCATGCTTATTTTCTTTTTCTGGGATATTTTAAATTGTTTCGCTGTCCAGTCTGTGGCAGTAGAAAGCTGCTTATGATGCCAGGTTTTGATGAATCCCCAAGGTACAAGTACAGAGGAATATATCAGTCTCTAGGATATGGAACTTTTAGCTAACACATCACAATATGTGATGCTTGCCAAGAAAACACTACATTCTGGAGCGCTGATGATCAGAACATTCTGCTCCTGAAGGATAGAAAAGACAGCTTGATTGAAATAAAGTCTGTTTATATTGACGCTCTCTCTCTCCCTATATATACATACATGCATACACACACACACACAGGTATGTCATGCATTTCTTCAGATTTGTTTCAACCATTTACCATTTATTGGAGAATCCCTACTTTTCAAGTGACTGCAAATGAAGTCATCTCTGGCACTTTTTGTGCAAAGTAAGAGACACACATGACACCTTTTTATAAAAGTCATCGGTTTCTTTGTTACTGTGTACTTTCAAAGCATGGGGCTTTCACACGTCAGGTAAACCTGATTACCACTACACAACAAAAGCAGATGCAGCTTTCTTATCTATGTCGTGATAGAACAGTTGTGAATTGAGTAGAAGAAGGGCCCTGATGTGATACTTATTACATGCAGCCTGTAAGATAGTCAAACATGCAGGCTAGGAAGGAAGATGCAAATATCAATGTATTAGAAAAACACCTAAAGGCGAGTGATATGCTTTCATTCATGCATGGCTAGGAAAAATCGCCATACTGTTGCAAACATTCTTACACCACCAACTGGAAATAAATGATTCTGACATTAAACGTAAAGGTGAGAATGCATTTGTATCATCACCTTGAGAAGGATCATCTTGGAATTGAGCCGAGGGCCTCTGCACTCAAAGCCAGAAACACTCCACTAAAATAAGATTCCTGTTGGTGCCAACAATTCTCCATGTTAATGCTTGTTCTAGGTGAGCAGTGAACCGATTACAGGGCTCTTTTGAAAGCAAGGTCTGAGAACCAACAGATACATCCACACGCCGATTACTTTAGTGTTTTGAGAGAA
Source organism: Triturus cristatus (assembly GCF_964204655.1). Taxonomy (NCBI): domain Eukaryota; kingdom Metazoa; phylum Chordata; class Amphibia; order Caudata; family Salamandridae; genus Triturus; species Triturus cristatus. The sequence continues at coordinate 735,401,245 of NC_140591.1, read as the reverse complement.
TTCCCTTTCTTGGAACGAGATTGCATGAAATAATCTTCAGGGCTTGGACAATTCCATGGCAAAACGGCACCTATCAACATTGTAGCCAACACAATATAACAACTGTTTCTGCCCGGTTTCGAACCGGGGACCTTTCGCGTGTGAGGCGAACTTGATAACCACTACACTACAGAAACAGATACCTACAGTTGATTTTTCTGTAATGAAACTGCTCCGAACTGGCTATTCCATGGGCCTCTGGCTTTAGATTTCTTTCATGCAACCTGCCCGACATCCCTAGCTGAACGCTCGTACATGCCATGCAAGACCAGATGTTTGGTATTAGCTCAGACTGGGCAGGGCTGAAGCATGAGACTCTAGCAAAGAATTATCCACTACTGCAAAGAAAAAATTGATGTTGGTTTTGAAACGCAAACTTCAAAACAACTTGAAAAGAGTACCAAGAAAAGGGCTTGTCCGGGATTTGAACCCGGGACCTCTCGCACCCAAAGCGAGAATCATACCCCTAGACCAACGAGCCCTCAAAATTCTCTTACCTCTCAAAAGCTAATACCGGCTCTAAGCCCGCAATGAAGATCATGCTGGTATCTTTATGATGCTTGGTCTGTGAATACGCATGAAAGTCAGTCTCAACTTACCCTTTCTCAAACGATAGCACTATCATTTACAAGTGTCTCCTTTTATTCCGTCCCAGCTTTGGACACGTCTTACAGGAAGTCAGCCCTTATTTATATATTTCTGCAGTGGCTGAAGCTTAATGAGAAAGAGTAACAAGTTGTTCATAACAACATAAGAAACACATTGTGCATTTTCTCTCAAATACTCCTTCACTTTGTGCCAAAAGAAATACCAAGGTGAATACCTAGGCCACAGATTCAAGCTAAAGATCTTCCTGGTGAAGGCAAGGCGCAATAAAAACTGCATATCGCTGGACTAAAGCATTCCTTGCATAGCCTCTAACATCATAACATAACTGAGCTGCTAGCAGCAAGCTAACCAATACCTTTCTGAAATGAGAATGACATGTGCTTATCTGCTCAATCAGTGCTCAATCAGGCTCGATCAGGCGAGATTTAGAAAAGGTGGAAAGGGTCCAAGTGGATGCCCCTTCCTTTTTAGGGTGGGTCCTGCTGACTATCATAGGATTGCTTGTAAAAGTGGCCAGGGTCAGAGGAAAAGCTGCCAACACTTCTTAGCGTTCTCTATAGATGCAGCCATTTTCTGTGACTGTAATTTCGGCCTTTTCCCAGAAGTCTCTATTCTGCCTATGCAAATTAACAAAAGCAGTGCTTATTCCTCACTTGCTCAAATGTCCTTCCTGTCCAGAAAGCTCTGATTAAGCATGCTTATTTTCTTTTTCTGGGATATTTTAAATTGTTTCGCTGTCCAGTCTGTGGCAGTAGAAAGCTGCTTATGATGCCAGGTTTTGATGAATCCCCAAGGTACAAGTACAGAGGAATATATCAGTCTCTAGGATATGGAACTTTTAGCTAACACATCACAATATGTGATGCTTGCCAAGAAAACACTACATTCTGGAGCGCTGATGATCAGAACATTCTGCTCCTGAAGGATAGAAAAGACAGCTTGATTGAAATAAAGTCTGTTTATATTGACGCTCTCTCTCTCCCTATATATACATACATGCGTACACACACACACACAGGTATGTCATGCATTTCTTCAGATTTGTTTCAACCATTTACCATTTATTGGAGAATCCCTATTTTTCAAGTGACTGCAAATGAAGTCATCTCTGGCACTTTTTGTGCAAAGTAAGAGACACACATGACACCTTTTTATAAAAGTCATCAGTTTCTTTGTTACTGTGTACTTTCAAAGCATGGGGCTTTCACACGTCAGGTAAACCTGATTACCACTACACAACAAAAGCAGATGCAGCTTTCTTATCTATGTCGTGATAGAACAGTTGTGAATTGAGTAGAAGAAGGGCCCTGATGTGATACTTATTACATGCAGCCTGTAAGATAGTCAAACATGCAGGCTAAGAAGGAAGATGCAAATATCAATGTATTAGAAAAACACCTAAAGGCGAGTGATATGCTTTCATTCATGCATGGCTAGGAAAAATCGCCATACTGTTGCAAACATTCTTACACCACCAACTGGAAATAAATGATTCTGACATTAAACGTAAAGGTGACAATGCATTTGTATCATCACCTTGAGAAGGATCATCTTGGAATTGAGCCGAGGGCCTCTGCACTCAAAGCCAGAAACACTCCACTAAAATAAGATTCCTGTTGGTGCCAACAATTCTCCATGTTAATGCTTGTTCTAGGTGAGCAGTGAACCGATTGCAGGGCTCTTTTGAAAGCAAGGTCTGAGAACCAACAGATACATCCACACGCCGATTACTTTAGTGTTTTGAGAGAATTCCCTTTCTTGGAACGAGATTGCATGAAATAATCTTCAGGGCTTGGACAATTCCATGGCAAAACGGCACCTATCAACATTGTAGCCAACACAATATAACAACTGTTTCTGCCCGGTTTCGAACCGGGGACCTTTCGCGTGTGAGGCGAACGTGATAACCACTACACTACAGAAACAGATACCTACAGTTGATTTTTCTGTAATTAAACTGCTCCGAACTGGCTATTCCATGGGCCTCTGGCTTTAGATTTCTTTCATGCAACCTGCCCGACATCCCTAGCTGAACGCTCGTACATGCCATGCAAGACCAGATGTTTGGTATTAGCTCAGACTGGGCAGGGCTGAAGCATGAGACTCTAGCAAAGAATTATCCACTACTGCAAAGAAAAAATTGATGTTGGTTTTGAAACGCAAACTTCAAAACAACTTGAAAAGAGTACCAAGAAAAGGGCTCGTCCGGGATTTGAACCCGGGACCTCTCGCACCCAAAGCGAGAATCATACCCCTAGACCAACGAGCCCTCAAAATCCTCTTACCTCTCAAAAGCTAATACCGGCTCTAAGCCCGCAATGAAGATCATGCTGGTATCTTTATGATGCTTGGTCTGTGAATACGCATGAAAGTCAGTCTCAACTTACCCTTTCTCAAACGATAGCACTATCATTTACAAGTGTCTCCTTTTATTCCGTCCCAGCTTTGGACACGTCTTACAGGAAGTCAGCCCTTATTTATATATTTCTTCAGTGGCTGAAGCTTAATGAGAAAGAGTAACAAGTTGTTCATAACAACATAAGAAACACATTGTGCATTTTCTCTTAAATACTCCTTCACTTTGTGCCAAAAGAAATACCAAGGTGAATACCTAGGCCACAGATTCAAGCTAAAGATCTTCCTGCTGAATGCAAGGCGCAATAAAAACTGCATATCGCTGGACTAAAGCATTCCTTGCATAGCCTCTAACATCATAACATAACTGAGCTGCTAGCAGCAAGCTAACCAATACCTTTCTGAAATGAGAATGACATGTGCTTATCTGCTCAATCAGTGCTCAATCAGGCTCGATCAGGCGAGATTTAGAAAAGGTGGAAAGGGTCCAAGTGGATGCCCCTTCCTTTTTAGGGTGGGTCCTGCTGACTATCATAGGATTGCTTGTAAAAGTGGCCAGGGTCAGAGGAAAAGCTGCCAACACTTCTTAGCGTTCTCTATAGATGCAGCCATTTTCTGTGACTGTAATTTCGGCCTTTTCCCAGAAGTCTCTATTCTGCCTATGCAAATTAACAAAAGCAGTGCTTATTCCTCACTTGCTCAAATGTCCTTCCTGTCCAGAAAGCTCTGATTAAGCATGCTTATTTTCTTTTTCTGGGATATTTTAAATTGTTTCGCTGTCCAGTCTGTGGCAGTAGAAAGCTGCTTATGATGCCAGGTTTTGATGAATCCCCAAGGTACAAGTACAGAGGAATATATCAGTCTCTAGGATATGGAACTTTTAGCTAACACATCACAATATGTGATGCTTGCCAAGAAAACACTACATTCTGGAGCGCTGATGATCAGAACATTCTGCTCCTGAAGGATAGAAAAGACAGCTTGATTGAAATAAAGTCTGTTTATATTGACGCTCTCTCTCTCCCTATATATACATACATGCATACACACACACACACAGGTATGTCATGCATTTCTTCAGATTTGTTTCAACCATTTACCATTTATTGGAGAATCCCTACTTTTCAAGTGACTGCAAATGAAGTCATCTCTGGCACTTTTTGTGCAAAGTAAGAGACACACATGACACCTTTTTATAAAAGTCATCGGTTTCTTTGTTACTGTGTACTTTCAAAGCATGGGGCTTTCACACGTCAGGTAAACCTGATTACCACTACACAACAAAAGCAGATGCAGCTTTCTTATCTATGTCGTGATAGAACAGTTGTGAATTGAGTAGAAGAAGGGCCCTGATGTGATACTTATTACATGCAGCCTGTAAGATAGTCAAACATGCAGGCTAGGAAGGAAGATGCAAATATCAATGTATTAGAAAAACACCTAAAGGCGAGTGATATGCTTTCATTCATGCATGGCTAGGAAAAATCGCCATACTGTTGCAAACATTCTTACACCACCAACTGGAAATAAATGATTCTGACATTAAACGTAAAGGTGACAATGCATTTGTATCATCACCCTGAGAAGGATCATCTTGGAATTGAGCCGAGGGCCTCTGCACTCAAAGCCAGAAACACTCCACTAAAATAAGATTCCTGTTGGTGCCAACAATTCTCCATGTTAATGCTTGTTCTAGGTGAGCAGTGAACCGATTGCAGGGCTCTTTTGAAAGCAAGGTCTGAGAACCAACAGATACATCCACACGCCGATTACTTTAGTGTTTTGAGAGAATTCCCTTTCTTGGAACGAGATTGCATGAAATAATCTTCAGGGCTTGGACAATTCCATGGCAAAACGGCACCTATCAACATTGTAGCCAACACAATATAACAACTGTTTCTGCCCGGTTTCGAACCGGGGACCTTTCGCGTGTGAGGCGAACGTGATAACCACTACACTACAGAAACAGATACCTACAGTTGATTTTTCTGTAATGAAACTGCTCCGAACTGGCTATTCCATGGGCCTCTGGCTTTAGATTTCTTTCATGCAACCTGCCCGACATCCCTAGCTGAACGCTCGTACATGCCATGCAAGACCAGATGTTTGGTATTAGCTCAGACTGGGCAGGGCTGAAGCATGAGACTCTAGCAAAGAATTATCCACTACTGCAAAGAAAAAATTGATGTTGGTTTTGAAACGCAAACTTCAAAACAACTTGAAAAGAGTACCAAGAAAAGGGCTCGTCCGGGATTTGAACCCGGGACCTCTCGCACCCAAAGCGAGAATCATACCCCTAGACCAACGAGCCCTCAAAATCCTCTTACCTCTCAAAAGCTAATACCGGCTCTAAGCCCGCAATGAAGATCATGCTGGTATCTTTATGATGCTTGGTCTGTGAATACGCATGAAAGTCAGTCTCAACTTACCCTTTCTCAAACGATAGCACTATCATTTACAAGTGTCTCCTTTTATTCCGTCCCAGCTTTGGACACGTCTTACAGGAAGTCAGCCCTTATTTATATATTTCTTCAGTGGCTGAAGCTTAATGAGAAAGAGTAACAAGTTGTTCATAACAACATAAGAAACACATTGTGCATTTTCTCTTAAATACTCCTTCACTTTGTGCCAAAAGAAATACCAAGGTGAATACCTAGGCCACAGATTCAAGCTAAAGATCTTCCTGCTGAATGCAAGGCGCATTAAAAACTGCATATCGCTGGACTAAAGCATTCCTTGCATAGCCTCTAACATCATAACATAACTGAGCTGCTAGCAGCAAGCTAACCAATACCTTTCTGAAATGAGAATGACATGTGCTTATCTGCTCAATCAGTGCTCAATCAGGCTCGATCAGGCGAGATTTAGAAAAGGTGGAAAGGGTCCAAGTGGATGCCCCTTCCTTTTTAGGGTGGGTCCTGCTGACTATCATAGGATTGCTTGTAAAAGTGGCCAGGGTCAGAGGAAAAGCTGCCAACACTTCTTAGCGTTCTCTATAGATGCAGCCATTTTCTGTGACTGTAATTTCGGCCTTTTCCCAGAAGTCTCTATTCTGCCTATGCAAATTAACAAAAGCAGTGCTTATTCCTCACTTGCTCAAATGTCCTTCCTGTCCAGAAAGCTCTGATTAAGCATGCTTATTTTCTTTTTCTGGGATATTTTAAATTGTTTCGCTGTCCAGTCTGTGGCAGTAGAAAGCTGCTTATGATGCCAGGTTTTGATGAATCCCCAAGGTACAAGTACAGAGGAATATATCAGTCTCTAGGATATGGAACTTTTAGCTAACACATCACAATATGTGATGCTTGCCAAGAAAACACTACATTCTGGAGCGCTGATGATCAGAACATTCTGCTCCTGAAGGATAGAAAAGACAGCTTGATTGAAATAAAGTCTGTTTATATTGACGCTCTCTCTCTCCCTATATATACATACATGCATACACACACACACACAGGTATGTCATGCATTTCTTCAGATTTGTTTCAACCATTTACCATTTATTGGAGAATCCCTACTTTTCAAGTGACTGCAAATGAAGTCATCTCTGGCACTTTTTGTGCAAAGTAAGAGACACACATGACACCTTTTTATAAAAGTCATCGGTTTCTTTGTTACTGTGTACTTTCAAAGCATGGGGCTTTCACACGTCAGGTAAACCTGATTACCACTACACAACAAAAGCAGATGCAGCTTTCTTATCTATGTCGTGATAGAACAGTTGTGAATTGAGTAGAAGAAGGGCCCTGATGTGATACTTATTACATGCAGCCTGTAAGATAGTCAAACATGCAGGCTAGGAAGGAAGATGCAAATATCAATGTATTAGAAAAACACCTAAAGGCGAGTGATATGCTTTCATTCATGCATGGCTAGGAAAAATCGCCATACTGTTGCAAACATTCTTACACCACCAACTGGAAATAAATGATTCTGACATTAAACGTAAAGGTGACAATGCATTTGTATCATCACCCTGAGAAGGATCATCTTGGAATTGAGCCGAGGGCCTCTGCACTCAAAGCCAGAAACACTCCACTAAAATAAGATTCCTGTTGGTGCCAACAATTCTCCATGTTAATGCTTGTTCTAGGTGAGCAGTGAACCGATTGCAGGGCTCTTTTGAAAGCAAGGTCTGAGAACCAACAGATACATCCACACGCCGATTACTTTAGTGTTTTGAGAGAATTCCCTTTCTTGGAACGAGATTGCATGAAATAATCTTCAGGGCTTGGACAATTCCATGGCAAAACGGCACCTATCAACATTGTAGCCAACACAATATAACAACTGTTTCTGCCCGGTTTCGAACCGGGGACCTTTCGCGTGTGAGGCGAACGTGATAACCACTACACTACAGAAACAGATACCTACAGTTGATTTTTCTGTAATGAAACTGCTCCGAACTGGCTATTCCATGGGCCTCTGGCTTTAGATTTCTTTCATGCAACCTGCCCGACATCCCTAGCTGAACGCTCGTACATGCCATGCAAGACCAGATGTTTGGTATTAGCTCAGACTGGGCAGGGCTGAAGCATGAGACTCTAGCAAAGAATTATCCACTACTGCAAAGAAAAAATTGATGTTGGTTTTGAAACGCAAACTTCAAAACAACTTGAAAAGAGTACCAAGAAAAGGGCTCGTCCGGGATTTGAACCCGGGACCTCTCGCACCCAAAGCGAGAATCATACCCCTAGACCAACAAGCCCTCAAAATCCTCTTACCTCTCAAAAGCTAATACCGGCTCTAAGCCCGCAATGAAGATCATGCTGGTATCTTTATGATGCTTGGTCTGTGAATACGCATGAAAGTCAGTCTCAACTTACCCTTTCTCAAACGATAGCACTATCATTTACAAGTGTCTCCTTTTATTCCGTCCCAGCTTTGGACACGTCTTACAGGAAGTCAGCCCTTATTTATATATTTCTTCAGTGGCTGAAGCTTAATGAGAAAGAGTAACAAGTTGTTCATAACAACATAAGAAACACATTGTGCATTTTCTCTTAAATACTCCTTCACTTTGTGCCAAAAGAAATACCAAGGTGAATACCTAGGCCACAGATTCAAGCTAAAGATCTTCCTGCTGAATGCAAGGCGCAATAAAAACTGCATATCGCTGGACTAAAGCATTCCTTGCATAGCCTCTAACATCATAACATAACTGAGCTGCTAGCAGCAAGCTAACCAATACCTTTCTGAAATGAGAATGACATGTGCTTATCTGCTCAATCAGTGCTCGATCAGGCTCGATCAGGCGAGATTTAGAAAAGGTGGAAAGGGTCCAAGTGGATGCCCCTTCCTTTTTAGGGTGGGTCCTGCTGACTATCATAGGATTGCTTGTAAAAGTGGCCAGGGTCAGAGGAAAAGCTGCCAACACTTCTTAGCGTTCTCTATAGATGCAGCCATTTTCTGTGACTGTAATTTCGGCCTTTTCCCAGAAGTCTCTATTCTGCCTATGCAAATTAACAAAAGCAGTGCTTATTCCTCACTTGCTCAAATGTCCTTCCTGTCCAGAAAGCTCTGATTAAGCATGCTTATTTTCTTTTTCTGGGATATTTTAAATTGTTTCGCTGTCCAGTCTGTGGCAGTAGAAAGCTGCTTATGATGCCAGGTTTTGATGAATCCCCAAGGTACAAGTACAGAGGAATATATCAGTCTCTAGGATATGGAACTTTTAGCTAACACATCACAATATGTGATGCTTGCCAAGAAAACACTACATTCTGGAGCGCTGATGATCAGAACATTCTGCTCCTGAAGGATAGAAAAGACAGCTTGATTGAAATAAAGTCTGTTTATATTGACGCTCTCTCTCTCCCTATATATACATACATGCATACACACACACACACAGGTATGTCATGCATTTCTTCAGATTTGTTTCAACCATTTACCATTTATTGGAGAATCCCTACTTTTCAAGTGACTGCAAATGAAGTCATCTCTGGCACTTTTTGTGCAAAGTAAGAGACACACATGACACCTTATTATAAAAGTCATCGGTTTCTTTGTTACTGTGTACTTTCAAAGCATGGGGCTTTCACACGTCAGGTAAACCTGATTACCACTACACAACAAAAGCAGATGCAGCTTTCTTATCTATGTCGTGATAGAACAGTTGTGAATTGAGTAGAAGAAGGGCCCTGATGTGATACTTATTACATGCAGCCTGTAAGATAGTCAAACATGCAGGCTAGGAAGGAAGATGCAAATATCAATGTATTAGAAAAACACCTAAAGGCGAGTGATATGCTTTCATTCATGCATGGCTAGGAAAAATCGCCATACTGTTGCAAACATTCTTACACCACCAACTGGAAATAAATGATTCTGACATTAAACGTAAAGGTGAGAATGCATTTGTATCATCACCTTGAGAAGGATCATCTTGGAATTGAGCCGAGGGCCTCTGCACTCAAAGCCAGAAACACTCCACTAAAATAAGATTCCTGTTGGTGCCAACAATTCTCCATGTTAATGCTTGTTCTAGGTGAGCAGTGAACCGATTACAGGGCTCTTTTGAAAGCAAGGTCTGAGAACCAACAGATACATCCACACGCCGATTACTTTAGTGTTTTGAGAGAATTCCCTTTCTTGGAACGAGATTGCATGAAATAATCTTCAGGGCTTGGACAATTCCATGGCAAAACGGCACCTATCAACATTGTAGCCAACACAATATAACAACTGTTTCTGCCCGGTTTCGAACCGGGGACCTTTCGCGTGTGAGGCGAACTTGATAACCACTACACTACAGAAACAGATACCTACAGTTGATTTTTCTGTAATGAAACTGCTCCGAACTGGCTATTCCATGGGCCTCTGGCTTTAGATTTCTTTCATGCAACCTGCCCGACATCCCTAGCTGAACGCTCGTACATGCCATGCAAGACCAGATGTTTGGTATTAGCTCAGACTGGGCAGGGCTGAAGCATGAGACTCTAGCAAAGAATTATCCACTACTGCAAAGAAAAAATTGATGTTGGTTTTGAAACGCAAACTTCAAAACAACTTGAAAAGAGTACCAAGAAAAGGGCTTGTCCGGGATTTGAACCCGGGACCTCTCGCACCCAAAGCGAGAATCATACCCCTAGACCAACGAGCCCTCAAAATTCTCTTACCTCTCAAAAGCTAATACCGGCTCTAAGCCCGCAATGAAGATCATGCTGGTATCTTTATGATGCTTGGTCTGTGAATACGCATGAAAGTCAGTCTCAACTTACCCTTTCTCAAACGATAGCACTATCATTTACAAGTGTCTCCTTTTATTCCGTCCCAGCTTTGGACACGTCTTACAGGAAGTCAGCCCTTATTTATATATTTCTGCAGTGGCTGAAGCTTAATGAGAAAGAGTAACAAGTTGTTCATAACAACATAAGAAACACATTGTGCATTTTCTCTCAAATACTCCTTCACTTTGTGCCAAAAGAAATACCAAGGTGAATACCTAGGCCACAGATTCAAGCTAAAGATCTTCCTGGTGAAGGCAAGGCGCAATAAAAACTGCATATCGCTGGACTAAAGCATTCCTTGCATAGCCTCTAACATCATAACATAACTGAGCTGCTAGCAGCAAGCTAACCAATACCTTTCTGAAATGAGAATGACATGTGCTTATCTGCTCAATCAGTGCTCAATCAGGCTCGATCAGGCGAGATTTAGAAAAGGTGGAAAGGGTCCAAGTGGATGCCCCTTCCTTTTTAGGGTGGGTCCTGCTGACTATCATAGGATTGCTTGTAAAAGTGGCCAGGGTCAGAGGAAAAGCTGCCAACACTTCTTAGCGTTCTCTATAGATGCAGCCATTTTCTGTGACTGTAATTTCGGCCTTTTCCCAGAAGTCTCTATTCTGCCTATGCAAATTAACAAAAGCAGTGCTTATTCCTCACTTGCTCAAATGTCCTTCCTGTCCAGAAAGCTCTGATTAAGCATGCTTATTTTCTTTTTCTGGGATATTTTAAATTGTTTCGCTGTCCAGTCTGTGGCAGTAGAAAGCTGCTTATGATGCCAGGTTTTGATGAATCCCCAAGGTACAAGTACAGAGGAATATATCAGTCTCTAGGATATGGAACTTTTAGCTAACACATCACAATATGTGATGCTTGCCAAGAAAACACTACATTCTGGAGCGCTGATGATCAGAACATTCTGCTCCTGAAGGATAGAAAAGACAGCTTGATTGAAATAAAGTCTGTTTATATTGACGCTCTCTCTCTCCCTATATATACATACATGCGTACACACACACACACAGGTATGTCATGCATTTCTTCAGATTTGTTTCAACCATTTACCATTTATTGGAGAATCCCTATTTTTCAAGTGACTGCAAATGAAGTCATCTCTGGCACTTTTTGTGCAAAGTAAGAGACACACATGACACCTTTTTATAAAAGTCATCAGTTTCTTTGTTACTGTGTACTTTCAAAGCATGGGGCTTTCACACGTCAGGTAAACCTGATTACCACTACACAACAAAAGCAGATGCAGCTTTCTTATCTATGTCGTGATAGAACAGTTGTGAATTGAGTAGAAGAAGGGCCCTGATGTGATACTTATTACATGCAGCCTGTAAGATAGTCAAACATGCAGGCTAAGAAGGAAGATGCAAATATCAATGTATTAGAAAAACACCTAAAGGCGAGTGATATGCTTTCATTCATGCATGGCTAGGAAAAATCGCCATACTGTTGCAAACATTCTTACACCACCAACTGGAAATAAATGATTCTGACATTAAACGTAAAGGTGACAATGCATTTGTATCATCACCTTGAGAAGGATCATCTTGGAATTGAGCCGAGGGCCTCTGCACTCAAAGCCAGAAACACTCCACTAAAATAAGATTCCTGTTGGTGCCAACAATTCTCCATGTTAATGCTTGTTCTAGGTGAGCAGTGAACCGATTGCAGGGCTCTTTTGAAAGCAAGGTCTGAGAACCAACAGATACATCCACACGCCGATTACTTTAGTGTTTTGAGAGAATTCCCTTTCTTGGAACGAGATTGCATGAAATAATCTTCAGGGCTTGGACAATTCCATGGCAAAACGGCACCTATCAACATTGTAGCCAACACAATATAACAACTGTTTCTGCCCGGTTTCGAACCGGGGACCTTTCGCGTGTGAGGCGAACGTGATAACCACTACACTACAGAAACAGATACCTACAGTTGATTTTTCTGTAATTAAACTGCTCCGAACTGGCTATTCCATGGGCCTCTGGCTTTAGATTTCTTTCATGCAACCTGCCCGACATCCCTAGCTGAACGCTCGTACATGCCATGCAAGACCAGATGTTTGGTATTAGCTCAGACTGGGCAGGGCTGAAGCATGAGACTCTAGCAAAGAATTATCCACTACTGCAAAGAAAAAATTGATGTTGGTTTTGAAACGCAAACTTCAAAACAACTTGAAAAGAGTACCAAGAAAAGGGCTCGTCCGGGATTTGAACCCGGGACCTCTCGCACCCAAAGCGAGAATCATACCCCTAGACCAACGAGCCCTCAAAATCCTCTTACCTCTCAAAAGCTAATACCGGCTCTAAGCCCGCAATGAAGATCATGCTGGTATCTTTATGATGCTTGGTCTGTGAATACGCATGAAAGTCAGTCTCAACTTACCCTTTCTCAAACGATAGCACTATCATTTACAAGTGTCTCCTTTTATTCCGTCCCAGCTTTGGACACGTCTTACAGGAAGTCAGCCCTTATTTATATATTTCTTCAGTGGCTGAAGCTTAATGAGAAAGAGTAACAAGTTGTTCATAACAACATAAGAAACACATTGTGCATTTTCTCTTAAATACTCCTTCACTTTGTGCCAAAAGAAATACCAAGGTGAATACCTAGGCCACAGATTCAAGCTAAAGATCTTCCTGCTGAATGCAAGGCGCAATAAAAACTGCATATCGCTGGACTAAAGCATTCCTTGCATAGCCTCTAACATCATAACATAACTGAGCTGCTAGCAGCAAGCTAACCAATACCTTTCTGAAATGAGAATGACATGTGCTTATCTGCTCAATCAGTGCTCAATCAGGCTCGATCAGGCGAGATTTAGAAAAGGTGGAAAGGGTCCAAGTGGATGCCCCTTCCTTTTTAGGGTGGGTCCTGCTGACTATCATAGGATTGCTTGTAAAAGTGGCCAGGGTCAGAGGAAAAGCTGCCAACACTTCTTAGCGTTCTCTATAGATGCAGCCATTTTCTGTGACTGTAATTTCGGCCTTTTCCCAGAAGTCTCTATTCTGCCTATGCAAATTAACAAAAGCAGTGCTTATTCCTCACTTGCTCAAATGTCCTTCCTGTCCAGAAAGCTCTGATTAAGCATGCTTATTTTCTTTTTCTGGGATATTTTAAATTGTTTCGCTGTCCAGTCTGTGGCAGTAGAAAGCTGCTTATGATGCCAGGTTTTGATGAATCCCCAAGGTACAAGTACAGAGGAATATATCAGTCTCTAGGATATGGAACTTTTAGCTAACACATCACAATATGTGATGCTTGCCAAGAAAACACTACATTCTGGAGCGCTGATGATCAGAACATTCTGCTCCTGAAGGATAGAAAAGACAGCTTGATTGAAATAAAGTCTGTTTATATTGACGCTCTCTCTCTCCCTATATATACATACATGCATACACACACACACACAGGTATGTCATGCATTTCTTCAGATTTGTTTCAACCATTTACCATTTATTGGAGAATCCCTACTTTTCAAGTGACTGCAAATGAAGTCATCTCTGGCACTTTTTGTGCAAAGTAAGAGACACACATGACACCTTATTATAAAAGTCATCGGTTTCTTTGTTACTGTGTACTTTCAAAGCATGGGGCTTTCACACGTCAGGTAAACCTGATTACCACTACACAACAAAAGCAGATGCAGCTTTCTTATCTATGTCGTGATAGAACAGTTGTGAATTGAGTAGAAGAAGGGCCCTGATGTGATACTTATTACATGCAGCCTGTAAGATAGTCAAACATGCAGGCTAGGAAGGAAGATGCAAATATCAATGTATTAGAAAAACACCTAAAGGCGAGTGATATGCTTTCATTCATGCATGGCTAGGAAAAATCGCCATACTGTTGCAAACATTCTTACACCACCAACTGGAAATAAATGATTCTGACATTAAACGTAAAGGTGAGAATGCATTTGTATCATCACCTTGAGAAGGATCATCTTGGAATTGAGCCGAGGGCCTCTGCACTCAAAGCCAGAAACACTCCACTAAAATAAGATTCCTGTTGGTGCCAACAATTCTCCATGTTAATGCTTGTTCTAGGTGAGCAGTGAACCGATTACAGGGCTCTTTTGAAAGCAAGGTCTGAGAACCAACAGATACATCCACACGCCGATTACTTTAGTGTTTTGAGAGAATTCCCTTTCTTGGAACGAGATTGCATGAAATAATCTTCAGGGCTTGGACAATTCCATGGCAAAACGGCACCTATCAACATTGTAGCCAACACAATATAACAACTGTTTCTGCCCGGTTTCGAACCGGGGACCTTTCGCGTGTGAGGCGAACTTGATAACCACTACACTACAGAAACAGATACCTACAGTTGATTTTTCTGTAATGAAACTGCTCCGAACTGGCTATTCCATGGGCCTCTGGCTTTAGATTTCTTTCATGCAACCTGCCCGACATCCCTAGCTGAACGCTCGTACATGCCATGCAAGACCAGATGTTTGGTATTAGCTCAGACTGGGCAGGGCTGAAGCATGAGACTCTAGCAAAGAATTATCCACTACTGCAAAGAAAAAATTGATGTTGGTTTTGAAACGCAAACTTCAAAACAACTTGAAAAGAGTACCAAGAAAAGGGCTTGTCCGGGATTTGAACCCGGGACCTCTCGCACCCAAAGCGAGAATCATACCCCTAGACCAACGAGCCCTCAAAATTCTCTTACCTCTCAAAAGCTAATACCGGCTCTAAGCCCGCAATGAAGATCATGCTGGTATCTTTATGATGCTTGGTCTGTGAATACGCATGAAAGTCAGTCTCAACTTACCCTTTCTCAAACGATAGCACTATCATTTACAAGTGTCTCCTTTTATTCCGTCCCAGCTTTGGACACGTCTTACAGGAAGTCAGCCCTTATTTATATATTTCTGCAGTGGCTGAAGCTTAATGAGAAAGAGTAACAAGTTGTTCATAACAACATAAGAAACACATTGTGCATTTTCTCTCAAATACTCCTTCACTTTGTGCCAAAAGAAATACCAAGGTGAATACCTAGGCCACAGATTCAAGCTAAAGATCTTCCTGGTGAAGGCAAGGCGCAATAAAAACTGCATATCGCTGGACTAAAGCATTCCTTGCATAGCCTCTAACATCATAACATAACTGAGCTGCTAGCAGCAAGCTAACCAATACCTTTCTGAAATGAGAATGACATGTGCTTATCTGCTCAATCAGTGCTCAATCAGGCTCGATCAGGCGAGATTTAGAAAAGGTGGAAAGGGTCCAAGTGGATGCCCCTTCCTTTTTAGGGTGGGTCCTGCTGACTATCATAGGATTGCTTGTAAAAGTGGCCAGGGTCAGAGGAAAAGCTGCCAACACTTCTTAGCGTTCTCTATAGATGCAGCCATTTTCTGTGACTGTAATTTCGGCCTTTTCCCAGAAGTCTCTATTCTGCCTATGCAAATTAACAAAAGCAGTGCTTATTCCTCACTTGCTCAAATGTCCTTCCTGTCCAGAAAGCTCTGATTAAGCATGCTTATTTTCTTTTTCTGGGATATTTTAAATTGTTTCGCTGTCCAGTCTGTGGCAGTAGAAAGCTGCTTATGATGCCAGGTTTTGATGAATCCCCAAGGTACAAGTACAGAGGAATATATCAGTCTCTAGGATATGGAACTTTTAGCTAACACATCACAATATGTGATGCTTGCCAAGAAAACACTACATTCTGGAGCGCTGATGATCAGAACATTCTGCTCCTGAAGGATAGAAAAGACAGCTTGATTGAAATAAAGTCTGTTTATATTGACGCTCTCTCTCTCCCTATATATACATACATGCGTACACACACACACACAGGTATGTCATGCATTTCTTCAGATTTGTTTCAACCATTTACCATTTATTGGAGAATCCCTATTTTTCAAGTGACTGCAAATGAAGTCATCTCTGGCACTTTTTGTGCAAAGTAAGAGACACACATGACACCTTTTTATAAAAGTCATCAGTTTCTTTGTTACTGTGTACTTTCAAAGCATGGGGCTTTCACACGTCAGGTAAACCTGATTACCACTACACAACAAAAGCAGATGCAGCTTTCTTATCTATGTCGTGATAGAACAGTTGTGAATTGAGTAGAAGAAGGGCCCTGATGTGATACTTATTACATGCAGCCTGTAAGATAGTCAAACATGCAGGCTAAGAAGGAAGATGCAAATATCAATGTATTAGAAAAACACCTAAAGGCGAGTGATATGCTTTCATTCATGCATGGCTAGGAAAAATCGCCATACTGTTGCAAACATTCTTACACCACCAACTGGAAATAAATGATTCTGACATTAAACGTAAAGGTGACAATGCATTTGTATCATCACCTTGAGAAGGATCATCTTGGAATTGAGCCGAGGGCCTCTGCACTCAAAGCCAGAAACACTCCACTAAAATAAGATTCCTGTTGGTGCCAACAATTCTCCATGTTAATGCTTGTTCTAGGTGAGCAGTGAACCGATTGCAGGGCTCTTTTGAAAGCAAGGTCTGAGAACCAACAGATACATCCACACGCCGATTACTTTAGTGTTTTGAGAGAATTCCCTTTCTTGGAACGAGATTGCATGAAATAATCTTCAGGGCTTGGACAATTCCATGGCAAAACGGCACCTATCAACATTGTAGCCAACACAATATAACAACTGTTTCTGCCCGGTTTCGAACCGGGGACCTTTCGCGTGTGAGGCGAACGTGATAACCACTACACTACAGAAACAGATACCTACAGTTGATTTTTCTGTAATTAAACTGCTCCGAACTGGCTATTCCATGGGCCTCTGGCTTTAGATTTCTTTCATGCAACCTGCCCGACATCCCTAGCTGAACGCTCGTACATGCCATGCAAGACCAGATGTTTGGTATTAGCTCAGACTGGGCAGGGCTGAAGCATGAGACTCTAGCAAAGAATTATCCACTACTGCAAAGAAAAAATTGATGTTGGTTTTGAAACGCAAACTTCAAAACAACTTGAAAAGAGTACCAAGAAAAGGGCTCGTCCGGGATTTGAACCCGGGACCTCTCGCACCCAAAGCGAGAATCATACCCCTAGACCAACGAGCCCTCAAAATCCTCTTACCTCTCAAAAGCTAATACCGGCTCTAAGCCCGCAATGAAGATCATGCTGGTATCTTTATGATGCTTGGTCTGTGAATACGCATGAAAGTCAGTCTCAACTTACCCTTTCTCAAACGATAGCACTATCATTTACAAGTGTCTCCTTTTATTCCGTCCCAGCTTTGGACACGTCTTACAGGAAGTCAGCCCTTATTTATATATTTCTTCAGTGGCTGAAGCTTAATGAGAAAGAGTAACAAGTTGTTCATAACAACATAAGAAACACATTGTGCATTTTCTCTTAAATACTCCTTCACTTTGTGCCAAAAGAAATACCAAGGTGAATACCTAGGCCACAGATTCAAGCTAAAGATCTTCCTGCTGAATGCAAGGCGCAATAAAAACTGCATATCGCTGGACTAAAGCATTCCTTGCATAGCCTCTAACATCATAACATAACTGAGCTGCTAGCAGCAAGCTAACCAATACCTTTCTGAAATGAGAATGACATGTGCTTATCTGCTCAATCAGTGCTCAATCAGGCTCGATCAGGCGAGATTTAGAAAAGGTGGAAAGGGTCCAAGTGGATGCCCCTTCCTTTTTAGGGTGGGTCCTGCTGACTATCATAGGATTGCTTGTAAAAGTGGCCAGGGTCAGAGGAAAAGCTGCCAACACTTCTTAGCGTTCTCTATAGATGCAGCCATTTTCTGTGACTGTAATTTCGGCCTTTTCCCAGAAGTCTCTATTCTGCCTATGCAAATTAACAAAAGCAGTGCTTATTCCTCACTTGCTCAAATGTCCTTCCTGTCCAGAAAGCTCTGATTAAGCATGCTTATTTTCTTTTTCTGGGATATTTTAAATTGTTTCGCTGTCCAGTCTGTGGCAGTAGAAAGCTGCTTATGATGCCAGGTTTTGATGAATCCCCAAGGTACAAGTACAGAGGAATATATCAGTCTCTAGGATATGGAACTTTTAGCTAACACATCACAATATGTGATGCTTGCCAAGAAAACACTACATTCTGGAGCGCTGATGATCAGAACATTCTGCTCCTGAAGGATAGAAAAGACAGCTTGATTGAAATAAAGTCTGTTTATATTGACGCTCTCTCTCTCCCTATATATACATACATGCATACACACACACACACAGGTATGTCATGCATTTCTTCAGATTTGTTTCAACCATTTACCATTTATTGGAGAATCCCTACTTTTCAAGTGACTGCAAATGAAGTCATCTCTGGCACTTTTTGTGCAAAGTAAGAGACACACATGACACCTTTTTATAAAAGTCATCGGTTTCTTTGTTACTGTGTACTTTCAAAGCATGGGGCTTTCACACGTCAGGTAAACCTGATTACCACTACACAACAAAAGCAGATGCAGCTTTCTTATCTATGTCGTGATAGAACAGTTGTGAATTGAGTAGAAGAAGGGCCCTGATGTGATACTTATTACATGCAGCCTGTAAGATAGTCAAACATGCAGGCTAGGAAGGAAGATGCAAATATCAATGTATTAGAAAAACACCTAAAGGCGAGTGATATGCTTTCATTCATGCATGGCTAGGAAAAATCGCCATACTGTTGCAAACATTCTTACACCACCAACTGGAAATAAATGATTCTGACATTAAACGTAAAGGTGACAATGCATTTGTATCATCACCCTGAGAAGGATCATCTTGGAATTGAGCCGAGGGCCTCTGCACTCAAAGCCAGAAACACTCCACTAAAATAAGATTCCTGTTGGTGCCAACAATTCTCCATGTTAATGCTTGTTCTAGGTGAGCAGTGAACCGATTGCAGGGCTCTTTTGAAAGCAAGGTCTGAGAACCAACAGATACATCCACACGCCGATTACTTTAGTGTTTTGAGAGAATTCCCTTTCTTGGAACGAGATTGCATGAAATAATCTTCAGGGCTTGGACAATTCCATGGCAAAACGGCACCTATCAACATTGTAGCCAACACAATATAACAACTGTTTCTGCCCGGTTTCGAACCGGGGACCTTTCGCGTGTGAGGCGAACGTGATAACCACTACACTACAGAAACAGATACCTACAGTTGATTTTTCTGTAATGAAACTGCTCCGAACTGGCTATTCCATGGGCCTCTGGCTTTAGATTTCTTTCATGCAACCTGCCCGACATCCCTAGCTGAACGCTCGTACATGCCATGCAAGACCAGATGTTTGGTATTAGCTCAGACTGGGCAGGGCTGAAGCATGAGACTCTAGCAAAGAATTATCCACTACTGCAAAGAAAAAATTGATGTTGGTTTTGAAACGCAAACTTCAAAACAACTTGAAAAGAGTACCAAGAAAAGGGCTCGTCCGGGATTTGAACCCGGGACCTCTCGCACCCAAAGCGAGAATCATACCCCTAGACCAACGAGCCCTCAAAATCCTCTTACCTCTCAAAAGCTAATACCGGCTCTAAGCCCGCAATGAAGATCATGCTGGTATCTTTATGATGCTTGGTCTGTGAATACGCATGAAAGTCAGTCTCAACTTACCCTTTCTCAAACGATAGCACTATCATTTACAAGTGTCTCCTTTTATTCCGTCCCAGCTTTGGACACGTCTTACAGGAAGTCAGCCCTTATTTATATATTTCTTCAGTGGCTGAAGCTTAATGAGAAAGAGTAACAAGTTGTTCATAACAACATAAGAAACACATTGTGCATTTTCTCTTAAATACTCCTTCACTTTGTGCCAAAAGAAATACCAAGGTGAATACCTAGGCCACAGATTCAAGCTAAAGATCTTCCTGCTGAATGCAAGGCGCATTAAAAACTGCATATCGCTGGACTAAAGCATTCCTTGCATAGCCTCTAACATCATAACATAACTGAGCTGCTAGCAGCAAGCTAACCAATACCTTTCTGAAATGAGAATGACATGTGCTTATCTGCTCAATCAGTGCTCAATCAGGCTCGATCAGGCGAGATTTAGAAAAGGTGGAAAGGGTCCAAGTGGATGCCCCTTCCTTTTTAGGGTGGGTCCTGCTGACTATCATAGGATTGCTTGTAAAAGTGGCCAGGGTCAGAGGAAAAGCTGCCAACACTTCTTAGCGTTCTCTATAGATGCAGCCATTTTCTGTGACTGTAATTTCGGCCTTTTCCCAGAAGTCTCTATTCTGCCTATGCAAATTAACAAAAGCAGTGCTTATTCCTCACTTGCTCAAATGTCCTTCCTGTCCAGAAAGCTCTGATTAAGCATGCTTATTTTCTTTTTCTGGGATATTTTAAATTGTTTCGCTGTCCAGTCTGTGGCAGTAGAAAGCTGCTTATGATGCCAGGTTTTGATGAATCCCCAAGGTACAAGTACAGAGGAATATATCAGTCTCTAGGATATGGAACTTTTAGCTAACACATCACAATATGTGATGCTTGCCAAGAAAACACTACATTCTGGAGCGCTGATGATCAGAACATTCTGCTCCTGAAGGATAGAAAAGACAGCTTGATTGAAATAAAGTCTGTTTATATTGACGCTCTCTCTCTCCCTATATATACATACATGCATACACACACACACACAGGTATGTCATGCATTTCTTCAGATTTGTTTCAACCATTTACCATTTATTGGAGAATCCCTACTTTTCAAGTGACTGCAAATGAAGTCATCTCTGGCACTTTTTGTGCAAAGTAAGAGACACACATGACACCTTTTTATAAAAGTCATCGGTTTCTTTGTTACTGTGTACTTTCAAAGCATGGGGCTTTCACACGTCAGGTAAACCTGATTACCACTACACAACAAAAGCAGATGCAGCTTTCTTATCTATGTCGTGATAGAACAGTTGTGAATTGAGTAGAAGAAGGGCCCTGATGTGATACTTATTACATGCAGCCTGTAAGATAGTCAAACATGCAGGCTAGGAAGGAAGATGCAAATATCAATGTATTAGAAAAACACCTAAAGGCGAGTGATATGCTTTCATTCATGCATGGCTAGGAAAAATCGCCATACTGTTGCAAACATTCTTACACCACCAACTGGAAATAAATGATTCTGACATTAAACGTAAAGGTGACAATGCATTTGTATCATCACCCTGAGAAGGATCATCTTGGAATTGAGCCGAGGGCCTCTGCACTCAAAGCCAGAAACACTCCACTAAAATAAGATTCCTGTTGGTGCCAACAATTCTCCATGTTAATGCTTGTTCTAGGTGAGCAGTGAACCGATTGCAGGGCTCTTTTGAAAGCAAGGTCTGAGAACCAACAGATACATCCACACGCCGATTACTTTAGTGTTTTGAGAGAATTCCCTTTCTTGGAACGAGATTGCATGAAATAATCTTCAGGGCTTGGACAATTCCATGGCAAAACGGCACCTATCAACATTGTAGCCAACACAATATAACAACTGTTTCTGCCCGGTTTCGAACCGGGGACCTTTCGCGTGTGAGGCGAACGTGATAACCACTACACTACAGAAACAGATACCTACAGTTGATTTTTCTGTAATGAAACTGCTCCGAACTGGCTATTCCATGGGCCTCTGGCTTTAGATTTCTTTCATGCAACCTGCCCGACATCCCTAGCTGAACGCTCGTACATGCCATGCAAGACCAGATGTTTGGTATTAGCTCAGACTGGGCAGGGCTGAAGCATGAGACTCTAGCAAAGAATTATCCACTACTGCAAAGAAAAAATTGATGTTGGTTTTGAAACGCAAACTTCAAAACAACTTGAAAAGAGTACCAAGAAAAGGGCTCGTCCGGGATTTGAACCCGGGACCTCTCGCACCCAAAGCGAGAATCATACCCCTAGACCAACAAGCCCTCAAAATCCTCTTACCTCTCAAAAGCTAATACCGGCTCTAAGCCCGCAATGAAGATCATGCTGGTATCTTTATGATGCTTGGTCTGTGAATACGCATGAAAGTCAGTCTCAACTTACCCTTTCTCAAACGATAGCACTATCATTTACAAGTGTCTCCTTTTATTCCGTCCCAGCTTTGGACACGTCTTACAGGAAGTCAGCCCTTATTTATATATTTCTTCAGTGGCTGAAGCTTAATGAGAAAGAGTAACAAGTTGTTCATAACAACATAAGAAACACATTGTGCATTTTCTCTTAAATACTCCTTCACTTTGTGCCAAAAGAAATACCAAGGTGAATACCTAGGCCACAGATTCAAGCTAAAGATCTTCCTGCTGAATGCAAGGCGCAATAAAAACTGCATATCGCTGGACTAAAGCATTCCTTGCATAGCCTCTAACATCATAACATAACTGAGCTGCTAGCAGCAAGCTAACCAATACCTTTCTGAAATGAGAATGACATGTGCTTATCTGCTCAATCAGTGCTCGATCAGGCTCGATCAGGCGAGATTTAGAAAAGGTGGAAAGGGTCCAAGTGGATGCCCCTTCCTTTTTAGGGTGGGTCCTGCTGACTATCATAGGATTGCTTGTAAAAGTGGCCAGGGTCAGAGGAAAAGCTGCCAACACTTCTTAGCGTTCTCTATAGATGCAGCCATTTTCTGTGACTGTAATTTCGGCCTTTTCCCAGAAGTCTCTATTCTGCCTATGCAAATTAACAAAAGCAGTGCTTATTCCTCACTTGCTCAAATGTCCTTCCTGTCCAGAAAGCTCTGATTAAGCATGCTTATTTTCTTTTTCTGGGATATTTTAAATTGTTTCGCTGTCCAGTCTGTGGCAGTAGAAAGCTGCTTATGATGCCAGGTTTTGATGAATCCCCAAGGTACAAGTACAGAGGAATATATCAGTCTCTAGGATATGGAACTTTTAGCTAACACATCACAATATGTGATGCTTGCCAAGAAAACACTACATTCTGGAGCGCTGATGATCAGAACATTCTGCTCCTGAAGGATAGAAAAGACAGCTTGATTGAAATAAAGTCTGTTTATATTGACGCTCTCTCTCTCCCTATATATACATACATGCATACACACACACACACAGGTATGTCATGCATTTCTTCAGATTTGTTTCAACCATTTACCATTTATTGGAGAATCCCTACTTTTCAAGTGACTGCAAATGAAGTCATCTCTGGCACTTTTTGTGCAAAGTAAGAGACACACATGACACCTTATTATAAAAGTCATCGGTTTCTTTGTTACTGTGTACTTTCAAAGCATGGGGCTTTCACACGTCAGGTAAACCTGATTACCACTACACAACAAAAGCAGATGCAGCTTTCTTATCTATGTCGTGATAGAACAGTTGTGAATTGAGTAGAAGAAGGGCCCTGATGTGATACTTATTACATGCAGCCTGTAAGATAGTCAAACATGCAGGCTAGGAAGGAAGATGCAAATATCAATGTATTAGAAAAACACCTAAAGGCGAGTGATATGCTTTCATTCATGCATGGCTAGGAAAAATCGCCATACTGTTGCAAACATTCTTACACCACCAACTGGAAATAAATGATTCTGACATTAAACGTAAAGGTGAGAATGCATTTGTATCATCACCTTGAGAAGGATCATCTTGGAATTGAGCCGAGGGCCTCTGCACTCAAAGCCAGAAACACTCCACTAAAATAAGATTCCTGTTGGTGCCAACAATTCTCCATGTTAATGCTTGTTCTAGGTGAGCAGTGAACCGATTACAGGGCTCTTTTGAAAGCAAGGTCTGAGAACCAACAGATACATCCACACGCCGATTACTTTAGTGTTTTGAGAGAATTCCCTTTCTTGGAACGAGATTGCATGAAATAATCTTCAGGGCTTGGACAATTCCATGGCAAAACGGCACCTATCAACATTGTAGCCAACACAATATAACAACTGTTTCTGCCCGGTTTCGAACCGGGGACCTTTCGCGTGTGAGGCGAACTTGATAACCACTACACTACAGAAACAGATACCTACAGTTGATTTTTCTGTAATGAAACTGCTCCGAACTGGCTATTCCATGGGCCTCTGGCTTTAGATTTCTTTCATGCAACCTGCCCGACATCCCTAGCTGAACGCTCGTACATGCCATGCAAGACCAGATGTTTGGTATTAGCTCAGACTGGGCAGGGCTGAAGCATGAGACTCTAGCAAAGAATTATCCACTACTGCAAAGAAAAAATTGATGTTGGTTTTGAAACGCAAACTTCAAAACAACTTGAAAAGAGTACCAAGAAAAGGGCTTGTCCGGGATTTGAACCCGGGACCTCTCGCACCCAAAGCGAGAATCATACCCCTAGACCAACGAGCCCTCAAAATTCTCTTACCTCTCAAAAGCTAATACCGGCTCTAAGCCCGCAATGAAGATCATGCTGGTATCTTTATGATGCTTGGTCTGTGAATACGCATGAAAGTCAGTCTCAACTTACCCTTTCTCAAACGATAGCACTATCATTTACAAGTGTCTCCTTTTATTCCGTCCCAGCTTTGGACACGTCTTACAGGAAGTCAGCCCTTATTTATATATTTCTGCAGTGGCTGAAGCTTAATGAGAAAGAGTAACAAGTTGTTCATAACAACATAAGAAACACATTGTGCATTTTCTCTCAAATACTCCTTCACTTTGTGCCAAAAGAAATACCAAGGTGAATACCTAGGCCACAGATTCAAGCTAAAGATCTTCCTGGTGAAGGCAAGGCGCAATAAAAACTGCATATCGCTGGACTAAAGCATTCCTTGCATAGCCTCTAACATCATAACATAACTGAGCTGCTAGCAGCAAGCTAACCAATACCTTTCTGAAATGAGAATGACATGTGCTTATCTGCTCAATCAGTGCTCAATCAGGCTCGATCAGGCGAGATTTAGAAAAGGTGGAAAGGGTCCAAGTGGATGCCCCTTCCTTTTTAGGGTGGGTCCTGCTGACTATCATAGGATTGCTTGTAAAAGTGGCCAGGGTCAGAGGAAAAGCTGCCAACACTTCTTAGCGTTCTCTATAGATGCAGCCATTTTCTGTGACTGTAATTTCGGCCTTTTCCCAGAAGTCTCTATTCTGCCTATGCAAATTAACAAAAGCAGTGCTTATTCCTCACTTGCTCAAATGTCCTTCCTGTCCAGAAAGCTCTGATTAAGCATGCTTATTTTCTTTTTCTGGGATATTTTAAATTGTTTCGCTGTCCAGTCTGTGGCAGTAGAAAGCTGCTTATGATGCCAGGTTTTGATGAATCCCCAAGGTACAAGTACAGAGGAATATATCAGTCTCTAGGATATGGAACTTTTAGCTAACACATCACAATATGTGATGCTTGCCAAGAAAACACTACATTCTGGAGCGCTGATGATCAGAACATTCTGCTCCTGAAGGATAGAAAAGACAGCTTGATTGAAATAAAGTCTGTTTATATTGACGCTCTCTCTCTCCCTATATATACATACATGCGTACACACACACACACAGGTATGTCATGCATTTCTTCAGATTTGTTTCAACCATTTACCATTTATTGGAGAATCCCTATTTTTCAAGTGACTGCAAATGAAGTCATCTCTGGCACTTTTTGTGCAAAGTAAGAGACACACATGACACCTTTTTATAAAAGTCATCAGTTTCTTTGTTACTGTGTACTTTCAAAGCATGGGGCTTTCACACGTCAGGTAAACCTGATTACCACTACACAACAAAAGCAGATGCAGCTTTCTTATCTATGTCGTGATAGAACAGTTGTGAATTGAGTAGAAGAAGGGCCCTGATGTGATACTTATTACATGCAGCCTGTAAGATAGTCAAACATGCAGGCTAGGAAGGAAGATGCAAATATCAATGTATTAGAAAAACACCTAAAGGCGAGTGATATGCTTTCATTCATGCATGGCTAGGAAAAATCGCCATACTGTTGCAAACATTCTTACACCACCAACTGGAAATAAATGATTCTGACATTAAACGTAAAGGTGACAATGCATTTGTATCATCACCCTGAGAAGGATCATCTTGGAATTGAGCCGAGGGCCTCTGCACTCAAAGCCAGAAACACTCCACTAAAATAAGATTCCTGTTGGTGCCAACAATTCTCCATGTTAATGCTTGTTCTAGGTGAGCAGTGAACCGATTGCAGGGCTCTTTTGAAAGCAAGGTCTGAGAACCAACAGATACATCCACACGCCGATTACTTTAGTGTTTTGAGAGAATTCCCTTTCTTGGAACGAGATTGCATGAAATAATCTTCAGGGCTTGGACAATTCCATGGCAAAACGGCACCTATCAACATTGTAGCCAACACAATATAACAACTGTTTCTGCCCGGTTTCGAACCGGGGACCTTTCGCGTGTGAGGCGAACGTGATAACCACTACACTACAGAAACAGATACCTACAGTTGATTTTTCTGTAATGAAACTGCTCCGAACTGGCTATTCCATGGGCCTCTGGCTTTAGATTTCTTTCATGCAACCTGCCCGACATCCCTAGCTGAACGCTCGTACATGCCATGCAAGACCAGATGTTTGGTATTAGCTCAGACTGGGCAGGGCTGAAGCATGAGACTCTAGCAAAGAATTATCCACTACTGCAAAGAAAAAATTGATGTTGGTTTTGAAACGCAAACTTCAAAACAACTTGAAAAGAGTACCAAGAAAAGGGCTCGTCCGGGATTTGAACCCGGGACCTCTCGCACCCAAAGCGAGAATCATACCCCTCGACCAACGAGCCCTCAAAATCCTCTTACCTCTCAAAAGCTAATACCGGCTCTAAGCCCGCAATGAAGATCATGCTGGTATCTTTATGATGCTTGGTCTGTGAATACGCATGAAAGTCAGTCTCAACTTACCCTTTCTCAAACGATAGCACTATCATTTACAAGTGTCTCCTTTTATTCCGTCCCAGCTTTGGACACGTCTTACAGGAAGTCAGCCCTTATTTATATATTTCTTCAGTGGCTGAAGCTTAATGAGAAAGAGTAACAAGTTGTTCATAACAACATAAGAAACACATTGTGCATTTTCTCTTAAATACTCCTTCACTTTGTGCCAAAAGAAATACCAAGGTGAATACCTAGGCCACAGATTCAAGCTAAAGATCTTCCTGCTGAATGCAAGGCGCATTAAAAACTGCATATCGCTGGACTAAAGCATTCCTTGCATAGCCTCTAACATCATAACATAACTGAGCTGCTAGCAGCAAGCTAACCAATACCTTTCTGAAATGAGAATGACATGTGCTTATCTGCTCAATCAGTGCTCAATCAGGCTCGATCAGGCGAGATTTAGAAAAGGTGGAAAGGGTCCAAGTGGATGCCCCTTCCTTTTTAGGGTGGGTCCTGCTGACTATCATAGGATTGCTTGTAAAAGTGGCCAGGGTCAGAGGAAAAGCTGCCAACACTTCTTAGCGTTCTCTATAGATGCAGCCATTTTCTGTGACTGTAATTTCGGCCTTTTCCCAGAAGTCTCTATTCTGCCTATGCAAATTAACAAAAGCAGTGCTTATTCCTCACTTGCTCAAATGTCCTTCCTGTCCAGAAAGCTCTGATTAAGCATGCTTATTTTCTTTTTCTGGGATATTTTAAATTGTTTCGCTGTCCAGTCTGTGGCAGTAGAAAGCTGCTTATGATGCCAGGTTTTGATGAATCCCCAAGGTACAAGTACAGAGGAATATATCAGTCTCTAGGATATGGAACTTTTAGCTAACACATCACAATATGTGATGCTTGCCAAGAAAACACTACATTCTGGAGCGCTGATGATCAGAACATTCTGCTCCTGAAGGATAGAAAAGACAGCTTGATTGAAATAAAGTCTGTTTATATTGACGCTCTCTCTCTCCCTATATATACATACATGCATACACACACACACACAGGTATGTCATGCATTTCTTCAGATTTGTTTCAACCATTTACCATTTATTGGAGAATCCCTACTTTTCAAGTGACTGCAAATGAAGTCATCTCTGGCACTTTTTGTGCAAAGTAAGAGACACACATGACACCTTTTTATAAAAGTCATCGGTTTCTTTGTTACTGTGTACTTTCAAAGCATGGGGCTTTCACACGTCAGGTAAACCTGATTACCACTACACAACAAAAGCAGATGCAGCTTTCTTATCTATGTCGTGATAGAACAGTTGTGAATTGAGTAGAAGAAGGGCCCTGATGTGATACTTATTACATGCAGCCTGTAAGATAGTCAAACATGCAGGCTAGGAAGGAAGATGCAAATATCAATGTATTAGAAAAACACCTAAAGGCGAGTGATATGCTTTCATTCATGCATGGCTAGGAAAAATCGCCATACTGTTGCAAACATTCTTACACCACCAACTGGAAATAAATGATTCTGACATTAAACGTAAAGGTGACAATGCATTTGTATCATCACCCTGAGAAGGATCATCTTGGAATTGAGCCGAGGGCCTCTGCACTCAAAGCCAGAAACACTCCACTAAAATAAGATTCCTGTTGGTGCCAACAATTCTCCATGTTAATGCTTGTTCTAGGTGAGCAGTGAACCGATTGCAGGGCTCTTTTGAAAGCAAGGTCTGAGAACCAACAGATACATCCACACGCCGATTACTTTAGTGTTTTGAGAGAATTCCCTTTCTTGGAACGAGATTGCATGAAATAATCTTCAGGGCTTGGACAATTCCATGGCAAAACGGCACCTATCAACATTGTAGCCAACACAATATAACAACTGTTTCTGCCCGGTTTCGAACCGGGGACCTTTCGCGTGTGAGGCGAACGTGATAACCACTACACTACAGAAACAGATACATACAGTTGATTTTTCTGTAATGAAACTGCTCCGAACTGGCTATTCCATGGGCCTCTGGCTTTAGATTTCTTTCATGCAACCTGCCCGACATCCCTAGCTGAACGCTCGTACATGCCATGCAAGACCAGATGTTTGGTATTAGCTCAGACTGGGCAGGGCTGAAGCATGAGACTCTAGCAAAGAATTATCCACTACTGCAAAGAAAAAATTGATGTTGGTTTTGAAACGCAAACTTCAAAACAACTTGAAAAGAGTACCAAGAAAAGGGCTCGTCCGGGATTTGAACCCGGGACCTCTCGCACCCAAAGCGAGAATCATACCCCTAGACCAACGAGCCCTCAAAATCCTCTTACCTCTCAAAAGCTAATACCGGCTCTAAGCCCGCAATGAAGATCATGCTGGTATCTTTATGATGCTTGGTCTGTGAATACGCATGAAAGTCAGTCTCAACTTACCCTTTCTCAAACGATAGCACTATCATTTACAAGTGTCTCCTTTTATTCCGTCCCAGCTTTGGACACGTCTTACAGGAAGTCAGCCCTTATTTATATATTTCTTCAGTGGCTGAAGCTTAATGAGAAAGAGTAACAAGTTGTTCATAACAACATAAGAAACACATTGTGCATTTTCTCTTAAATACTCCTTCACTTTGTGCCAAAAGAAATACCAAGGTGAATACCTAGGCCACAGATTCAAGCTAAAGATCTTCCTGCTGAATGCAAGGCGCATTAAAAACTGCATATCGCTGGACTAAAGCATTCCTTGCATAGCCTCTAACATCATAACATAACTGAGCTGCTAGCAGCAAGCTAACCAATACCTTTCTGAAATGAGAATGACATGTGCTTATCTGCTCAATCAGTGCTCAATCAGGCTCGATCAGGCGAGATTTAGAAAAGGTGGAAAGGGTCCAAGTGGATGCCCCTTCCTTTTTAGGGTGGGTCCTGCTGACTATCATAGGATTGCTTGTAAAAGTGGCCAGGGTCAGAGGAAAAGCTGCCAACACTTCTTAGCGTTCTCTATAGATGCAGCCATTTTCTGTGACTGTAATTTCGGCCTTTTCCCAGAAGTCTCTATTCTGCCTATGCAAATTAACAAAAGCAGTGCTTATTCCTCACTTGCTCAAATGTCCTTCCTGTCCAGAAAGCTCTGATTAAGCATGCTTATTTTCTTTTTCTGGGATATTTTAAATTGTTTCGCTGTCCAGTCTGTGGCAGTAGAAAGCTGCTTATGATGCCAGGTTTTGATGAATCCCCAAGGTACAAGTACAGAGGAATATATCAGTCTCTAGGATATGGAACTTTTAGCTAACACATCACAATATGTGATGCTTGCCAAGAAAACACTACATTCTGGAGCGCTGATGATCAGAACATTCTGCTCCTGAAGGATAGAAAAGACAGCTTGATTGAAATAAAGTCTGTTTATATTGACGCTCTCTCTCTCCCTATATATACATACATGCATACACACACACACACAGGTATGTCATGCATTTCTTCAGATTTGTTTCAACCATTTACCATTTATTGGAGAATCCCTACTTTTCAAGTGACTGCAAATGAAGTCATCTCTGGCACTTTTTGTGCAAAGTAAGAGACACACATGACACCTTATTATAAAAGTCATCGGTTTCTTTGTTACTGTGTACTTTCAAAGCATGGGGCTTTCACACGTCAGGTAAACCTGATTACCACTACACAACAAAAGCAGATGCAGCTTTCTTATCTATGTCGTGATAGAACAGTTGTGAATTGAGTAGAAGAAGGGCCCTGATGTGATACTTATTACATGCAGCCTGTAAGATAGTCAAACATGCAGGCTAGGAAGGAAGATGCAAATATCAATGTATTAGAAAAACACCTAAAGGCGAGTGATATGCTTTCATTCATGCATGGCTAGGAAAAATCGCCATACTGTTGCAAACATTCTTACACCACCAACTGGAAATAAATGATTCTGACATTAAACGTAAAGGTGAGAATGCATTTGTATCATCACCTTGAGAAGGATCATCTTGGAATTGAGCCGAGGGCCTCTGCACTCAAAGCCAGAAACACTCCACTAAAATAAGATTCCTGTTGGTGCCAACAATTCTCCATGTTAATGCTTGTTCTAGGTGAGCAGTGAACCGATTACAGGGCTCTTTTGAAAGCAAGGTCTGAGAACCAACAGATACATCCACACGCCGATTACTTTAGTGTTTTGAGAGAATTCCCTTTCTTGGAACGAGATTGCATGAAATAATCTTCAGGACTTGGACAATTCCATGGCAAAACGGCACCTATCAACATTGTAGCCAACACAATATAACAACTGTTTCTGCCCGGTTTCGAACCGGGGACCTTTCGCGTGTGAGGCGAACTTGATAACCACTACACTACAGAAACAGATACCTACAGTTGATTTTTCTGTAATGAAACTGCTCCGAACTGGCTATTCCATGGGCCTCTGGCTTTAGATTTCTTTCATGCAACCTGCCCGACATCCCTAGCTGAACGCTCGTACATGCCATGCAAGACCAGATGTTTGGTATTAGCTCAGACTGGGCAGGGCTGAAGCATGAGACTCTAGCAAAGAATTATCCACTACTGCAAAGAAAAAATTGATGTTGGTTTTGAAACGCAAACTTCAAAACAACTTGAAAAGAGTACCAAGAAAAGGGCTCGTCCGGGATCTCTCGCACCCAAAGCGAGAATCATACCCCTAGACCAACGAGCCCTCAAAATTCTCTTACCTCTCAAAAGCTAATACCGGCTCTAAGCCCGCAATGAAGATCATGCTGGTATCTTTATGATGCTTGGTCTGTGAATACGCATGAAAGTCAGTCTCAACTTACCCTTTCTCAAACGATAGCACTATCATTTACAAGTGTCTCCTTTTATTCCGTCCCAGCTTTGGACACGTCTTACAGGAAGTCAGCCCTTATTTATATATTTCTGCAGTGGCTGAAGCTTAATGAGAAAGAGTAACAAGTTGTTCATAACAACATAAGAAACACATTGTGCATTTTCTCTCAAATACTCCTTCACTTTGTGCCAAAAGAAATACCAAGGTGAATACCTAGGCCACAGATTCAAGCTAAAGATCTTCCTGCTGAATGCAAGGCGCAATAAAAACTGCATATCGCTGGACTAAAGCATTCCTTGCATAGCCTCTAACATCATAACATAACTGAGCTGCTAGCAGCAAGCTAACCAATACCTTTCTGAAATGAGAATGACATGTGCCTATCTGCTCAATCAGTGCTCAATCAGGCTCGATCAGGCGAGATTTAGAAAAGGTGGAAAGGGTCCAAGTGGATGCCCCTTCCTTTTTAGGGTGGGTCCTGCTGACTATCATAGGATTGCTTGTAAAAGTGGCCAGGGTCAGAGGAAAAGCTGCCAACACTTCTTAGCGTTCTCTATAGATGCAGCCATTTTCTGTGACTGTAATTTCGGCCTTTTCCCAGAAGTCTCTATTCTGCCTATGCAAATTAACAAAAGCAGTGCTTATTCCTCACTTGCTCAAATGTCCTTCCTGTCCAGAAAGCTCTGATTAAGCATGCTTATTTTCTTTTTCTGGGATATTTTAAATTGTTTCGCTGTCCAGTCTGTGGCAGTAGAAAGCTGCTTATGATGCCAGGTTTTGATGAATCCCCAAGGTACAAGTACAGAGGAATATATCAGTCTCTAGGATATGGAACTTTTAGCTAACACATCACAATATGTGATGCTTGCCAAGAAAACACTACATTCTGGAGCGCTGATGATCAGAACATTCTGCTCCTGAAGGATAGAAAAGACAGCTTGATTGAAATAAAGTCTGTTTATATTGACGCTCTCTCTCTCCCTATATATACATACATGCATACACACACACACACAGGTATGTCATGCATTTCTTCAGATTTGTTTCAACCATTTACCATTTATTGGAGAATCCCTACTTTTCAAGTGACTGCAAATGAAGTCATCTCTGGCACTTTTTGTGCAAAGTAAGAGACACACATGACACCTTTTTATAAAAGTCATCGGTTTCTTTGTTACTGTGTACTTTCAAAGCATGGGGCTTTCACACGTCAGGTAAACCTGATTACCACTACACAACAAAAGCAGATGCAGCTTTCTTATCTATGTCGTGATAGAACAGTTGTGAATTGAGTAGAAGAAGGGCCCTGATGTGATACTTATTACATGCAGCCTGTAAGATAGTCAAACATGCAGGCTAGGAAGGAAGATGCAAATATCAATGTATTAGAAAAACACCTAAAGGCGAGTGATATGCTTTCATTCATGCATGGCTAGGAAAAATCGCCATACTGTTGCAAACATTCTTACACCACCAACTGGAAATAAATGATTCTGACATTAAACGTAAAGGTGACAATGCATTTGTATCATCACCCTGAGAAGGATCATCTTGGAATTGAGCCGAGGGCCTCTGCACTCAAAGCCAGAAACACTCCACTAAAATAAGATTCCTGTTGGTGCCAACAATTCTCCATGTTAATGCTTGTTCTAGGTGAGCAGTGAACCGATTGCAGGGCTCTTTTGAAAGCAAGGTCTGAGAACCAACAGATACATCCACACGCCGATTACTTTAGTGTTTTGAGAGAATTCCCTTTCTTGGAACGAGATTGCATGAAATAATCTTCAGGGCTTGGACAATTCCATGGCAAAACGGCACCTATCAACATTGTAGCCAACACAATATAACAACTGTTTCTGCCCGGTTTCGAACCGGGGACCTTTCGCGTGTGAGGCGAACGTGATAACCACTACACTACAGAAACAGATACCTACAGTTGATTTTTCTGTAATGAAACTGCTCCGAACTGGCTATTCCATGGGCCTCTGGCTTTAGATTTCTTTCATGCAACCTGCCCGACATCCCTAGCTGAACGCTCGTACATGCCATGCAAGACCAGATGTTTGGTATTAGCTCAGACTGGGCAGGGCTGAAGCATGAGACTCTAGCAAAGAATTATCCACTACTGCAAAGAAAAAATTGATGTTGGTTTTGAAACGCAAACTTCAAAACAACTTGAAAAGAGTACCAAGAAAAGGGCTCGTCTGGGATTTGAACCCGGGACCTCTCGCACCCAAAGCGAGAATCATACCCCTAGACCAACGAGCCCTCAAAATCCTCTTACCTCTCAAAAGCTAATACCGGCTCTAAGCCCGCAATGAAGATCATGCTGGTATCTTTATGATGCTTGGTCTGTGAATACGCATGAAAGTCAGTCTCAACTTACCCTTTCTCAAACGATAGCACTATCATTTACAAGTGTCTCCTTTTATTCCGTCCCAGCTTTGGACACGTCTTACAGGAAGTCAGCCCTTATTTATATATTTCTTCAGTGGCTGAAGCTTAATGAGAAAGAGTAACAAGTTGTTCATAACAACATAAGAAACACATTGTGCATTTTCTCTTAAATACTCCTTCACTTTGTGCCAAAAGAAATACCAAGGTGAATACCTAGGCCACAGATTCAAGCTAAAGATCTTCCTGCTGAATGCAAGGCGCATTAAAAACTGCATATCGCTGGACTAAAGCATTCCTTGCATAGCCTCTAACATCATAACATAACTGAGCTGCTAGCAGCAAGCTAACCAATACCTTTCTGAAATGAGAATGACATGTGCTTATCTGCTCAATCAGTGCTCGATCAGGCTCGATCAGGTGAGATTTAGAAAAGGTGGAAAGGGTCCAAGTGGATGCCCCTTCCTTTTTAGGGTGGGTCCTGCTGACTATCATAGGATTGCTTGTAAAAGTGGCCAGGGTCAGAGGAAAAGCTGCCAACACTTCTTAGCGTTCTCTATAGATGCAGCCATTTTCTGTGACTGTAATTTCGGCCTTTTCCCAGAAGTCTCTATTCTGCCTATGCAAATTAACAAAAGCAGTGCTTATTCCTCACTTGCTCAAATGTCCTTCCTGTCCAGAAAGCTCTGATTAAGCATGCTTATTTTCTTTTTCTGGGATATTTTAAATTGTTTCGCTGTCCAGTCTGTGGCAGTAGAAAGCTGCTTATGATGCCAGGTTTTGATGAATCCCCAAGGTACAAGTACAGAGGAATATATCAGTCTCTAGGATATGGAACTTTTAGCTAACACATCACAATATGTGATGCTTGCCAAGAAAACACTACATTCTGGAGCGCTGATGATCAGAACATTCTGCTCCTGAAGGATAGAAAAGACAGCTTGATTGAAATAAAGTCTGTTTATATTGACGCTCTCTCTCTCCCTATATATACATACATGCATACACACACACACACAGGTATGTCATGCATTTCTTCAGATTTGTTTCAACCATTTACCATTTATTGGAGAATCCCTACTTTTCAAGTGACTGCAAATGAAGTCATCTCTGGCACTTTTTGTGCAAAGTAAGAGACACACATGACACCTTTTTATAAAAGTCATCGGTTTCTTTGTTACTGTGTACTTTCAAAGCATGGGGCTTTCACACGTCAGGTAAACCTGATTACCACTACACAACAAAAGCAGATGCAGCTTTCTTATCTATGTCGTGATAGAACAGTTGTGAATTGAGTAGAAGAAGGGCCCTGATGTGATACTTATTACATGCAGCCTGTAAGATAGTCAAACATGCAGGCTAGGAAGGAAGATGCAAATATCAATGTATTAGAAAAACACCTAAAGGCGAGTGATATGCTTTCATTCATGCATGGCTAGGAAAAATCGCCATACTGTTGCAAACATTCTTACACCACCAACTGGAAATAAATGATTCTGACATTAAACGTAAAGGTGACAATGCATTTGTATCATCACCCTGAGAAGGATCATCTTGGAATTGAGCCGAGGGCCTCTGCACTCAAAGCCAGAAACACTCCACTAAAATAAGATTCCTGTTGGTGCCAACAATTCTCCATGTTAATGCTTGTTCTAGGTGAGCAGTGAACCGATTGCAGGGCTCTTTTGAAAGCAAGGTCTGAGAACCAACAGATACATCCACACGCCGATTACTTTAGTGTTTTGAGAGAATTCCCTTTCTTGGAACGAGATTGCATGAAATAATCTTCAGGGCATGGACAATTCCATGGCAAAACGGCACCTATCAACATTGTAGCCAACACAATATAACAACTGTTTCTGCCCGGTTTCGAACCGGGGACCTTTCGCGTGTGAGGCGAACGTGATAACCACTACACTACAGAAACAGATACCTACAGTTGATTTTTCTGTAATGAAACTGCTCCGAACTGGCTATTCCATGGGCCTCTGGCTTTAGATTTCTTTCATGCAACCTGCCCGACATCCCTAGCTGAACGCTCGTACATGCCATGCAAGACCAGATGTTTGGTATTAGCTCAGACTGGGCAGGGCTGAAGCATGAGACTCTAGCAAAGAATTATCCACTACTGCAAAGAAAAAATTGATGTTGGTTTTGAAACGCAAACTTCAAAACAACTTGAAAAGAGTACCAAGAAAAGGGCTCGTCCGGGATTTGAACCCGGGACCTCTCGCACCCAAAGCGAGAATCATACCCCTAGACCAACGAGCCCTCAAAATCCTCTTACCTCTCAAAAGCTAATACCGGCTCTAAGCCCGCAATGAAGATCATGCTGGTATCTTTATGATGCTTGGTCTGTGAATACGCATGAAAGTCAGTCTCAACTTACCCTTTCTCAAACGATAGCACTATCATTTACAAGTGTCTCCTTTTATTCCGTCCCAGCTTTGGACACGTCTTACAGGAAGTCAGCCCTTATTTATATATTTCTTCAGTGGCTGAAGCTTAATGAGAAAGAGTAACAAGTTGTTCATAACAACATAAGAAACACATTGTGCATTTTCTCTTAAATACTCCTTCACTTTGTGCCAAAAGAAATACCAAGGTGAATACCTAGGCCACAGATTCAAGCTAAAGATCTTCCTGCTGAATGCAAGGCGCATTAAAAACTGCATATCGCTGGACTAAAGCATTCCTTGCATAGCCTCTAACATCATAACATAACTGAGCTGCTAGCAGCAAGCTAACCAATACCTTTCTGAAATGAGAATGACATGTGCTTATCTGCTCAATCAGTGCTCAATCAGGCTCGATCAGGCGAGATTTAGAAAAGGTGGAAAGGG
The DNA here is from genome assembly GCF_964204655.1 of Triturus cristatus. NCBI lineage: Eukaryota > Metazoa > Chordata > Amphibia > Caudata > Salamandridae > Triturus > Triturus cristatus. Next base: position 735,364,211 of record NC_140591.1, on the reverse strand, counting down.
TCCAAGTGGATGCCCCTTCCTTTTTAGGGTGGGTCCTGCTGACTATCATAGGATTGCTTGTAAAAGTGGCCAGGGTCAGAGGAAAAGCTGCCAACACTTCTTAGCGTTCTCTATAGATGCAGCCATTTTCTGTGACTGTAATTTCGGCCTTTTCCCAGAAGTCTCTATTCTGCCTATGCAAATTAACAAAAGCAGTGCTTATTCCTCACTTGCTCAAATGTCCTTCCTGTCCAGAAAGCTCTGATTAAGCATGCTTATTTTCTTTTTCTGGGATATTTTAAATTGTTTCGCTGTCCAGTCTGTGGCAGTAGAAAGCTGCTTATGATGCCAGGTTTTGATGAATCCCCAAGGTACAAGTACAGAGGAATATATCAGTCTCTAGGATATGGAACTTTTAGCTAACACATCACAATATGTGATGCTTGCCAAGAAAACACTACATTCTGGAGCGCTGATGATCAGAACATTCTGCTCCTGAAGGATAGAAAAGACAGCTTGATTGAAATAAAGTCTGTTTATATTGACGCTCTCTCTCTCCCTATATATACATACATGCATACACACACACACACAGGTATGTCATGCATTTCTTCAGATTTGTTTCAACCATTTACCATTTATTGGAGAATCCCTACTTTTCAAGTGACTGCAAATGAAGTCATCTCTGGCACTTTTTGTGCAAAGTAAGAGACACACATGACACCTTTTTATAAAAGTCATCGGTTTCTTTGTTACTGTGTACTTTCAAAGCATGGGGCTTTCACACGTCAGGTAAACCTGATTACCACTACACAACAAAAGCAGATGCAGCTTTCTTATCTATGTCGTGATAGAACAGTTGTGAATTGAGTAGAAGAAGGGCCCTGATGTGATACTTATTACATGCAGCCTGTAAGATAGTCAAACATGCAGGCTAGGAAGGAAGATGCAAATATCAATGTATTAGAAAAACACCTAAAGGCGAGTGATATGCTTTCATTCATGCATGGCTAGGAAAAATCGCCATACTGTTGCAAACATTCTTACACCACCAACTGGAAATAAATGATTCTGACATTAAACGTAAAGGTGACAATGCATTTGTATCATCACCCTGAGAAGGATCATCTTGGAATTGAGCCGAGGGCCTCTGCACTCAAAGCCAGAAACACTCCACTAAAATAAGATTCCTGTTGGTGCCAACAATTCTCCATGTTAATGCTTGTTCTAGGTGAGCAGTGAACCGATTGCAGGGCTCTTTTGAAAGCAAGGTCTGAGAACCAACAGATACATCCACACGCCGATTACTTTAGTGTTTTGAGAGAATTCCCTTTCTTGGAACGAGATTGCATGAAATAATCTTCAGGGCTTGGACAATTCCATGGCAAAACGGCACCTATCAACATTGTAGCCAACACAATATAACAACTGTTTCTGCCCGGTTTCGAACCGGGGACCTTTCGCGTGTGAGGCGAACGTGATAACCACTACACTACAGAAACAGATACCTACAGTTGATTTTTCTGTAATGAAACTGCTCCGAACTGGCTATTCCATGGGCCTCTGGCTTTAGATTTCTTTCATGCAACCTGCCCGACATCCCTAGCTGAACGCTCGTACATGCCATGCAAGACCAGATGTTTGGTATTAGCTCAGACTGGGCAGGGCTGAAGCATGAGACTCTAGCAAAGAATTATCCACTACTGCAAAGAAAAAATTGATGTTGGTTTTGAAACGCAAACTTCAAAACAACTTGAAAAGAGTACCAAGAAAAGGGCTCGTCCGGGATTTGAACCCGGGACCTCTCGCACCCAAAGCGAGAATCATACCCCTAGACCAACAAGCCCTCAAAATCCTCTTACCTCTCAAAAGCTAATACCGGCTCTAAGCCCGCAATGAAGATCATGCTGGTATCTTTATGATGCTTGGTCTGTGAATACGCATGAAAGTCAGTCTCAACTTACCCTTTCTCAAACGATAGCACTATCATTTACAAGTGTCTCCTTTTATTCCGTCCCAGCTTTGGACACGTCTTACAGGAAGTCAGCCCTTATTTATATATTTCTTCAGTGGCTGAAGCTTAATGAGAAAGAGTAACAAGTTGTTCATAACAACATAAGAAACACATTGTGCATTTTCTCTTAAATACTCCTTCACTTTGTGCCAAAAGAAATACCAAGGTGAATACCTAGGCCACAGATTCAAGCTAAAGATCTTCCTGCTGAATGCAAGGCGCAATAAAAACTGCATATCGCTGGACTAAAGCATTCCTTGCATAGCCTCTAACATCATAACATAACTGAGCTGCTAGCAGCAAGCTAACCAATACCTTTCTGAAATGAGAATGACATGTGCTTATCTGCTCAATCAGTGCTCGATCAGGCTCGATCAGGCGAGATTTAGAAAAGGTGGAAAGGGTCCAAGTGGATGCCCCTTCCTTTTTAGGGTGGGTCCTGCTGACTATCATAGGATTGCTTGTAAAAGTGGCCAGGGTCAGAGGAAAAGCTGCCAACACTTCTTAGCGTTCTCTATAGATGCAGCCATTTTCTGTGACTGTAATTTCGGCCTTTTCCCAGAAGTCTCTATTCTGCCTATGCAAATTAACAAAAGCAGTGCTTATTCCTCACTTGCTCAAATGTCCTTCCTGTCCAGAAAGCTCTGATTAAGCATGCTTATTTTCTTTTTCTGGGATATTTTAAATTGTTTCGCTGTCCAGTCTGTGGCAGTAGAAAGCTGCTTATGATGCCAGGTTTTGATGAATCCCCAAGGTACAAGTACAGAGGAATATATCAGTCTCTAGGATATGGAACTTTTAGCTAACACATCACAATATGTGATGCTTGCCAAGAAAACACTACATTCTGGAGCGCTGATGATCAGAACATTCTGCTCCTGAAGGATAGAAAAGACAGCTTGATTGAAATAAAGTCTGTTTATATTGACGCTCTCTCTCTCCCTATATATACATACATGCATACACACACACACACAGGTATGTCATGCATTTCTTCAGATTTGTTTCAACCATTTACCATTTATTGGAGAATCCCTACTTTTCAAGTGACTGCAAATGAAGTCATCTCTGGCACTTTTTGTGCAAAGTAAGAGACACACATGACACCTTATTATAAAAGTCATCGGTTTCTTTGTTACTGTGTACTTTCAAAGCATGGGGCTTTCACACGTCAGGTAAACCTGATTACCACTACACAACAAAAGCAGATGCAGCTTTCTTATCTATGTCGTGATAGAACAGTTGTGAATTGAGTAGAAGAAGGGCCCTGATGTGATACTTATTACATGCAGCCTGTAAGATAGTCAAACATGCAGGCTAGGAAGGAAGATGCAAATATCAATGTATTAGAAAAACACCTAAAGGCGAGTGATATGCTTTCATTCATGCATGGCTAGGAAAAATCGCCATACTGTTGCAAACATTCTTACACCACCAACTGGAAATAAATGATTCTGACATTAAACGTAAAGGTGAGAATGCATTTGTATCATCACCTTGAGAAGGATCATCTTGGAATTGAGCCGAGGGCCTCTGCACTCAAAGCCAGAAACACTCCACTAAAATAAGATTCCTGTTGGTGCCAACAATTCTCCATGTTAATGCTTGTTCTAGGTGAGCAGTGAACCGATTACAGGGCTCTTTTGAAAGCAAGGTCTGAGAACCAACAGATACATCCACACGCCGATTACTTTAGTGTTTTGAGAGAATTCCCTTTCTTGGAACGAGATTGCATGAAATAATCTTCAGGGCTTGGACAATTCCATGGCAAAACGGCACCTATCAACATTGTAGCCAACACAATATAACAACTGTTTCTGCCCGGTTTCGAACCGGGGACCTTTCGCGTGTGAGGCGAACTTGATAACCACTACACTACAGAAACAGATACCTACAGTTGATTTTTCTGTAATGAAACTGCTCCGAACTGGCTATTCCATGGGCCTCTGGCTTTAGATTTCTTTCATGCAACCTGCCCGACATCCCTAGCTGAACGCTCGTACATGCCATGCAAGACCAGATGTTTGGTATTAGCTCAGACTGGGCAGGGCTGAAGCATGAGACTCTAGCAAAGAATTATCCACTACTGCAAAGAAAAAATTGATGTTGGTTTTGAAACGCAAACTTCAAAACAACTTGAAAAGAGTACCAAGAAAAGGGCTTGTCCGGGATTTGAACCCGGGACCTCTCGCACCCAAAGCGAGAATCATACCCCTAGACCAACGAGCCCTCAAAATTCTCTTACCTCTCAAAAGCTAATACCGGCTCTAAGCCCGCAATGAAGATCATGCTGGTATCTTTATGATGCTTGGTCTGTGAATACGCATGAAAGTCAGTCTCAACTTACCCTTTCTCAAACGATAGCACTATCATTTACAAGTGTCTCCTTTTATTCCGTCCCAGCTTTGGACACGTCTTACAGGAAGTCAGCCCTTATTTATATATTTCTGCAGTGGCTGAAGCTTAATGAGAAAGAGTAACAAGTTGTTCATAACAACATAAGAAACACATTGTGCATTTTCTCTCAAATACTCCTTCACTTTGTGCCAAAAGAAATACCAAGGTGAATACCTAGGCCACAGATTCAAGCTAAAGATCTTCCTGGTGAAGGCAAGGCGCAATAAAAACTGCATATCGCTGGACTAAAGCATTCCTTGCATAGCCTCTAACATCATAACATAACTGAGCTGCTAGCAGCAAGCTAACCAATACCTTTCTGAAATGAGAATGACATGTGCTTATCTGCTCAATCAGTGCTCAATCAGGCTCGATCAGGCGAGATTTAGAAAAGGTGGAAAGGGTCCAAGTGGATGCCCCTTCCTTTTTAGGGTGGGTCCTGCTGACTATCATAGGATTGCTTGTAAAAGTGGCCAGGGTCAGAGGAAAAGCTGCCAACACTTCTTAGCGTTCTCTATAGATGCAGCCATTTTCTGTGACTGTAATTTCGGCCTTTTCCCAGAAGTCTCTATTCTGCCTATGCAAATTAACAAAAGCAGTGCTTATTCCTCACTTGCTCAAATGTCCTTCCTGTCCAGAAAGCTCTGATTAAGCATGCTTATTTTCTTTTTCTGGGATATTTTAAATTGTTTCGCTGTCCAGTCTGTGGCAGTAGAAAGCTGCTTATGATGCCAGGTTTTGATGAATCCCCAAGGTACAAGTACAGAGGAATATATCAGTCTCTAGGATATGGAACTTTTAGCTAACACATCACAATATGTGATGCTTGCCAAGAAAACACTACATTCTGGAGCGCTGATGATCAGAACATTCTGCTCCTGAAGGATAGAAAAGACAGCTTGATTGAAATAAAGTCTGTTTATATTGACGCTCTCTCTCTCCCTATATATACATACATGCGTACACACACACACACAGGTATGTCATGCATTTCTTCAGATTTGTTTCAACCATTTACCATTTATTGGAGAATCCCTATTTTTCAAGTGACTGCAAATGAAGTCATCTCTGGCACTTTTTGTGCAAAGTAAGAGACACACATGACACCTTTTTATAAAAGTCATCAGTTTCTTTGTTACTGTGTACTTTCAAAGCATGGGGCTTTCACACGTCAGGTAAACCTGATTACCACTACACAACAAAAGCAGATGCAGCTTTCTTATCTATGTCGTGATAGAACAGTTGTGAATTGAGTAGAAGAAGGGCCCTGATGTGATACTTATTACATGCAGCCTGTAAGATAGTCAAACATGCAGGCTAGGAAGGAAGATGCAAATATCAATGTATTAGAAAAACACCTAAAGGCGAGTGATATGCTTTCATTCATGCATGGCTAGGAAAAATCGCCATACTGTTGCAAACATTCTTACACCACCAACTGGAAATAAATGATTCTGACATTAAACGTAAAGGTGACAATGCATTTGTATCATCACCCTGAGAAGGATCATCTTGGAATTGAGCCGAGGGCCTCTGCACTCAAAGCCAGAAACACTCCACTAAAATAAGATTCCTGTTGGTGCCAACAATTCTCCATGTTAATGCTTGTTCTAGGTGAGCAGTGAACCGATTGCAGGGCTCTTTTGAAAGCAAGGTCTGAGAACCAACAGATACATCCACACGCCGATTACTTTAGTGTTTTGAGAGAATTCCCTTTCTTGGAACGAGATTGCATGAAATAATCTTCAGGGCTTGGACAATTCCATGGCAAAACGGCACCTATCAACATTGTAGCCAACACAATATAACAACTGTTTCTGCCCGGTTTCGAACCGGGGACCTTTCGCGTGTGAGGCGAACGTGATAACCACTACACTACAGAAACAGATACCTACAGTTGATTTTTCTGTAATGAAACTGCTCCGAACTGGCTATTCCATGGGCCTCTGGCTTTAGATTTCTTTCATGCAACCTGCCCGACATCCCTAGCTGAACGCTCGTACATGCCATGCAAGACCAGATGTTTGGTATTAGCTCAGACTGGGCAGGGCTGAAGCATGAGACTCTAGCAAAGAATTATCCACTACTGCAAAGAAAAAATTGATGTTGGTTTTGAAACGCAAACTTCAAAACAACTTGAAAAGAGTACCAAGAAAAGGGCTCGTCCGGGATTTGAACCCGGGACCTCTCGCACCCAAAGCGAGAATCATACCCCTCGACCAACGAGCCCTCAAAATCCTCTTACCTCTCAAAAGCTAATACCGGCTCTAAGCCCGCAATGAAGATCATGCTGGTATCTTTATGATGCTTGGTCTGTGAATACGCATGAAAGTCAGTCTCAACTTACCCTTTCTCAAACGATAGCACTATCATTTACAAGTGTCTCCTTTTATTCCGTCCCAGCTTTGGACACGTCTTACAGGAAGTCAGCCCTTATTTATATATTTCTTCAGTGGCTGAAGCTTAATGAGAAAGAGTAACAAGTTGTTCATAACAACATAAGAAACACATTGTGCATTTTCTCTTAAATACTCCTTCACTTTGTGCCAAAAGAAATACCAAGGTGAATACCTAGGCCACAGATTCAAGCTAAAGATCTTCCTGCTGAATGCAAGGCGCATTAAAAACTGCATATCGCTGGACTAAAGCATTCCTTGCATAGCCTCTAACATCATAACATAACTGAGCTGCTAGCAGCAAGCTAACCAATACCTTTCTGAAATGAGAATGACATGTGCTTATCTGCTCAATCAGTGCTCAATCAGGCTCGATCAGGCGAGATTTAGAAAAGGTGGAAAGGGTCCAAGTGGATGCCCCTTCCTTTTTAGGGTGGGTCCTGCTGACTATCATAGGATTGCTTGTAAAAGTGGCCAGGGTCAGAGGAAAAGCTGCCAACACTTCTTAGCGTTCTCTATAGATGCAGCCATTTTCTGTGACTGTAATTTCGGCCTTTTCCCAGAAGTCTCTATTCTGCCTATGCAAATTAACAAAAGCAGTGCTTATTCCTCACTTGCTCAAATGTCCTTCCTGTCCAGAAAGCTCTGATTAAGCATGCTTATTTTCTTTTTCTGGGATATTTTAAATTGTTTCGCTGTCCAGTCTGTGGCAGTAGAAAGCTGCTTATGATGCCAGGTTTTGATGAATCCCCAAGGTACAAGTACAGAGGAATATATCAGTCTCTAGGATATGGAACTTTTAGCTAACACATCACAATATGTGATGCTTGCCAAGAAAACACTACATTCTGGAGCGCTGATGATCAGAACATTCTGCTCCTGAAGGATAGAAAAGACAGCTTGATTGAAATAAAGTCTGTTTATATTGACGCTCTCTCTCTCCCTATATATACATACATGCATACACACACACACACAGGTATGTCATGCATTTCTTCAGATTTGTTTCAACCATTTACCATTTATTGGAGAATCCCTACTTTTCAAGTGACTGCAAATGAAGTCATCTCTGGCACTTTTTGTGCAAAGTAAGAGACACACATGACACCTTTTTATAAAAGTCATCGGTTTCTTTGTTACTGTGTACTTTCAAAGCATGGGGCTTTCACACGTCAGGTAAACCTGATTACCACTACACAACAAAAGCAGATGCAGCTTTCTTATCTATGTCGTGATAGAACAGTTGTGAATTGAGTAGAAGAAGGGCCCTGATGTGATACTTATTACATGCAGCCTGTAAGATAGTCAAACATGCAGGCTAGGAAGGAAGATGCAAATATCAATGTATTAGAAAAACACCTAAAGGCGAGTGATATGCTTTCATTCATGCATGGCTAGGAAAAATCGCCATACTGTTGCAAACATTCTTACACCACCAACTGGAAATAAATGATTCTGACATTAAACGTAAAGGTGACAATGCATTTGTATCATCACCCTGAGAAGGATCATCTTGGAATTGAGCCGAGGGCCTCTGCACTCAAAGCCAGAAACACTCCACTAAAATAAGATTCCTGTTGGTGCCAACAATTCTCCATGTTAATGCTTGTTCTAGGTGAGCAGTGAACCGATTGCAGGGCTCTTTTGAAAGCAAGGTCTGAGAACCAACAGATACATCCACACGCCGATTACTTTAGTGTTTTGAGAGAATTCCCTTTCTTGGAACGAGATTGCATGAAATAATCTTCAGGGCTTGGACAATTCCATGGCAAAACGGCACCTATCAACATTGTAGCCAACACAATATAACAACTGTTTCTGCCCGGTTTCGAACCGGGGACCTTTCGCGTGTGAGGCGAACGTGATAACCACTACACTACAGAAACAGATACATACAGTTGATTTTTCTGTAATGAAACTGCTCCGAACTGGCTATTCCATGGGCCTCTGGCTTTAGATTTCTTTCATGCAACCTGCCCGACATCCCTAGCTGAACGCTCGTACATGCCATGCAAGACCAGATGTTTGGTATTAGCTCAGACTGGGCAGGGCTGAAGCATGAGACTCTAGCAAAGAATTATCCACTACTGCAAAGAAAAAATTGATGTTGGTTTTGAAACGCAAACTTCAAAACAACTTGAAAAGAGTACCAAGAAAAGGGCTCGTCCGGGATTTGAACCCGGGACCTCTCGCACCCAAAGCGAGAATCATACCCCTAGACCAACGAGCCCTCAAAATCCTCTTACCTCTCAAAAGCTAATACCGGCTCTAAGCCCGCAATGAAGATCATGCTGGTATCTTTATGATGCTTGGTCTGTGAATACGCATGAAAGTCAGTCTCAACTTACCCTTTCTCAAACGATAGCACTATCATTTACAAGTGTCTCCTTTTATTCCGTCCCAGCTTTGGACACGTCTTACAGGAAGTCAGCCCTTATTTATATATTTCTTCAGTGGCTGAAGCTTAATGAGAAAGAGTAACAAGTTGTTCATAACAACATAAGAAACACATTGTGCATTTTCTCTTAAATACTCCTTCACTTTGTGCCAAAAGAAATACCAAGGTGAATACCTAGGCCACAGATTCAAGCTAAAGATCTTCCTGCTGAATGCAAGGCGCATTAAAAACTGCATATCGCTGGACTAAAGCATTCCTTGCATAGCCTCTAACATCATAACATAACTGAGCTGCTAGCAGCAAGCTAACCAATACCTTTCTGAAATGAGAATGACATGTGCTTATCTGCTCAATCAGTGCTCAATCAGGCTCGATCAGGCGAGATTTAGAAAAGGTGGAAAGGGTCCAAGTGGATGCCCCTTCCTTTTTAGGGTGGGTCCTGCTGACTATCATAGGATTGCTTGTAAAAGTGGCCAGGGTCAGAGGAAAAGCTGCCAACACTTCTTAGCGTTCTCTATAGATGCAGCCATTTTCTGTGACTGTAATTTCGGCCTTTTCCCAGAAGTCTCTATTCTGCCTATGCAAATTAACAAAAGCAGTGCTTATTCCTCACTTGCTCAAATGTCCTTCCTGTCCAGAAAGCTCTGATTAAGCATGCTTATTTTCTTTTTCTGGGATATTTTAAATTGTTTCGCTGTCCAGTCTGTGGCAGTAGAAAGCTGCTTATGATGCCAGGTTTTGATGAATCCCCAAGGTACAAGTACAGAGGAATATATCAGTCTCTAGGATATGGAACTTTTAGCTAACACATCACAATATGTGATGCTTGCCAAGAAAACACTACATTCTGGAGCGCTGATGATCAGAACATTCTGCTCCTGAAGGATAGAAAAGACAGCTTGATTGAAATAAAGTCTGTTTATATTGACGCTCTCTCTCTCCCTATATATACATACATGCATACACACACACACACAGGTATGTCATGCATTTCTTCAGATTTGTTTCAACCATTTACCATTTATTGGAGAATCCCTACTTTTCAAGTGACTGCAAATGAAGTCATCTCTGGCACTTTTTGTGCAAAGTAAGAGACACACATGACACCTTATTATAAAAGTCATCGGTTTCTTTGTTACTGTGTACTTTCAAAGCATGGGGCTTTCACACGTCAGGTAAACCTGATTACCACTACACAACAAAAGCAGATGCAGCTTTCTTATCTATGTCGTGATAGAACAGTTGTGAATTGAGTAGAAGAAGGGCCCTGATGTGATACTTATTACATGCAGCCTGTAAGATAGTCAAACATGCAGGCTAGGAAGGAAGATGCAAATATCAATGTATTAGAAAAACACCTAAAGGCGAGTGATATGCTTTCATTCATGCATGGCTAGGAAAAATCGCCATACTGTTGCAAACATTCTTACACCACCAACTGGAAATAAATGATTCTGACATTAAACGTAAAGGTGAGAATGCATTTGTATCATCACCTTGAGAAGGATCATCTTGGAATTGAGCCGAGGGCCTCTGCACTCAAAGCCAGAAACACTCCACTAAAATAAGATTCCTGTTGGTGCCAACAATTCTCCATGTTAATGCTTGTTCTAGGTGAGCAGTGAACCGATTACAGGGCTCTTTTGAAAGCAAGGTCTGAGAACCAACAGATACATCCACACGCCGATTACTTTAGTGTTTTGAGAGAATTCCCTTTCTTGGAACGAGATTGCATGAAATAATCTTCAGGACTTGGACAATTCCATGGCAAAACGGCACCTATCAACATTGTAGCCAACACAATATAACAACTGTTTCTGCCCGGTTTCGAACCGGGGACCTTTCGCGTGTGAGGCGAACTTGATAACCACTACACTACAGAAACAGATACCTACAGTTGATTTTTCTGTAATGAAACTGCTCCGAACTGGCTATTCCATGGGCCTCTGGCTTTAGATTTCTTTCATGCAACCTGCCCGACATCCCTAGCTGAACGCTCGTACATGCCATGCAAGACCAGATGTTTGGTATTAGCTCAGACTGGGCAGGGCTGAAGCATGAGACTCTAGCAAAGAATTATCCACTACTGCAAAGAAAAAATTGATGTTGGTTTTGAAACGCAAACTTCAAAACAACTTGAAAAGAGTACCAAGAAAAGGGCTCGTCCGGGATCTCTCGCACCCAAAGCGAGAATCATACCCCTAGACCAACGAGCCCTCAAAATTCTCTTACCTCTCAAAAGCTAATACCGGCTCTAAGCCCGCAATGAAGATCATGCTGGTATCTTTATGATGCTTGGTCTGTGAATACGCATGAAAGTCAGTCTCAACTTACCCTTTCTCAAACGATAGCACTATCATTTACAAGTGTCTCCTTTTATTCCGTCCCAGCTTTGGACACGTCTTACAGGAAGTCAGCCCTTATTTATATATTTCTGCAGTGGCTGAAGCTTAATGAGAAAGAGTAACAAGTTGTTCATAACAACATAAGAAACACATTGTGCATTTTCTCTCAAATACTCCTTCACTTTGTGCCAAAAGAAATACCAAGGTGAATACCTAGGCCACAGATTCAAGCTAAAGATCTTCCTGCTGAATGCAAGGCGCAATAAAAACTGCATATCGCTGGACTAAAGCATTCCTTGCATAGCCTCTAACATCATAACATAACTGAGCTGCTAGCAGCAAGCTAACCAATACCTTTCTGAAATGAGAATGACATGTGCCTATCTGCTCAATCAGTGCTCAATCAGGCTCGATCAGGCGAGATTTAGAAAAGGTGGAAAGGGTCCAAGTGGATGCCCCTTCCTTTTTAGGGTGGGTCCTGCTGACTATCATAGGATTGCTTGTAAAAGTGGCCAGGGTCAGAGGAAAAGCTGCCAACACTTCTTAGCGTTCTCTATAGATGCAGCCATTTTCTGTGACTGTAATTTCGGCCTTTTCCCAGAAGTCTCTATTCTGCCTATGCAAATTAACAAAAGCAGTGCTTATTCCTCACTTGCTCAAATGTCCTTCCTGTCCAGAAAGCTCTGATTAAGCATGCTTATTTTCTTTTTCTGGGATATTTTAAATTGTTTCGCTGTCCAGTCTGTGGCAGTAGAAAGCTGCTTATGATGCCAGGTTTTGATGAATCCCCAAGGTACAAGTACAGAGGAATATATCAGTCTCTAGGATATGGAACTTTTAGCTAACACATCACAATATGTGATGCTTGCCAAGAAAACACTACATTCTGGAGCGCTGATGATCAGAACATTCTGCTCCTGAAGGATAGAAAAGACAGCTTGATTGAAATAAAGTCTGTTTATATTGACGCTCTCTCTCTCCCTATATATACATACATGCATACACACACACACACAGGTATGTCATGCATTTCTTCAGATTTGTTTCAACCATTTACCATTTATTGGAGAATCCCTACTTTTCAAGTGACTGCAAATGAAGTCATCTCTGGCACTTTTTGTGCAAAGTAAGAGACACACATGACACCTTTTTATAAAAGTCATCGGTTTCTTTGTTACTGTGTACTTTCAAAGCATGGGGCTTTCACACGTCAGGTAAACCTGATTACCACTACACAACAAAAGCAGATGCAGCTTTCTTATCTATGTCGTGATAGAACAGTTGTGAATTGAGTAGAAGAAGGGCCCTGATGTGATACTTATTACATGCAGCCTGTAAGATAGTCAAACATGCAGGCTAGGAAGGAAGATGCAAATATCAATGTATTAGAAAAACACCTAAAGGCGAGTGATATGCTTTCATTCATGCATGGCTAGGAAAAATCGCCATACTGTTGCAAACATTCTTACACCACCAACTGGAAATAAATGATTCTGACATTAAACGTAAAGGTGACAATGCATTTGTATCATCACCCTGAGAAGGATCATCTTGGAATTGAGCCGAGGGCCTCTGCACTCAAAGCCAGAAACACTCCACTAAAATAAGATTCCTGTTGGTGCCAACAATTCTCCATGTTAATGCTTGTTCTAGGTGAGCAGTGAACCGATTGCAGGGCTCTTTTGAAAGCAAGGTCTGAGAACCAACAGATACATCCACACGCCGATTACTTTAGTGTTTTGAGAGAATTCCCTTTCTTGGAACGAGATTGCATGAAATAATCTTCAGGGCTTGGACAATTCCATGGCAAAACGGCACCTATCAACATTGTAGCCAACACAATATAACAACTGTTTCTGCCCGGTTTCGAACCGGGGACCTTTCGCGTGTGAGGCGAACGTGATAACCACTACACTACAGAAACAGATACCTACAGTTGATTTTTCTGTAATGAAACTGCTCCGAACTGGCTATTCCATGGGCCTCTGGCTTTAGATTTCTTTCATGCAACCTGCCCGACATCCCTAGCTGAACGCTCGTACATGCCATGCAAGACCAGATGTTTGGTATTAGCTCAGACTGGGCAGGGCTGAAGCATGAGACTCTAGCAAAGAATTATCCACTACTGCAAAGAAAAAATTGATGTTGGTTTTGAAACGCAAACTTCAAAACAACTTGAAAAGAGTACCAAGAAAAGGGCTCGTCTGGGATTTGAACCCGGGACCTCTCGCACCCAAAGCGAGAATCATACCCCTAGACCAACGAGCCCTCAAAATCCTCTTACCTCTCAAAAGCTAATACCGGCTCTAAGCCCGCAATGAAGATCATGCTGGTATCTTTATGATGCTTGGTCTGTGAATACGCATGAAAGTCAGTCTCAACTTACCCTTTCTCAAACGATAGCACTATCATTTACAAGTGTCTCCTTTTATTCCGTCCCAGCTTTGGACACGTCTTACAGGAAGTCAGCCCTTATTTATATATTTCTTCAGTGGCTGAAGCTTAATGAGAAAGAGTAACAAGTTGTTCATAACAACATAAGAAACACATTGTGCATTTTCTCTTAAATACTCCTTCACTTTGTGCCAAAAGAAATACCAAGGTGAATACCTAGGCCACAGATTCAAGCTAAAGATCTTCCTGCTGAATGCAAGGCGCATTAAAAACTGCATATCGCTGGACTAAAGCATTCCTTGCATAGCCTCTAACATCATAACATAACTGAGCTGCTAGCAGCAAGCTAACCAATACCTTTCTGAAATGAGAATGACATGTGCTTATCTGCTCAATCAGTGCTCGATCAGGCTCGATCAGGTGAGATTTAGAAAAGGTGGAAAGGGTCCAAGTGGATGCCCCTTCCTTTTTAGGGTGGGTCCTGCTGACTATCATAGGATTGCTTGTAAAAGTGGCCAGGGTCAGAGGAAAAGCTGCCAACACTTCTTAGCGTTCTCTATAGATGCAGCCATTTTCTGTGACTGTAATTTCGGCCTTTTCCCAGAAGTCTCTATTCTGCCTATGCAAATTAACAAAAGCAGTGCTTATTCCTCACTTGCTCAAATGTCCTTCCTGTCCAGAAAGCTCTGATTAAGCATGCTTATTTTCTTTTTCTGGGATATTTTAAATTGTTTCGCTGTCCAGTCTGTGGCAGTAGAAAGCTGCTTATGATGCCAGGTTTTGATGAATCCCCAAGGTACAAGTACAGAGGAATATATCAGTCTCTAGGATATGGAACTTTTAGCTAACACATCACAATATGTGATGCTTGCCAAGAAAACACTACATTCTGGAGCGCTGATGATCAGAACATTCTGCTCCTGAAGGATAGAAAAGACAGCTTGATTGAAATAAAGTCTGTTTATATTGACGCTCTCTCTCTCCCTATATATACATACATGCGTACACACACACACACAGGTATGTCATGCATTTCTTCAGATTTGTTTCAACCATTTACCATTTATTGGAGAATCCCTATTTTTCAAGTGACTGCAAATGAAGTCATCTCTGGCACTTTTTGTGCAAAGTAAGAGACACACATGACACCTTTTTATAAAAGTCATCAGTTTCTTTGTTACTGTGTACTTTCAAAGCATGGGGCTTTCACACGTCAGGTAAACCTGATTACCACTACACAACAAAAGCAGATGCAGCTTTCTTATCTATGTCGTGATAGAACAGTTGTGAATTGAGTAGAAGAAGGGCCCTGATGTGATACTTATTACATGCAGCCTGTAAGATAGTCAAACATGCAGGCTAGGAAGGAAGATGCAAATATCAATGTATTAGAAAAACACCTAAAGGCGAGTGATATGCTTTCATTCATGCATGGCTAGGAAAAATCGCCATACTGTTGCAAACATTCTTACACCACCAACTGGAAATAAATGATTCTGACATTAAACGTAAAGGTGACAATGCATTTGTATCATCACCCTGAGAAGGATCATCTTGGAATTGAGCCGAGGGCCTCTGCACTCAAAGCCAGAAACACTCCACTAAAATAAGATTCCTGTTGGTGCCAACAATTCTCCATGTTAATGCTTGTTCTAGGTGAGCAGTGAACCGATTGCAGGGCTCTTTTGAAAGCAAGGTCTGAGAACCAACAGATACATCCACACGCCGATTACTTTAGTGTTTTGAGAGAATTCCCTTTCTTGGAACGAGATTGCATGAAATAATCTTCAGGGCTTGGACAATTCCATGGCAAAACGGCACCTATCAACATTGTAGCCAACACAATATAACAACTGTTTCTGCCCGGTTTCGAACCGGGGACCTTTCGCGTGTGAGGCGAACGTGATAACCACTACACTACAGAAACAGATACCTACAGTTGATTTTTCTGTAATGAAACTGCTCCGAACTGGCTATTCCATGGGCCTCTGGCTTTAGATTTCTTTCATGCAACCTGCCCGACATCCCTAGCTGAACGCTCGTACATGCCATGCAAGACCAGATGTTTGGTATTAGCTCAGACTGGGCAGGGCTGAAGCATGAGACTCTAGCAAAGAATTATCCACTACTGCAAAGAAAAAATTGATGTTGGTTTTGAAACGCAAACTTCAAAACAACTTGAAAAGAGTACCAAGAAAAGGGCTCGTCCGGGATTTGAACCCGGGACCTCTCGCACCCAAAGCGAGAATCATACCCCTCGACCAACGAGCCCTCAAAATCCTCTTACCTCTCAAAAGCTAATACCGGCTCTAAGCCCGCAATGAAGATCATGCTGGTATCTTTATGATGCTTGGTCTGTGAATACGCATGAAAGTCAGTCTCAACTTACCCTTTCTCAAACGATAGCACTATCATTTACAAGTGTCTCCTTTTATTCCGTCCCAGCTTTGGACACGTCTTACAGGAAGTCAGCCCTTATTTATATATTTCTTCAGTGGCTGAAGCTTAATGAGAAAGAGTAACAAGTTGTTCATAACAACATAAGAAACACATTGTGCATTTTCTCTTAAATACTCCTTCACTTTGTGCCAAAAGAAATACCAAGGTGAATACCTAGGCCACAGATTCAAGCTAAAGATCTTCCTGCTGAATGCAAGGCGCATTAAAAACTGCATATCGCTGGACTAAAGCATTCCTTGCATAGCCTCTAACATCATAACATAACTGAGCTGCTAGCAGCAAGCTAACCAATACCTTTCTGAAATGAGAATGACATGTGCTTATCTGCTCAATCAGTGCTCAATCAGGCTCGATCAGGCGAGATTTAGAAAAGGTGGAAAGGGTCCAAGTGGATGCCCCTTCCTTTTTAGGGTGGGTCCTGCTGACTATCATAGGATTGCTTGTAAAAGTGGCCAGGGTCAGAGGAAAAGCTGCCAACACTTCTTAGCGTTCTCTATAGATGCAGCCATTTTCTGTGACTGTAATTTCGGCCTTTTCCCAGAAGTCTCTATTCTGCCTATGCAAATTAACAAAAGCAGTGCTTATTCCTCACTTGCTCAAATGTCCTTCCTGTCCAGAAAGCTCTGATTAAGCATGCTTATTTTCTTTTTCTGGGATATTTTAAATTGTTTCGCTGTCCAGTCTGTGGCAGTAGAAAGCTGCTTATGATGCCAGGTTTTGATGAATCCCCAAGGTACAAGTACAGAGGAATATATCAGTCTCTAGGATATGGAACTTTTAGCTAACACATCACAATATGTGATGCTTGCCAAGAAAACACTACATTCTGGAGCGCTGATGATCAGAACATTCTGCTCCTGAAGGATAGAAAAGACAGCTTGATTGAAATAAAGTCTGTTTATATTGACGCTCTCTCTCTCCCTATATATACATACATGCATACACACACACACACAGGTATGTCATGCATTTCTTCAGATTTGTTTCAACCATTTACCATTTATTGGAGAATCCCTACTTTTCAAGTGACTGCAAATGAAGTCATCTCTGGCACTTTTTGTGCAAAGTAAGAGACACACATGACACCTTTTTATAAAAGTCATCGGTTTCTTTGTTACTGTGTACTTTCAAAGCATGGGGCTTTCACACGTCAGGTAAACCTGATTACCACTACACAACAAAAGCAGATGCAGCTTTCTTATCTATGTCGTGATAGAACAGTTGTGAATTGAGTAGAAGAAGGGCCCTGATGTGATACTTATTACATGCAGCCTGTAAGATAGTCAAACATGCAGGCTAGGAAGGAAGATGCAAATATCAATGTATTAGAAAAACACCTAAAGGCGAGTGATATGCTTTCATTCATGCATGGCTAGGAAAAATCGCCATACTGTTGCAAACATTCTTACACCACCAACTGGAAATAAATGATTCTGACATTAAACGTAAAGGTGACAATGCATTTGTATCATCACCCTGAGAAGGATCATCTTGGAATTGAGCCGAGGGCCTCTGCACTCAAAGCCAGAAACACTCCACTAAAATAAGATTCCTGTTGGTGCCAACAATTCTCCATGTTAATGCTTGTTCTAGGTGAGCAGTGAACCGATTGCAGGGCTCTTTTGAAAGCAAGGTCTGAGAACCAACAGATACATCCACACGCCGATTACTTTAGTGTTTTGAGAGAATTCCCTTTCTTGGAACGAGATTGCATGAAATAATCTTCAGGGCTTGGACAATTCCATGGCAAAACGGCACCTATCAACATTGTAGCCAACACAATATAACAACTGTTTCTGCCCGGTTTCGAACCGGGGACCTTTCGCGTGTGAGGCGAACGTGATAACCACTACACTACAGAAACAGATACATACAGTTGATTTTTCTGTAATGAAACTGCTCCGAACTGGCTATTCCATGGGCCTCTGGCTTTAGATTTCTTTCATGCAACCTGCCCGACATCCCTAGCTGAACGCTCGTACATGCCATGCAAGACCAGATGTTTGGTATTAGCTCAGACTGGGCAGGGCTGAAGCATGAGACTCTAGCAAAGAATTATCCACTACTGCAAAGAAAAAATTGATGTTGGTTTTGAAACGCAAACTTCAAAACAACTTGAAAAGAGTACCAAGAAAAGGGCTCGTCCGGGATTTGAACCCGGGACCTCTCGCACCCAAAGCGAGAATCATACCCCTAGACCAACGAGCCCTCAAAATCCTCTTACCTCTCAAAAGCTAATACCGGCTCTAAGCCCGCAATGAAGATCATGCTGGTATCTTTATGATGCTTGGTCTGTGAATACGCATGAAAGTCAGTCTCAACTTACCCTTTCTCAAACGATAGCACTATCATTTACAAGTGTCTCCTTTTATTCCGTCCCAGCTTTGGACACGTCTTACAGGAAGTCAGCCCTTATTTATATATTTCTTCAGTGGCTGAAGCTTAATGAGAAAGAGTAACAAGTTGTTCATAACAACATAAGAAACACATTGTGCATTTTCTCTTAAATACTCCTTCACTTTGTGCCAAAAGAAATACCAAGGTGAATACCTAGGCCACAGATTCAAGCTAAAGATCTTCCTGCTGAATGCAAGGCGCATTAAAAACTGCATATCGCTGGACTAAAGCATTCCTTGCATAGCCTCTAACATCATAACATAACTGAGCTGCTAGCAGCAAGCTAACCAATACCTTTCTGAAATGAGAATGACATGTGCTTATCTGCTCAATCAGTGCTCAATCAGGCTCGATCAGGCGAGATTTAGAAAAGGTGGAAAGGGTCCAAGTGGATGCCCCTTCCTTTTTAGGGTGGGTCCTGCTGACTATCATAGGATTGCTTGTAAAAGTGGCCAGGGTCAGAGGAAAAGCTGCCAACACTTCTTAGCGTTCTCTATAGATGCAGCCATTTTCTGTGACTGTAATTTCGGCCTTTTCCCAGAAGTCTCTATTCTGCCTATGCAAATTAACAAAAGCAGTGCTTATTCCTCACTTGCTCAAATGTCCTTCCTGTCCAGAAAGCTCTGATTAAGCATGCTTATTTTCTTTTTCTGGGATATTTTAAATTGTTTCGCTGTCCAGTCTGTGGCAGTAGAAAGCTGCTTATGATGCCAGGTTTTGATGAATCCCCAAGGTACAAGTACAGAGGAATATATCAGTCTCTAGGATATGGAACTTTTAGCTAACACATCACAATATGTGATGCTTGCCAAGAAAACACTACATTCTGGAGCGCTGATGATCAGAACATTCTGCTCCTGAAGGATAGAAAAGACAGCTTGATTGAAATAAAGTCTGTTTATATTGACGCTCTCTCTCTCCCTATATATACATACATGCATACACACACACACACAGGTATGTCATGCATTTCTTCAGATTTGTTTCAACCATTTACCATTTATTGGAGAATCCCTACTTTTCAAGTGACTGCAAATGAAGTCATCTCTGGCACTTTTTGTGCAAAGTAAGAGACACACATGACACCTTATTATAAAAGTCATCGGTTTCTTTGTTACTGTGTACTTTCAAAGCATGGGGCTTTCACACGTCAGGTAAACCTGATTACCACTACACAACAAAAGCAGATGCAGCTTTCTTATCTATGTCGTGATAGAACAGTTGTGAATTGAGTAGAAGAAGGGCCCTGATGTGATACTTATTACATGCAGCCTGTAAGATAGTCAAACATGCAGGCTAGGAAGGAAGATGCAAATATCAATGTATTAGAAAAACACCTAAAGGCGAGTGATATGCTTTCATTCATGCATGGCTAGGAAAAATCGCCATACTGTTGCAAACATTCTTACACCACCAACTGGAAATAAATGATTCTGACATTAAACGTAAAGGTGAGAATGCATTTGTATCATCACCTTGAGAAGGATCATCTTGGAATTGAGCCGAGGGCCTCTGCACTCAAAGCCAGAAACACTCCACTAAAATAAGATTCCTGTTGGTGCCAACAATTCTCCATGTTAATGCTTGTTCTAGGTGAGCAGTGAACCGATTACAGGGCTCTTTTGAAAGCAAGGTCTGAGAACCAACAGATACATCCACACGCCGATTACTTTAGTGTTTTGAGAGAATTCCCTTTCTTGGAACGAGATTGCATGAAATAATCTTCAGGACTTGGACAATTCCATGGCAAAACGGCACCTATCAACATTGTAGCCAACACAATATAACAACTGTTTCTGCCCGGTTTCGAACCGGGGACCTTTCGCGTGTGAGGCGAACTTGATAACCACTACACTACAGAAACAGATACCTACAGTTGATTTTTCTGTAATGAAACTGCTCCGAACTGGCTATTCCATGGGCCTCTGGCTTTAGATTTCTTTCATGCAACCTGCCCGACATCCCTAGCTGAACGCTCGTACATGCCATGCAAGACCAGATGTTTGGTATTAGCTCAGACTGGGCAGGGCTGAAGCATGAGACTCTAGCAAAGAATTATCCACTACTGCAAAGAAAAAATTGATGTTGGTTTTGAAACGCAAACTTCAAAACAACTTGAAAAGAGTACCAAGAAAAGGGCTCGTCCGGGATCTCTCGCACCCAAAGCGAGAATCATACCCCTAGACCAACGAGCCCTCAAAATTCTCTTACCTCTCAAAAGCTAATACCGGCTCTAAGCCCGCAATGAAGATCATGCTGGTATCTTTATGATGCTTGGTCTGTGAATACGCATGAAAGTCAGTCTCAACTTACCCTTTCTCAAACGATAGCACTATCATTTACAAGTGTCTCCTTTTATTCCGTCCCAGCTTTGGACACGTCTTACAGGAAGTCAGCCCTTATTTATATATTTCTGCAGTGGCTGAAGCTTAATGAGAAAGAGTAACAAGTTGTTCATAACAACATAAGAAACACATTGTGCATTTTCTCTCAAATACTCCTTCACTTTGTGCCAAAAGAAATACCAAGGTGAATACCTAGGCCACAGATTCAAGCTAAAGATCTTCCTGCTGAATGCAAGGCGCAATAAAAACTGCATATCGCTGGACTAAAGCATTCCTTGCATAGCCTCTAACATCATAACATAACTGAGCTGCTAGCAGCAAGCTAACCAATACCTTTCTGAAATGAGAATGACATGTGCCTATCTGCTCAATCAGTGCTCAATCAGGCTCGATCAGGCGAGATTTAGAAAAGGTGGAAAGGGTCCAAGTGGATGCCCCTTCCTTTTTAGGGTGGGTCCTGCTGACTATCATAGGATTGCTTGTAAAAGTGGCCAGGGTCAGAGGAAAAGCTGCCAACACTTCTTAGCGTTCTCTATAGATGCAGCCATTTTCTGTGACTGTAATTTCGGCCTTTTCCCAGAAGTCTCTATTCTGCCTATGCAAATTAACAAAAGCAGTGCTTATTCCTCACTTGCTCAAATGTCCTTCCTGTCCAGAAAGCTCTGATTAAGCATGCTTATTTTCTTTTTCTGGGATATTTTAAATTGTTTCGCTGTCCAGTCTGTGGCAGTAGAAAGCTGCTTATGATGCCAGGTTTTGATGAATCCCCAAGGTACAAGTACAGAGGAATATATCAGTCTCTAGGATATGGAACTTTTAGCTAACACATCACAATATGTGATGCTTGCCAAGAAAACACTACATTCTGGAGCGCTGATGATCAGAACATTCTGCTCCTGAAGGATAGAAAAGACAGCTTGATTGAAATAAAGTCTGTTTATATTGACGCTCTCTCTCTCCCTATATATACATACATGCATACACACACACACACAGGTATGTCATGCATTTCTTCAGATTTGTTTCAACCATTTACCATTTATTGGAGAATCCCTACTTTTCAAGTGACTGCAAATGAAGTCATCTCTGGCACTTTTTGTGCAAAGTAAGAGACACACATGACACCTTTTTATAAAAGTCATCGGTTTCTTTGTTACTGTGTACTTTCAAAGCATGGGGCTTTCACACGTCAGGTAAACCTGATTACCACTACACAACAAAAGCAGATGCAGCTTTCTTATCTATGTCGTGATAGAACAGTTGTGAATTGAGTAGAAGAAGGGCCCTGATGTGATACTTATTACATGCAGCCTGTAAGATAGTCAAACATGCAGGCTAGGAAGGAAGATGCAAATATCAATGTATTAGAAAAACACCTAAAGGCGAGTGATATGCTTTCATTCATGCATGGCTAGGAAAAATCGCCATACTGTTGCAAACATTCTTACACCACCAACTGGAAATAAATGATTCTGACATTAAACGTAAAGGTGACAATGCATTTGTATCATCACCCTGAGAAGGATCATCTTGGAATTGAGCCGAGGGCCTCTGCACTCAAAGCCAGAAACACTCCACTAAAATAAGATTCCTGTTGGTGCCAACAATTCTCCATGTTAATGCTTGTTCTAGGTGAGCAGTGAACCGATTGCAGGGCTCTTTTGAAAGCAAGGTCTGAGAACCAACAGATACATCCACACGCCGATTACTTTAGTGTTTTGAGAGAATTCCCTTTCTTGGAACGAGATTGCATGAAATAATCTTCAGGGCTTGGACAATTCCATGGCAAAACGGCACCTATCAACATTGTAGCCAACACAATATAACAACTGTTTCTGCCCGGTTTCGAACCGGGGACCTTTCGCGTGTGAGGCGAACGTGATAACCACTACACTACAGAAACAGATACCTACAGTTGATTTTTCTGTAATGAAACTGCTCCGAACTGGCTATTCCATGGGCCTCTGGCTTTAGATTTCTTTCATGCAACCTGCCCGACATCCCTAGCTGAACGCTCGTACATGCCATGCAAGACCAGATGTTTGGTATTAGCTCAGACTGGGCAGGGCTGAAGCATGAGACTCTAGCAAAGAATTATCCACTACTGCAAAGAAAAAATTGATGTTGGTTTTGAAACGCAAACTTCAAAACAACTTGAAAAGAGTACCAAGAAAAGGGCTCGTCTGGGATTTGAACCCGGGACCTCTCGCACCCAAAGCGAGAATCATACCCCTAGACCAACGAGCCCTCAAAATCCTCTTACCTCTCAAAAGCTAATACCGGCTCTAAGCCCGCAATGAAGATCATGCTGGTATCTTTATGATGCTTGGTCTGTGAATACGCATGAAAGTCAGTCTCAACTTACCCTTTCTCAAACGATAGCACTATCATTTACAAGTGTCTCCTTTTATTCCGTCCCAGCTTTGGACACGTCTTACAGGAAGTCAGCCCTTATTTATATATTTCTTCAGTGGCTGAAGCTTAATGAGAAAGAGTAACAAGTTGTTCATAACAACATAAGAAACACATTGTGCATTTTCTCTTAAATACTCCTTCACTTTGTGCCAAAAGAAATACCAAGGTGAATACCTAGGCCACAGATTCAAGCTAAAGATCTTCCTGCTGAATGCAAGGCGCATTAAAAACTGCATATCGCTGGACTAAAGCATTCCTTGCATAGCCTCTAACATCATAACATAACTGAGCTGCTAGCAGCAAGCTAACCAATACCTTTCTGAAATGAGAATGACATGTGCTTATCTGCTCAATCAGTGCTCGATCAGGCTCGATCAGGTGAGATTTAGAAAAGGTGGAAAGGGTCCAAGTGGATGCCCCTTCCTTTTTAGGGTGGGTCCTGCTGACTATCATAGGATTGCTTGTAAAAGTGGCCAGGGTCAGAGGAAAAGCTGCCAACACTTCTTAGCGTTCTCTATAGATGCAGCCATTTTCTGTGACTGTAATTTCGGCCTTTTCCCAGAAGTCTCTATTCTGCCTATGCAAATTAACAAAAGCAGTGCTTATTCCTCACTTGCTCAAATGTCCTTCCTGTCCAGAAAGCTCTGATTAAGCATGCTTATTTTCTTTTTCTGGGATATTTTAAATTGTTTCGCTGTCCAGTCTGTGGCAGTAGAAAGCTGCTTATGATGCCAGGTTTTGATGAATCCCCAAGGTACAAGTACAGAGGAATATATCAGTCTCTAGGATATGGAACTTTTAGCTAACACATCACAATATGTGATGCTTGCCAAGAAAACACTACATTCTGGAGCGCTGATGATCAGAACATTCTGCTCCTGAAGGATAGAAAAGACAGCTTGATTGAAATAAAGTCTGTTTATATTGACGCTCTCTCTCTCCCTATATATACATACATGCATACACACACACACACAGGTATGTCATGCATTTCTTCAGATTTGTTTCAACCATTTACCATTTATTGGAGAATCCCTACTTTTCAAGTGACTGCAAATGAAGTCATCTCTGGCACTTTTTGTGCAAAGTAAGAGACACACATGACACCTTTTTATAAAAGTCATCGGTTTCTTTGTTACTGTGTACTTTCAAAGCATGGGGCTTTCACACGTCAGGTAAACCTGATTACCACTACACAACAAAAGCAGATGCAGCTTTCTTATCTATGTCGTGATAGAACAGTTGTGAATTGAGTAGAAGAAGGGCCCTGATGTGATACTTATTACATGCAGCCTGTAAGATAGTCAAACATGCAGGCTAGGAAGGAAGATGCAAATATCAATGTATTAGAAAAACACCTAAAGGCGAGTGATATGCTTTCATTCATGCATGGCTAGGAAAAATCGCCATACTGTTGCAAACATTCTTACACCACCAACTGGAAATAAATGATTCTGACATTAAACGTAAAGGTGACAATGCATTTGTATCATCACCCTGAGAAGGATCATCTTGGAATTGAGCCGAGGGCCTCTGCACTCAAAGCCAGAAACACTCCACTAAAATAAGATTCCTGTTGGTGCCAACAATTCTCCATGTTAATGCTTGTTCTAGGTGAGCAGTGAACCGATTGCAGGGCTCTTTTGAAAGCAAGGTCTGAGAACCAACAGATACATCCACACGCCGATTACTTTAGTGTTTTGAGAGAATTCCCTTTCTTGGAACGAGATTGCATGAAATAATCTTCAGGGCATGGACAATTCCATGGCAAAACGGCACCTATCAACATTGTAGCCAACACAATATAACAACTGTTTCTGCCCGGTTTCGAACCGGGGACCTTTCGCGTGTGAGGCGAACGTGATAACCACTACACTACAGAAACAGATACCTACAGTTGATTTTTCTGTAATGAAACTGCTCCGAACTGGCTATTCCATGGGCCTCTGGCTTTAGATTTCTTTCATGCAACCTGCCCGACATCCCTAGCTGAACGCTCGTACATGCCATGCAAGACCAGATGTTTGGTATTAGCTCAGACTGGGCAGGGCTGAAGCATGAGACTCTAGCAAAGAATTATCCACTACTGCAAAGAAAAAATTGATGTTGGTTTTGAAACGCAAACTTCAAAACAACTTGAAAAGAGTACCAAGAAAAGGGCTCGTCCGGGATTTGAACCCGGGACCTCTCGCACCCAAAGCGAGAATCATACCCCTAGACCAACGAGCCCTCAAAATCCTCTTACCTCTCAAAAGCTAATACCGGCTCTAAGCCCGCAATGAAGATCATGCTGGTATCTTTATGATGCTTGGTCTGTGAATACGCATGAAAGTCAGTCTCAACTTACCCTTTCTCAAACGATAGCACTATCATTTACAAGTGTCTCCTTTTATTCCGTCCCAGCTTTGGACACGTCTTACAGGAAGTCAGCCCTTATTTATATATTTCTTCAGTGGCTGAAGCTTAATGAGAAAGAGTAACAAGTTGTTCATAACAACATAAGAAACACATTGTGCATTTTCTCTTAAATACTCCTTCACTTTGTGCCAAAAGAAATACCAAGGTGAATACCTAGGCCACAGATTCAAGCTAAAGATCTTCCTGCTGAATGCAAGGCGCAATAAAAACTGCATATCGCTGGACTAAAGCATTCCTTGCATAGCCTCTAACATCATAACATAACTGAGCTGCTAGCAGCAAGCTAACCAATACCTTTCTGAAATGAGAATGACATGTGCTTATCTGCTCAATCAGTGCTCAATCAGGCTCGATCAGGCGAGATTTAGAAAAGGTGGAAAGGGTCCAAGTGGATGCCCCTTCCTTTTTAGGGTGGGTCCTGCTGACTATCATAGGATTGCTTGTAAAAGTGGCCAGGGTCAGAGGAAAAGCTGCCAACACTTCTTAGCGTTCTCTATAGATGCAGCCATTTTCTGTGACTGTAATTTCGGCCTTTTCCCAGAAGTCTCTATTCTGCCTATGCAAATTAACAAAAGCAGTGCTTATTCCTCACTTGCTCAAATGTCCTTCCTGTCCAGAAAGCTCTGATTAAGCATGCTTATTTTCTTTTTCTGGGATATTTTAAATTGTTTCGCTGTCCAGTCTGTGGCAGTAGAAAGCTGCTTATGATGCCAGGTTTTGATGAATCCCCAAGGTACAAGTACAGAGGAATATATCAGTCTCTAGGATATGGAACTTTTAGCTAACACATCACAATATGTGATGCTTGCCAAGAAAACACTACATTCTGGAGCGCTGATGATCAGAACATTCTGCTCCTGAAGGATAGAAAAGACAGCTTGATTGAAATAAAGTCTGTTTATATTGACGCTCTCTCTCTCCCTATATATACATACATGCATACACACACACACACAGGTATGTCATGCATTTCTTCAGATTTGTTTCAACCATTTACCATTTATTGGAGAATCCCTACTTTTCAAGTGACTGCAAATGAAGTCATCTCTGGCACTTTTTGTGCAAAGTAAGAGACACACATGACACCTTTTTATAAAAGTCATCGGTTTCTTTGTTACTGTGTACTTTCAAAGCATGGGGCTTTCACACGTCAGGTAAACCTGATTACCACTACACAACAAAAGCAGATGCAGCTTTCTTATCTATGTCGTGATAGAACAGTTGTGAATTGAGTAGAAGAAGGGCCCTGATGTGATACTTATTACATGCAGCCTGTAAGATAGTCAAACATGCAGGCTAGGAAGGAAGATGCAAATATCAATGTATTAGAAAAACACCTAAAGGCGAGTGATATGCTTTCATTCATGCATGGCTAGGAAAAATCGCCATACTGTTGCAAACATTCTTACACCACCAACTGGAAATAAATGATTCTGACATTAAACGTAAAGGTGACAATGCATTTGTATCATCACCCTGAGAAGGATCATCTTGGAATTGAGCCGAGGGCCTCTGCACTCAAAGCCAGAAACACTCCACTAAAATAAGATTCCTGTTGGTGCCAACAATTCTCCATGTTAATGCTTGTTCTAGGTGAGCAGTGAACCGATTGCAGGGCTCTTTTGAAAGCAAGGTCTGAGAACCAACAGATACATCCACACGCCGATTACTTTAGTGTTTTGAGAGAATTCCCTTTCTTGGAACGAGATTGCATGAAATAATCTTCAGGGCTTGGACAATTCCATGGCAAAACGGCACCTATCAACATTGTAGCCAACACAATATAACAACTGTTTCTGCCCGGTTTCGAACCGGGGACCTTTCGCGTGTGAGGCGAACGTGATAACCACTACACTACAGAAACAGATACCTACAGTTGATTTTTCTGTAATGAAACTGCTCCGAACTGGCTATTCCATGGGCCTCTGGCTTTAGATTTCTTTCATGCAACCTGCCCGACATCCCTAGCTGAACGCTCGTACATGCCATGCAAGACCAGATGTTTGGTATTAGCTCAGACTGGGCAGGGCTGAAGCATGAGACTCTAGCAAAGAATTATCCACTACTGCAAAGAAAAAATTGATGTTGGTTTTGAAACGCAAACTTCAAAACAACTTGAAAAGAGTACCAAGAAAAGGGCTCGTCCGGGATTTGAACCCGGGACCTCTCGCACCCAAAGCGAGAATCATACCCCTCGACCAACGAGCCCTCAAAATCCTCTTACCTCTCAAAAGCTAATACCGGCTCTAAGCCCGCAATGAAGATCATGCTGGTATCTTTATGATGCTTGGTCTGTGAATACGCATGAAAGTCAGTCTCAACTTACCCTTTCTCAAACGATAGCACTATCATTTACAAGTGTCTCCTTTTATTCCGTCCCAGCTTTGGACACGTCTTACAGGAAGTCAGCCCTTATTTATATATTTCTTCAGTGGCTGAAGCTTAATGAGAAAGAGTAACAAGTTGTTCATAACAACATAAGAAACACATTGTGCATTTTCTCTTAAATACTCCTTCACTTTGTGCCAAAAGAAATACCAAGGTGAATACCTAGGCCACAGATTCAAGCTAAAGATCTTCCTGCTGAATGCAAGGCGCATTAAAAACTGCATATCGCTGGACTAAAGCATTCCTTGCATAGCCTCTAACATCATAACATAACTGAGCTGCTAGCAGCAAGCTAACCAATACCTTTCTGAAATGAGAATGACATGTGCTTATCTGCTCAATCAGTGCTCAATCACGCTCGATCAGGCGAGATTTAGAAAAGGTGGAAAGGGTCCAAGTGGATGCCCCTTCCTTTTTAGGGTGGGTCCTGCTGACTATCATAGGATTGCTTGTAAAAGTGGCCAGGGTCAGAGGAAAAGCTGCCAACACTTCTTAGCGTTCTCTATAGATGCAGCCATTTTCTGTGACTGTAATTTCGGCCTTTTCCCAGAAGTCTCTATTCTGCCTATGCAAATTAACAAAAGCAGTGCTTATTCCTCACTTGCTCAAATGTCCTTCCTGTCCAGAAAGCTCTGATTAAGCATGCTTATTTTCTTTTTCTGGGATATTTTAAATTGTTTCGCTGTCCAGTCTGTGGCAGTAGAAAGCTGCTTATGATGCCAGGTTTTGATGAATCCCCAAGGTACAAGTACAGAGGAATATATCAGTCTCTAGGATATGGAACTTTTAGCTAACACATCACAATATGTGATGCTTGCCAAGAAAACACTACATTCTGGAGCGCTGATGATCAGAACATTCTGCTCCTGAAGGATAGAAAAGACAGCTTGATTGAAATAAAGTCTGTTTATATTGACGCTCTCTCTCTCCCTATATATACATACATGCATACACACACACACACAGGTATGTCATGCATTTCTTCAGATTTGTTTCAACCATTTACCATTTATTGGAGAATCCCTACTTTTCAAGTGACTGCAAATGAAGTCATCTCTGGCACTTTTTGTGCAAAGTAAGAGACACACATGACACCTTTTTATAAAAGTCATCGGTTTCTTTGTTACTGTGTACTTTCAAAGCATGGGGCTTTCACACGTCAGGTAAACCTGATTACCACTACACAACAAAAGCAGATGCAGCTTTCTTATCTATGTCGTGATAGAACAGTTGTGAATTGAGTAGAAGAAGGGCCCTGATGTGATACTTATTACATGCAGCCTGTAAGATAGTCAAACATGCAGGCTAGGAAGGAAGATGCAAATATCAATGTATTAGAAAAACACCTAAAGGCGAGTGATATGCTTTCATTCATGCATGGCTAGGAAAAATCGCCATACTGTTGCAAACATTCTTACACCACCAACTGGAAATAAATGATTCTGACATTAAACGTAAAGGTGACAATGCATTTGTATCATCACCCTGAGAAGGATCATCTTGGAATTGAGCCGAGGGCCTCTGCACTCAAAGCCAGAAACACTCCACTAAAATAAGATTCCTGTTGGTGCCAACAATTCTCCATGTTAATGCTTGTTCTAGGTGAGCAGTGAACCGATTGCAGGGCTCTTTTGAAAGCAAGGTCTGAGAACCAACAGATACATCCACACGCCGATTACTTTAGTGTTTTGAGAGAATTCCCTTTCTTGGAACGAGATTGCATGAAATAATCTTCAGGGCTTGGACAATTCCATGGCAAAACGGCACCTATCAACATTGTAGCCAACACAATATAACAACTGTTTCTGCCCGGTTTCGAACCGGGGACCTTTCGCGTGTGAGGCGAACGTGATAACCACTACACTACAGAAACAGATACATACAGTTGATTTTTCTGTAATGAAACTGCTCCGAACTGGCTATTCCATGGGCCTCTGGCTTTAGATTTCTTTCATGCAACCTGCCCGACATCCCTAGCTGAACGCTCGTACATGCCATGCAAGACCAGATGTTTGGTATTAGCTCAGACTGGGCAGGGCTGAAGCATGAGACTCTAGCAAAGAATTATCCACTACTGCAAAGAAAAAATTGATGTTGGTTTTGAAACGCAAACTTCAAAACAACTTGAAAAGAGTACCAAGAAAAGGGCTCGTCCGGGATTTGAACCCGGGACCTCTCGCACCCAAAGCGAGAATCATACCCCTAGACCAACGAGCCCTCAAAATCCTCTTACCTCTCAAAAGCTAATACCGGCTCTAAGCCCGCAATGAAGATCATGCTGGTATCTTTATGATGCTTGGTCTGTGAATACGCATGAAAGTCAGTCTCAACTTACCCTTTCTCAAACGATAGCACTATCATTTACAAGTGTCTCCTTTTATTCCGTCCCAGCTTTGGACACGTCTTACAGGAAGTCAGCCCTTATTTATATATTTCTTCAGTGGCTGAAGCTTAATGAGAAAGAGTAACAAGTTGTTCATAACAACATAAGAAACACATTGTGCATTTTCTCTTAAATACTCCTTCACTTTGTGCCAAAAGAAATACCAAGGTGAATACCTAGGCCACAGATTCAAGCTAAAGATCTTCCTGCTGAATGCAAGGCGCATTAAAAACTGCATATCGCTGGACTAAAGCATTCCTTGCATAGCCTCTAACATCATAACATAACTGAGCTGCTAGCAGCAAGCTAACCAATACCTTTCTGAAATGAGAATGACATGTGCTTATCTGCTCAATCAGTGCTCAATCAGGCTCGATCAGGCGAGATTTAGAAAAGGTGGAAAGGGTCCAAGTGGATGCCCCTTCCTTTTTAGGGTGGGTCCTGCTGACTATCATAGGATTGCTTGTAAAAGTGGCCAGGGTCAGAGGAAAAGCTGCCAACACTTCTTAGCGTTCTCTATAGATGCAGCCATTTTCTGTGACTGTAATTTCGGCCTTTTCCCAGAAGTCTCTATTCTGCCTATGCAAATTAACAAAAGCAGTGCTTATTCCTCACTTGCTCAAATGTCCTTCCTGTCCAGAAAGCTCTGATTAAGCATGCTTATTTTCTTTTTCTGGGATATTTTAAATTGTTTCGCTGTCCAGTCTGTGGCAGTAGAAAGCTGCTTATGATGCCAGGTTTTGATGAATCCCCAAGGTACAAGTACAGAGGAATATATCAGTCTCTAGGATATGGAACTTTTAGCTAACACATCACAATATGTGATGCTTGCCAAGAAAACACTACATTCTGGAGCGCTGATGATCAGAACATTCTGCTCCTGAAGGATAGAAAAGACAGCTTGATTGAAATAAAGTCTGTTTATATTGACGCTCTCTCTCTCCCTATATATACATACATGCATACACACACACACACAGGTATGTCATGCATTTCTTCAGATTTGTTTCAACCATTTACCATTTATTGGAGAATCCCTACTTTTCAAGTGACTGCAAATGAAGTCATCTCTGGCACTTTTTGTGCAAAGTAAGAGACACACATGACACCTTATTATAAAAGTCATCGGTTTCTTTGTTACTGTGTACTTTCAAAGCATGGGGCTTTCACACGTCAGGTAAACCTGATTACCACTACACAACAAAAGCAGATGCAGCTTTCTTATCTATGTCGTGATAGAACAGTTGTGAATTGAGTAGAAGAAGGGCCCTGATGTGATACTTATTACATGCAGCCTGTAAGATAGTCAAACATGCAGGCTAGGAAGGAAGATGCAAATATCAATGTATTAGAAAAACACCTAAAGGCGAGTGATATGCTTTCATTCATGCATGGCTAGGAAAAATCGCCATACTGTTGCAAACATTCTTACACCACCAACTGGAAATAAATGATTCTGACATTAAACGTAAAGGTGAGAATGCATTTGTATCATCACCTTGAGAAGGATCATCTTGGAATTGAGCCGAGGGCCTCTGCACTCAAAGCCAGAAACACTCCACTAAAATAAGATTCCTGTTGGTGCCAACAATTCTCCATGTTAATGCTTGTTCTAGGTGAGCAGTGAACCGATTACAGGGCTCTTTTGAAAGCAAGGTCTGAGAACCAACAGATACATCCACACGCCGATTACTTTAGTGTTTTGAGAGAATTCCCTTTCTTGGAACGAGATTGCATGAAATAATCTTCAGGACTTGGACAATTCCATGGCAAAACGGCACCTATCAACATTGTAGCCAACACAATATAACAACTGTTTCTGCCCGGTTTCGAACCGGGGACCTTTCGCGTGTGAGGCGAACTTGATAACCACTACACTACAGAAACAGATACCTACAGTTGATTTTTCTGTAATGAAACTGCTCCGAACTGGCTATTCCATGGGCCTCTGGCTTTAGATTTCTTTCATGCAACCTGCCCGACATCCCTAGCTGAACGCTCGTACATGCCATGCAAGACCAGATGTTTGGTATTAGCTCAGACTGGGCAGGGCTGAAGCATGAGACTCTAGCAAAGAATTATCCACTACTGCAAAGAAAAAATTGATGTTGGTTTTGAAACGCAAACTTCAAAACAACTTGAAAAGAGTACCAAGAAAAGGGCTCGTCCGGGATCTCTCGCACCCAAAGCGAGAATCATACCCCTAGACCAACGAGCCCTCAAAATTCTCTTACCTCTCAAAAGCTAATACCGGCTCTAAGCCCGCAATGAAGATCATGCTGGTATCTTTATGATGCTTGGTCTGTGAATACGCATGAAAGTCAGTCTCAACTTACCCTTTCTCAAACGATAGCACTATCATTTACAAGTGTCTCCTTTTATTCCGTCCCAGCTTTGGACACGTCTTACAGGAAGTCAGCCCTTATTTATATATTTCTGCAGTGGCTGAAGCTTAATGAGAAAGAGTAACAAGTTGTTCATAACAACATAAGAAACACATTGTGCATTTTCTCTTAAATACTCCTTCACTTTGTGCCAAAAGAAATACCAAGGTGAATACCTAGGCCACAGATTCAAGCTAAAGATCTTCCTGCTGAATGCAAGGCGCAATAAAAACTGCATATCGCTGGACTAAAGCATTCCTTGCATAGCCTCTAACATCATAACATAACTGAGCTGCTAGCAGCAAGCTAACCAATACCTTTCTGAAATGAGAATGACATGTGCCTATCTGCTCAATCAGTGCTCAATCAGGCTCGATCAGGCGAGATTTAGAAAAGGTGGAAAGGGTCCAAGTGGATGCCCCTTCCTTTTTAGGGTGGGTCCTGCTGACTATCATAGGATTGCTTGTAAAAGTGGCCAGGGTCAGAGGAAAAGCTGCCAACACTTCTTAGCGTTCTCTATAGATGCAGCCATTTTCTGTGACTGTAATTTCGGCCTTTTCCCAGAAGTCTCTATTCTGCCTATGCAAATTAACAAAAGCAGTGCTTATTCCTCACTTGCTCAAATGTCCTTCCTGTCCAGAAAGCTCTGATTAAGCATGCTTATTTTCTTTTTCTGGGATATTTTAAATTGTTTCGCTGTCCAGTCTGTGGCAGTAGAAAGCTGCTTATGATGCCAGGTTTTGATGAATCCCCAAGGTACAAGTACAGAGGAATATATCAGTCTCTAGGATATGGAACTTTTAGCTAACACATCACAATATGTGATGCTTGCCAAGAAAACACTACATTCTGGAGCGCTGATGATCAGAACATTCTGCTCCTGAAGGATAGAAAAGACAGCTTGATTGAAATAAAGTCTGTTTATATTGACGCTCTCTCTCTCCCTATATATACATACATGCATACACACACACACACAGGTATGTCATGCATTTCTTCAGATTTGTTTCAACCATTTACCATTTATTGGAGAATCCCTACTTTTCAAGTGACTGCAAATGAAGTCATCTCTGGCACTTTTTGTGCAAAGTAAGAGACACACATGACACCTTTTTATAAAAGTCATCGGTTTCTTTGTTACTGTGTACTTTCAAAGCATGGGGCTTTCACACGTCAGGTAAACCTGATTACCACTACACAACAAAAGCAGATGCAGCTTTCTTATCTATGTCGTGATAGAACAGTTGTGAATTGAGTAGAAGAAGGGCCCTGATGTGATACTTATTACATGCAGCCTGTAAGATAGTCAAACATGCAGGCTAGGAAGGAAGATGCAAATATCAATGTATTAGAAAAACACCTAAAGGCGAGTGATATGCTTTCATTCATGCATGGCTAGGAAAAATCGCCATACTGTTGCAAACATTCTTACACCACCAACTGGAAATAAATGATTCTGACATTAAACGTAAAGGTGACAATGCATTTGTATCATCACCCTGAGAAGGATCATCTTGGAATTGAGCCGAGGGCCTCTGCACTCAAAGCCAGAAACACTCCACTAAAATAAGATTCCTGTTGGTGCCAACAATTCTCCATGTTAATGCTTGTTCTAGGTGAGCAGTGAACCGATTGCAGGGCTCTTTTGAAAGCAAGGTCTGAGAACCAACAGATACATCCACACGCCGATTACTTTAGTGTTTTGAGAGAATTCCCTTTCTTGGAACGAGATTGCATGAAATAATCTTCAGGGCTTGGACAATTCCATGGCAAAACGGCACCTATCAACATTGTAGCCAACACAATATAACAACTGTTTCTGCCCGGTTTCGAACCGGGGACCTTTCGCGTGTGAGGCGAACGTGATAACCACTACACTACAGAAACAGATACCTACAGTTGATTTTTCTGTAATGAAACTGCTCCGAACTGGCTATTCCATGGGCCTCTGGCTTTAGATTTCTTTCATGCAACCTGCCCGACATCCCTAGCTGAACGCTCGTACATGCCATGCAAGACCAGATGTTTGGTATTAGCTCAGACTGGGCAGGGCTGAAGCATGAGACTCTAGCAAAGAATTATCCACTACTGCAAAGAAAAAATTGATGTTGGTTTTGAAACGCAAACTTCAAAACAACTTGAAAAGAGTACCAAGAAAAGGGCTCGTCTGGGATTTGAACCCGGGACCTCTCGCACCCAAAGCGAGAATCATACCCCTAGACCAACGAGCCCTCAAAATCCTCTTACCTCTCAAAAGCTAATACCGGCTCTAAGCCCGCAATGAAGATCATGCTGGTATCTTTATGATGCTTGGTCTGTGAATACGCATGAAAGTCAGTCTCAACTTACCCTTTCTCAAACGATAGCACTATCATTTACAAGTGTCTCCTTTTATTCCGTCCCAGCTTTGGACACGTCTTACAGGAAGTCAGCCCTTATTTATATATTTCTTCAGTGGCTGAAGCTTAATGAGAAAGAGTAACAAGTTGTTCATAACAACATAAGAAACACATTGTGCATTTTCTCTTAAATACTCCTTCACTTTGTGCCAAAAGAAATACCAAGGTGAATACCTAGGCCACAGATTCAAGCTAAAGATCTTCCTGCTGAATGCAAGGCGCATTAAAAACTGCATATCGCTGGACTAAAGCATTCCTTGCATAGCCTCTAACATCATAACATAACTGAGCTGCTAGCAGCAAGCTAACCAATACCTTTCTGAAATGAGAATGACATGTGCTTATCTGCTCAATCAGTGCTCAATCAGGCTCGATCAGGTGAGATTTAGAAAAGGTGGAAAGGGTCCAAGTGGATGCCCCTTCCTTTTTAGGGTGGGTCCTGCTGACTATCATAGGATTGCTTGTAAAAGTGGCCAGGGTCAGAGGAAAAGCTGCCAACACTTCTTAGCGTTCTCTATAGATGCAGCCATTTTCTGTGACTGTAATTTCGGCCTTTTCCCAGAAGTCTCTATTCTGCCTATGCAAATTAACAAAAAAAGCAGTGCTTATTCCTCACTTGCTCAAATGTCCTTCCTGTCCAGAAAGCTCTGATTAAGCATGCTTATTTTCTTTTTCTGGGATATTTTAAATTGTTTCGCTGTCCAGTCTGTGGCAGTAGAAAGCTGCTTATGATGCCAGGTTTTGATGAATCCCCAAGGTACAAGTACAGAGGAATATATCAGTCTCTAGGATATGGAACTTTTAGCTAACACATCACAATATGTGATGCTTGCCAAGAAAACACTACATTCTGGAGCGCTGATGATCAGAACATTCTGCTCCTGAAGGATAGAAAAGACAGCTTGATTGAAATAAAGTCTGTTTATATTGACGCTCTCTCTCTCCCTATATATACATACATGCATACACACACACACACAGGTATGTCATGCATTTCTTCAGATTTGTTTCAACCATTTACCATTTATTGGAGAATCCCTACTTTTCAAGTGACTGCAAATGAAGTCATCTCTGGCACTTTTTGTGCAAAGTAAGAGACACACATGACACCTTTTTATAAAAGTCATCGGTTTCTTTGTTACTGTGTACTTTCAAAGCATGGGGCTTTCACACGTCAGGTAAACCTGATTACCACTACACAACAAAAGCAGATGCAGCTTTCTTATCTATGTCGTGATAGAACAGTTGTGAATTGAGTAGAAGAAGGGCCCTGATGTGATACTTATTACATGCAGCCTGTAAGATAGTCAAACATGCAGGCTAGGAAGGAAGATGCAAATATCAATGTATTAGAAAAACACCTAAAGGCGAGTGATATGCTTTCATTCATGCATGGCTAGGAAAAATCGCCATACTGTTGCAAACATTCTTACACCACCAACTGGAAATAAATGATTCTGACATTAAACGTAAAGGTGACAATGCATTTGTATCATCACCCTGAGAAGGATCATCTTGGAATTGAGCCGAGGGCCTCTGCACTCAAAGCCAGAAACACTCCACTAAAATAAGATTCCTGTTGGTGCCAACAATTCTCCATGTTAATGCTTGTTCTAGGTGAGCAGTGAACCGATTGCAGGGCTCTTTTGAAAGCAAGGTCTGAGAACCAACAGATACATCCACACG
This sequence comes from Triturus cristatus, assembly GCF_964204655.1. NCBI lineage: Eukaryota > Metazoa > Chordata > Amphibia > Caudata > Salamandridae > Triturus > Triturus cristatus. The sequence goes on along the minus strand of NC_140591.1, from coordinate 735,327,013 downwards.
CCGATTACTTTAGTGTTTTGAGAGAATTCCCTTTCTTGGAACGAGATTGCATGAAATAATCTTCAGGGCATGGACAATTCCATGGCAAAACGGCACCTATCAACATTGTAGCCAACACAATATAACAACTGTTTCTGCCCGGTTTCGAACCGGGGACCTTTCGCGTGTGAGGCGAACGTGATAACCACTACACTACAGAAACAGATACCTACAGTTGATTTTTCTGTAATGAAACTGCTCCGAACTGGCTATTCCATGGGCCTCTGGCTTTAGATTTCTTTCATGCAACCTGCCCGACATCCCTAGCTGAACGCTCGTACATGCCATGCAAGACCAGATGTTTGGTATTAGCTCAGACTGGGCAGGGCTGAAGCATGAGACTCTAGCAAAGAATTATCCACTACTGCAAAGAAAAAATTGATGTTGGTTTTGAAACGCAAACTTCAAAACAACTTGAAAAGAGTACCAAGAAAAGGGCTCGTCCGGGATTTGAACCCGGGACCTCTCGCACCCAAAGCGAGAATCATACCCCTAGACCAACGAGCCCTCAAAATCCTCTTACCTCTCAAAAGCTAATACCGGCTCTAAGCCCGCAATGAAGATCATGCTGGTATCTTTATGATGCTTGGTCTGTGAATACGCATGAAAGTCAGTCTCAACTTACCCTTTCTCAAACGATAGCACTATCATTTACAAGTGTCTCCTTTTATTCCGTCCCAGCTTTGGACACGTCTTACAGGAAGTCAGCCCTTATTTATATATTTCTTCAGTGGCTGAAGCTTAATGAGAAAGAGTAACAAGTTGTTCATAACAACATAAGAAACACATTGTGCATTTTCTCTTAAATACTCCTTCACTTTGTGCCAAAAGAAATACCAAGGTGAATACCTAGGCCACAGATTCAAGCTAAAGATCTTCCTGCTGAATGCAAGGCGCAATAAAAACTGCATATCGCTGGACTAAAGCATTCCTTGCATAGCCTCTAACATCATAACATAACTGAGCTGCTAGCAGGAAGCTAACCAATACCTTTCTGAAATGAGAATGACATGTGCTTATCTGCTCAATCAGTGCTCAATCAGGCTCGATCAGGCGAGATTTAGAAAAGGTGGAAAGGGTCCAAGTGGATGCCCCTTCCTTTTTAGGGTGGGTCCTGCTGACTATCATAGGATTGCTTGTAAAAGTGGCCAGGGTCAGAGGAAAAGCTGCCAACACTTCTTAGCGTTCTCTATAGATGCAGCCATTTTCTGTGACTGTAATTTCGGCCTTTTCCCAGAAGTCTCTATTCTGCCTATGCAAATTAACAAAAGCAGTGCTTATTCCTCACTTGCTCAAATGTCCTTCCTGTCCAGAAAGCTCTGATTAAGCATGCTTATTTTCTTTTTCTGGGATATTTTAAATTGTTTCGCTGTCCAGTCTGTGGCAGTAGAAAGCTGCTTATGATGCCAGGTTTTGATGAATCCCCAAGGTACAAGTACAGAGGAATATATCAGTCTCTAGGATATGGAACTTTTAGCTAACACATCACAATATGTGATGCTTGCCAAGAAAACACTACATTCTGGAGCGCTGATGATCAGAACATTCTGCTCCTGAAGGATAGAAAAGACAGCTTGATTGAAATAAAGTCTGTTTATATTGACGCTCTCTCTCTCCCTATATATACATACATGCATACACACACACACACAGGTATGTCATGCATTTCTTCAGATTTGTTTCAACCATTTACCATTTATTGGAGAATCCCTACTTTTCAAGTGACTGCAAATGAAGTCATCTCTGGCACTTTTTGTGCAAAGTAAGAGACACACATGACACCTTTTTATAAAAGTCATCGGTTTCTTTGTTACTGTGTACTTTCAAAGCATGGGGCTTTCACACGTCAGGTAAACCTGATTACCACTACACAACAAAAGCAGATGCAGCTTTCTTATCTATGTCGTGATAGAACAGTTGTGAATTGAGTAGAAGAAGGGCCCTGATGTGATACTTATTACATGCAGCCTGTAAGATAGTCAAACATGCAGGCTAGGAAGGAAGATGCAAATATCAATGTATTAGAAAAACACCTAAAGGCGAGTGATATGCTTTCATTCATGCATGGCTAGGAAAAATCGCCATACTGTTGCAAACATTCTTACACCACCAACTGGAAATAAATGATTCTGACATTAAACGTAAAGGTGACAATGCATTTGTATCATCACCCTGAGAAGGATCATCTTGGAATTGAGCCGAGGGCCTCTGCACTCAAAGCCAGAAACACTCCACTAAAATAAGATTCCTGTTGGTGCCAACAATTCTCCATGTTAATGCTTGTTCTAGGTGAGCAGTGAACCGATTGCAGGGCTCTTTTGAAAGCAAGGTCTGAGAACCAACAGATACATCCACACGCCGATTACTTTAGTGTTTTGAGAGAATTCCCTTTCTTGGAACGAGATTGCATGAAATAATCTTCAGGGCTTGGACAATTCCATGGCAAAACGGCACCTATCAACATTGTAGCCAACACAATATAACAACTGTTTCTGCCCGGTTTCGAACCGGGGACCTTTCGCGTGTGAGGCGAACGTGATAACCACTACACTACAGAAACAGATACCTACAGTTGATTTTTCTGTAATGAAACTGCTCCGAACTGGCTATTCCATGGGCCTCTGGCTTTAGATTTCTTTCATGCAACCTGCCCGACATCCCTAGCTGAACGCTCGTACATGCCATGCAAGACCAGATGTTTGGTATTAGCTCAGACTGGGCAGGGCTGAAGCATGAGACTCTAGCAAAGAATTATCCACTACTGCAAAGAAAAAATTGATGTTGGTTTTGAAACGCAAACTTCAAAACAACTTGAAAAGAGTACCAAGAAAAGGGCTCGTCCGGGATTTGAACCCGGGACCTCTCGCACCCAAAGCGAGAATCATACCCCTAGACCAACGAGCCCTCAAAATCCTCTTACCTCTCAAAAGCTAATACCGGCTCTAAGCCCGCAATGAAGATCATGCTGGTATCTTTATGATGCTTGGTCTGTGAATACGCATGAAAGTCAGTCTCAACTTACCCTTTCTCAAACGATAGCACTATCATTTACAAGTGTCTCCTTTTATTCCGTCCCAGCTTTGGACACGTCTTACAGGAAGTCAGCCCTTATTTATATATTTCTTCAGTGGCTGAAGCTTAATGAGAAAGAGTAACAAGTTGTTCATAACAACATAAGAAACACATTGTGCATTTTCTCTTAAATACTCCTTCACTTTGTGCCAAAAGAAATACCAAGGTGAATACCTAGGCCACAGATTCAAGCTAAAGATCTTCCTGCTGAATGCAAGGCGCATTAAAAACTGCATATCGCTGGACTAAAGCATTCCTTGCATAGCCTCTAACATCATAACATAACTGAGCTGCTAGCAGCAAGCTAACCAATACCTTTCTGAAATGAGAATGACATGTGCTTATCTGCTCAATCAGTGCTCAATCAGGCTCGATCAGGCGAGATTTAGAAAAGGTGGAAAGGGTCCAAGTGGATGCCCCTTCCTTTTTAGGGTGGGTCCTGCTGACTATCATAGGATTGCTTGTAAAAGTGGCCAGGGTCAGAGGAAAAGCTGCCAACACTTCTTAGCGTTCTCTATAGATGCAGCCATTTTCTGTGACTGTAATTTCGGCCTTTTCCCAGAAGTCTCTATTCTGCCTATGCAAATTAACAAAAGCAGTGCTTATTCCTCACTTGCTCAAATGTCCTTCCTGTCCAGAAAGCTCTGATTAAGCATGCTTATTTTCTTTTTCTGGGATATTTTAAATTGTTTCGCTGTCCAGTCTGTGGCAGTAGAAAGCTGCTTATGATGCCAGGTTTTGATGAATCCCCAAGGTACAAGTACAGAGGAATATATCAGTCTCTAGGATATGGAACTTTTAGCTAACACATCACAATATGTGATGCTTGCCAAGAAAACACTACATTCTGGAGCGCTGATGATCAGAACATTCTGCTCCTGAAGGATAGAAAAGACAGCTTGATTGAAATAAAGTCTGTTTATATTGACGCTCTCTCTCTCCCTATATATACATACATGCATACACACACACACACAGGTATGTCATGCATTTCTTCAGATTTGTTTCAACCATTTACCATTTATTGGAGAATCCCTACTTTTCAAGTGACTGCAAATGAAGTCATCTCTGGCACTTTTTGTGCAAAGTAAGAGACACACATGACACCTTTTTATAAAAGTCATCGGTTTCTTTGTTACTGTGTACTTTCAAAGCATGGGGCTTTCACACGTCAGGTAAACCTGATTACCACTACACAACAAAAGCAGATGCAGCTTTCTTATCTATGTCGTGATAGAACAGTTGTGAATTGAGTAGAAGAAGGGCCCTGATGTGATACTTATTACATGCAGCCTGTAAGATAGTCAAACATGCAGGCTAGGAAGGAAGATGCAAATATCAATGTATTAGAAAAACACCTAAAGGCGAGTGATATGCTTTCATTCATGCATGGCTAGGAAAAATCGCCATACTGTTGCAAACATTCTTACACCACCAACTGGAAATAAATGATTCTGACATTAAACGTAAAGGTGACAATGCATTTGTATCATCACCCTGAGAAGGATCATCTTGGAATTGAGCCGAGGGCCTCTGCACTCAAAGCCAGAAACACTCCACTAAAATAAGATTCCTGTTGGTGCCAACAATTCTCCATGTTAATGCTTGTTCTAGGTGAGCAGTGAACCGATTGCAGGGCTCTTTTGAAAGCAAGGTCTGAGAACCAACAGATACATCCACACGCCGATTACTTTAGTGTTTTGAGAGAATTCCCTTTCTTGGAACGAGATTGCATGAAATAATCTTCAGGGCTTGGACAATTCCATGGCAAAACTGCACCTATCAACATTGTAGCCAACACAATATAACAACTGTTTCTGCCCGGTTTCGAACCGGGGACCTTTCGCGTGTGAGGCGAACGTGATAACCACTACACTACAGAAACAGATACCTACAGTTGATTTTTCTGTAATGAAACTGCTCCGAACTGGCTATTCCATGGGCCTCTGGCTTTAGATTTCTTTCATGCAACCTGCCCGACATCCCTAGCTGAACGCTCGTACATGCCATGCAAGACCAGATGTTTGGTATTAGCTCAGACTGGGCAGGGCTGAAGCATGAGACTCTAGCAAAGAATTATCCACTACTGCAAAGAAAAAATTGATGTTGGTTTTGAAACGCAAACTTCAAAACAACTTGAAAAGAGTACCAAGAAAAGGGCTCGTCCGGGATTTGAACCCGGGACCTCTCGCACCCAAAGCGAGAATCATACCCCTAGACCAACGAGCCCTCAAAATCCTCTTACCTCTCAAAAGCTAATACCGGCTCTAAGCCCGCAATGAAGATCATGCTGGTATCTTTATGATGCTTGGTCTGTGAATACGCATGAAAGTCAGTCTCAACTTACCCTTTCTCAAACGATAGCACTATCATTTACAAGTGTCTCCTTTTATTCCGTCCCAGCTTTGGACACGTCTTACAGGAAGTCAGCCCTTATTTATATATTTCTTCAGTGGCTGAAGCTTAATGAGAAAGAGTAACAAGTTGTTCATAACAACATAAGAAACACATTGTGCATTTTCTCTCAAATACTCCTTCACTTTGTGCCAAAAGAAATACCAAGGTGAATACCTAGGCCACAGATTCAAGCTAAAGATCTTCCTGCTGAATGCAAGGCGCAATAAAAACTGCATATCGCTGGACTAAAGCATTCCTTGCATAGCCTCTAACATCATAACATAACTGAGCTGCTAGCAGCAAGCTAACCAATACCTTTCTGAAATGAGAATGACATGTGCTTATCTGCTCAATCAGTGCTCAATCAGGCTCGATCAGGCGAGATTTAGAAAAGGTGGAAAGGGTCCAAGTGGATGCCCCTTCCTTTTTAGGGTGGGTCCTGCTGACTATCATAGGATTGCTTGTAAAAGTGGCCAGGGTCAGAGGAAAAGCTGCCAACACTTCTTAGCGTTCTCTATAGATGCAGCCATTTTCTGTGACTGTAATTTCGGCCTTTTCCCAGAAGTCTCTATTCTGCCTATGCAAATTAACAAAAGCAGTGCTTATTCCTCACTTGCTCAAATGTCCTTCCTGTCCAGAAAGCTCTGATTAAGCATGCTTATTTTCTTTTTCTGGGATATTTTAAATTGTTTCGCTGTCCAGTCTGTGGCAGTAGAAAGCTGCTTATGATGCCAGGTTTTGATGAATCCCCAAGGTACAAGTACAGAGGAATATATCAGTCTCTAGGATATGGAACTTTTAGCTAACACATCACAATATGTGATGCTTGCCAAGAAAACACTACATTCTGGAGCGCTGATGATCAGAACATTCTGCTCCTGAAGGATAGAAAAGACAGCTTGATTGAAATAAAGTCTGTTTATATTGACGCTCTCTCTCTCCCTATATATACATACATGCATACACACACACACACAGGTATGTCATGCATTTCTTCAGATTTGTTTCAACCATTTACCATTTATTGGAGAATCCCTACTTTTCAAGTGACTGCAAATGAAGTCATCTCTGGCACTTTTTGTGCAAAGTAAGAGACACACATGACACCTTTTTATAAAAGTCATCGGTTTCTTTGTTACTGTGTACTTTCAAAGCATGGGGCTTTCACACGTCAGGTAAACCTGATTACCACTACACAACAAAAGCAGATGCAGCTTTCTTATCTATGTCGTGATAGAACAGTTGTGAATTGAGTAGAAGAAGGGCCCTGATGTGATACTTATTACATGCAGCCTGTAAGATAGTCAAACATGCAGGCTAGGAAGGAAGATGCAAATATCAATGTATTAGAAAAACACCTAAAGGCGAGTGATATGCTTTCATTCATGCATGGCTAGGAAAAATCGCCATACTGTTGCAAACATTCTTACACCACCAACTGGAAATAAATGATTCTGACATTAAACGTAAAGGTGACAATGCATTTGTATCATCACCCTGAGAAGGATCATCTTGGAATTGAGCCGAGGGCCTCTGCACTCAAAGCCAGAAACACTCCACTAAAATAAGATTCCTGTTGGTGCCAACAATTCTCCATGTTAATGCTTGTTCTAGGTGAGCAGTGAACCGATTGCAGGGCTCTTTTGAAAGCAAGGTCTGAGAACCAACAGATACATCCACACGCCGATTACTTTAGTGTTTTGAGAGAATTCCCTTTCTTGGAACGAGATTGCATGAAATAATCTTCAGGGCTTGGACAATTCCATGGCAAAACGGCACCTATCAACATTGTAGCCAACACAATATAACAACTGTTTCTGCCCGGTTTCGAACCGGGGACCTTTCGCGTGTGAGGCGAACGTGATAACCACTACACTACAGAAACAGATACCTACAGTTGATTTTTCTGTAATGAAACTGCTCCGAACTGGCTATTCCATGGGCCTCTGGCTTTAGATTTCTTTCATGCAACCTGCCCGACATCCCTAGCTGAACGCTCGTACATGCCATGCAAGACCAGATGTTTGGTATTAGCTCAGACTGGGCAGGGCTGAAGCATGAGACTCTAGCAAAGAATTATCCACTACTGCAAAGAAAAAATTGATGTTGGTTTTGAAACGCAAACTTCAAAACAACTTGAAAAGAGTACCAAGAAAAGGGCTCGTCCGGGATTTGAACCCGGGACCTCTCGCACCCAAAGCGAGAATCATACCCCTCGACCAACGAGCCCTCAAAATCCTCTTACCTCTCAAAAGCTAATACCGGCTCTAAGCCCGCAATGAAGATCATGCTGGTATCTTTATGATGCTTGGTCTGTGAATACGCATGAAAGTCAGTCTCAACTTACCCTTTCTCAAACGATAGCACTATCATTTACAAGTGTCTCCTTTTATTCCGTCCCAGCTTTGGACACGTCTTACAGGAAGTCAGCCCTTATTTATATATTTCTTCAGTGGCTGAAGCTTAATGAGAAAGAGTAACAAGTTGTTCATAACAACATAAGAAACACATTGTGCATTTTCTCTTAAATACTCCTTCACTTTGTGCCAAAAGAAATACCAAGGTGAATACCTAGGCCACAGATTCAAGCTAAAGATCTTCCTGCTGAATGCAAGGCGCAATAAAAACTGCATATCGCTGGACTAAAGCATTCCTTGCATAGCCTCTAACATCATAACATAACTGAGCTGCTAGCAGCAAGCTAACCAATACCTTTCTGAAATGAGAATGACATGTGCTTATCTGCTCAATCAGTGCTCAATCAGGCTCGATCAGGCGAGATTTAGAAAAGGTGGAAAGGGTCCAAGTGGATGCCCCTTCCTTTTTAGGGTGGGTCCTGCTGACTATCATAGGATTGCTTGTAAAAGTGGCCAGGGTCAGAGGAAAAGCTGCCAACACTTCTTAGCGTTCTCTATAGATGCAGCCATTTTCTGTGACTGTAATTTCGGCCTTTTCCCAGAAGTCTCTATTCTGCCTATGCAAATTAACAAAAGCAGTGCTTATTCCTCACTTGCTCAAATGTCCTTCCTGTCCAGAAAGCTCTGATTAAGCATGCTTATTTTCTTTTTCTGGGATATTTTAAATTGTTTCGCTGTCCAGTCTGTGGCAGTAGAAAGCTGCTTATGATGCCAGGTTTTGATGAATCCCCAAGGTACAAGTACAGAGGAATATATCAGTCTCTAGGATATGGAACTTTTAGCTAACACATCACAATATGTGATGCTTGCCAAGAAAACACTACATTCTGGAGCGCTGATGATCAGAACATTCTGCTCCTGAAGGATAGAAAAGACAGCTTGATTGAAATAAAGTCTGTTTATATTGACGCTCTCTCTCTCCCTATATATACATACATGCATACACACACACACACAGGTATGTCATGCATTTCTTCAGATTTGTTTCAACCATTTACCATTTATTGGAGAATCCCTACTTTTCAAGTGACTGCAAATGAAGTCATCTCTGGCACTTTTTGTGCAAAGTAAGAGACACACATGACACCTTTTTATAAAAGTCATCGGTTTCTTTGTTACTGTGTACTTTCAAAGCATGGGGCTTTCACACGTCAGGTAAACCTGATTACCACTACACAACAAAAGCAGATGCAGCTTTCTTATCTATGTCGTGATAGAACAGTTGTGAATTGAGTAGAAGAAGGGCCCTGATGTGATACTTATTACATGCAGCCTGTAAGATAGTCAAACATGCAGGCTAGGAAGGAAGATGCAAATATCAATGTATTAGAAAAACACCTAAAGGCGAGTGATATGCTTTCATTCATGCATGGCTAGGAAAAATCGCCATACTGTTGCAAACATTCTTACACCACCAACTGGAAATAAATGATTCTGACATTAAACGTAAAGGTGACAATGCATTTGTATCATCACCCTGAGAAGGATCATCTTGGAATTGAGCCGAGGGCCTCTGCACTCAAAGCCAGAAACACTCCACTAAAATAAGATTCCTGTTGGTGCCAACAATTCTCCATGTTAATGCTTGTTCTAGGTGAGCAGTGAACCGATTGCAGGGCTCTTTTGAAAGCAAGGTCTGAGAACCAACAGATACATCCACACGCCGATTACTTTAGTGTTTTGAGAGAATTCCCTTTCTTGGAACGAGATTGCATGAAATAATCTTCAGGGCTTGGACAATTCCATGGCAAAACGGCACCTATCAACATTGTAGCCAACACAATATAACAACTGTTTCTGCCCGGTTTCGAACCGGGGACCTTTCGCGTGTGAGGCGAACGTGATAACCACTACACTACAGAAACAGATACCTACAGTTGATTTTTCTGTAATGAAACTGCTCCGAACTGGCTATTCCATGGGCCTCTGGCTTTAGATTTCTTTCATGCAACCTGCCCGACATCCCTAGCTGAACGCTCGTACATGCCATGCAAGACCAGATGTTTGGTATTAGCTCAGACTGGGCAGGGCTGAAGCATGAGACTCTAGCAAAGAATTATCCACTACTGCAAAGAAAAAATTGATGTTGGTTTTGAAACGCAAACTTCAAAACAACTTGAAAAGAGTACCAAGAAAAGGGCTCGTCTGGGATTTGAACCCGGGACCTCTCGCACCCAAAGCGAGAATCATACCCCTAGACCAACGAGCCCTCAAAATCCTCTTACCTCTCAAAAGCTAATACCGGCTCTAAGCCCGCAATGAAGATCATGCTGGTATCTTTATGATGCTTGGTCTGTGAATACGCATGAAAGTCAGTCTCAACTTACCCTTTCTCAAACGATAGCACTATCATTTACAAGTGTCTCCTTTTATTCCGTCCCAGCTTTGGACACGTCTTACAGGAAGTCAGCCCTTATTTATATATTTCTTCAGTGGCTGAAGCTTAATGAGAAAGAGTAACAAGTTGTTCATAACAACATAAGAAACACATTGTGCATTTTCTCTTAAATACTCCTTCACTTTGTGCCAAAAGAAATACCAAGGTGAATACCTAGGCCACAGATTCAAGCTAAAGATCTTCCTGCTGAATGCAAGGCGCATTAAAAACTGCATATCGCTGGACTAAAGCATTCCTTGCATAGCCTCTAACATCATAACATAACTGAGCTGCTAGCAGCAAGCTAACCAATACCTTTCTGAAATGAGAATGACATGTGCTTATCTGCTCAATCAGTGCTCGATCAGGCTCGATCAGGTGAGATTTAGAAAAGGTGGAAAGGGTCCAAGTGGATGCCCCTTCCTTTTTAGGGTGGGTCCTGCTGACTATCATAGGATTGCTTGTAAAAGTGGCCAGGGTCAGAGGAAAAGCTGCCAACACTTCTTAGCGTTCTCTATAGATGCAGCCATTTTCTGTGACTGTAATTTCGGCCTTTTCCCAGAAGTCTCTATTCTGCCTATGCAAATTAACAAAAGCAGTGCTTATTCCTCACTTGCTCAAATGTCCTTCCTGTCCAGAAAGCTCTGATTAAGCATGCTTATTTTCTTTTTCTGGGATATTTTAAATTGTTTCGCTGTCCAGTCTGTGGCAGTAGAAAGCTGCTTATGATGCCAGGTTTTGATGAATCCCCAAGGTACAAGTACAGAGGAATATATCAGTCTCTAGGATATGGAACTTTTAGCTAACACATCACAATATGTGATGCTTGCCAAGAAAACACTACATTCTGGAGCGCTGATGATCAGAACATTCTGCTCCTGAAGGATAGAAAAGACAGCTTGATTGAAATAAAGTCTGTTTATATTGACGCTCTCTCTCTCCCTATATATACATACATGCATACACACACACACACAGGTATGTCATGCATTTCTTCAGATTTGTTTCAACCATTTACCATTTATTGGAGAATCCCTACTTTTCAAGTGACTGCAAATGAAGTCATCTCTGGCACTTTTTGTGCAAAGTAAGAGACACACATGACACCTTTTTATAAAAGTCATCGGTTTCTTTGTTACTGTGTACTTTCAAAGCATGGGGCTTTCACACGTCAGGTAAACCTGATTACCACTACACAACAAAAGCAGATGCAGCTTTCTTATCTATGTCGTGATAGAACAGTTGTGAATTGAGTAGAAGAAGGGCCCTGATGTGATACTTATTACATGCAGCCTGTAAGATAGTCAAACATGCAGGCTAGGAAGGAAGATGCAAATATCAATGTATTAGAAAAACACCTAAAGGCGAGTGATATGCTTTCATTCATGCATGGCTAGGAAAAATCGCCATACTGTTGCAAACATTCTTACACCACCAACTGGAAATAAATGATTCTGACATTAAACGTAAAGGTGACAATGCATTTGTATCATCACCCTGAGAAGGATCATCTTGGAATTGAGCCGAGGGCCTCTGCACTCAAAGCCAGAAACACTCCACTAAAATAAGATTCCTGTTGGTGCCAACAATTCTCCATGTTAATGCTTGTTCTAGGTGAGCAGTGAACCGATTGCAGGGCTCTTTTGAAAGCAAGGTCTGAGAACCAACAGATACATCCACACGCCGATTACTTTAGTGTTTTGAGAGAATTCCCTTTCTTGGAACGAGATTGCATGAAATAATCTTCAGGGCATGGACAATTCCATGGCAAAACGGCACCTATCAACATTGTAGCCAACACAATATAACAACTGTTTCTGCCCGGTTTCGAACCGGGGACCTTTCGCGTGTGAGGCGAACGTGATAACCACTACACTACAGAAACAGATACCTACAGTTGATTTTTCTGTAATGAAACTGCTCCGAACTGGCTATTCCATGGGCCTCTGGCTTTAGATTTCTTTCATGCAACCTGCCCGACATCCCTAGCTGAACGCTCGTACATGCCATGCAAGACCAGATGTTTGGTATTAGCTCAGACTGGGCAGGGCTGAAGCATGAGACTCTAGCAAAGAATTATCCACTACTGCAAAGAAAAAATTGATGTTGGTTTTGAAACGCAAACTTCAAAAGAACTTGAAAAGAGTACCAAGAAAAGGGCTCGTCCGGGATTTGAACCCGGGACCTCTCGCACCCAAAGCGAGAATCATACCCCTAGACCAACGAGCCCTCAAAATCCTCTTACCTCTCAAAAGCTAATACCGGCTCTAAGCCCGCAATGAAGATCATGCTGGTATCTTTATGATGCTTGGTCTGTGAATACGCATGAAAGTCAGTCTCAACTTACCCTTTCTCAAACGATAGCACTATCATTTACAAGTGTCTCCTTTTATTCCGTCCCAGCTTTGGACACGTCTTACAGGAAGTCAGCCCTTATTTATATATTTCTTCAGTGGCTGAAGCTTAATGAGAAAGAGTAACAAGTTGTTCATAACAACATAAGAAACACATTGTGCATTTTCTCTTAAATACTCCTTCACTTTGTGCCAAAAGAAATACCAAGGTGAATACCTAGGCCACAGATTCAAGCTAAAGATCTTCCTGCTGAATGCAAGGCGCAATAAAAACTGCATATCGCTGGACTAAAGCATTCCTTGCATAGCCTCTAACATCATAACATAACTGAGCTGCTAGCAGCAAGCTAACCAATACCTTTCTGAAATGAGAATGACATGTGCTTATCTGCTCAATCAGTGCTCAATCAGGCTCGATCAGGCGAGATTTAGAAAAGGTGGAAAGGGTCCAAGTGGATGCCCCTTCCTTTTTAGGGTGGGTCCTGCTGACTATCATAGGATTGCTTGTAAAAGTGGCCAGGGTCAGAGGAAAAGCTGCCAACACTTCTTAGCGTTCTCTATAGATGCAGCCATTTTCTGTGACTGTAATTTCGGCCTTTTCCCAGAAGTCTCTATTCTGCCTATGCAAATTAACAAAAGCAGTGCTTATTCCTCACTTGCTCAAATGTCCTTCCTGTCCAGAAAGCTCTGATTAAGCATGCTTATTTTCTTTTTCTGGGATATTTTAAATTGTTTCGCTGTCCAGTCTGTGGCAGTAGAAAGCTGCTTATGATGCCAGGTTTTGATGAATCCCCAAGGTACAAGTACAGAGGAATATATCAGTCTCTAGGATATGGAACTTTTAGCTAACACATCACAATATGTGATGCTTGCCAAGAAAACACTACATTCTGGAGCGCTGATGATCAGAACATTCTGCTCCTGAAGGATAGAAAAGACAGCTTGATTGAAATAAAGTCTGTTTATATTGACGCTCTCTCTCTCCCTATATATACATACATGCATACACACACACACACAGGTATGTCATGCATTTCTTCAGATTTGTTTCAACCATTTACCATTTATTGGAGAATCCCTACTTTTCAAGTGACTGCAAATGAAGTCATCTCTGGCACTTTTTGTGCAAAGTAAGAGACACACATGACACCTTTTTATAAAAGTCATCGGTTTCTTTGTTACTGTGTACTTTCAAAGCATGGGGCTTTCACACGTCAGGTAAACCTGATTACCACTACACAACAAAAGCAGATGCAGCTTTCTTATCTATGTCGTGATAGAACAGTTGTGAATTGAGTAGAAGAAGGGCCCTGATGTGATACTTATTACATGCAGCCTGTAAGATAGTCAAACATGCAGGCTAGGAAGGAAGATGCAAATATCAATGTATTAGAAAAACACCTAAAGGCGAGTGATATGCTTTCATTCATGCATGGCTAGGAAAAATCGCCATACTGTTGCAAACATTCTTACACCACCAACTGGAAATAAATGATTCTGACATTAAACGTAAAGGTGACAATGCATTTGTATCATCACCCTGAGAAGGATCATCTTGGAATTGAGCCGAGGGCCTCTGCACTCAAAGCCAGAAACACTCCACTAAAATAAGATTCCTGTTGGTGCCAACAATTCTCCATGTTAATGCTTGTTCTAGGTGAGCAGTGAACCGATTGCAGGGCTCTTTTGAAAGCAAGGTCTGAGAACCAACAGATACATCCACACGCCGATTACTTTAGTGTTTTGAGAGAATTCCCTTTCTTGGAACGAGATTGCATGAAATAATCTTCAGGGCTTGGACAATTCCATGGCAAAACGGCACCTATCAACATTGTAGCCAACACAATATAACAACTGTTTCTGCCCGGTTTCGAACCGGGGACCTTTCGCGTGTGAGGCGAACGTGATAACCACTACACTACAGAAACAGATACCTACAGTTGATTTTTCTGTAATGAAACTGCTCCGAACTGGCTATTCCATGGGCCTCTGGCTTTAGATTTCTTTCATGCAACCTGCCCGACATCCCTAGCTGAACGCTCGTACATGCCATGCAAGACCAGATGTTTGGTATTAGCTCAGACTGGGCAGGGCTGAAGCATGAGACTCTAGCAAAGAATTATCCACTACTGCAAAGAAAAAATTGATGTTGGTTTTGAAACGCAAACTTCAAAACAACTTGAAAAGAGTACCAAGAAAAGGGCTCGTCCGGGATTTGAACCCGGGACCTCTCGCACCCAAAGCGAGAATCATACCCCTAGACCAACGAGCCCTCAAAATCCTCTTACCTCTCAAAAGCTAATACCGGCTCTAAGCCCGCAATGAAGATCATGCTGGTATCTTTATGATGCTTGGTCTGTGAATACGCATGAAAGTCAGTCTCAACTTACCCTTTCTCAAACGATAGCACTATCATTTACAAGTGTCTCCTTTTATTCCGTCCCAGCTTTGGACACGTCTTACAGGAAGTCAGCCCTTATTTATATATTTCTTCAGTGGCTGAAGCTTAATGAGAAAGAGTAACAAGTTGTTCATAACAACATAAGAAACACATTGTGCATTTTCTCTTAAATACTCCTTCACTTTGTGCCAAAAGAAATACCAAGGTGAATACCTAGGCCACAGATTCAAGCTAAAGATCTTCCTGCTGAATGCAAGGCGCATTAAAAACTGCATATCGCTGGACTAAAGCATTCCTTGCATAGCCTCTAACATCATAACATAACTGAGCTGCTAGCAGCAAGCTAACCAATACCTTTCTGAAATGAGAATGACATGTGCTTATCTGCTCAATCAGTGCTCAATCAGGCTCGATCAGGCGAGATTTAGAAAAGGTGGAAAGGGTCCAAGTGGATGCCCCTTCCTTTTTAGGGTGGGTCCTGCTGACTATCATAGGATTGCTTGTAAAAGTGGCCAGGGTCAGAGGAAAAGCTGCCAACACTTCTTAGCGTTCTCTATAGATGCAGCCATTTTCTGTGACTGTAATTTCGGCCTTTTCCCAGAAGTCTCTATTCTGCCTATGCAAATTAACAAAAGCAGTGCTTATTCCTCACTTGCTCAAATGTCCTTCCTGTCCAGAAAGCTCTGATTAAGCATGCTTATTTTCTTTTTCTGGGATATTTTAAATTGTTTCGCTGTCCAGTCTGTGGCAGTAGAAAGCTGCTTATGATGCCAGGTTTTGATGAATCCCCAAGGTACAAGTACAGAGGAATATATCAGTCTCTAGGATATGGAACTTTTAGCTAACACATCACAATATGTGATGCTTGCCAAGAAAACACTACATTCTGGAGCGCTGATGATCAGAACATTCTGCTCCTGAAGGATAGAAAAGACAGCTTGATTGAAATAAAGTCTGTTTATATTGACGCTCTCTCTCTCCCTATATATACATACATGCATACACACACACACACAGGTATGTCATGCATTTCTTCAGATTTGTTTCAACCATTTACCATTTATTGGAGAATCCCTACTTTTCAAGTGACTGCAAATGAAGTCATCTCTGGCACTTTTTGTGCAAAGTAAGAGACACACATGACACCTTTTTATAAAAGTCATCGGTTTCTTTGTTACTGTGTACTTTCAAAGCATGGGGCTTTCACACGTCAGGTAAACCTGATTACCACTACACAACAAAAGCAGATGCAGCTTTCTTATCTATGTCGTGATAGAACAGTTGTGAATTGAGTAGAAGAAGGGCCCTGATGTGATACTTATTACATGCAGCCTGTAAGATAGTCAAACATGCAGGCTAGGAAGGAAGATGCAAATATCAATGTATTAGAAAAACACCTAAAGGCGAGTGATATGCTTTCATTCATGCATGGCTAGGAAAAATCGCCATACTGTTGCAAACATTCTTACACCACCAACTGGAAATAAATGATTCTGACATTAAACGTAAAGGTGACAATGCATTTGTATCATCACCCTGAGAAGGATCATCTTGGAATTGAGCCGAGGGCCTCTGCACTCAAAGCCAGAAACACTCCACTAAAATAAGATTCCTGTTGGTGCCAACAATTCTCCATGTTAATGCTTGTTCTAGGTGAGCAGTGAACCGATTGCAGGGCTCTTTTGAAAGCAAGGTCTGAGAACCAACAGATACATCCACACGCCGATTACTTTAGTGTTTTGAGAGAATTCCCTTTCTTGGAACGAGATTGCATGAAATAATCTTCAGGGCTTGGACAATTCCATGGCAAAACGGCACCTATCAACATTGTAGCCAACACAATATAACAACTGTTTCTGCCCGGTTTCGAACCGGGGACCTTTCGCGTGTGAGGCGAACGTGATAACCACTACACTACAGAAACAGATACCTACAGTTGATTTTTCTGTAATGAAACTGCTCCGAACTGGCTATTCCATGGGCCTCTGGCTTTAGATTTCTTTCATGCAACCTGCCCGACATCCCTAGCTGAACGCTCGTACATGCCATGCAAGACCAGATGTTTGGTATTAGCTCAGACTGGGCAGGGCTGAAGCATGAGACTCTAGCAAAGAATTATCCACTACTGCAAAGAAAAAATTGATGTTGGTTTTGAAACGCAAACTTCAAAACAACTTGAAAAGAGTACCAAGAAAAGGGCTCGTCCGGGATTTGAACCCGGGACCTCTCGCACCCAAAGCGAGAATCATACCCCTCGACCAACGAGCCCTCAAAATCCTCTTACCTCTCAAAAGCTAATACCGGCTCTAAGCCCGCAATGAAGATCATGCTGGTATCTTTATGATGCTTGGTCTGTGAATACGCATGAAAGTCAGTCTCAACTTACCCTTTCTCAAACGATAGCACTATCATTTACAAGTGTCTCCTTTTATTCCGTCCCAGCTTTGGACACGTCTTACAGGAAGTCAGCCCTTATTTATATATTTCTTCAGTGGCTGAAGCTTAATGAGAAAGAGTAACAAGTTGTTCATAACAACATAAGAAACACATTGTGCATTTTCTCTTAAATACTCCTTCACTTTGTGCCAAAAGAAATACCAAGGTGAATACCTAGGCCACAGATTCAAGCTAAAGATCTTCCTGCTGAATGCAAGGCGCATTAAAAACTGCATATCGCTGGACTAAAGCATTCCTTGCATAGCCTCTAACATCATAACATAACTGAGCTGCTAGCAGCAAGCTAACCAATACCTTTCTGAAATGAGAATGACATGTGCTTATCTGCTCAATCAGTGCTCAATCAGGCTCGATCAGGCGAGATTTAGAAAAGGTGGAAAGGGTCCAAGTGGATGCCCCTTCCTTTTTAGGGTGGGTCCTGCTGACTATCATAGGATTGCTTGTAAAAGTGGCCAGGGTCAGAGGAAAAGCTGCCAACACTTCTTAGCGTTCTCTATAGATGCAGCCATTTTCTGTGACTGTAATTTCGGCCTTTTCCCAGAAGTCTCTATTCTGCCTATGCAAATTAACAAAAGCAGTGCTTATTCCTCACTTGCTCAAATGTCCTTCCTGTCCAGAAAGCTCTGATTAAGCATGCTTATTTTCTTTTTCTGGGATATTTTAAATTGTTTCGCTGTCCAGTCTGTGGCAGTAGAAAGCTGCTTATGATGCCAGGTTTTGATGAATCCCCAAGGTACAAGTACAGAGGAATATATCAGTCTCTAGGATATGGAACTTTTAGCTAACACATCACAATATGTGATGCTTGCCAAGAAAACACTACATTCTGGAGCGCTGATGATCAGAACATTCTGCTCCTGAAGGATAGAAAAGACAGCTTGATTGAAATAAAGTCTGTTTATATTGACGCTCTCTCTCTCCCTATATATACATACATGCATACACACACACACACAGGTATGTCATGCATTTCTTCAGATTTGTTTCAACCATTTACCATTTATTGGAGAATCCCTACTTTTCAAGTGACTGCAAATGAAGTCATCTCTGGCACTTTTTGTGCAAAGTAAGAGACACACATGACACCTTTTTATAAAAGTCATCGGTTTCTTTGTTACTGTGTACTTTCAAAGCATGGGGCTTTCACACGTCAGGTAAACCTGATTACCACTACACAACAAAAGCAGATGCAGCTTTCTTATCTATGTCGTGATAGAACAGTTGTGAATTGAGTAGAAGAAGGGCCCTGATGTGATACTTATTACATGCAGCCTGTAAGATAGTCAAACATGCAGGCTAGGAAGGAAGATGCAAATATCAATGTATTAGAAAAACACCTAAAGGCGAGTGATATGCTTTCATTCATGCATGGCTAGGAAAAATCGCCATACTGTTGCAAACATTCTTACACCACCAACTGGAAATAAATGATTCTGACATTAAACGTAAAGGTGACAATGCATTTGTATCATCACCCTGAGAAGGATCATCTTGGAATTGAGCCGAGGGCCTCTGCACTCAAAGCCAGAAACACTCCACTAAAATAAGATTCCTGTTGGTGCCAACAATTCTCCATGTTAATGCTTGTTCTAGGTGAGCAGTGAACCGATTGCAGGGCTCTTTTGAAAGCAAGGTCTGAGAACCAACAGATACATCCACACGCCGATTACTTTAGTGTTTTGAGAGAATTCCCTTTCTTGGAACGAGATTGCATGAAATAATCTTCAGGGCTTGGACAATTCCATGGCAAAACTGCACCTATCAACATTGTAGCCAACACAATATAACAACTGTTTCTGCCCGGTTTCGAACCGGGGACCTTTCGCGTGTGAGGCGAACGTGATAACCACTACACTACAGAAACAGATACCTACAGTTGATTTTTCTGTAATGAAACTGCTCCGAACTGGCTATTCCATGGGCCTCTGGCTTTAGATTTCTTTCATGCAACCTGCCCGACATCCCTAGCTGAACGCTCGTACATGCCATGCAAGACCAGATGTTTGGTATTAGCTCAGACTGGGCAGGGCTGAAGCATGAGACTCTAGCAAAGAATTATCCACTACTGCAAAGAAAAAATTGATGTTGGTTTTGAAACGCAAACTTCAAAACAACTTGAAAAGAGTACCAAGAAAAGGGCTCGTCCGGGATTTGAACCCGGGACCTCTCGCACCCAAAGCGAGAATCATACCCCTAGACCAACGAGCCCTCAAAATCCTCTTACCTCTCAAAAGCTAATACCGGCTCTAAGCCCGCAATGAAGATCATGCTGGTATCTTTATGATGCTTGGTCTGTGAATACGCATGAAAGTCAGTCTCAACTTACCCTTTCTCAAACGATAGCACTATCATTTACAAGTGTCTCCTTTTATTCCGTCCCAGCTTTGGACACGTCTTACAGGAAGTCAGCCCTTATTTATATATTTCTTCAGTGGCTGAAGCTTAATGAGAAAGAGTAACAAGTTGTTCATAACAACATAAGAAACACATTGTGCATTTTCTCTCAAATACTCCTTCACTTTGTGCCAAAAGAAATACCAAGGTGAATACCTAGGCCACAGATTCAAGCTAAAGATCTTCCTGCTGAATGCAAGGCGCAATAAAAACTGCATATCGCTGGACTAAAGCATTCCTTGCATAGCCTCTAACATCATAACATAACTGAGCTGCTAGCAGCAAGCTAACCAATACCTTTCTGAAATGAGAATGACATGTGCTTATCTGCTCAATCAGTGCTCAATCAGGCTCGATCAGGCGAGATTTAGAAAAGGTGGAAAGGGTCCAAGTGGATGCCCCTTCCTTTTTAGGGTGGGTCCTGCTGACTATCATAGGATTGCTTGTAAAAGTGGCCAGGGTCAGAGGAAAAGCTGCCAACACTTCTTAGCGTTCTCTATAGATGCAGCCATTTTCTGTGACTGTAATTTCGGCCTTTTCCCAGAAGTCTCTATTCTGCCTATGCAAATTAACAAAAGCAGTGCTTATTCCTCACTTGCTCAAATGTCCTTCCTGTCCAGAAAGCTCTGATTAAGCATGCTTATTTTCTTTTTCTGGGATATTTTAAATTGTTTCGCTGTCCAGTCTGTGGCAGTAGAAAGCTGCTTATGATGCCAGGTTTTGATGAATCCCCAAGGTACAAGTACAGAGGAATATATCAGTCTCTAGGATATGGAACTTTTAGCTAACACATCACAATATGTGATGCTTGCCAAGAAAACACTACATTCTGGAGCGCTGATGATCAGAACATTCTGCTCCTGAAGGATAGAAAAGACAGCTTGATTGAAATAAAGTCTGTTTATATTGACGCTCTCTCTCTCCCTATATATACATACATGCATACACACACACACACAGGTATGTCATGCATTTCTTCAGATTTGTTTCAACCATTTACCATTTATTGGAGAATCCCTACTTTTCAAGTGACTGCAAATGAAGTCATCTCTGGCACTTTTTGTGCAAAGTAAGAGACACACATGACACCTTTTTATAAAAGTCATCGGTTTCTTTGTTACTGTGTACTTTCAAAGCATGGGGCTTTCACACGTCAGGTAAACCTGATTACCACTACACAACAAAAGCAGATGCAGCTTTCTTATCTATGTCGTGATAGAACAGTTGTGAATTGAGTAGAAGAAGGGCCCTGATGTGATACTTATTACATGCAGCCTGTAAGATAGTCAAACATGCAGGCTAGGAAGGAAGATGCAAATATCAATGTATTAGAAAAACACCTAAAGGCGAGTGATATGCTTTCATTCATGCATGGCTAGGAAAAATCGCCATACTGTTGCAAACATTCTTACACCACCAACTGGAAATAAATGATTCTGACATTAAACGTAAAGGTGACAATGCATTTGTATCATCACCCTGAGAAGGATCATCTTGGAATTGAGCCGAGGGCCTCTGCACTCAAAGCCAGAAACACTCCACTAAAATAAGATTCCTGTTGGTGCCAACAATTCTCCATGTTAATGCTTGTTCTAGGTGAGCAGTGAACCGATTGCAGGGCTCTTTTGAAAGCAAGGTCTGAGAACCAACAGATACATCCACACGCCGATTACTTTAGTGTTTTGAGAGAATTCCCTTTCTTGGAACGAGATTGCATGAAATAATCTTCAGGGCTTGGACAATTCCATGGCAAAACGGCACCTATCAACATTGTAGCCAACACAATATAACAACTGTTTCTGCCCGGTTTCGAACCGGGGACCTTTCGCGTGTGAGGCGAACGTGATAACCACTACACTACAGAAACAGATACCTACAGTTGATTTTTCTGTAATGAAACTGCTCCGAACTGGCTATTCCATGGGCCTCTGGCTTTAGATTTCTTTCATGCAACCTGCCCGACATCCCTAGCTGAACGCTCGTACATGCCATGCAAGACCAGATGTTTGGTATTAGCTCAGACTGGGCAGGGCTGAAGCATGAGACTCTAGCAAAGAATTATCCACTACTGCAAAGAAAAAATTGATGTTGGTTTTGAAACGCAAACTTCAAAACAACTTGAAAAGAGTACCAAGAAAAGGGCTCGTCCGGGATTTGAACCCGGGACCTCTCGCACCCAAAGCGAGAATCATACCCCTCGACCAACGAGCCCTCAAAATCCTCTTACCTCTCAAAAGCTAATACCGGCTCTAAGCCCGCAATGAAGATCATGCTGGTATCTTTATGATGCTTGGTCTGTGAATACGCATGAAAGTCAGTCTCAACTTACCCTTTCTCAAACGATAGCACTATCATTTACAAGTGTCTCCTTTTATTCCGTCCCAGCTTTGGACACGTCTTACAGGAAGTCAGCCCTTATTTATATATTTCTTCAGTGGCTGAAGCTTAATGAGAAAGAGTAACAAGTTGTTCATAACAACATAAGAAACACATTGTGCATTTTCTCTTAAATACTCCTTCACTTTGTGCCAAAAGAAATACCAAGGTGAATACCTAGGCCACAGATTCAAGCTAAAGATCTTCCTGCTGAATGCAAGGCGCAATAAAAACTGCATATCGCTGGACTAAAGCATTCCTTGCATAGCCTCTAACATCATAACATAACTGAGCTGCTAGCAGCAAGCTAACCAATACCTTTCTGAAATGAGAATGACATGTGCTTATCTGCTCAATCAGTGCTCAATCAGGCTCAATCAGGCGAGATTTAGAAAAGGTGGAAAGGGTCCAAGTGGATGCCCCTTCCTTTTTAGGGTGGGTCCTGCTGACTATCATAGGATTGCTTGTAAAAGTGGCCAGGGTCAGAGGAAAAGCTGCCAACACTTCTTAGCGTTCTCTATAGATGCAGCCATTTTCTGTGACTGTAATTTCGGCCTTTTCCCAGAAGTCTCTATTCTGCCTATGCAAATTAACAAAAGCAGTGCTTATTCCTCACTTGCTCAAATGTCCTTCCTGTCCAGAAAGCTCTGATTAAGCATGCTTATTTTCTTTTTCTGGGATATTTTAAATTGTTTCGCTGTCCAGTCTGTGGCAGTAGAAAGCTGCTTATGATGCCAGGTTTTGATGAATCCCCAAGGTACAAGTACAGAGGAATATATCAGTCTCTAGGATATGGAACTTTTAGCTAACACATCACAATATGTGATGCTTGCCAAGAAAACACTACATTCTGGAGCGCTGATGATCAGAACATTCTGCTCCTGAAGGATAGAAAAGACAGCTTGATTGAAATAAAGTCTGTTTATATTGACGCTCTCTCTCTCCCTATATATACATACATGCATACACACACACACACAGGTATGTCATGCATTTCTTCAGATTTGTTTCAACCATTTACCATTTATTGGAGAATCCCTACTTTTCAAGTGACTGCAAATGAAGTCATCTCTGGCACTTTTTGTGCAAAGTAAGAGACACACATGACACCTTTTTATAAAAGTCATCGGTTTCTTTGTTACTGTGTACTTTCAAAGCATGGGGCTTTCACACGTCAGGTAAACCTGATTACCACTACACAACAAAAGCAGATGCAGCTTTCTTATCTATGTCGTGATAGAACAGTTGTGAATTGAGTAGAAGAAGGGCCCTGATGTGATACTTATTACATGCAGCCTGTAAGATAGTCAAACATGCAGGCTAGGAAGGAAGATGCAAATATCAATGTATTAGAAAAACACCTAAAGGCGAGTGATATGCTTTCATTCATGCATGGCTAGGAAAAATCGCCATACTGTTGCAAACATTCTTACACCACCAACTGGAAATAAATGATTCTGACATTAAACGTAAAGGTGACAATGCATTTGTATCATCACCCTGAGAAGGATCATCTTGGAATTGAGCCGAGGGCCTCTGCACTCAAAGCCAGAAACACTCCACTAAAATAAGATTCCTGTTGGTGCCAACAATTCTCCATGTTAATGCTTGTTCTAGGTGAGCAGTGAACCGATTGCAGGGCTCTTTTGAAAGCAAGGTCTGAGAACCAACAGATACATCCACACGCCGATTACTTTAGTGTTTTGAGAGAATTCCCTTTCTTGGAACGAGATTGCATGAAATAATCTTCAGGGCTTGGACAATTCCATGGCAAAACGGCACCTATCAACATTGTAGCCAACACAATATAACAACTGTTTCTGCCCGGTTTCGAACCGGGGACCTTTCGCGTGTGAGGCGAACGTGATAACCACTACACTACAGAAACAGATACATACAGTTGATTTTTCTGTAATGAAACTGCTCCGAACTGGCTATTCCATGGGCCTCTGGCTTTAGATTTCTTTCATGCAACCTGCCCGACATCCCTAGCTGAACGCTCGTACATGCCATGCAAGACCAGATGTTTGGTATTAGCTCAGACTGGGCAGGGCTGAAGCATGAGACTCTAGCAAAGAATTATCCACTACTGCAAAGAAAAAATTGATGTTGGTTTTGAAACGCAAACTTCAAAACAACTTGAAAAGAGTACCAAGAAAAGGGCTCGTCCGGGATTTGAACCCGGGACCTCTCGCACCCAAAGCAAGAATCATACCCCTAGACCAACGAGCCCTCAAAATCCTCTTACCTCTCAAAAGCTAATACCGGCTCTAAGCCCGCAATGAAGATCATGCTGGTATCTTTATGATGCTTGGTCTGTGAATACGCATGAAAGTCAGTCTCAACTTACCCTTTCTCAAACGATAGCACTATCATTTACAAGTGTCTCCTTTTATTCCGTCCCAGCTTTGGACACGTCTTACAGGAAGTCAGCCCTTATTTATATATTTCTTCAGTGGCTGAAGCTTAATGAGAAAGAGTAACAAGTTGTTCATAACAACATAAGAAACACATTGTGCATTTTCTCTCAAATACTCCTTCACTTTGTGCCAAAAGAAATACCAAGGTGAATACCTAGGCCACAGATTCAAGCTAAAGATCTTCCTGCTGAATGCAAGGCGCAATAAAAACTGCATATCGCTGGACTAAAGCATTCCTTGCATAGCCTCTAACATCATAACATAACTGAGCTGCTAGCAGCAAGCTAACCAATACCTTTCTGAAATGAGAATGACATGTGCTTATCTGCTCAATCAGTGCTCAATCAGGCGAGATTTAGAAAAGGTGGAAAGGGTCCAAGTGGATGCCCCTTCCTTTTTAGGGTGGGTCCTGCTGACTATCATAGGATTGCTTGTAAAAGTGGCCAGGGTCAGAGGAAAAGCTGCCAACACTTCTTAGCGTTCTCTATAGATGCAGCCATTTTCTGTGACTGTAATTTCGGCCTTTTCCCAGAAGTCTCTATTCTGCCTATGCAAATTAACAAAAGCAGTGCTTATTCCTCACTTGCTCAAATGTCCTTCCTGTCCAGAAAGCTCTGATTAAGCATGCTTATTTTCTTTTTCTGGGATATTTTAAATTGTTTCGCTGTCCAGTCTGTGGCAGTAGAAAGCTGCTTATGATGCCAGGTTTTGATGAATCCCCAAGGTACAAGTACAGAGGAATATATCAGTCTCTAGGATATGGAACTTTTAGCTAACACATCACAATATGTGATGCTTGCCAAGAAAACACTACATTCTGGAGCGCTGATGATCAGAACATTCTGCTCCTGAAGGATAGAAAAGACAGCTTGATTGAAATAAAGTCTGTTTATATTGACGCTCTCTCTCTCCCTATATATACATACATGCATACACACACACACACAGGTATGTCATGCATTTCTTCAGATTTGTTTCAACCATTTACCATTTATTGGAGAATCCCTACTTTTCAAGTGACTGCAAATGAAGTCATCTCTGGCACTTTTTGTGCAAAGTAAGAGACACACATGACACCTTTTTATAAAAGTCATCGGTTTCTTTGTTACTGTGTACTTTCAAAGCATGGGGCTTTCACACGTCAGGTAAACCTGATTACCACTACACAACAAAAGCAGATGCAGCTTTCTTATCTATGTCGTGATAGAACAGTTGTGAATTGAGTAGAAGAAGGGCCCTGATGTGATACTTATTACATGCAGCCTGTAAGATAGTCAAACATGCAGGCTAGGAAGGAAGATGCAAATATCAATGTATTAGAAAAACACCTAAAGGCGAGTGATATGCTTTCATTCATGCATGGCTAGGAAAAATCGCCATACTGTTGCAAACATTCTTACACCACCAACTGGAAATAAATGATTCTGACATTAAACGTAAAGGTGACAATGCATTTGTATCATCACCCTGAGAAGGATCATCTTGGAATTGAGCCGAGGGCCTCTGCACTCAAAGCCAGAAACACTCCACTAAAATAAGATTCCTGTTGGTGCCAACAATTCTCCATGTTAATGCTTGTTCTAGGTGAGCAGTGAACCGATTGCAGGGCTCTTTTGAAAGCAAGGTCTGAGAACCAACAGATACATCCACACGCCGATTACTTTAGTGTTTTGAGAGAATTCCCTTTCTTGGAACGAGATTGCATGAAATAATCTTCAGGGCTTGGACAATTCCATGGCAAAACGGCACCTATCAACATTGTAGCCAACACAATATAACAACTGTTTCTGCCCGGTTTCGAACCGGGGACCTTTCGCGTGTGAGGCGAACGTGATAACCACTACACTACAGAAACAGATACCTACAGTTGATTTTTCTGTAATGAAACTGCTCCGAACTGGCTATTCCATGGGCCTCTGGCTTTAGATTTCTTTCATGCAACCTGCCCGACATCCCTAGCTGAACGCTCGTACATGCCATGCAAGACCAGATGTTTGGTATTAGCTCAGACTGGGCAGGGCTGAAGCATGAGACTCTAGCAAAGAATTATCCACTACTGCAAAGAAAAAATTGATGTTGGTTTTGAAACGCAAACTTCAAAACAACTTGAAAAGAGTACCAAGAAAAGGGCTCTTCTGGGATTTGAACCCGGGACCTCTCGCACCCAAAGCGAGAATCATACCCCTAGACCAACGAGCCCTCAAAATCCTCTTACCTCTCAAAAGCTAATACCGGCTCTAAGCCCGCAATGAAGATCATGCTGGTATCTTTATGATGCTTGGTCTGTGAATACGCATGAAAGTCAGTCTCAACTTACCCTTTCTCAAACGATAGCACTATCATTTACAAGTGTCTCCTTTTATTCCGTCCCAGCTTTGGACACGTCTTACAGGAAGTCAGCCCTTATTTATATATTTCTTCAGTGGCTGAAGCTTAATGAGAAAGAGTAACAAGTTGTTCATAACAACATAAGAAACACATTGTGCATTTTCTCTTAAATACTCCTTCACTTTGTGCCAAAAGAAATACCAAGGTGAATACCTAGGCCACAGATTCAAGCTAAAGATCTTCCTGCTGAATGCAAGGCGCATTAAAAACTGCATATCGCTGGACTAAAGCATTCCTTGCATAGCCTCTAACATCATAACATAACTGAGCTGCTAGCAGCAAGCTAACCAATACCTTTCTGAAATGAGAATGACATGTGCTTATCTGCTCAATCAGTGCTCAATCAGGCTCGATCAGGTGAGATTTAGAAAAGGTGGAAAGGGTCCAAGTGGATGCCCCTTCCTTTTTAGGGTGGGTCCTGCTGACTATCATAGGATTGCTTGTAAAAGTGGCCAGGGTCAGAGGAAAAGCTGCCAACACTTCTTAGCGTTCTCTATAGATGCAGCCATTTTCTGTGACTGTAATTTCGGCCTTTTCCCAGAAGTCTCTATTCTGCCTATGCAAATTAACAAAAGCAGTGCTTATTCCTCACTTGCTCAAATGTCCTTCCTGTCCAGAAAGCTCTGATTAAGCATGCTTATTTTCTTTTTCTGGGATATTTTAAATTGTTTCGCTGTCCAGTCTGTGGCAGTAGAAAGCTGCTTATGATGCCAGGTTTTGATGAATCCCCAAGGTACAAGTACAGAGGAATATATCAGTCTCTAGGATATGGAACTTTTAGCTAACACATCACAATATGTGATGCTTGCCAAGAAAACACTACATTCTGGAGCGCTGATGATCAGAACATTCTGCTCCTGAAGGATAGAAAAGACAGCTTGATTGAAATAAAGTCTGTTTATATTGACGCTCTCTCTCTCCCTATATATACATACATGCATACACACACACACACAGGTATGTCATGCATTTCTTCAGATTTGTTTCAACCATTTACCATTTATTGGAGAATCCCTACTTTTCAAGTGACTGCAAATGAAGTCATCTCTGGCACTTTTTGTGCAAAGTAAGAGACACACATGACACCTTTTTATAAAAGTCATCGGTTTCTTTGTTACTGTGTACTTTCAAAGCATGGGGCTTTCACACGTCAGGTAAACCTGATTACCACTACACAACAAAAGCAGATGCAGCTTTCTTATCTATGTCGTGATAGAACAGTTGTGAATTGAGTAGAAGAAGGGCCCTGATGTGATACTTATTACATGCAGCCTGTAAGATAGTCAAACATGCAGGCTAGGAAGGAAGATGCAAATATCAATGTATTAGAAAAACACCTAAAGGCGAGTGATATGCTTTCATTCATGCATGGCTAGGAAAAATCGCCATACTGTTGCAAACATTCTTACACCACCAACTGGAAATAAATGATTCTGACATTAAACGTAAAGGTGACAATGCATTTGTATCATCACCCTGAGAAGGATCATCTTGGAATTGAGCCGAGGGCCTCTGCACTCAAAGCCAGAAACACTCCACTAAAATAAGATTCCTGTTGGTGCCAACAATTCTCCATGTTAATGCTTGTTCTAGGTGAGCAGTGAACCGATTGCAGGGCTCTTTTGAAAGCAAGGTCTGAGAACCAACAGATACATCCACACGCCGATTACTTTAGTGTTTTGAGAGAATTCCCTTTCTTGGAACGAGATTGCATGAAATAATCTTCAGGGCATGGACAATTCCATGGCAAAACGGCACCTATCAACATTGTAGCCAACACAATATAACAACTGTTTCTGCCCGGTTTCGAACCGGGGACCTTTCGCGTGTGAGGCGAACGTGATAACCACTACACTACAGAAACAGATACCTACAGTTGATTTTTCTGTAATGAAACTGCTCCGAACTGGCTATTCCATGGGCCTCTGGCTTTAGATTTCTTTCATGCAACCTGCCCGACATCCCTAGCTGAACGCTCGTACATGCCATGCAAGACCAGATGTTTGGTATTAGCTCAGACTGGGCAGGGCTGAAGCATGAGACTCTAGCAAAGAATTATCCACTACTGCAAAGAAAAAATTGATGTTGGTTTTGAAACGCAAACTTCAAAACAACTTGAAAAGAGTACCAAGAAAAGGGCTCGTCCGGGATTTGAACCCGGGACCTCTCGCACCCAAAGCGAGAATCATACCCCTAGACCAACGAGCCCTCAAAATCCTCTTACCTCTCAAAAGCTAATACCGGCTCTAAGCCCGCAATGAAGATCATGCTGGTATCTTTATGATGCTTGGTCTGTGAATACGCATGAAAGTCAGTCTCAACTTACCCTTTCTCAAACGATAGCACTATCATTTACAAGTGTCTCCTTTTATTCCGTCCCAGCTTTGGACACGTCTTACAGGAAGTCAGCCCTTATTTATATATTTCTTCAGTGGCTGAAGCTTAATGAGAAAGAGTAACAAGTTGTTCATAACAACATAAGAAACACATTGTGCATTTTCTCTTAAATACTCCTTCACTTTGTGCCAAAAGAAATACCAAGGTGAATACCTAGGCCACAGATTCAAGCTAAAGATCTTCCTGCTGAATGCAAGGCGCAATAAAAACTGCATATCGCTGGACTAAAGCATTCCTTGCATAGCCTCTAACATCATAACATAACTGAGCTGCTAGCAGCAAGCTAACCAATACCTTTCTGAAATGAGAATGACATGTGCTTATCTGCTCAATCAGTGCTCAATCAGGCTCGATCAGGCGAGATTTAGAAAAGGTGGAAAGGGTCCAAGTGGATGCCCCTTCCTTTTTAGGGTGGGTCCTGCTGACTATCATAGGATTGCTTGTAAAAGTGGCCAGGGTCAGAGGAAAAGCTGCCAACACTTCTTAGCGTTCTCTATAGATGCAGCCATTTTCTGTGACTGTAATTTCGGCCTTTTCCCAGAAGTCTCTATTCTGCCTATGCAAATTAACAAAAGCAGTGCTTATTCCTCACTTGCTCAAATGTCCTTCCTGTCCAGAAAGCTCTGATTAAGCATGCTTATTTTCTTTTTCTGGGATATTTTAAATTGTTTCGCTGTCCAGTCTGTGGCAGTAGAAAGCTGCTTATGATGCCAGGTTTTGATGAATCCCCAAGGTACAAGTACAGAGGAATATATCAGTCTCTAGGATATGGAACTTTTAGCTAACACATCACAATATGTGATGCTTGCCAAGAAAACACTACATTCTGGAGCGCTGATGATCAGAACATTCTGCTCCTGAAGGATAGAAAAGACAGCTTGATTGAAATAAAGTCTGTTTATATTGACGCTCTCTCTCTCCCTATATATACATACATGCATACACACACACACACAGGTATGTCATGCATTTCTTCAGATTTGTTTCAACCATTTACCATTTATTGGAGAATCCCTACTTTTCAAGTGACTGCAAATGAAGTCATCTCTGGCACTTTTTGTGCAAAGTAAGAGACACACATGACACCTTTTTATAAAAGTCATCGGTTTCTTTGTTACTGTGTACTTTCAAAGCATGGGGCTTTCACACGTCAGGTAAACCTGATTACCACTACACAACAAAAGCAGATGCAGCTTTCTTATCTATGTCGTGATAGAACAGTTGTGAATTGAGTAGAAGAAGGGCCCTGATGTGATACTTATTACATGCAGCCTGTAAGATAGTCAAACATGCAGGCTAGGAAGGAAGATGCAAATATCAATGTATTAGAAAAACACCTAAAGGCGAGTGATATGCTTTCATTCATGCATGGCTAGGAAAAATCGCCATACTGTTGCAAACATTCTTACACCACCAACTGGAAATAAATGATTCTGACATTAAACGTAAAGGTGACAATGCATTTGTATCATCACCCTGAGAAGGATCATCTTGGAATTGAGCCGAGGGCCTCTGCACTCAAAGCCAGAAACACTCCACTAAAATAAGATTCCTGTTGGTGCCAACAATTCTCCATGTTAATGCTTGTTCTAGGTGAGCAGTGAACCGATTGCAGGGCTCTTTTGAAAGCAAGGTCTGAGAACCAACAGATACATCCACACGCCGATTACTTTAGTGTTTTGAGAGAATTCCCTTTCTTGGAACGAGATTGCATGAAATAATCTTCAGGGCTTGGACAATTCCATGGCAAAACGGCACCTATCAACATTGTAGCCAACACAATATAACAACTGTTTCTGCCCGGTTTCGAACCGGGGACCTTTCGCGTGTGAGGCGAACGTGATAACCACTACACTACAGAAACAGATACCTACAGTTGATTTTTCTGTAATGAAACTGCTCCGAACTGGCTATTCCATGGGCCTCTGGCTTTAGATTTCTTTCATGCAACCTGCCCGACATCCCTAGCTGAACGCTCGTACATGCCATGCAAGACCAGATGTTTGGTATTAGCTCAGACTGGGCAGGGCTGAAGCATGAGACTCTAGCAAAGAATTATCCACTACTGCAAAGAAAAAATTGATGTTGGTTTTGAAACGCAAACTTCAAAACAACTTGAAAAGAGTACCAAGAAAAGGGCTCGTCCGGGATTTGAACCCGGGACCTCTCGCACCCAAAGCGAGAATCATACCCCTAGACCAACGAGCCCTCAAAATCCTCTTACCTCTCAAAAGCTAATACCGGCTCTAAGCCCGCAATGAAGATCATGCTGGTATCTTTATGATGCTTGGTCTGTGAATACGCATGAAAGTCAGTCTCAACTTACCCTTTCTCAAACGATAGCACTATCATTTACAAGTGTCTCCTTTTATTCCGTCCCAGCTTTGGACACGTCTTACAGGAAGTCAGCCCTTATTTATATATTTCTTCAGTGGCTGAAGCTTAATGAGAAAGAGTAACAAGTTGTTCATAACAACATAAGAAACACATTGTGCATTTTCTCTTAAATACTCCTTCACTTTGTGCCAAAAGAAATACCAAGGTGAATACCTAGGCCACAGATTCAAGCTAAAGATCTTCCTGCTGAATGCAAGGCGCATTAAAAACTGCATATCGCTGGACTAAAGCATTCCTTGCATAGCCTCTAACATCATAACATAACTGAGCTGCTAGCAGCAAGCTAACCAATACCTTTCTGAAATGAGAATGACATGTGCTTATCTGCTCAATCAGTGCTCAATCAGGCTCGATCAGGCGAGATTTAGAAAAGGTGGAAAGGGTCCAAGTGGATGCCCCTTCCTTTTTAGGGTGGGTCCTGCTGACTATCATAGGATTGCTTGTAAAAGTGGCCAGGGTCAGAGGAAAAGCTGCCAACACTTCTTAGCGTTCTCTATAGATGCAGCCATTTTCTGTGACTGTAATTTCGGCCTTTTCCCAGAAGTCTCTATTCTGCCTATGCAAATTAACAAAAGCAGTGCTTATTCCTCACTTGCTCAAATGTCCTTCCTGTCCAGAAAGCTCTGATTAAGCATGCTTATTTTCTTTTTCTGGGATATTTTAAATTGTTTCGCTGTCCAGTCTGTGGCAGTAGAAAGCTGCTTATGATGCCAGGTTTTGATGAATCCCCAAGGTACAAGTACAGAGGAATATATCAGTCTCTAGGATATGGAACTTTTAGCTAACACATCACAATATGTGATGCTTGCCAAGAAAACACTACATTCTGGAGCGCTGATGATCAGAACATTCTGCTCCTGAAGGATAGAAAAGACAGCTTGATTGAAATAAAGTCTGTTTATATTGACGCTCTCTCTCTCCCTATATATACATACATGCATACACACACACACACAGGTATGTCATGCATTTCTTCAGATTTGTTTCAACCATTTACCATTTATTGGAGAATCCCTACTTTTCAAGTGACTGCAAATGAAGTCATCTCTGGCACTTTTTGTGCAAAGTAAGAGACACACATGACACCTTTTTATAAAAGTCATCGGTTTCTTTGTTACTGTGTACTTTCAAAGCATGGGGCTTTCACACGTCAGGTAAACCTGATTACCACTACACAACAAAAGCAGATGCAGCTTTCTTATCTATGTCGTGATAGAACAGTTGTGAATTGAGTAGAAGAAGGGCCCTGATGTGATACTTATTACATGCAGCCTGTAAGATAGTCAAACATGCAGGCTAGGAAGGAAGATGCAAATATCAATGTATTAGAAAAACACCTAAAGGCGAGTGATATGCTTTCATTCATGCATGGCTAGGAAAAATCGCCATACTGTTGCAAACATTCTTACACCACCAACTGGAAATAAATGATTCTGACATTAAACGTAAAGGTGACAATGCATTTGTATCATCACCCTGAGAAGGATCATCTTGGAATTGAGCCGAGGGCCTCTGCACTCAAAGCCAGAAACACTCCACTAAAATAAGATTCCTGTTGGTGCCAACAATTCTCCATGTTAATGCTTGTTCTAGGTGAGCAGTGAACCGATTGCAGGGCTCTTTTGAAAGCAAGGTCTGAGAACCAACAGATACATCCACACGCCGATTACTTTAGTGTTTTGAGAGAATTCCCTTTCTTGGAACGAGATTGCATGAAATAATCTTCAGGGCTTGGACAATTCCATGGCAAAACGGCACCTATCAACATTGTAGCCAACACAATATAACAACTGTTTCTGCCCGGTTTCGAACCGGGGACCTTTCGCGTGTGAGGCGAACGTGATAACCACTACACTACAGAAACAG
This sequence comes from Triturus cristatus, assembly GCF_964204655.1. Classification (NCBI taxonomy): domain Eukaryota; kingdom Metazoa; phylum Chordata; class Amphibia; order Caudata; family Salamandridae; genus Triturus; species Triturus cristatus. The sequence goes on along the minus strand of NC_140591.1, from coordinate 735,293,261 downwards.
ATACCTACAGTTGATTTTTCTGTAATGAAACTGCTCCGAACTGGCTATTCCATGGGCCTCTGGCTTTAGATTTCTTTCATGCAACCTGCCCGACATCCCTAGCTGAACGCTCGTACATGCCATGCAAGACCAGATGTTTGGTATTAGCTCAGACTGGGCAGGGCTGAAGCATGAGACTCTAGCAAAGAATTATCCACTACTGCAAAGAAAAAATTGATGTTGGTTTTGAAACGCAAACTTCAAAACAACTTGAAAAGAGTACCAAGAAAAGGGCTCGTCTGGGATTTGAACCCGGGACCTCTCGCACCCAAAGCGAGAATCATACCCCTAGACCAACGAGCCCTCAAAATCCTCTTACCTCTCAAAAGCTAATACCGGCTCTAAGCCCGCAATGAAGATCATGCTGGTATCTTTATGATGCTTGGTCTGTGAATACGCATGAAAGTCAGTCTCAACTTACCCTTTCTCAAACGATAGCACTATCATTTACAAGTGTCTCCTTTTATTCCGTCCCAGCTTTGGACACGTCTTACAGGAAGTCAGCCCTTATTTATATATTTCTTCAGTGGCTGAAGCTTAATGAGAAAGAGTAACAAGTTGTTCATAACAACATAAGAAACACATTGTGCATTTTCTCTTAAATACTCCTTCACTTTGTGCCAAAAGAAATACCAAGGTGAATACCTAGGCCACAGATTCAAGCTAAAGATCTTCCTGCTGAATGCAAGGCGCATTAAAAACTGCATATCGCTGGACTAAAGCATTCCTTGCATAGCCTCTAACATCATAACATAACTGAGCTGCTAGCAGCAAGCTAACCAATACCTTTCTGAAATGAGAATGACATGTGCTTATCTGCTCAATCAGTGCTCAATCAGGCTCGATCAGGTGAGATTTAGAAAAGGTGGAAAGGGTCCAAGTGGATGCCCCTTCCTTTTTAGGGTGGGTCCTGCTGACTATCATAGGATTGCTTGTAAAAGTGGCCAGGGTCAGAGGAAAAGCTGCCAACACTTCTTAGCGTTCTCTATAGATGCAGCCATTTTCTGTGACTGTAATTTCGGCCTTTTCCCAGAAGTCTCTATTCTGCCTATGCAAATTAACAAAAGCAGTGCTTATTCCTCACTTGCTCAAATGTCCTTCCTGTCCAGAAAGCTCTGATTAAGCATGCTTATTTTCTTTTTCTGGGATATTTTAAATTGTTTCGCTGTCCAGTCTGTGGCAGTAGAAAGCTGCTTATGATGCCAGGTTTTGATGAATCCCCAAGGTACAAGTACAGAGGAATATATCAGTCTCTAGGATATGGAACTTTTAGCTAACACATCACAATATGTGATGCTTGCCAAGAAAACACTACATTCTGGAGCGCTGATGATCAGAACATTCTGCTCCTGAAGGATAGAAAAGACAGCTTGATTGAAATAAAGTCTGTTTATATTGACGCTCTCTCTCTCCCTATATATACATACATGCATACACACACACACACAGGTATGTCATGCATTTCTTCAGATTTGTTTCAACCATTTACCATTTATTGGAGAATCCCTACTTTTCAAGTGACTGCAAATGAAGTCATCTCTGGCACTTTTTGTGCAAAGTAAGAGACACACATGACACCTTTTTATAAAAGTCATCGGTTTCTTTGTTACTGTGTACTTTCAAAGCATGGGGCTTTCACACGTCAGGTAAACCTGATTACCACTACACAACAAAAGCAGATGCAGCTTTCTTATCTATGTCGTGATAGAACAGTTGTGAATTGAGTAGAAGAAGGGCCCTGATGTGATACTTATTACATGCAGCCTGTAAGATAGTCAAACATGCAGGCTAGGAAGGAAGATGCAAATATCAATGTATTAGAAAAACACCTAAAGGCGAGTGATATGCTTTCATTCATGCATGGCTAGGAAAAATCGCCATACTGTTGCAAACATTCTTACACCACCAACTGGAAATAAATGATTCTGACATTAAACGTAAAGGTGACAATGCATTTGTATCATCACCCTGAGAAGGATCATCTTGGAATTGAGCCGAGGGCCTCTGCACTCAAAGCCAGAAACACTCCACTAAAATAAGATTCCTGTTGGTGCCAACAATTCTCCATGTTAATGCTTGTTCTAGGTGAGCAGTGAACCGATTGCAGGGCTCTTTTGAAAGCAAGGTCTGAGAACCAACAGATACATCCACACGCCGATTACTTTAGTGTTTTGAGAGAATTCCCTTTCTTGGAACGAGATTGCATGAAATAATCTTCAGGGCATGGACAATTCCATGGCAAAACGGCACCTATCAACATTGTAGCCAACACAATATAACAACTGTTTCTGCCCGGTTTCGAACCGGGGACCTTTCGCGTGTGAGGCGAACGTGATAACCACTACACTACAGAAACAGATACCTACAGTTGATTTTTCTGTAATGAAACTGCTCCGAACTGGCTATTCCATGGGCCTCTGGCTTTAGATTTCTTTCATGCAACCTGCCCGACATCCCTAGCTGAACGCTCGTACATGCCATGCAAGACCAGATGTTTGGTATTAGCTCAGACTGGGCAGGGCTGAAGCATGAGACTCTAGCAAAGAATTATCCACTACTGCAAAGAAAAAATTGATGTTGGTTTTGAAACGCAAACTTCAAAACAACTTGAAAAGAGTACCAAGAAAAGGGCTCGTCCGGGATTTGAACCCGGGACCTCTCGCACCCAAAGCGAGAATCATACCCCTAGACCAACGAGCCCTCAAAATCCTCTTACCTCTCAAAAGCTAATACCGGCTCTAAGCCCGCAATGAAGATCATGCTGGTATCTTTATGATGCTTGGTCTGTGAATACGCATGAAAGTCAGTCTCAACTTACCCTTTCTCAAACGATAGCACTATCATTTACAAGTGTCTCCTTTTATTCCGTCCCAGCTTTGGACACGTCTTACAGGAAGTCAGCCCTTATTTATATATTTCTTCAGTGGCTGAAGCTTAATGAGAAAGAGTAACAAGTTGTTCATAACAACATAAGAAACACATTGTGCATTTTCTCTTAAATACTCCTTCACTTTGTGCCAAAAGAAATACCAAGGTGAATACCTAGGCCACAGATTCAAGCTAAAGATCTTCCTGCTGAATGCAAGGCGCAATAAAAACTGCATATCGCTGGACTAAAGCATTCCTTGCATAGCCTCTAACATCATAACATAACTGAGCTGCTAGCAGCAAGCTAACCAATACCTTTCTGAAATGAGAATGACATGTGCTTATCTGCTCAATCAGTGCTCAATCAGGCTCGATCAGGCGAGATTTAGAAAAGGTGGAAAGGGTCCAAGTGGATGCCCCTTCCTTTTTAGGGTGGGTCCTGCTGACTATCATAGGATTGCTTGTAAAAGTGGCCAGGGTCAGAGGAAAAGCTGCCAACACTTCTTAGCGTTCTCTATAGATGCAGCCATTTTCTGTGACTGTAATTTCGGCCTTTTCCCAGAAGTCTCTATTCTGCCTATGCAAATTAACAAAAGCAGTGCTTATTCCTCACTTGCTCAAATGTCCTTCCTGTCCAGAAAGCTCTGATTAAGCATGCTTATTTTCTTTTTCTGGGATATTTTAAATTGTTTCGCTGTCCAGTCTGTGGCAGTAGAAAGCTGCTTATGATGCCAGGTTTTGATGAATCCCCAAGGTACAAGTACAGAGGAATATATCAGTCTCTAGGATATGGAACTTTTAGCTAACACATCACAATATGTGATGCTTGCCAAGAAAACACTACATTCTGGAGCGCTGATGATCAGAACATTCTGCTCCTGAAGGATAGAAAAGACAGCTTGATTGAAATAAAGTCTGTTTATATTGACGCTCTCTCTCTCCCTATATATACATACATGCATACACACACACACACAGGTATGTCATGCATTTCTTCAGATTTGTTTCAACCATTTACCATTTATTGGAGAATCCCTACTTTTCAAGTGACTGCAAATGAAGTCATCTCTGGCACTTTTTGTGCAAAGTAAGAGACACACATGACACCTTTTTATAAAAGTCATCGGTTTCTTTGTTACTGTGTACTTTCAAAGCATGGGGCTTTCACACGTCAGGTAAACCTGATTACCACTACACAACAAAAGCAGATGCAGCTTTCTTATCTATGTCGTGATAGAACAGTTGTGAATTGAGTAGAAGAAGGGCCCTGATGTGATACTTATTACATGCAGCCTGTAAGATAGTCAAACATGCAGGCTAGGAAGGAAGATGCAAATATCAATGTATTAGAAAAACACCTAAAGGCGAGTGATATGCTTTCATTCATGCATGGCTAGGAAAAATCGCCATACTGTTGCAAACATTCTTACACCACCAACTGGAAATAAATGATTCTGACATTAAACGTAAAGGTGACAATGCATTTGTATCATCACCCTGAGAAGGATCATCTTGGAATTGAGCCGAGGGCCTCTGCACTCAAAGCCAGAAACACTCCACTAAAATAAGATTCCTGTTGGTGCCAACAATTCTCCATGTTAATGCTTGTTCTAGGTGAGCAGTGAACCGATTGCAGGGCTCTTTTGAAAGCAAGGTCTGAGAACCAACAGATACATCCACACGCCGATTACTTTAGTGTTTTGAGAGAATTCCCTTTCTTGGAACGAGATTGCATGAAATAATCTTCAGGGCTTGGACAATTCCATGGCAAAACGGCACCTATCAACATTGTAGCCAACACAATATAACAACTGTTTCTGCCCGGTTTCGAACCGGGGACCTTTCGCGTGTGAGGCGAACGTGATAACCACTACACTACAGAAACAGATACCTACAGTTGATTTTTCTGTAATGAAACTGCTCCGAACTGGCTATTCCATGGGCCTCTGGCTTTAGATTTCTTTCATGCAACCTGCCCGACATCCCTAGCTGAACGCTCGTACATGCCATGCAAGACCAGATGTTTGGTATTAGCTCAGACTGGGCAGGGCTGAAGCATGAGACTCTAGCAAAGAATTATCCACTACTGCAAAGAAAAAATTGATGTTGGTTTTGAAACGCAAACTTCAAAACAACTTGAAAAGAGTACCAAGAAAAGGGCTCGTCCGGGATTTGAACCCGGGACCTCTCGCACCCAAAGCGAGAATCATACCCCTAGACCAACGAGCCCTCAAAATCCTCTTACCTCTCAAAAGCTAATACCGGCTCTAAGCCCGCAATGAAGATCATGCTGGTATCTTTATGATGCTTGGTCTGTGAATACGCATGAAAGTCAGTCTCAACTTACCCTTTCTCAAACGATAGCACTATCATTTACAAGTGTCTCCTTTTATTCCGTCCCAGCTTTGGACACGTCTTACAGGAAGTCAGCCCTTATTTATATATTTCTTCAGTGGCTGAAGCTTAATGAGAAAGAGTAACAAGTTGTTCATAACAACATAAGAAACACATTGTGCATTTTCTCTTAAATACTCCTTCACTTTGTGCCAAAAGAAATACCAAGGTGAATACCTAGGCCACAGATTCAAGCTAAAGATCTTCCTGCTGAATGCAAGGCGCATTAAAAACTGCATATCGCTGGACTAAAGCATTCCTTGCATAGCCTCTAACATCATAACATAACTGAGCTGCTAGCAGCAAGCTAACCAATACCTTTCTGAAATGAGAATGACATGTGCTTATCTGCTCAATCAGTGCTCGATCAGGCTCGATCAGGCGAGATTTAGAAAAGGTGGAAAGGGTCCAAGTGGATGCCCCTTCCTTTTTAGGGTGGGTCCTGCTGACTATCATAGGATTGCTTGTAAAAGTGGCCAGGGTCAGAGGAAAAGCTGCCAACACTTCTTAGCGTTCTCTATAGATGCAGCCATTTTCTGTGACTGTAATTTCGGCCTTTTCCCAGAAGTCTCTATTCTGCCTATGCAAATTAACAAAAGCAGTGCTTATTCCTCACTTGCTCAAATGTCCTTCCTGTCCAGAAAGCTCTGATTAAGCATGCTTATTTTCTTTTTCTGGGATATTTTAAATTGTTTCGCTGTCCAGTCTGTGGCAGTAGAAAGCTGCTTATGATGCCAGGTTTTGATGAATCCCCAAGGTACAAGTACAGAGGAATATATCAGTCTCTAGGATATGGAACTTTTAGCTAACACATCACAATATGTGATGCTTGCCAAGAAAACACTACATTCTGGAGCGCTGATGATCAGAACATTCTGCTCCTGAAGGATAGAAAAGACAGCTTGATTGAAATAAAGTCTGTTTATATTGACGCTCTCTCTCTCCCTATATATACATACATGCATACACACACACACACAGGTATGTCATGCATTTCTTCAGATTTGTTTCAACCATTTACCATTTATTGGAGAATCCCTACTTTTCAAGTGACTGCAAATGAAGTCATCTCTGGCACTTTTTGTGCAAAGTAAGAGACACACATGACACCTTTTTATAAAAGTCATCGGTTTCTTTGTTACTGTGTACTTTCAAAGCATGGGGCTTTCACACGTCAGGTAAACCTGATTACCACTACACAACAAAAGCAGATGCAGCTTTCTTATCTATGTCGTGATAGAACAGTTGTGAATTGAGTAGAAGAAGGGCCCTGATGTGATACTTATTACATGCAGCCTGTAAGATAGTCAAACATGCAGGCTAGGAAGGAAGATGCAAATATCAATGTATTAGAAAAACACCTAAAGGCGAGTGATATGCTTTCATTCATGCATGGCTAGGAAAAATCGCCATACTGTTGCAAACATTCTTACACCACCAACTGGAAATAAATGATTCTGACATTAAACGTAAAGGTGACAATGCATTTGTATCATCACCCTGAGAAGGATCATCTTGGAATTGAGCCGAGGGCCTCTGCACTCAAAGCCAGAAACACTCCACTAAAATAAGATTCCTGTTGGTGCCAACAATTCTCCATGTTAATGCTTGTTCTAGGTGAGCAGTGAACCGATTGCAGGGCTCTTTTGAAAGCAAGGTCTGAGAACCAACAGATACATCCACACGCCGATTACTTTAGTGTTTTGAGAGAATTCCCTTTCTTGGAACGAGATTGCATGAAATAATCTTCAGGGCTTGGACAATTCCATGGCAAAACGGCACCTATCAACATTGTAGCCAACACAATATAACAACTGTTTCTGCCCGGTTTCGAACCGGGGACCTTTCGCGTGTGAGGCGAACGTGATAACCACTACACTACAGAAACAGATACCTACAGTTGATTTTTCTGTAATGAAACTGCTCCGAACTGGCTATTCCATGGGCCTCTGGCTTTAGATTTCTTTCATGCAACCTGCCCGACATCCCTAGCTGAACGCTCGTACATGCCATGCAAGACCAGATGTTTGGTATTAGCTCAGACTGGGCAGGGCTGAAGCATGAGACTCTAGCAAAGAATTATCCACTACTGCAAAGAAAAAATTGATGTTGGTTTTGAAACGCAAACTTCAAAACAACTTGAAAAGAGTACCAAGAAAAGGGCTCGTCCGGGATTTGAACCCGGGACCTCTCGCACCCAAAGCGAGAATCATACCCCTAGACCAACGAGCCCTCAAAATCCTCTTACCTCTCAAAAGCTAATACCGGCTCTAAGCCCGCAATGAAGATCATGCTGGTATCTTTATGATGCTTGGTCTGTGAATACGCATGAAAGTCAGTCTCAACTTACCCTTTCTCAAACGATAGCACTATCATTTACAAGTGTCTCCTTTTATTCCGTCCCAGCTTTGGACACGTCTTACAGGAAGTCAGCCCTTATTTATATATTTCTTCAGTGGCTGAAGCTTAATGAGAAAGAGTAACAAGTTGTTCATAACAACATAAGAAACACATTGTGCATTTTCTCTTAAATACTCCTTCACTTTGTGCCAAAAGAAATACCAAGGTGAATACCTAGGCCACAGATTCAAGCTAAAGATCTTCCTGCTGAATGCAAGGCGCATTAAAAACTGCATATCGCTGGACTAAAGCATTCCTTGCATAGCCTCTAACATCATAACATAACTGAGCTGCTAGCAGCAAGCTAACCAATACCTTTCTGAAATGAGAATGACATGTGCTTATCTGCTCAATCAGTGCTCAATCAGGCTCGATCAGGCGAGATTTAGAAAAGGTGGAAAGGGTCCAAGTGGATGCCCCTTCCTTTTTAGGGTGGGTCCTGCTGACTATCATAGGATTGCTTGTAAAAGTGGCCAGGGTCAGAGGAAAAGCTGCCAACACTTCTTAGCGTTCTCTATAGATGCAGCCATTTTCTGTGACTGTAATTTCGGCCTTTTCCCAGAAGTCTCTATTCTGCCTATGCAAATTAACAAAAGCAGTGCTTATTCCTCACTTGCTCAAATGTCCTTCCTGTCCAGAAAGCTCTGATTAAGCATGCTTATTTTCTTTTTCTGGGATATTTTAAATTGTTTCGCTGTCCAGTCTGTGGCAGTAGAAAGCTGCTTATGATGCCAGGTTTTGATGAATCCCCAAGGTACAAGTACAGAGGAATATATCAGTCTCTAGGATATGGAACTTTTAGCTAACACATCACAATATGTGATGCTTGCCAAGAAAACACTACATTCTGGAGCGCTGATGATCAGAACATTCTGCTCCTGAAGGATAGAAAAGACAGCTTGATTGAAATAAAGTCTGTTTATATTGACGCTCTCTCTCTCCCTATATATACATACATGCATACACACACACACACAGGTATGTCATGCATTTCTTCAGATTTGTTTCAACCATTTACCATTTATTGGAGAATCCCTACTTTTCAAGTGACTGCAAATGAAGTCATCTCTGGCACTTTTTGTGCAAAGTAAGAGACACACATGACACCTTTTTATAAAAGTCATCGGTTTCTTTGTTACTGTGTACTTTCAAAGCATGGGGCTTTCACACGTCAGGTAAACCTGATTACCACTACACAACAAAAGCAGATGCAGCTTTCTTATCTATGTCGTGATAGAACAGTTGTGAATTGAGTAGAAGAAGGGCCCTGATGTGATACTTATTACATGCAGCCTGTAAGATAGTCAAACATGCAGGCTAGGAAGGAAGATGCAAATATCAATGTATTAGAAAAACACCTAAAGGCGAGTGATATGCTTTCATTCATGCATGGCTAGGAAAAATCGCCATACTGTTGCAAACATTCTTACACCACCAACTGGAAATAAATGATTCTGACATTAAACGTAAAGGTGACAATGCATTTGTATCATCACCCTGAGAAGGATCATCTTGGAATTGAGCCGAGGGCCTCTGCACTCAAAGCCAGAAACACTCCACTAAAATAAGATTCCTGTTGGTGCCAACAATTCTCCATGTTAATGCTTGTTCTAGGTGAGCAGTGAACCGATTGCAGGGCTCTTTTGAAAGCAAGGTCTGAGAACCAACAGATACATCCACACGCCGATTACTTTAGTGTTTTGAGAGAATTCCCTTTCTTGGAACGAGATTGCATGAAATAATCTTCAGGGCTTGGACAATTCCATGGCAAAACTGCACCTATCAACATTGTAGCCAACACAATATAACAACTGTTTCTGCCCGGTTTCGAACCGGGGACCTTTCGCGTGTGAGGCGAACGTGATAACCACTACACTACAGAAACAGATACCTACAGTTGATTTTTCTGTAATGAAACTGCTCCGAACTGGCTATTCCATGGGCCTCTGGCTTTAGATTTCTTTCATGCAACCTGCCCGACATCCCTAGCTGAACGCTCGTACATGCCATGCAAGACCAGATGTTTGGTATTAGCTCAGACTGGGCAGGGCTGAAGCATGAGACTCTAGCAAAGAATTATCCACTACTGCAAAGAAAAAATTGATGTTGGTTTTGAAACGCAAACTTCAAAACAACTTGAAAAGAGTACCAAGAAAAGGGCTCGTCCGGGATTTGAACCCGGGACCTCTCGCACCCAAAGCGAGAATCATACCCCTAGACCAACGAGCCCTCAAAATCCTCTTACCTCTCAAAAGCTAATACCGGCTCTAAGCCCGCAATGAAGATCATGCTGGTATCTTTATGATGCTTGGTCTGTGAATACGCATGAAAGTCAGTCTCAACTTACCCTTTCTCAAACGATAGCACTATCATTTACAAGTGTCTCCTTTTATTCCGTCCCAGCTTTGGACACGTCTTACAGGAAGTCAGCCCTTATTTATATATTTCTTCAGTGGCTGAAGCTTAATGAGAAAGAGTAACAAGTTGTTCATAACAACATAAGAAACACATTGTGCATTTTCTCTCAAATACTCCTTCACTTTGTGCCAAAAGAAATACCAAGGTGAATACCTAGGCCACAGATTCAAGCTAAAGATCTTCCTGCTGAATGCAAGGCGCAATAAAAACTGCATATCGCTGGACTAAAGCATTCCTTGCATAGCCTCTAACATCATAACATAACTGAGCTGCTAGCAGCAAGCTAACCAATACCTTTCTGAAATGAGAATGACATGTGCTTATCTGCTCAATCAGTGCTCAATCAGGCTCGATCAGGCGAGATTTAGAAAAGGTGGAAAGGGTCCAAGTGGATGCCCCTTCCTTTTTAGGGTGGGTCCTGCTGACTATCATAGGATTGCTTGTAAAAGTGGCCAGGGTCAGAGGAAAAGCTGCCAACACTTCTTAGCGTTCTCTATAGATGCAGCCATTTTCTGTGACTGTAATTTCGGCCTTTTCCCAGAAGTCTCTATTCTGCCTATGCAAATTAACAAAAGCAGTGCTTATTCCTCACTTGCTCAAATGTCCTTCCTGTCCAGAAAGCTCTGATTAAGCATGCTTATTTTCTTTTTCTGGGATATTTTAAATTGTTTCGCTGTCCAGTCTGTGGCAGTAGAAAGCTGCTTATGATGCCAGGTTTTGATGAATCCCCAAGGTACAAGTACAGAGGAATATATCAGTCTCTAGGATATGGAACTTTTAGCTAACACATCACAATATGTGATGCTTGCCAAGAAAACACTACATTCTGGAGCGCTGATGATCAGAACATTCTGCTCCTGAAGGATAGAAAAGACAGCTTGATTGAAATAAAGTCTGTTTATATTGACGCTCTCTCTCTCCCTATATATACATACATGCATACACACACACACACAGGTATGTCATGCATTTCTTCAGATTTGTTTCAACCATTTACCATTTATTGGAGAATCCCTACTTTTCAAGTGACTGCAAATGAAGTCATCTCTGGCACTTTTTGTGCAAAGTAAGAGACACACATGACACCTTTTTATAAAAGTCATCGGTTTCTTTGTTACTGTGTACTTTCAAAGCATGGGGCTTTCACACGTCAGGTAAACCTGATTACCACTACACAACAAAAGCAGATGCAGCTTTCTTATCTATGTCGTGATAGAACAGTTGTGAATTGAGTAGAAGAAGGGCCCTGATGTGATACTTATTACATGCAGCCTGTAAGATAGTCAAACATGCAGGCTAGGAAGGAAGATGCAAATATCAATGTATTAGAAAAACACCTAAAGGCGAGTGATATGCTTTCATTCATGCATGGCTAGGAAAAATCGCCATACTGTTGCAAACATTCTTACACCACCAACTGGAAATAAATGATTCTGACATTAAACGTAAAGGTGACAATGCATTTGTATCATCACCCTGAGAAGGATCATCTTGGAATTGAGCCGAGGGCCTCTGCACTCAAAGCCAGAAACACTCCACTAAAATAAGATTCCTGTTGGTGCCAACAATTCTCCATGTTAATGCTTGTTCTAGGTGAGCAGTGAACCGATTGCAGGGCTCTTTTGAAAGCAAGGTCTGAGAACCAACAGATACATCCACACGCCGATTACTTTAGTGTTTTGAGAGAATTCCCTTTCTTGGAACGAGATTGCATGAAATAATCTTCAGGGCTTGGACAATTCCATGGCAAAACGGCACCTATCAACATTGTAGCCAACACAATATAACAACTGTTTCTGCCCGGTTTCGAACCGGGGACCTTTCGCGTGTGAGGCGAACGTGATAACCACTACACTACAGAAACAGATACCTACAGTTGATTTTTCTGTAATGAAACTGCTCCGAACTGGCTATTCCATGGGCCTCTGGCTTTAGATTTCTTTCATGCAACCTGCCCGACATCCCTAGCTGAACGCTCGTACATGCCATGCAAGACCAGATGTTTGGTATTAGCTCAGACTGGGCAGGGCTGAAGCATGAGACTCTAGCAAAGAATTATCCACTACTGCAAAGAAAAAATTGATGTTGGTTTTGAAACGCAAACTTCAAAACAACTTGAAAAGAGTACCAAGAAAAGGGCTCGTCCGGGATTTGAACCCGGGACCTCTCGCACCCAAAGCGAGAATCATACCCCTCGACCAACGAGCCCTCAAAATCCTCTTACCTCTCAAAAGCTAATACCGGCTCTAAGCCCGCAATGAAGATCATGCTGGTATCTTTATGATGCTTGGTCTGTGAATACGCATGAAAGTCAGTCTCAACTTACCCTTTCTCAAACGATAGCACTATCATTTACAAGTGTCTCCTTTTATTCCGTCCCAGCTTTGGACACGTCTTACAGGAAGTCAGCCCTTATTTATATATTTCTTCAGTGGCTGAAGCTTAATGAGAAAGAGTAACAAGTTGTTCATAACAACATAAGAAACACATTGTGCATTTTCTCTTAAATACTCCTTCACTTTGTGCCAAAAGAAATACCAAGGTGAATACCTAGGCCACAGATTCAAGCTAAAGATCTTCCTGCTGAATGCAAGGCGCAATAAAAACTGCATATCGCTGGACTAAAGCATTCCTTGCATAGCCTCTAACATCATAACATAACTGAGCTGCTAGCAGCAAGCTAACCAATACCTTTCTGAAATGAGAATGACATGTGCTTATCTGCTCAATCAGTGCTCAATCAGGCTCGATCAGGCGAGATTTAGAAAAGGTGGAAAGGGTCCAAGTGGATGCCCCTTCCTTTTTAGGGTGGGTCCTGCTGACTATCATAGGATTGCTTGTAAAAGTGGCCAGGGTCAGAGGAAAAGCTGCCAACACTTCTTAGCGTTCTCTATAGATGCAGCCATTTTCTGTGACTGTAATTTCGGCCTTTTCCCAGAAGTCTCTATTCTGCCTATGCAAATTAACAAAAGCAGTGCTTATTCCTCACTTGCTCAAATGTCCTTCCTGTCCAGAAAGCTCTGATTAAGCATGCTTATTTTCTTTTTCTGGGATATTTTAAATTGTTTCGCTGTCCAGTCTGTGGCAGTAGAAAGCTGCTTATGATGCCAGGTTTTGATGAATCCCCAAGGTACAAGTACAGAGGAATATATCAGTCTCTAGGATATGGAACTTTTAGCTAACACATCACAATATGTGATGCTTGCCAAGAAAACACTACATTCTGGAGCGCTGATGATCAGAACATTCTGCTCCTGAAGGATAGAAAAGACAGCTTGATTGAAATAAAGTCTGTTTATATTGACGCTCTCTCTCTCCCTATATATACATACATGCATACACACACACACACAGGTATGTCATGCATTTCTTCAGATTTGTTTCAACCATTTACCATTTATTGGAGAATCCCTACTTTTCAAGTGACTGCAAATGAAGTCATCTCTGGCACTTTTTGTGCAAAGTAAGAGACACACATGACACCTTTTTATAAAAGTCATCGGTTTCTTTGTTACTGTGTACTTTCAAAGCATGGGGCTTTCACACGTCAGGTAAACCTGATTACCACTACACAACAAAAGCAGATGCAGCTTTCTTATCTATGTCGTGATAGAACAGTTGTGAATTGAGTAGAAGAAGGGCCCTGATGTGATACTTATTACATGCAGCCTGTAAGATAGTCAAACATGCAGGCTAGGAAGGAAGATGCAAATATCAATGTATTAGAAAAACACCTAAAGGCGAGTGATATGCTTTCATTCATGCATGGCTAGGAAAAATCGCCATACTGTTGCAAACATTCTTACACCACCAACTGGAAATAAATGATTCTGACATTAAACGTAAAGGTGACAATGCATTTGTATCATCACCCTGAGAAGGATCATCTTGGAATTGAGCCGAGGGCCTCTGCACTCAAAGCCAGAAACACTCCACTAAAATAAGATTCCTGTTGGTGCCAACAATTCTCCATGTTAATGCTTGTTCTAGGTGAGCAGTGAACCGATTGCAGGGCTCTTTTGAAAGCAAGGTCTGAGAACCAACAGATACATCCACACGCCGATTACTTTAGTGTTTTGAGAGAATTCCCTTTCTTGGAACGAGATTGCATGAAATAATCTTCAGGGCTTGGACAATTCCATGGCAAAACGGCACCTATCAACATTGTAGCCAACACAATATAACAACTGTTTCTGCCCGGTTTCGAACCGGGGACCTTTCGCGTGTGAGGCGAACGTGATAACCACTACACTACAGAAACAGATACCTACAGTTGATTTTTCTGTAATGAAACTGCTCCGAACTGGCTATTCCATGGGCCTCTGGCTTTAGATTTCTTTCATGCAACCTGCCCGACATCCCTAGCTGAACGCTCGTACATGCCATGCAAGACCAGATGTTTGGTATTAGCTCAGACTGGGCAGGGCTGAAGCATGAGACTCTAGCAAAGAATTATCCACTACTGCAAAGAAAAAATTGATGTTGGTTTTGAAACGCAAACTTCAAAACAACTTGAAAAGAGTACCAAGAAAAGGGCTCGTCCGGGATTTGAACCCGGGACCTCTCGCACCCAAAGCGAGAATCATACCCCTCGACCAACGAGCCCTCAAAATCCTCTTACCTCTCAAAAGCTAATACCGGCTCTAAGCCCGCAATGAAGATCATGCTGGTATCTTTATGATGCTTGGTCTGTGAATACGCATGAAAGTCAGTCTCAACTTACCCTTTCTCAAACGATAGCACTATCATTTACAAGTGTCTCCTTTTATTCCGTCCCAGCTTTGGACACGTCTTACAGGAAGTCAGCCCTTATTTATATATTTCTTCAGTGGCTGAAGCTTAATGAGAAAGAGTAACAAGTTGTTCATAACAACATAAGAAACACATTGTGCATTTTCTCTTAAATACTCCTTCACTTTGTGCCAAAAGAAATACCAAGGTGAATACCTAGGCCACAGATTCAAGCTAAAGATCTTCCTGCTGAATGCAAGGCGCAATAAAAACTGCATATCGCTGGACTAAAGCATTCCTTGCATAGCCTCTAACATCATAACATAACTGAGCTGCTAGCAGCAAGCTAACCAATACCTTTCTGAAATGAGAATGACATGTGCTTATCTGCTCAATCAGTGCTCAATCAGGCTCGATCAGGCGAGATTTAGAAAAGGTGGAAAGGGTCCAAGTGGATGCCCCTTCCTTTTTAGGGTGGGTCCTGCTGACTATCATAGGATTGCTTGTAAAAGTGGCCAGGGTCAGAGGAAAAGCTGCCAACACTTCTTAGCGTTCTCTATAGATGCAGCCATTTTCTGTGACTGTAATTTCGGCCTTTTCCCAGAAGTCTCTATTCTGCCTATGCAAATTAACAAAAGCAGTGCTTATTCCTCACTTGCTCAAATGTCCTTCCTGTCCAGAAAGCTCTGATTAAGCATGCTTATTTTCTTTTTCTGGGATATTTTAAATTGTTTCGCTGTCCAGTCTGTGGCAGTAGAAAGCTGCTTATGATGCCAGGTTTTGATGAATCCCCAAGGTACAAGTACAGAGGAATATATCAGTCTCTAGGATATGGAACTTTTAGCTAACACATCACAATATGTGATGCTTGCCAAGAAAACACTACATTCTGGAGCGCTGATGATCAGAACATTCTGCTCCTGAAGGATAGAAAAGACAGCTTGATTGAAATAAAGTCTGTTTATATTGACGCTCTCTCTCTCCCTATATATACATACATGCATACACACACACACACAGGTATGTCATGCATTTCTTCAGATTTGTTTCAACCATTTACCATTTATTGGAGAATCCCTACTTTTCAAGTGACTGCAAATGAAGTCATCTCTGGCACTTTTTGTGCAAAGTAAGAGACACACATGACACCTTTTTATAAAAGTCATCGGTTTCTTTGTTACTGTGTACTTTCAAAGCATGGGGCTTTCACACGTCAGGTAAACCTGATTACCACTACACAACAAAAGCAGATGCAGCTTTCTTATCTATGTCGTGATAGAACAGTTGTGAATTGAGTAGAAGAAGGGCCCTGATGTGATACTTATTACATGCAGCCTGTAAGATAGTCAAACATGCAGGCTAGGAAGGAAGATGCAAATATCAATGTATTAGAAAAACACCTAAAGGCGAGTGATATGCTTTCATTCATGCATGGCTAGGAAAAATCGCCATACTGTTGCAAACATTCTTACACCACCAACTGGAAATAAATGATTCTGACATTAAACGTAAAGGTGACAATGCATTTGTATCATCACCCTGAGAAGGATCATCTTGGAATTGAGCCGAGGGCCTCTGCACTCAAAGCCAGAAACACTCCACTAAAATAAGATTCCTGTTGGTGCCAACAATTCTCCATGTTAATGCTTGTTCTAGGTGAGCAGTGAACCGATTGCAGGGCTCTTTTGAAAGCAAGGTCTGAGAACCAACAGATACATCCACACGCCGATTACTTTAGTGTTTTGAGAGAATTCCCTTTCTTGGAACGAGATTGCATGAAATAATCTTCAGGGCTTGGACAATTCCATGGCAAAACGGCACCTATCAACATTGTAGCCAACACAATATAACAACTGTTTCTGCCCGGTTTCGAACCGGGGACCTTTCGCGTGTGAGGCGAACGTGATAACCACTACACTACAGAAACAGATACATACAGTTGATTTTTCTGTAATGAAACTGCTCCGAACTGGCTATTCCATGGGCCTCTGGCTTTAGATTTCTTTCATGCAACCTGCCCGACATCCCTAGCTGAACGCTCGTACATGCCATGCAAGACCAGATGTTTGGTATTAGCTCAGACTGGGCAGGGCTGAAGCATGAGACTCTAGCAAAGAATTATCCACTACTGCAAAGAAAAAATTGATGTTGGTTTTGAAACGCAAACTTCAAAACAACTTGAAAAGAGTACCAAGAAAAGGGCTCGTCCGGGATTTGAACCCGGGACCTCTCGCACCCAAAGCAAGAATCATACCCCTAGACCAACGAGCCCTCAAAATCCTCTTACCTCTCAAAAGCTAATACCGGCTCTAAGCCCGCAATGAAGATCATGCTGGTATCTTTATGATGCTTGGTCTGTGAATACGCATGAAAGTCAGTCTCAACTTACCCTTTCTCAAACGATAGCACTATCATTTACAAGTGTCTCCTTTTATTCCGTCCCAGCTTTGGACACGTCTTACAGGAAGTCAGCCCTTATTTATATATTTCTTCAGTGGCTGAAGCTTAATGAGAAAGAGTAACAAGTTGTTCATAACAACATAAGAAACACATTGTGCATTTTCTCTCAAATACTCCTTCACTTTGTGCCAAAAGAAATACCAAGGTGAATACCTAGGCCACAGATTCAAGCTAAAGATCTTCCTGCTGAATGCAAGGCGCAATAAAAACTGCATATCGCTGGACTAAAGCATTCCTTGCATAGCCTCTAACATCATAACATAACTGAGCTGCTAGCAGCAAGCTAACCAATACCTTTCTGAAATGAGAATGACATGTGCTTATCTGCTCAATCAGTGCTCAATCAGGCTCGATCAGGCGAGATTTAGAAAAGGTGGAAAGGGTCCAAGTGGATGCCCCTTCCTTTTTAGGGTGGGTCCTGCTGACTATCATAGGATTGCTTGTAAAAGTGGCCAGGGTCAGAGGAAAAGCTGCCAACACTTCTTAGCGTTCTCTATAGATGCAGCCATTTTCTGTGACTGTAATTTCGGCCTTTTCCCAGAAGTCTCTATTCTGCCTATGCAAATTAACAAAAGCAGTGCTTATTCCTCACTTGCTCAAATGTCCTTCCTGTCCAGAAAGCTCTGATTAAGCATGCTTATTTTCTTTTTCTGGGATATTTTAAATTGTTTCGCTGTCCAGTCTGTGGCAGTAGAAAGCTGCTTATGATGCCAGGTTTTGATGAATCCCCAAGGTACAAGTACAGAGGAATATATCAGTCTCTAGGATATGGAACTTTTAGCTAACACATCACAATATGTGATGCTTGCCAAGAAAACACTACATTCTGGAGCGCTGATGATCAGAACATTCTGCTCCTGAAGGATAGAAAAGACAGCTTGATTGAAATAAAGTCTGTTTATATTGACGCTCTCTCTCTCCCTATATATACATACATGCATACACACACACACACAGGTATGTCATGCATTTCTTCAGATTTGTTTCAACCATTTACCATTTATTGGAGAATCCCTACTTTTCAAGTGACTGCAAATGAAGTCATCTCTGGCACTTTTTGTGCAAAGTAAGAGACACACATGACACCTTTTTATAAAAGTCATCGGTTTCTTTGTTACTGTGTACTTTCAAAGCATGGGGCTTTCACACGTCAGGTAAACCTGATTACCACTACACAACAAAAGCAGATGCAGCTTTCTTATCTATGTCGTGATAGAACAGTTGTGAATTGAGTAGAAGAAGGGCCCTGATGTGATACTTATTACATGCAGCCTGTAAGATAGTCAAACATGCAGGCTAGGAAGGAAGATGCAAATATCAATGTATTAGAAAAACACCTAAAGGCGAGTGATATGCTTTCATTCATGCATGGCTAGGAAAAATCGCCATACTGTTGCAAACATTCTTACACCACCAACTGGAAATAAATGATTCTGACATTAAACGTAAAGGTGACAATGCATTTGTATCATCACCCTGAGAAGGATCATCTTGGAATTGAGCCGAGGGCCTCTGCACTCAAAGCCAGAAACACTCCACTAAAATAAGATTCCTGTTGGTGCCAACAATTCTCCATGTTAATGCTTGTTCTAGGTGAGCAGTGAACCGATTGCAGGGCTCTTTTGAAAGCAAGGTCTGAGAACCAACAGATACATCCACACGCCGATTACTTTAGTGTTTTGAGAGAATTCCCTTTCTTGGAACGAGATTGCATGAAATAATCTTCAGGGCTTGGACAATTCCATGGCAAAACGGCACCTATCAACATTGTAGCCAACACAATATAACAACTGTTTCTGCCCGGTTTCGAACCGGGGACCTTTCGCGTGTGAGGCGAACGTGATAACCACTACACTACAGAAACAGATACATACAGTTGATTTTTCTGTAATGAAACTGCTCCGAACTGGCTATTCCATGGGCCTCTGGCTTTAGATTTCTTTCATGCAACCTGCCCGACATCCCTAGCTGAACGCTCGTACATGCCATGCAAGACCAGATGTTTGGTATTAGCTCAGACTGGGCAGGGCTGAAGCATGAGACTCTAGCAAAGAATTATCCACTACTGCAAAGAAAAAATTGATGTTGGTTTTGAAACGCAAACTTCAAAACAACTTGAAAAGAGTACCAAGAAAAGGGCTCGTCCGGGATTTGAACCCGGGACCTCTCGCACCCAAAGCAAGAATCATACCCCTAGACCAACGAGCCCTCAAAATCCTCTTACCTCTCAAAAGCTAATACCGGCTCTAAGCCCGCAATGAAGATCATGCTGGTATCTTTATGATGCTTGGTCTGTGAATACGCATGAAAGTCAGTCTCAACTTACCCTTTCTCAAACGATAGCACTATCATTTACAAGTGTCTCCTTTTATTCCGTCCCAGCTTTGGACACGTCTTACAGGAAGTCAGCCCTTATTTATATATTTCTTCAGTGGCTGAAGCTTAATGAGAAAGAGTAACAAGTTGTTCATAACAACATAAGAAACACATTGTGCATTTTCTCTCAAATACTCCTTCACTTTGTGCCAAAAGAAATACCAAGGTGAATACCTAGGCCACAGATTCAAGCTAAAGATCTTCCTGCTGAATGCAAGGCGCAATAAAAACTGCATATCGCTGGACTAAAGCATTCCTTGCATAGCCTCTAACATCATAACATAACTGAGCTGCTAGCAGCAAGCTAACCAATACCTTTCTGAAATGAGAATGACATGTGCTTATCTGCTCAATCAGTGCTCAATCAGGCTCGATCAGGCGAGATTTAGAAAAGGTGGAAAGGGTCCAAGTGGATGCCCCTTCCTTTTTAGGGTGGGTCCTGCTGACTATCATAGGATTGCTTGTAAAAGTGGCCAGGGTCAGAGGAAAAGCTGCCAACACTTCTTAGCGTTCTCTATAGATGCAGCCATTTTCTGTGACTGTAATTTCGGCCTTTTCCCAGAAGTCTCTATTCTGCCTATGCAAATTAACAAAAGCAGTGCTTATTCCTCACTTGCTCAAATGTCCTTCCTGTCCAGAAAGCTCTGATTAAGCATGCTTATTTTCTTTTTCTGGGATATTTTAAATTGTTTCGCTGTCCAGTCTGTGGCAGTAGAAAGCTGCTTATGATGCCAGGTTTTGATGAATCCCCAAGGTACAAGTACAGAGGAATATATCAGTCTCTAGGATATGGAACTTTTAGCTAACACATCACAATATGTGATGCTTGCCAAGAAAACACTACATTCTGGAGCGCTGATGATCAGAACATTCTGCTCCTGAAGGATAGAAAAGACAGCTTGATTGAAATAAAGTCTGTTTATATTGACGCTCTCTCTCTCCCTATATATACATACATGCATACACACACACACACAGGTATGTCATGCATTTCTTCAGATTTGTTTCAACCATTTACCATTTATTGGAGAATCCCTACTTTTCAAGTGACTGCAAATGAAGTCATCTCTGGCACTTTTTGTGCAAAGTAAGAGACACACATGACACCTTTTTATAAAAGTCATCGGTTTCTTTGTTACTGTGTACTTTCAAAGCATGGGGCTTTCACACGTCAGGTAAACCTGATTACCACTACACAACAAAAGCAGATGCAGCTTTCTTATCTATGTCGTGATAGAACAGTTGTGAATTGAGTAGAAGAAGGGCCCTGATGTGATACTTATTACATGCAGCCTGTAAGATAGTCAAACATGCAGGCTAGGAAGGAAGATGCAAATATCAATGTATTAGAAAAACACCTAAAGGCGAGTGATATGCTTTCATTCATGCATGGCTAGGAAAAATCGCCATACTGTTGCAAACATTCTTACACCACCAACTGGAAATAAATGATTCTGACATTAAACGTAAAGGTGACAATGCATTTGTATCATCACCCTGAGAAGGATCATCTTGGAATTGAGCCGAGGGCCTCTGCACTCAAAGCCAGAAACACTCCACTAAAATAAGATTCCTGTTGGTGCCAACAATTCTCCATGTTAATGCTTGTTCTAGGTGAGCAGTGAACCGATTGCAGGGCTCTTTTGAAAGCAAGGTCTGAGAACCAACAGATACATCCACACGCCGATTACTTTAGTGTTTTGAGAGAATTCCCTTTCTTGGAACGAGATTGCATGAAATAATCTTCAGGGCTTGGACAATTCCATGGCAAAACGGCACCTATCAACATTGTAGCCAACACAATATAACAACTGTTTCTGCCCGGTTTCGAACCGGGGACCTTTCGCGTGTGAGGCGAACGTGATAACCACTACACTACAGAAACAGATACCTACAGTTGATTTTTCTGTAATGAAACTGCTCCGAACTGGCTATTCCATGGGCCTCTGGCTTTAGATTTCTTTCATGCAACCTGCCCGACATCCCTAGCTGAACGCTCGTACATGCCATGCAAGACCAGATGTTTGGTATTAGCTCAGACTGGGCAGGGCTGAAGCATGAGACTCTAGCAAAGAATTATCCACTACTGCAAAGAAAAAATTGATGTTGGTTTTGAAACGCAAACTTCAAAACAACTTGAAAAGAGTACCAAGAAAAGGGCTCGTCCGGGATTTGAACCCGGGACCTCTCGCACCCAAAGCGAGAATCATACCCCTCGACCAACGAGCCCTCAAAATCCTCTTACCTCTCAAAAGCTAATACCGGCTCTAAGCCCGCAATGAAGATCATGCTGGTATCTTTATGATGCTTGGTCTGTGAATACGCATGAAAGTCAGTCTCAACTTACCCTTTCTCAAACGATAGCACTATCATTTACAAGTGTCTCCTTTTATTCCGTCCCAGCTTTGGACACGTCTTACAGGAAGTCAGCCCTTATTTATATATTTCTTCAGTGGCTGAAGCTTAATGAGAAAGAGTAACAAGTTGTTCATAACAACATAAGAAACACATTGTGCATTTTCTCTTAAATACTCCTTCACTTTGTGCCAAAAGAAATACCAAGGTGAATACCTAGGCCACAGATTCAAGCTAAAGATCTTCCTGCTGAATGCAAGGCGCAATAAAAACTGCATATCGCTGGACTAAAGCATTCCTTGCATAGCCTCTAACATCATAACATAACTGAGCTGCTAGCAGCAAGCTAACCAATACCTTTCTGAAATGAGAATGACATGTGCTTATCTGCTCAATCAGTGCTCAATCAGGCTCGATCAGGCGAGATTTAGAAAAGGTGGAAAGGGTCCAAGTGGATGCCCCTTCCTTTTTAGGGTGGGTCCTGCTGACTATCATAGGATTGCTTGTAAAAGTGGCCAGGGTCAGAGGAAAAGCTGCCAACACTTCTTAGCGTTCTCTATAGATGCAGCCATTTTCTGTGACTGTAATTTCGGCCTTTTCCCAGAAGTCTCTATTCTGCCTATGCAAATTAACAAAAGCAGTGCTTATTCCTCACTTGCTCAAATGTCCTTCCTGTCCAGAAAGCTCTGATTAAGCATGCTTATTTTCTTTTTCTGGGATATTTTAAATTGTTTCGCTGTCCAGTCTGTGGCAGTAGAAAGCTGCTTATGATGCCAGGTTTTGATGAATCCCCAAGGTACAAGTACAGAGGAATATATCAGTCTCTAGGATATGGAACTTTTAGCTAACACATCACAATATGTGATGCTTGCCAAGAAAACACTACATTCTGGAGCGCTGATGATCAGAACATTCTGCTCCTGAAGGATAGAAAAGACAGCTTGATTGAAATAAAGTCTGTTTATATTGACGCTCTCTCTCTCCCTATATATACATACATGCATACACACACACACACAGGTATGTCATGCATTTCTTCAGATTTGTTTCAACCATTTACCATTTATTGGAGAATCCCTACTTTTCAAGTGACTGCAAATGAAGTCATCTCTGGCACTTTTTGTGCAAAGTAAGAGACACACATGACACCTTTTTATAAAAGTCATCGGTTTCTTTGTTACTGTGTACTTTCAAAGCATGGGGCTTTCACACGTCAGGTAAACCTGATTACCACTACACAACAAAAGCAGATGCAGCTTTCTTATCTATGTCGTGATAGAACAGTTGTGAATTGAGTAGAAGAAGGGCCCTGATGTGATACTTATTACATGCAGCCTGTAAGATAGTCAAACATGCAGGCTAGGAAGGAAGATGCAAATATCAATGTATTAGAAAAACACCTAAAGGCGAGTGATATGCTTTCATTCATGCATGGCTAGGAAAAATCGCCATACTGTTGCAAACATTCTTACACCACCAACTGGAAATAAATGATTCTGACATTAAACGTAAAGGTGACAATGCATTTGTATCATCACCCTGAGAAGGATCATCTTGGAATTGAGCCGAGGGCCTCTGCACTCAAAGCCAGAAACACTCCACTAAAATAAGATTCCTGTTGGTGCCAACAATTCTCCATGTTAATGCTTGTTCTAGGTGAGCAGTGAACCGATTGCAGGGCTCTTTTGAAAGCAAGGTCTGAGAACCAACAGATACATCCACACGCCGATTACTTTAGTGTTTTGAGAGAATTCCCTTTCTTGGAACGAGATTGCATGAAATAATCTTCAGGGCTTGGACAATTCCATGGCAAAACGGCACCTATCAACATTGTAGCCAACACAATATAACAACTGTTTCTGCCCGGTTTCGAACCGGGGACCTTTCGCGTGTGAGGCGAACGTGATAACCACTACACTACAGAAACAGATACATACAGTTGATTTTTCTGTAATGAAACTGCTCCGAACTGGCTATTCCATGGGCCTCTGGCTTTAGATTTCTTTCATGCAACCTGCCCGACATCCCTAGCTGAACGCTCGTACATGCCATGCAAGACCAGATGTTTGGTATTAGCTCAGACTGGGCAGGGCTGAAGCATGAGACTCTAGCAAAGAATTATCCACTACTGCAAAGAAAAAATTGATGTTGGTTTTGAAACGCAAACTTCAAAACAACTTGAAAAGAGTACCAAGAAAAGGGCTCGTCCGGGATTTGAACCCGGGACCTCTCGCACCCAAAGCAAGAATCATACCCCTAGACCAACGAGCCCTCAAAATCCTCTTACCTCTCAAAAGCTAATACCGGCTCTAAGCCCGCAATGAAGATCATGCTGGTATCTTTATGATGCTTGGTCTGTGAATACGCATGAAAGTCAGTCTCAACTTACCCTTTCTCAAACGATAGCACTATCATTTACAAGTGTCTCCTTTTATTCCGTCCCAGCTTTGGACACGTCTTACAGGAAGTCAGCCCTTATTTATATATTTCTTCAGTGGCTGAAGCTTAATGAGAAAGAGTAACAAGTTGTTCATAACAACATAAGAAACACATTGTGCATTTTCTCTCAAATACTCCTTCACTTTGTGCCAAAAGAAATACCAAGGTGAATACCTAGGCCACAGATTCAAGCTAAAGATCTTCCTGCTGAATGCAAGGCGCAATAAAAACTGCATATCGCTGGACTAAAGCATTCCTTGCATAGCCTCTAACATCATAACATAACTGAGCTGCTAGCAGCAAGCTAACCAATACCTTTCTGAAATGAGAATGACATGTGCTTATCTGCTCAATCAGTGCTCAATCAGGCGAGATTTAGAAAAGGTGGAAAGGGTCCAAGTGGATGCCCCTTCCTTTTTAGGGTGGGTCCTGCTGACTATCATAGGATTGCTTGTAAAAGTGGCCAGGGTCAGAGGAAAAGCTGCCAACACTTCTTAGCGTTCTCTATAGATGCAGCCATTTTCTGTGACTGTAATTTCGGCCTTTTCCCAGAAGTCTCTATTCTGCCTATGCAAATTAACAAAAGCAGTGCTTATTCCTCACTTGCTCAAATGTCCTTCCTGTCCAGAAAGCTCTGATTAAGCATGCTTATTTTCTTTTTCTGGGATATTTTAAATTGTTTCGCTGTCCAGTCTGTGGCAGTAGAAAGCTGCTTATGATGCCAGGTTTTGATGAATCCCCAAGGTACAAGTACAGAGGAATATATCAGTCTCTAGGATATGGAACTTTTAGCTAACACATCACAATATGTGATGCTTGCCAAGAAAACACTACATTCTGGAGCGCTGATGATCAGAACATTCTGCTCCTGAAGGATAGAAAAGACAGCTTGATTGAAATAAAGTCTGTTTATATTGACGCTCTCTCTCTCCCTATATATACATACATGCATACACACACACACACAGGTATGTCATGCATTTCTTCAGATTTGTTTCAACCATTTACCATTTATTGGAGAATCCCTACTTTTCAAGTGACTGCAAATGAAGTCATCTCTGGCACTTTTTGTGCAAAGTAAGAGACACACATGACACCTTTTTATAAAAGTCATCGGTTTCTTTGTTACTGTGTACTTTCAAAGCATGGGGCTTTCACACGTCAGGTAAACCTGATTACCACTACACAACAAAAGCAGATGCAGCTTTCTTATCTATGTCGTGATAGAACAGTTGTGAATTGAGTAGAAGAAGGGCCCTGATGTGATACTTATTACATGCAGCCTGTAAGATAGTCAAACATGCAGGCTAGGAAGGAAGATGCAAATATCAATGTATTAGAAAAACACCTAAAGGCGAGTGATATGCTTTCATTCATGCATGGCTAGGAAAAATCGCCATACTGTTGCAAACATTCTTACACCACCAACTGGAAATAAATGATTCTGACATTAAACGTAAAGGTGACAATGCATTTGTATCATCACCCTGAGAAGGATCATCTTGGAATTGAGCCGAGGGCCTCTGCACTCAAAGCCAGAAACACTCCACTAAAATAAGATTCCTGTTGGTGCCAACAATTCTCCATGTTAATGCTTGTTCTAGGTGAGCAGTGAACCGATTGCAGGGCTCTTTTGAAAGCAAGGTCTGAGAACCAACAGATACATCCACACGCCGATTACTTTAGTGTTTTGAGAGAATTCCCTTTCTTGGAACGAGATTGCATGAAATAATCTTCAGGGCTTGGACAATTCCATGGCAAAACGGCACCTATCAACATTGTAGCCAACACAATATAACAACTGTTTCTGCCCGGTTTCGAACCGGGGACCTTTCGCGTGTGAGGCGAACGTGATAACCACTACACTACAGAAACAGATACCTACAGTTGATTTTTCTGTAATGAAACTGCTCCGAACTGGCTATTCCATGGGCCTCTGGCTTTAGATTTCTTTCATGCAACCTGCCCGACATCCCTAGCTGAACGCTCGTACATGCCATGCAAGACCAGATGTTTGGTATTAGCTCAGACTGGGCAGGGCTGAAGCATGAGACTCTAGCAAAGAATTATCCACTACTGCAAAGAAAAAATTGATGTTGGTTTTGAAACGCAAACTTCAAAACAACTTGAAAAGAGTACCAAGAAAAGGGCTCGTCCGGGATTTGAACCCGGGACCTCTCGCACCCAAAGCGAGAATCATACCCCTAGACCAACGAGCCCTCAAAATCCTCTTACCTCTCAAAAGCTAATACCGGCTCTAAGCCCGCAATGAAGATCATGCTGGTATCTTTATGATGCTTGGTCTGTGAATACGCATGAAAGTCAGTCTCAACTTACCCTTTCTCAAACGATAGCACTATCATTTACAAGTGTCTCCTTTTATTCCGTCCCAGCTTTGGACACGTCTTACAGGAAGTCAGCCCTTATTTATATATTTCTTCAGTGGCTGAAGCTTAATGAGAAAGAGTAACAAGTTGTTCATAACAACATAAGAAACACATTGTGCATTTTCTCTCAAATACTCCTTCACTTTGTGCCAAAAGAAATACCAAGGTGAATACCTAGGCCACAGATTCAAGCTAAAGATCTTCCTGCTGAATGCAAGGCGCAATAAAAACTGCATATCGCTGGACTAAAGCATTCCTTGCATAGCCTCTAACATCATAACATAACTGAGCTGCTAGCAGCAAGCTAACCAATACCTTTCTGAAATGAGAATGACATGTGCTTATCTGCTCAATCAGTGCTCAATCAGGCTCGATCAGGCGAGATTTAGAAAAGGTGGAAAGGGTCCAAGTGGATGCCCCTTCCTTTTGAGGGTGGGTCCTGCTGACTATCATAGGATTGCTTGTAAAAGTGGCCAGGGTCAGAGGAAAAGCTGCCAACACTTCTTAGCGTTCTCTATAGATGCAGCCATTTTCTGTGACTGTAATTTCGGCCTTTTCCCAGAAGTCTCTATTCTGCCTATGCAAATTAACAAAAGCAGTGCTTATTCCTCACTTGCTCAAATGTCCTTCCTGTCCAGAAAGCTCTGATTAAGCATGCTTATTTTCTTTTTCTGGGATATTTTAAATTGTTTCGCTGTCCAGTCTGTGGCAGTAGAAAGCTGCTTATGATGCCAGGTTTTGATGAATCCCCAAGGTACAAGTACAGAGGAATATATCAGTCTCTAGGATATGGAACTTTTAGCTAACACATCACAATATGTGATGCTTGCCAAGAAAACACTACATTCTGGAGCGCTGATGATCAGAACATTCTGCTCCTGAAGGATAGAAAAGACAGCTTGATTGAAATAAAGTCTGTTTATATTGACGCTCTCTCTCTCCCTATATATACATACATGCATACACACACACACACAGGTATGTCATGCATTTCTTCAGATTTGTTTCAACCATTTACCATTTATTGGAGAATCCCTACTTTTCAAGTGACTGCAAATGAAGTCATCTCTGGCACTTTTTGTGCAAAGTAAGAGACACACATGACACCTTATTATAAAAGTCATCGGTTTCTTTGTTACTGTGTACTTTCAAAGCATGGGGCTTTCACACGTCAGGTAAACCTGATTACCACTACACAACAAAAGCAGATGCAGCTTTCTTATCTATGTCGTGATAGAACAGTTGTGAATTGAGTAGAAGAAGGGCCCTGATGTGATACTTATTACATGCAGCCTGTAAGATAGTCAAACATGCAGGCTAGGAAGGAAGATGCAAATATCAATGTATTAGAAAAACACCTAAAGGCGAGTGATATGCTTTCATTCATGCATGGCTAGGAAAAATCGCCATACTGTTGCAAACATTCTTACACCACCAACTGGAAATAAATGATTCTGACATTAAACGTAAAGGTGACAATGCATTTGTATCATCACCCTGAGAAGGATCATCTTGGAATTGAGCCGAGGGCCTCTGCACTCAAAGCCAGAAACACTCCACTAAAATAAGATTCCTGTTGGTGCCAACAATTCTCCATGTTAATGCTTGTTCTAGGTGAGCAGTGAACCGATTGCAGGGCTCTTTTGAAAGCAAGGTCTGAGAACCAACAGATACATCCACACGCCGATTACTTTAGTGTTTTGAGAGAATTCCCTTTCTTGGAACGAGATTGCATGAAATAATCTTCAGGGCTTGGACAATTCCATGGCAAAACGGCACCTATCAACATTGTAGCCAACACAATATAACAACTGTTTCTGCCCGGTTTCGAACCTGGGACCTTTCGCGTGTGAGGCGAACGTGATAACCACTACACTACAGAAACAGATACCTACAGTTGATTTTTCTGTAATGAAACTGCTCCGAACTGGCTATTCCATGGGCCTCTGGCTTTAGATTTCTTTCATGCAACCTGCCCGACATCCCTAGCTGAACGCTCGTACATGCCATGCAAGACCAGATGTTTGGTATTAGCTCAGACTGGGCAGGGCTGAAGCATGAGACTCTAGCAAAGAATTATCCACTACTGCAAAGAAAAAATTGATGTTGGTTTTGAAACGCAAACTTCAAAACAACTTGAAAAGAGTACCAAGAAAAGGGCTCGTCCGGGATTTGAACCCGGGACCTCTCGCACCCAAAGCGAGAATCATACCCCTAGACCAACGAGCCCTCAAAATCCTCTTACCTCTCAAAAGCTAATACCGGCTCTAAGCCCGCAATGAAGATCATGCTGGTATCTTTATGATGCTTGGTCTGTGAATACGCATGAAAGTCAGTCTCAACTTACCCTTTCTCAAACGATAGCACTATCATTTACAAGTGTCTCCTTTTATTCCGTCCCAGCTTTGGACACGTCTTACAGGAAGTCAGCCCTTATTTATATATTTCTTCAGTGGCTGAAGCTTAATGAGAAAGAGTAACAAGTTGTTCATAACAACATAAGAAACACATTGTGCATTTTCTCTTAAATACTCCTTCACTTTGTGCCAAAAGAAATACCAAGGTGAATACCTAGGCCACAGATTCAAGCTAAAGATCTTCCTGCTGAATGCAAGGTGCATTAAAAACTGCATATCGCTGGACTAAAGCATTCCTTGCATAGCCTCTAACATCATAACATAACTGAGCTGCTAGCAGCAAGCTAACCAATACCTTTCTGAAATGAGAATGACATGTGCTTATCTGCTCAATCAGTGCTCAATCAGGCTCGATCATGCGAGATTTAGAAAAGGTGGAAAGGGTCCAAGTGGATGCCCCTTCCTTTTTAGGGTGGGTCCTGCTGACTATCATAGGATTGCTTGTAAAAGTGGCCAGGGTCAGAGGAAAAGCTGCCAACACTTCTTAGCGTTCTCTATAGATGCAGCCATTTTCTGTGACTGTAATTTCGGCCTTTTCCCAGAAGTCTCTATTCTGCCTATGCAAATTAACAAAAGCAGTGCTTATTCCTCACTTGCTCAAATGTCCTTCCTGTCCAGAAAGCTCTGATTAAGCATGCTTATTTTCTTTTTCTGGGATATTTTAAATTGTTTCGCTGTCCAGTCTGTGGCAGTAGAAAGCTGCTTATGATGCCAGGTTTTGATGAATCCCCAAGGTACAAGTACAGAGGAATATATCAGTCTCTAGGATATGGAACTTTTAGCTAACACATCACAATATGTGATGCTTGCCAAGAAAACACTACATTCTGGAGCGCTGATGATCAGAACATTCTGCTCCTGAAGGATAGAAAAGACAGCTTGATTGAAATAAAGTCTGTTTATATTGACGCTCTCTCTCTCCCTATATATACATACATGCATACACACACACACACAGGTATGTCATGCATTTCTTCAGATTTGTTTCAACCATTTACCATTTATTGGAGAATCCCTACTTTTCAAGTGACTGCAAATGAAGTCATCTCTGGCACTTTTTGTGCAAAGTAAGAGACACACATGACACCTTTTTATAAAAGTCATCGGTTTCTTTGTTACTGTGTACTTTCAAAGCATGGGGCTTTCACACGTCAGGTAAACCTGATTACCACTACACAACAAAAGCAGATGCAGCTTTCTTATCTATGTCGTGATAGAACAGTTGTGAATTGAGTAGAAGAAGGGCCCTGATGTGATACTTATTACATGCAGCCTGTAAGATAGTCAAACATGCAGGCTAGGAAGGAAGATGCAAATATCAATGTATTAGAAAAACACCTAAAGGCGAGTGATATGCTTTCATTCATGCATGGCTAGGAAAAATCGCCATACTGTTGCAAACATTCTTACACCACCAACTGGAAATAAATGATTCTGACATTAAACGTAAAGGTGACAATGCATTTGTATCATCACCCTGAGAAGGATCATCTTGGAATTGAGCCGAGGGCCTCTGCACTCAAAGCCAGAAACACTCCACTAAAATAAGATTCCTGTTGGTGCCAACAATTCTCCATGTTAATGCTTGTTCTAGGTGAGCAGTGAACCGATTGCAGGGCTCTTTTGAAAGCAAGGTCTGAGAACCAACAGATACATCCACACGCCGATTACTTTAGTGTTTTGAGAGAATTCCCTTTCTTGGAACGAGATTGCATGAAATAATCTTCAGGGCTTGGACAATTCCATGGCAAAACGGCACCTATCAACATTGTAGCCAACACAATATAACAACTGTTTCTGCCCGGTTTCGAACCGGGGACCTTTCGCGTGTGAGGCGAACGTGATAACCACTACACTACAGAAACAGATACCTACAGTTGATTTTTCTGTAATGAAACTGCTCCGAACTGGCTATTCCATGGGCCTCTGGCTTTAGATTTCTTTCATGCAACCTGCCCGACATCCCTAGCTGAACGCTCGTACATGCCATGCAAGACCAGATGTTTGGTATTAGCTCAGACTGGGCAGGGCTGAAGCATGAGACTCTAGCAAAGAATTATCCACTACTGCAAAGAAAAAATTGATGTTGGTTTTGAAACGCAAACTTCAAAACAACTTGAAAAGAGTACCAAGAAAAGGGCTCGTCCGGGATTTGAACCCGGGACCTCTCGCACCCAAAGCGAGAATCATACCCCTAGACCAACGAGCCCTCAAAATCCTCTTACCTCTCAAAAGCTAATACCGGCTCTAAGCCCGCAATGAAGATCATGCTGGTATCTTTATGATGCTTGGTCTGTGAATACGCATGAAAGTCAGTCTCAACTTACCCTTTCTCAAACGATAGCACTATCATTTACAAGTGTCTCCTTTTATTCCGTCCCAGCTTTGGACACGTCTTACAGGAAGTCAGCCCTTATTTATATATTTCTTCAGTGGCTGAAGCTTAATGAGAAAGAGTAACAAGTTGTTCATAACAACATAAGAAACACATTGTGCATTTTCTCTCAAATACTCCTTCACTTTGTGCCAAAAGAAATACCAAGGTGAATACCTAGGCCACAGATTCAAGCTAAAGATCTTCCTGCTGAATGCAAGGCGCAATAAAAACTGCATATCGCTGGACTAAAGCATTCCTTGCATAGCCTCTAACATCATAACATAACTGAGCTGCTAGCAGCAAGCTAACCAATACCTTTCTGAAATGAGAATGACATGTGCTTATCTGCTCAATCAGTGCTCAATCAGGCTCGATCAGGCGAGATTTAGAAAAGGTGGAAAGGGTCCAAGTGGATGCCCCTTCCTTTTGAGGGTGGGTCCTGCTGACTATCATAGGATTGCTTGTAAAAGTGGCCAGGGTCAGAGGAAAAGCTGCCAACACTTCTTAGCGTTCTCTATAGATGCAGCCATTTTCTGTGACTGTAATTTCGGCCTTTTCCCAGAAGTCTCTATTCTGCCTATGCAAATTAACAAAAGCAGTGCTTATTCCTCACTTGCTCAAATGTCCTTCCTGTCCAGAAAGCTCTGATTAAGCATGCTTATTTTCTTTTTCTGGGATATTTTAAATTGTTTCGCTGTCCAGTCTGTGGCAGTAGAAAGCTGCTTATGATGCCAGGTTTTGATGAATCCCCAAGGTACAAGTACAGAGGAATATATCAGTCTCTAGGATATGGAACTTTTAGCTAACACATCACAATATGTGATGCTTGCCAAGAAAACACTACATTCTGGAGCGCTGATGATCAGAACATTCTGCTCCTGAAGGATAGAAAAGACAGCTTGATTGAAATAAAGTCTGTTTATATTGACGCTCTCTCTCTCCCTATATATACATACATGCATACACACACACACACAGGTATGTCATGCATTTCTTCAGATTTGTTTCAACCATTTACCATTTATTGGAGAATCCCTACTTTTCAAGTGACTGCAAATGAAGTCATCTCTGGCACTTTTTGTGCAAAGTAAGAGACACACATGACACCTTATTATAAAAGTCATCGGTTTCTTTGTTACTGTGTACTTTCAAAGCATGGGGCTTTCACACGTCAGGTAAACCTGATTACCACTACACAACAAAAGCAGATGCAGCTTTCTTATCTATGTCGTGATAGAACAGTTGTGAATTGAGTAGAAGAAGGGCCCTGATGTGATACTTATTACATGCAGCCTGTAAGATAGTCAAACATGCAGGCTAGGAAGGAAGATGCAAATATCAATGTATTAGAAAAACACCTAAAGGCGAGTGATATGCTTTCATTCATGCATGGCTAGGAAAAATCGCCATACTGTTGCAAACATTCTTACACCACCAACTGGAAATAAATGATTCTGACATTAAACGTAAAGGTGACAATGCATTTGTATCATCACCCTGAGAAGGATCATCTTGGAATTGAGCCGAGGGCCTCTGCACTCAAAGCCAGAAACACTCCACTAAAATAAGATTCCTGTTGGTGCCAACAATTCTCCATGTTAATGCTTGTTCTAGGTGAGCAGTGAACCGATTGCAGGGCTCTTTTGAAAGCAAGGTCTGAGAACCAACAGATACATCCACACGCCGATTACTTTAGTGTTTTGAGAGAATTCCCTTTCTTGGAACGAGATTGCATGAAATAATCTTCAGGGCTTGGACAATTCCATGGCAAAACGGCACCTATCAACATTGTAGCCAACACAATATAACAACTGTTTCTGCCCGGTTTCGAACCGGGGACCTTTCGCGTGTGAGGCGAACGTGATAACCACTACACTACAGAAACAGATACCTACAGTTGATTTTTCTGTAATGAAACTGCTCCGAACTGGCTATTCCATGGGCCTCTGGCTTTAGATTTCTTTCATGCAACCTGCCCGACATCCCTAGCTGAACGCTCGTACATGCCATGCAAGACCAGATGTTTGGTATTAGCTCAGACTGGGCAGGGCTGAAGCATGAGACTCTAGCAAAGAATTATCCACTACTGCAAAGAAAAAATTGATGTTGGTTTTGAAACGCAAACTTCAAAACAACTTGAAAAGAGTACCAAGAAAAGGGCTCGTCCGGGATTTGAACCCGGGACCTCTCGCACCCAAAGCGAGAATCATACCCCTAGACCAACGAGCCCTCAAAATCCTCTTACCTCTCAAAAGCTAATACCGGCTCTAAGCCCGCAATGAAGATCATGCTGGTATCTTTATGATGCTTGGTCTGTGAATACGCATGAAAGTCAGTCTCAACTTACCCTTTCTCAAACGATAGCACTATCATTTACAAGTGTCTCCTTTTATTCCGTCCCAGCTTTGGACACGTCTTACAGGAAGTCAGCCCTTATTTATATATTTCTTCAGTGGCTGAAGCTTAATGAGAAAGAGTAACAAGTTGTTCATAACAACATAAGAAACACATTGTGCATTTTCTCTCAAATACTCCTTCACTTTGTGCCAAAAGAAATACCAAGGTGAATACCTAGGCCACAGATTCAAGCTAAAGATCTTCCTGCTGAATGCAAGGCGCAATAAAAACTGCATATCGCTGGACTAAAGCATTCCTTGCATAGCCTCTAACATCATAACATAACTGAGCTGCTAGCAGCAAGCTAACCAATACCTTTCTGAAATGAGAATGACATGTGCTTATCTGCTCAATCAGTGCTCAATCAGGCTCGATCAGGCGAGATTTAGAAAAGGTGGAAAGGGTCCAAGTGGATGCCCCTTCCTTTTGAGGGTGGGTCCTGCTGACTATCATAGGATTGCTTGTAAAAGTGGCCAGGGTCAGAGGAAAAGCTGCCAACACTTCTTAGCGTTCTCTATAGATGCAGCCATTTTCTGTGACTGTAATTTCGGCCTTTTCCCAGAAGTCTCTATTCTGCCTATGCAAATTAACAAAAGCAGTGCTTATTCCTCACTTGCTCAAATGTCCTTCCTGTCCAGAAAGCTCTGATTAAGCATGCTTATTTTCTTTTTCTGGGATATTTTAAATTGTTTCGCTGTCCAGTCTGTGGCAGTAGAAAGCTGCTTATGATGCCAGGTTTTGATGAATCCCCAAGGTACAAGTACAGAGGAATATATCAGTCTCTAGGATATGGAACTTTTAGTTAACACATCACAATATGTGATGCTTGCCAAGAAAACACTACATTCTGGAGCGCTGATGATCAGAACATTCTGCTCCTGAAGGATAGAAAAGACAGCTTGATTGAAATAAAGTCTGTTTATATTGACGCTCTCTCTCTCCCTATATATACATACATGCATACACACACACACACAGGTATGTCATGCATTTCTTCAGATTTGTTTCAACCATTTACCATTTATTGGAGAATCCCTACTTTTCAAGTGACTGCAAATGAAGTCATCTCTGGCACTTTTTGTGCAAAGTAAGAGACACACATGACACCTTATTATAAAAGTCATCGGTTTCTTTGTTACTGTGTACTTTCAAAGCATGGGGCTTTCACACGTCAGGTAAACCTGATTACCACTACACAACAAAAGCAGATGCAGCTTTCTTATCTATGTCGTGATAGAACAGTTGTGAATTGAGTAGAAGAAGGGCCCTGATGTGATACTTATTACATGCAGCCTGTAAGATAGTCAAACATGCAGGCTAGGAAGGAAGATGCAAATATCAATGTATTAGAAAAACACCTAAAGGCGAGTGATATGCTTTCATTCATGCATGGCTAGGAAAAATCGCCATACTGTTGCAAACATTCTTACACCACCAACTGGAAATAAATGATTCTGACATTAAACGTAAAGGTGACAATGCATTTGTATCATCACCCTGAGAAGGATCATCTTGGAATTGAGCCGAGGGCCTCTGCACTCAAAGCCAGAAACACTCCACTAAAATAAGATTCCTGTTGGTGCCAACAATTCTCCATGTTAATGCTTGTTCTAGGTGAGCAGTGAACCGATTGCAGGGCTCTTTTGAAAGCAAGGTCTGAGAACCAACAGATACATCCACACGCCGATTACTTTAGTGTTTTGAGAGAATTCCCTTTCTTGGAACGAGATTGCATGAAATAATCTTCAGGGCTTGGACAATTCCATGGCAAAACGGCACCTATCAACATTGTAGCCAACACAATATAACAACTGTTTCTGCCCGGTTTCGAACCTGGGACCTTTCGCGTGTGAGGCGAACGTGATAACCACTACACTACAGAAACAGATACCTACAGTTGATTTTTCTGTAATGAAACTGCTCCGAACTGGCTATTCCATGGGCCTCTGGCTTTAGATTTCTTTCATGCAACCTGCCCGACATCCCTAGCTGAACGCTCGTACATGCCATGCAAGACCAGATGTTTGGTATTAGCTCAGACTGGGCAGGGCTGAAGCATGAGACTCTAGCAAAGAATTATCCACTACTGCAAAGAAAAAATTGATGTTGGTTTTGAAACGCAAACTTCAAAACAACTTGAAAAGAGTACCAAGAAAAGGGCTCGTCCGGGATTTGAACCCGGGACCTCTCGCACCCAAAGCGAGAATCATACCCCTAGACCAACGAGCCCTCAAAATCCTCTTACCTCTCAAAAGCTAATACCGGCTCTAAGCCCGCAATGAAGATCATGCTGGTATCTTTATGATGCTTGGTCTGTGAATACGCATGAAAGTCAGTCTCAACTTACCCTTTCTCAAACGATAGCACTATCATTTACAAGTGTCTCCTTTTATTCCGTCCCAGCTTTGGACACGTCTTACAGGAAGTCAGCCCTTATTTATATATTTCTTCAGTGGCTGAAGCTTAATGAGAAAGAGTAACAAGTTGTTCATAACAACATAAGAAACACATTGTGCATTTTCTCTTAAATACTCCTTCACTTTGTGCCAAAAGAAATACCAAGGTGAATACCTAGGCCACAGATTCAAGCTAAAGATCTTCCTGCTGAATGCAAGGTGCATTAAAAACTGCATATCGCTGGACTAAAGCATTCCTTGCATAGCCTCTAACATCATAACATAACTGAGCTGCTAGCAGCAAGCTAACCAATACCTTTCTGAAATGAGAATGACATGTGCTTATCTGCTCAATCAGTGCTCAATCAGGCTCGATCAGGCGAGATTTAGAAAAGGTGGAAAGGGTCCAAGTGGATGCCCCTTCCTTTTTAGGGTGGGTCCTGCTGACTATCATAGGATTGCTTGTAAAAGTGGCCAGGGTCAGAGGAAAAGCTGCCAACACTTCTTAGCGTTCTCTATAGATGCAGCCATTTTCTGTGACTGTAATTTCGGCCTTTTCCCAGAAGTCTCTATTCTGCCTATGCAAATTAACAAAAGCAGTGCTTATTCCTCACTTGCTCAAATGTCCTTCCTGTCCAGAAAGCTCTGATTAAGCATGCTTATTTTCTTTTTCTGGGA
This sequence comes from Triturus cristatus, assembly GCF_964204655.1. NCBI lineage: Eukaryota > Metazoa > Chordata > Amphibia > Caudata > Salamandridae > Triturus > Triturus cristatus. The sequence continues at coordinate 735,256,129 of NC_140591.1, read as the reverse complement.
TATTTTAAATTGTTTCGCTGTCCAGTCTGTGGCAGTAGAAAGCTGCTTATGATGCCAGGTTTTGATGAATCCCCAAGGTACAAGTACAGAGGAATATATCAGTCTCTAGGATATGGAACTTTTAGCTAACACATCACAATATGTGATGCTTGCCAAGAAAACACTACATTCTGGAGCGCTGATGATCAGAACATTCTGCTCCTGAAGGATAGAAAAGACAGCTTGATTGAAATAAAGTCTGTTTATATTGACGCTCTCTCTCTCCCTATATATACATACATGCATACACACACACACACAGGTATGTCATGCATTTCTTCAGATTTGTTTCAACCATTTACCATTTATTGGAGAATCCCTACTTTTCAAGTGACTGCAAATGAAGTCATCTCTGGCACTTTTTGTGCAAAGTAAGAGACACACATGACACCTTTTTATAAAAGTCATCGGTTTCTTTGTTACTGTGTACTTTCAAAGCATGGGGCTTTCACACGTCAGGTAAACCTGATTACCACTACACAACAAAAGCAGATGCAGCTTTCTTATCTATGTCGTGATAGAACAGTTGTGAATTGAGTAGAAGAAGGGCCCTGATGTGATACTTATTACATGCAGCCTGTAAGATAGTCAAACATGCAGGCTAGGAAGGAAGATGCAAATATCAATGTATTAGAAAAACACCTAAAGGCGAGTGATATGCTTTCATTCATGCATGGCTAGGAAAAATCGCCATACTGTTGCAAACATTCTTACACCACCAACTGGAAATAAATGATTCTGACATTAAACGTAAAGGTGACAATGCATTTGTATCATCACCCTGAGAAGGATCATCTTGGAATTGAGCCGAGGGCCTCTGCACTCAAAGCCAGAAACACTCCACTAAAATAAGATTCCTGTTGGTGCCAACAATTCTCCATGTTAATGCTTGTTCTAGGTGAGCAGTGAACCGATTGCAGGGCTCTTTTGAAAGCAAGGTCTGAGAACCAACAGATACATCCACACGCCGATTACTTTAGTGTTTTGAGAGAATTCCCTTTCTTGGAACGAGATTGCATGAAATAATCTTCAGGGCTTGGACAATTCCATGGCAAAACGGCACCTATCAACATTGTAGCCAACACAATATAACAACTGTTTCTGCCCGGTTTCGAACCGGGGACCTTTCGCGTGTGAGGCGAACGTGATAACCACTACACTACAGAAACAGATACCTACAGTTGATTTTTCTGTAATGAAACTGCTCCGAACTGGCTATTCCATGGGCCTCTGGCTTTAGATTTCTTTCATGCAACCTGCCCGACATCCCTAGCTGAACGCTCGTACATGCCATGCAAGACCAGATGTTTGGTATTAGCTCAGACTGGGCAGGGCTGAAGCATGAGACTCTAGCAAAGAATTATCCACTACTGCAAAGAAAAAATTGATGTTGGTTTTGAAACGCAAACTTCAAAACAACTTGAAAAGAGTACCAAGAAAAGGGCTCGTCCGGGATTTGAACCCGGGACCTCTCGCACCCAAAGCGAGAATCATACCCCTAGACCAACGAGCCCTCAAAATCCTCTTACCTCTCAAAAGCTAATACCGGCTCTAAGCCCGCAATGAAGATCATGCTGGTATCTTTATGATGCTTGGTCTGTGAATACGCATGAAAGTCAGTCTCAACTTACCCTTTCTCAAACGATAGCACTATCATTTACAAGTGTCTCCTTTTATTCCGTCCCAGCTTTGGACACGTCTTACAGGAAGTCAGCCCTTATTTATATATTTCTTCAGTGGCTGAAGCTTAATGAGAAAGAGTAACAAGTTGTTCATAACAACATAAGAAACACATTGTGCATTTTCTCTCAAATACTCCTTCACTTTGTGCCAAAAGAAATACCAAGGTGAATACCTAGGCCACAGATTCAAGCTAAAGATCTTCCTGCTGAATGCAAGGCGCAATAAAAACTGCATATCGCTGGACTAAAGCATTCCTTGCATAGCCTCTAACATCATAACATAACTGAGCTGCTAGCAGCAAGCTAACCAATACCTTTCTGAAATGAGAATGACATGTGCTTATCTGCTCAATCAGTGCTCAATCAGGCTCGATCAGGCGAGATTTAGAAAAGGTGGAAAGGGTCCAAGTGGATGCCCCTTCCTTTTGAGGGTGGGTCCTGCTGACTATCATAGGATTGCTTGTAAAAGTGGCCAGGGTCAGAGGAAAAGCTGCCAACACTTCTTAGCGTTCTCTATAGATGCAGCCATTTTCTGTGACTGTAATTTCGGCCTTTTCCCAGAAGTCTCTATTCTGCCTATGCAAATTAACAAAAGCAGTGCTTATTCCTCACTTGCTCAAATGTCCTTCCTGTCCAGAAAGCTCTGATTAAGCATGCTTATTTTCTTTTTCTGGGATATTTTAAATTGTTTCGCTGTCCAGTCTGTGGCAGTAGAAAGCTGCTTATGATGCCAGGTTTTGATGAATCCCCAAGGTACAAGTACAGAGGAATATATCAGTCTCTAGGATATGGAACTTTTAGCTAACACATCACAATATGTGATGCTTGCCAAGAAAACACTACATTCTGGAGCGCTGATGATCAGAACATTCTGCTCCTGAAGGATAGAAAAGACAGCTTGATTGAAATAAAGTCTGTTTATATTGACGCTCTCTCTCTCCCTATATATACATACATGCATACACACACACACACAGGTATGTCATGCATTTCTTCAGATTTGTTTCAACCATTTACCATTTATTGGAGAATCCCTACTTTTCAAGTGACTGCAAATGAAGTCATCTCTGGCACTTTTTGTGCAAAGTAAGAGACACACATGACACCTTTTTATAAAAGTCATCGGTTTCTTTGTTACTGTGTACTTTCAAAGCATGGGGCTTTCACACGTCAGGTAAACCTGATTACCACTACACAACAAAAGCAGATGCAGCTTTCTTATCTATGTCGTGATAGAACAGTTGTGAATTGAGTAGAAGAAGGGCCCTGATGTGATACTTATTACATGCAGCCTGTAAGATAGTCAAACATGCAGGCTAGGAAGGAAGATGCAAATATCAATGTATTAGAAAAACACCTAAAGGCGAGTGATATGCTTTCATTCATGCATGGCTAGGAAAAATCGCCATACTGTTGCAAACATTCTTACACCACCAACTGGAAATAAATGATTCTGACATTAAACGTAAAGGTGACAATGCATTTGTATCATCACCCTGAGAAGGATCATCTTGGAATTGAGCCGAGGGCCTCTGCACTCAAAGCCAGAAACACTCCACTAAAATAAGATTCCTGTTGGTGCCAACAATTCTCCATGTTAATGCTTGTTCTAGGTGAGCAGTGAACCGATTGCAGGGCTCTTTTGAAAGCAAGGTCTGAGAACCAACAGATACATCCACACGCCGATTACTTTAGTGTTTTGAGAGAATTCCCTTTCTTGGAACGAGATTGCATGAAATAATCTTCAGGGCTTGGACAATTCCATGGCAAAACGGCACCTATCAACATTGTAGCCAACACAATATAACAACTGTTTCTGCCCGGTTTCGAACCGGGGACCTTTCGCGTGTGAGGCGAACGTGATAACCACTACACTACAGAAACAGATACCTACAGTTGATTTTTCTGTAATGAAACTGCTCCGAACTGGCTATTCCATGGGCCTCTGGCTTTAGATTTCTTTCATGCAACCTGCCCGACATCCCTAGCTGAACGCTCGTACATGCCATGCAAGACCAGATGTTTGGTATTAGCTCAGACTGGGCAGGGCTGAAGCATGAGACTCTAGCAAAGAATTATCCACTACTGCAAAGAAAAAATTGATGTTGGTTTTGAAACGCAAACTTCAAAACAACTTGAAAAGAGTACCAAGAAAAGGGCTCGTCCGGGATTTGAACCCGGGACCTCTCGCACCCAAAGCGAGAATCATACCCCTAGACCAACGAGCCCTCAAAATCCTCTTACCTCTCAAAAGCTAATACCGGCTCTAAGCCCGCAATGAAGATCATGCTGGTATCTTTATGATGCTTGGTCTGTGAATACGCATGAAAGTCAGTCTCAACTTACCCTTTCTCAAACGATAGCACTATCATTTACAAGTGTCTCCTTTTATTCCGTCCCAGCTTTGGACACGTCTTACAGGAAGTCAGCCCTTATTTATATATTTCTTCAGTGGCTGAAGCTTAATGAGAAAGAGTAACAAGTTGTTCATAACAACATAAGAAACACATTGTGCATTTTCTCTTAAATACTCCTTCACTTTGTGCCAAAAGAAATACCAAGGTGAATACCTAGGCCACAGATTCAAGCTAAAGATCTTCCTGCTGAATGCAAGGCGCATTAAAAACTGCATATCGCTGGACTAAAGCATTCCTTGCATAGCCTCTAACATCATAACATAACTGAGCTGCTAGCAGCAAGCTAACCAATACCTTTCTGAAATGAGAATGACATGTGCTTATCTGCTCAATCAGTGCTCAATCAGGCTCGATCAGGCGAGATTTAGAAAAGGTGGAAAGGGTCCAAGTGGATGCCCCTTCCTTTTTAGGGTGGGTCCTGCTGACTATCATAGGATTGCTTGTAAAAGTGGCCAGGGTCAGAGGAAAAGCTGCCAACACTTCTTAGCGTTCTCTATAGATGCAGCCATTTTCTGTGACTGTAATTTCGGCCTTTTCCCAGAAGTCTCTATTCTGCCTATGCAAATTAACAAAAGCAGTGCTTATTCCTCACTTGCTCAAATGTCCTTCCTGTCCAGAAAGCTCTGATTAAGCATGCTTATTTTCTTTTTCTGGGATATTTTAAATTGTTTCGCTGTCCAGTCTGTGGCAGTAGAAAGCTGCTTATGATGCCAGGTTTTGATGAATCCCCAAGGTACAAGTACAGAGGAATATATCAGTCTCTAGGATATGGAACTTTTAGCTAACACATCACAATATGTGATGCTTGCCAAGAAAACACTACATTCTGGAGCGCTGATGATCAGAACATTCTGCTCCTGAAGGATAGAAAAGACAGCTTGATTGAAATAAAGTCTGTTTATATTGACGCTCTCTCTCTCCCTATATATACATACATGCATACACACACACACACAGGTATGTCATGCATTTCTTCAGATTTGTTTCAACCATTTACCATTTATTGGAGAATCCCTACTTTTCAAGTGACTGCAAATGAAGTCATCTCTGGCACTTTTTGTGCAAAGTAAGAGACACACATGACACCTTTTTATAAAAGTCATCGGTTTCTTTGTTACTGTGTACTTTCAAAGCATGGGGCTTTCACACGTCAGGTAAACCTGATTACCACTACACAACAAAAGCAGATGCAGCTTTCTTATCTATGTCGTGATAGAACAGTTGTGAATTGAGTAGAAGAAGGGCCCTGATGTGATACTTATTACATGCAGCCTGTAAGATAGTCAAACATGCAGGCTAGGAAGGAAGATGCAAATATCAATGTATTAGAAAAACACCTAAAGGCGAGTGATATGCTTTCATTCATGCATGGCTAGGAAAAATCGCCATACTGTTGCAAACATTCTTACACCACCAACTGGAAATAAATGATTCTGACATTAAACGTAAAGGTGACAATGCATTTGTATCATCACCCTGAGAAGGATCATCTTGGAATTGAGCCGAGGGCCTCTGCACTCAAAGCCAGAAACACTCCACTAAAATAAGATTCCTGTTGGTGCCAACAATTCTCCATGTTAATGCTTGTTCTAGGTGAGCAGTGAACCGATTGCAGGGCTCTTTTGAAAGCAAGGTCTGAGAACCAACAGATACATCCACACGCCGATTACTTTAGTGTTTTGAGAGAATTCCCTTTCTTGGAACGAGATTGCATGAAATAATCTTCAGGGCTTGGACAATTCCATGGCAAAACGGCACCTATCAACATTGTAGCCAACACAATATAACAACTGTTTCTGCCCGGTTTCGAACCGGGGACCTTTCGCGTGTGAGGCGAACGTGATAACCACTACACTACAGAAACAGATACCTACAGTTGATTTTTCTGTAATGAAACTGCTCCGAACTGGCTATTCCATGGGCCTCTGGCTTTAGATTTCTTTCATGCAACCTGCCCGACATCCCTAGCTGAACGCTCGTACATGCCATGCAAGACCAGATGTTTGGTATTAGCTCAGACTGGGCAGGGCTGAAGCATGAGACTCTAGCAAAGAATTATCCACTACTGCAAAGAAAAAATTGATGTTGGTTTTGAAACGCAAACTTCAAAACAACTTGAAAAGAGTACCAAGAAAAGGGCTCGTCCGGGATTTGAACCCGGGACCTCTCGCACCCAAAGCGAGAATCATACCCCTAGACCAACGAGCCCTCAAAATCCTCTTACCTCTCAAAAGCTAATACCGGCTCTAAGCCCGCAATGAAGATCATGCTGGTATCTTTATGATGCTTGGTCTGTGAATACGCATGAAAGTCAGTCTCAACTTACCCTTTCTCAAACGATAGCACTATCATTTACAAGTGTCTCCTTTTATTCCGTCCCAGCTTTGGACACGTCTTACAGGAAGTCAGCCCTTATTTATATATTTCTTCAGTGGCTGAAGCTTAATGAGAAAGAGTAACAAGTTGTTCATAACAACATAAGAAACACATTGTGCATTTTCTCTCAAATACTCCTTCACTTTGTGCCAAAAGAAATACCAAGGTGAATACCTAGGCCACAGATTCAAGCTAAAGATCTTCCTGCTGAATGCAAGGCGCAATAAAAACTGCATATCGCTGGACTAAAGCATTCCTTGCATAGCCTCTAACATCATAACATAACTGAGCTGCTAGCAGCAAGCTAACCAATACCTTTCTGAAATGAGAATGACATGTGCTTATCTGCTCAATCAGTGCTCAATCAGGCTCGATCAGGCGAGATTTAGAAAAGGTGGAAAGGGTCCAAGTGGATGCCCCTTCCTTTTGAGGGTGGGTCCTGCTGACTATCATAGGATTGCTTGTAAAAGTGGCCAGGGTCAGAGGAAAAGCTGCCAACACTTCTTAGCGTTCTCTATAGATGCAGCCATTTTCTGTGACTGTAATTTCGGCCTTTTCCCAGAAGTCTCTATTCTGCCTATGCAAATTAACAAAAGCAGTGCTTATTCCTCACTTGCTCAAATGTCCTTCCTGTCCAGAAAGCTCTGATTAAGCATGCTTATTTTCTTTTTCTGGGATATTTTAAATTGTTTCGCTGTCCAGTCTGTGGCAGTAGAAAGCTGCTTATGATGCCAGGTTTTGATGAATCCCCAAGGTACAAGTACAGAGGAATATATCAGTCTCTAGGATATGGAACTTTTAGCTAACACATCACAATATGTGATGCTTGCCAAGAAAACACTACATTCTGGAGCGCTGATGATCAGAACATTCTGCTCCTGAAGGATAGAAAAGACAGCTTGATTGAAATAAAGTCTGTTTATATTGACGCTCTCTCTCTCCCTATATATACATACATGCATACACACACACACACAGGTATGTCATGCATTTCTTCAGATTTGTTTCAACCATTTACCATTTATTGGAGAATCCCTACTTTTCAAGTAACTGCAAATGAAGTCATCTCTGGCACTTTTTGTGCAAAGTAAGAGACACACATGACACCTTATTATAAAAGTCATCGGTTTCTTTGTTACTGTGTACTTTCAAAGCATGGGGCTTTCACACGTCAGGTAAACCTGATTACCACTACACAACAAAAGCAGATGCAGCTTTCTTATCTATGTCGTGATAGAACAGTTGTGAATTGAGTAGAAGAAGGGCCCTGATGTGATACTTATTACATGCAGCCTGTAAGATAGTCAAACATGCAGGCTAGGAAGGAAGATGCAAATATCAATGTATTAGAAAAACACCTAAAGGCGAGTGATATGCTTTCATTCATGCATGGCTAGGAAAAATCGCCATACTGTTGCAAACATTCTTACACCACCAACTGGAAATAAATGATTCTGACATTAAACGTAAAGGTGACAATGCATTTGTATCATCACCCTGAGAAGGATCATCTTGGAATTGAGCCGAGGGCCTCTGCACTCAAAGCCAGAAACACTCCACTAAAATAAGATTCCTGTTGGTGCCAACAATTCTCCATGTTAATGCTTGTTCTAGGTGAGCAGTGAACCGATTGCAGGGCTCTTTTGAAAGCAAGGTCTGAGAACCAACAGATACATCCACACGCCGATTACTTTAGTGTTTTGAGAGAATTCCCTTTCTTGGAACGAGATTGCATGAAATAATCTTCAGGGCTTGGACAATTCCATGGCAAAACGGCACCTATCAACATTGTAGCCAACACAATATAACAACTGTTTCTGCCCGGTTTCGAACCGGGGACCTTTCGCGTGTGAGGCGAACGTGATAACCACTACACTACAGAAACAGATACCTACAGTTGATTTTTCTGTAATGAAACTGCTCCGAACTGGCTATTCCATGGGCCTCTGGCTTTAGATTTCTTTCATGCAACCTGCCCGACATCCCTAGCTGAACGCTCGTACATGCCATGCAAGACCAGATGTTTGGTATTAGCTCAGACTGGGCAGGGCTGAAGCATGAGACTCTAGCAAAGAATTATCCACTACTGCAAAGAAAAAATTGATGTTGGTTTTGAAACGCAAACTTCAAAACAACTTGAAAAGAGTACCAAGAAAAGGGCTCGTCCGGGATTTGAACCCGGGACCTCTCGCACCCAAAGCGAGAATCATACCCCTAGACCAACGAGCCCTCAAAATCCTCTTACCTCTCAAAAGCTAATACCGGCTCTAAGCCCGCAATGAAGATCATGCTGGTATCTTTATGATGCTTGGTCTGTGAATACGCATGAAAGTCAGTCTCAACTTACCCTTTCTCAAACGATAGCACTATCATTTACAAGTGTCTCCTTTTATTCCGTCCCAGCTTTGGACACGTCTTACAGGAAGTCAGCCCTTATTTATATATTTCTTCAGTGGCTGAAGCTTAATGAGAAAGAGTAACAAGTTGTTCATAACAACATAAGAAACACATTGTGCATTTTCTCTCAAATACTCCTTCACTTTGTGCCAAAAGAAATACCAAGGTGAATACCTAGGCCACAGATTCAAGCTAAAGATCTTCCTGCTGAATGCAAGGCGCAATAAAAACTGCATATCGCTGGACTAAAGCATTCCTTGCATAGCCTCTAACATCATAACATAACTGAGCTGCTAGCAGCAAGCTAACCAATACCTTTCTGAAATGAGAATGACATGTGCTTATCTGCTCAATCAGTGCTCAATCAGGCTCGATCAGGCGAGATTTAGAAAAGGTGGAAAGGGTCCAAGTGGATGCCCCTTCCTTTTGAGGGTGGGTCCTGCTGACTATCATAGGATTGCTTGTAAAAGTGGCCAGGGTCAGAGGAAAAGCTGCCAACACTTCTTAGCGTTCTCTATAGATGCAGCCATTTTCTGTGACTGTAATTTCGGCCTTTTCCCAGAAGTCTCTATTCTGCCTATGCAAATTAACAAAAGCAGTGCTTATTCCTCACTTGCTCAAATGTCCTTCCTGTCCAGAAAGCTCTGATTAAGCATGCTTATTTTCTTTTTCTGGGATATTTTAAATTGTTTCGCTGTCCAGTCTGTGGCAGTAGAAAGCTGCTTATGATGCCAGGTTTTGATGAATCCCCAAGGTACAAGTACAGAGGAATATATCAGTCTCTAGGATATGGAACTTTTAGCTAACACATCACAATATGTGATGCTTGCCAAGAAAACACTACATTCTGGAGCGCTGATGATCAGAACATTCTGCTCCTGAAGGATAGAAAAGACAGCTTGATTGAAATAAAGTCTGTTTATATTGACGCTCTCTCTCTCCCTATATATACATACATGCATACACACACACACACAGGTATGTCATGCATTTCTTCAGATTTGTTTCAACCATTTACCATTTATTGGAGAATCCCTACTTTTCAAGTGACTGCAAATGAAGTCATCTCTGGCACTTTTTGTGCAAAGTAAGAGACACACATGACACCTTATTATAAAAGTCATCGGTTTCTTTGTTACTGTGTACTTTCAAAGCATGGGGCTTTCACACGTCAGGTAAACCTGATTACCACTACACAACAAAAGCAGATGCAGCTTTCTTATCTATGTCGTGATAGAACAGTTGTGAATTGAGTAGAAGAAGGGCCCTGATGTGATACTTATTACATGCAGCCTGTAAGATAGTCAAACATGCAGGCTAGGAAGGAAGATGCAAATATCAATGTATTAGAAAAACACCTAAAGGCGAGTGATATGCTTTCATTCATGCATGGCTAGGAAAAATCGCCATACTGTTGCAAACATTCTTACACCACCAACTGGAAATAAATGATTCTGACATTAAACGTAAAGGTGACAATGCATTTGTATCATCACCCTGAGAAGGATCATCTTGGAATTGAGCCGAGGGCCTCTGCACTCAAAGCCAGAAACACTCCACTAAAATAAGATTCCTGTTGGTGCCAACAATTCTCCATGTTAATGCTTGTTCTAGGTGAGCAGTGAACCGATTGCAGGGCTCTTTTGAAAGCAAGGTCTGAGAACCAACAGATACATCCACACGCCGATTACTTTAGTGTTTTGAGAGAATTCCCTTTCTTGGAACGAGATTGCATGAAATAATCTTCAGGGCTTGGACAATTCCATGGCAAAACGGCACCTATCAACATTGTAGCCAACACAATATAACAACTGTTTCTGCCCAGTTTCGAACCTGGGACCTTTCGCGTGTGAGGCGAACGTGATAACCACTACACTACAGAAACAGATACCTACAGTTGATTTTTCTGTAATGAAACTGCTCCGAACTGGCTATTCCATGGGCCTCTGGCTTTAGATTTCTTTCATGCAACCTGCCCGACATCCCTAGCTGAACGCTCGTACATGCCATGCAAGACCAGATGTTTGGTATTAGCTCAGACTGGGCAGGGCTGAAGCATGAGACTCTAGCAAAGAATTATCCACTACTGCAAAGAAAAAATTGATGTTGGTTTTGAAACGCAAACTTCAAAACAACTTGAAAAGAGTACCAAGAAAAGGGCTCGTCCGGGATTTGAACCCGGGACCTCTCGCACCCAAAGCGAGAATCATACCCCTAGACCAACGAGCCCTCAAAATCCTCTTACCTCTCAAAAGCTAATACCGGCTCTAAGCCCGCAATGAAGATCATGCTGGTATCTTTATGATGCTTGGTCTGTGAATACGCATGAAAGTCAGTCTCAACTTACCCTTTCTCAAACGATAGCACTATCATTTACAAGTGTCTCCTTTTATTCCGTCCCAGCTTTGGACACGTCTTACAGGAAGTCAGCCCTTATTTATATATTTCTTCAGTGGCTGAAGCTTAATGAGAAAGAGTAACAAGTTGTTCATAACAACATAAGAAACACATTGTGCATTTTCTCTTAAATACTCCTTCACTTTGTGCCAAAAGAAATACCAAGGTGAATACCTAGGCCACAGATTCAAGCTAAAGATCTTCCTGCTGAATGCAAGGCGCAATAAAAACTGCATATCGCTGGACTAAAGCATTCCTTGCATAGCCTCTAACATCATAACATAACTGAGCTGCTAGCAGCAAGCTAACCAATACCTTTCTGAAATGAGAATGACATGTGCTTATCTGCTCAATCAGTGCTCAATCAGGCTCGATCAGGCGAGATTTAGAAAAGGTGGAAAGGGTCCAAGTGGATGCCCCTTCCTTTTGAGGGTGGGTCCTGCTGACTATCATAGGATTGCTTGTAAAAGTGGCCAGGGTCAGAGGAAAAGCTGCCAACACTTCTTAGCGTTCTCTATAGATGCAGCCATTTTCTGTGACTGTAATTTCGGCCTTTTCCCAGAAGTCTCTATTCTGCCTATGCAAATTAACAAAAGCAGTGCTTATTCCTCACTTGCTCAAATGTCCTTCCTGTCCAGAAAGCTCTGATTAAGCATGCTTATTTTCTTTTTCTGGGATATTTTAAATTGTTTCGCTGTCCAGTCTGTGGCAGTAGAAAGCTGCTTATGATGCCAGGTTTTGATGAATCCCCAAGGTACAAGTACAGAGGAATATATCAGTCTCTAGGATATGGAACTTTTAGCTAACACATCACAATATGTGATGCTTGCCAAGAAAACACTACATTCTGGAGCGCTGATGATCAGAACATTCTGCTCCTGAAGGATAGAAAAGACAGCTTGATTGAAATAAAGTCTGTTTATATTGACGCTCTCTCTCTCCCTATATATACATACATGCATACACACACACACACAGGTATGTCATGCATTTCTTCAGATTTGTTTCAACCATTTACCATTTATTGGAGAATCCCTACTTTTCAAGTAACTGCAAATGAAGTCATCTCTGGCACTTTTTGTGCAAAGTAAGAGACACACATGACACCTTATTATAAAAGTCATCGGTTTCTTTGTTACTGTGTACTTTCAAAGCATGGGGCTTTCACACGTCAGGTAAACCTGATTACCACTACACAACAAAAGCAGATGCAGCTTTCTTATCTATGTCGTGATAGAACAGTTGTGAATTGAGTAGAAGAAGGGCCCTGATGTGATACTTATTACATGCAGCCTGTAAGATAGTCAAACATGCAGGCTAGGAAGGAAGATGCAAATATCAATGTATTAGAAAAACACCTAAAGGCGAGTGATATGCTTTCATTCATGCATGGCTAGGAAAAATCGCCATACTGTTGCAAACATTCTTACACCACCAACTGGAAATAAATGATTCTGACATTAAACGTAAAGGTGACAATGCATTTGTATCATCACCCTGAGAAGGATCATCTTGGAATTGAGCCGAGGGCCTCTGCACTCAAAGCCAGAAACACTCCACTAAAATAAGATTCCTGTTGGTGCCAACAATTCTCCATGTTAATGCTTGTTCTAGGTGAGCAGTGAACCGATTGCAGGGCTCTTTTGAAAGCAAGGTCTGAGAACCAACAGATACATCCACACGCCGATTACTTTAGTGTTTTGAGAGAATTCCCTTTCTTGGAACGAGATTGCATGAAATAATCTTCAGGGCTTGGACAATTCCATGGCAAAACGGCACCTATCAACATTGTAGCCAACACAATATAACAACTGTTTCTGCCCGGTTTCGAACCGGGGACCTTTCGCGTGTGAGGCGAACGTGATAACCACTACACTACAGAAACAGATACCTACAGTTGATTTTTCTGTAATGAAACTGCTCCGAACTGGCTATTCCATGGGCCTCTGGCTTTAGATTTCTTTCATGCAACCTGCCCGACATCCCTAGCTGAACGCTCGTACATGCCATGCAAGACCAGATGTTTGGTATTAGCTCAGACTGGGCAGGGCTGAAGCATGAGACTCTAGCAAAGAATTATCCACTACTGCAAAGAAAAAATTGATGTTGGTTTTGAAACGCAAACTTCAAAACAACTTGAAAAGAGTACCAAGAAAAGGGCTCGTCCGGGATTTGAACCCGGGACCTCTCGCACCCAAAGCGAGAATCATACCCCTAGACCAACGAGCCCTCAAAATCCTCTTACCTCTCAAAAGCTAATACCGGCTCTAAGCCCGCAATGAAGATCATGCTGGTATCTTTATGATGCTTGGTCTGTGAATACGCATGAAAGTCAGTCTCAACTTACCCTTTCTCAAACGATAGCACTATCATTTACAAGTGTCTCCTTTTATTCCGTCCCAGCTTTGGACACGTCTTACAGGAAGTCAGCCCTTATTTATATATTTCTTCAGTGGCTGAAGCTTAATGAGAAAGAGTAACAAGTTGTTCATAACAACATAAGAAACACATTGTGCATTTTCTCTCAAATACTCCTTCACTTTGTGCCAAAAGAAATACCAAGGTGAATACCTAGGCCACAGATTCAAGCTAAAGATCTTCCTGCTGAATGCAAGGCGCAATAAAAACTGCATATCGCTGGACTAAAGCATTCCTTGCATAGCCTCTAACATCATAACATAACTGAGCTGCTAGCAGCAAGCTAACCAATACCTTTCTGAAATGAGAATGACATGTGCTTATCTGCTCAATCAGTGCTCAATCAGGCTCGATCAGGCGAGATTTAGAAAAGGTGGAAAGGGTCCAAGTGGATGCCCCTTCCTTTTGAGGGTGGGTCCTGCTGACTATCATAGGATTGCTTGTAAAAGTGGCCAGGGTCAGAGGAAAAGCTGCCAACACTTCTTAGCGTTCTCTATAGATGCAGCCATTTTCTGTGACTGTAATTTCGGCCTTTTCCCAGAAGTCTCTATTCTGCCTATGCAAATTAACAAAAGCAGTGCTTATTCCTCACTTGCTCAAATGTCCTTCCTGTCCAGAAAGCTCTGATTAAGCATGCTTATTTTCTTTTTCTGGGATATTTTAAATTGTTTCGCTGTCCAGTCTGTGGCAGTAGAAAGCTGCTTATGATGCCAGGTTTTGATGAATCCCCAAGGTACAAGTACAGAGGAATATATCAGTCTCTAGGATATGGAACTTTTAGCTAACACATCACAATATGTGATGCTTGCCAAGAAAACACTACATTCTGGAGCGCTGATGATCAGAACATTCTGCTCCTGAAGGATAGAAAAGACAGCTTGATTGAAATAAAGTCTGTTTATATTGACGCTCTCTCTCTCCCTATATATACATACATGCATACACACACACACACAGGTATGTCATGCATTTCTTCAGATTTGTTTCAACCATTTACCATTTATTGGAGAATCCCTACTTTTCAAGTGACTGCAAATGAAGTCATCTCTGGCACTTTTTGTGCAAAGTAAGAGACACACATGACACCTTATTATAAAAGTCATCGGTTTCTTTGTTACTGTGTACTTTCAAAGCATGGGGCTTTCACACGTCAGGTAAACCTGATTACCACTACACAACAAAAGCAGATGCAGCTTTCTTATCTATGTCGTGATAGAACAGTTGTGAATTGAGTAGAAGAAGGGCCCTGATGTGATACTTATTACATGCAGCCTGTAAGATAGTCAAACATGCAGGCTAGGAAGGAAGATGCAAATATCAATGTATTAGAAAAACACCTAAAGGCGAGTGATATGCTTTCATTCATGCATGGCTAGGAAAAATCGCCATACTGTTGCAAACATTCTTACACCACCAACTGGAAATAAATGATTCTGACATTAAACGTAAAGGTGACAATGCATTTGTATCATCACCCTGAGAAGGATCATCTTGGAATTGAGCCGAGGGCCTCTGCACTCAAAGCCAGAAACACTCCACTAAAATAAGATTCCTGTTGGTGCCAACAATTCTCCATGTTAATGCTTGTTCTAGGTGAGCAGTGAACCGATTGCAGGGCTCTTTTGAAAGCAAGGTCTGAGAACCAACAGATACATCCACACGCCGATTACTTTAGTGTTTTGAGAGAATTCCCTTTCTTGGAACGAGATTGCATGAAATAATCTTCAGGGCTTGGACAATTCCATGGCAAAACGGCACCTATCAACATTGTAGCCAACACAATATAACAACTGTTTCTGCCCAGTTTCGAACCTGGGACCTTTCGCGTGTGAGGCGAACGTGATAACCACTACACTACAGAAACAGATACCTACAGTTGATTTTTCTGTAATGAAACTGCTCCGAACTGGCTATTCCATGGGCCTCTGGCTTTAGATTTCTTTCATGCAACCTGCCCGACATCCCTAGCTGAACGCTCGTACATGCCATGCAAGACCAGATGTTTGGTATTAGCTCAGACTGGGCAGGGCTGAAGCATGAGACTCTAGCAAAGAATTATCCACTACTGCAAAGAAAAAATTGATGTTGGTTTTGAAACGCAAACTTCAAAACAACTTGAAAAGAGTACCAAGAAAAGGGCTCGTCCGGGATTTGAACCCGGGACCTCTCGCACCCAAAGCGAGAATCATACCCCTAGACCAACGAGCCCTCAAAATCCTCTTACCTCTCAAAAGCTAATACCGGCTCTAAGCCCGCAATGAAGATCATGCTGGTATCTTTATGATGCTTGGTCTGTGAATACGCATGAAAGTCAGTCTCAACTTACCCTTTCTCAAACGATAGCACTATCATTTACAAGTGTCTCCTTTTATTCCGTCCCAGCTTTGGACACGTCTTACAGGAAGTCAGCCCTTATTTATATATTTCTTCAGTGGCTGAAGCTTAATGAGAAAGAGTAACAAGTTGTTCATAACAACATAAGAAACACATTGTGCATTTTCTCTTAAATACTCCTTCACTTTGTGCCAAAAGAAATACCAAGGTGAATACCTAGGCCACAGATTCAAGCTAAAGATCTTCCTGCTGAATGCAAGGTGCATTAAAAACTGCATATCGCTGGACTAAAGCATTCCTTGCATAGCCTCTAACATCATAACATAACTGAGCTGCTAGCAGCAAGCTAACCAATACCTTTCTGAAATGAGAATGACATGTGCTTATCTGCTCAATCAGTGCTCAATCAGGCTCGATCAGGCGAGATTTAGAAAAGGTGGAAAGGGTCCAAGTGGATGCCCCTTCCTTTTTAGGGTGGGTCCTGCTGACTATCATAGGATTGCTTGTAAAAGTGGCCAGGGTCAGAGGAAAAGCTGCCAACACTTCTTAGCGTTCTCTATAGATGCAGCCATTTTCTGTGACTGTAATTTCGGCCTTTTCCCAGAAGTCTCTATTCTGCCTATGCAAATTAACAAAAGCAGTGCTTATTCCTCACTTGCTCAAATGTCCTTCCTGTCCAGAAAGCTCTGATTAAGCATGCTTATTTTCTTTTTCTGGGATATTTTAAATTGTTTCGCTGTCCAGTCTGTGGCAGTAGAAAGCTGCTTATGATGCCAGGTTTTGATGAATCCCCAAGGTACAAGTACAGAGGAATATATCAGTCTCTAGGATATGGAACTTTTAGCTAACACATCACAATATGTGATGCTTGCCAAGAAAACACTACATTCTGGAGCGCTGATGATCAGAACATTCTGCTCCTGAAGGATAGAAAAGACAGCTTGATTGAAATAAAGTCTGTTTATATTGACGCTCTCTCTCTCCCTATATATACATACATGCATACACACACACACACAGGTATGTCATGCATTTCTTCAGATTTGTTTCAACCATTTACCATTTATTGGAGAATCCCTACTTTTCAAGTGACTGCAAATGAAGTCATCTCTGGCACTTTTTGTGCAAAGTAAGAGACACACATGACACCTTTTTATAAAAGTCATCGGTTTCTTTGTTACTGTGTACTTTCAAAGCATGGGGCTTTCACACGTCAGGTAAACCTGATTACCACTACACAACAAAAGCAGATGCAGCTTTCTTATCTATGTCGTGATAGAACAGTTGTGAATTGAGTAGAAGAAGGGCCCTGATGTGATACTTATTACATGCAGCCTGTAAGATAGTCAAACATGCAGGCTAGGAAGGAAGATGCAAATATCAATGTATTAGAAAAACACCTAAAGGCGAGTGATATGCTTTCATTCATGCATGGCTAGGAAAAATCGCCATACTGTTGCAAACATTCTTACACCACCAACTGGAAATAAATGATTCTGACATTAAACGTAAAGGTGACAATGCATTTGTATCATCACCCTGAGAAGGATCATCTTGGAATTGAGCCGAGGGCCTCTGCACTCAAAGCCAGAAACACTCCACTAAAATAAGATTCCTGTTGGTGCCAACAATTCTCCATGTTAATGCTTGTTCTAGGTGAGCAGTGAACCGATTGCAGGGCTCTTTTGAAAGCAAGGTCTGAGAACCAACAGATACATCCACACGCCGATTACTTTAGTGTTTTGAGAGAATTCCCTTTCTTGGAACGAGATTGCATGAAATAATCTTCAGGGCTTGGACAATTCCATGGCAAAACGGCACCTATCAACATTGTAGCCAACACAATATAACAACTGTTTCTGCCCGGTTTCGAACCGGGGACCTTTCGCGTGTGAGGCGAACGTGATAACCACTACACTACAGAAACAGATACCTACAGTTGATTTTTCTATAATGAAACTGCTCCGAACTGGCTATTCCATGGGCCTCTGGCTTTAGATTTCTTTCATGCAACCTGCCCGACATCCCTAGCTGAACGCTCGTACATGCCATGCAAGACCAGATGTTTGGTATTAGCTCAGACTGGGCAGGGCTGAAGCATGAGACTCTAGCAAAGAATTATCCACTACTGCAAAGAAAAAATTGATGTTGGTTTTGAAACGCAAACTTCAAAACAACTTGAAAAGAGTACCAAGAAAAGGGCTCGTCCGGGATTTGAACCCGGGACCTCTCGCACCCAAAGCGAGAATCATACCCCTAGACCAACGAGCCCTCAAAATCCTCTTACCTCTCAAAAGCTAATACCGGCTCTAAGCCCGCAATGAAGATCATGCTGGTATCTTTATGATGCTTGGTCTGTGAATACGCATGAAAGTCAGTCTCAACTTACCCTTTCTCAAACGATAGCACTATCATTTACAAGTGTCTCCTTTTATTCCGTCCCAGCTTTGGACACGTCTTACAGGAAGTCAGCCCTTATTTATATATTTCTTCAGTGGCTGAAGCTTAATGAGAAAGAGTAACAAGTTGTTCATAACAACATAAGAAACACATTGTGCATTTTCTCTTAAATACTCCTTCACTTTGTGCCAAAAGAAATACCAAGGTGAATACCTAGGCCACAGATTCAAGCTAAAGATCTTCCTGCTGAATGCAAGGTGCATTAAAAACTGCATATCGCTGGACTAAAGCATTCCTTGCATAGCCTCTAACATCATAACATAACTGAGCTGCTAGCAGCAAGCTAACCAATACCTTTCTGAAATGAGAATGACATGTGCTTATCTGCTCAATCAGTGCTCAATCAGGCTCGATCAGGCGAGATTTAGAAAAGGTGGAAAGGGTCCAAGTGGATGCCCCTTCCTTTTTAGGGTGGGTCCTGCTGACTATCATAGGATTGCTTGTAAAAGTGGCCAGGGTCAGAGGAAAAGCTGCCAACACTTCTTAGCGTTCTCTATAGATGCAGCCATTTTCTGTGACTGTAATTTCGGCCTTTTCCCAGAAGTCTCTATTCTGCCTATGCAAATTAACAAAAGCAGTGCTTATTCCTCACTTGCTCAAATGTCCTTCCTGTCCAGAAAGCTCTGATTAAGCATGCTTATTTTCTTTTTCTGGGATATTTTAAATTGTTTCGCTGTCCAGTCTGTGGCAGTAGAAAGCTGCTTATGATGCCAGGTTTTGATGAATCCCCAAGGTACAAGTACAGAGGAATATATCAGTCTCTAGGATATGGAACTTTTAGCTAACACATCACAATATGTGATGCTTGCCAAGAAAACACTACATTCTGGAGCGCTGATGATCAGAACATTCTGCTCCTGAAGGATAGAAAAGACAGCTTGATTGAAATAAAGTCTGTTTATATTGACGCTCTCTCTCTCCCTATATATACATACATGCATACACACACACACACAGGTATGTCATGCATTTCTTCAGATTTGTTTCAACCATTTACCATTTATTGGAGAATCCCTACTTTTCAAGTGACTGCAAATGAAGTCATCTCTGGCACTTTTTGTGCAAAGTAAGAGACACACATGACACCTTTTTATAAAAGTCATCGGTTTCTTTGTTACTGTGTACTTTCAAAGCATGGGGCTTTCACACGTCAGGTAAACCTGATTACCACTACACAACAAAAGCAGATGCAGCTTTCTTATCTATGTCGTGATAGAACAGTTGTGAATTGAGTAGAAGAAGGGCCCTGATGTGATACTTATTACATGCAGCCTGTAAGATAGTCAAACATGCAGGCTAGGAAGGAAGATGCAAATATCAATGTATTAGAAAAACACCTAAAGGCGAGTGATATGCTTTCATTCATGCATGGCTAGGAAAAATCGCCATACTGTTGCAAACATTCTTACACCACCAACTGGAAATAAATGATTCTGACATTAAACGTAAAGGTGACAATGCATTTGTATCATCACCCTGAGAAGGATCATCTTGGAATTGAGCCGAGGGCCTCTGCACTCAAAGCCAGAAACACTCCACTAAAATAAGATTCCTGTTGGTGCCAACAATTCTCCATGTTAATGCTTGTTCTAGGTGAGCAGTGAACCGATTGCAGGGCTCTTTTGAAAGCAAGGTCTGAGAACCAACAGATACATCCACACGCCGATTACTTTAGTGTTTTGAGAGAATTCCCTTTCTTGGAACGAGATTGCATGAAATAATCTTCAGGGCTTGGACAATTCCATGGCAAAACGGCACCTATCAACATTGTAGCCAACACAATATAACAACTGTTTCTGCCCGGTTTCGAACCGGGGACCTTTCGCGTGTGAGGCGAACGTGATAACCACTACACTACAGAAACAGATACCTACAGTTGATTTTTCTGTAATGAAACTGCTCCGAACTGGCTATTCCATGGGCCTCTGGCTTTAGATTTCTTTCATGCAACCTGCCCGACATCCCTAGCTGAACGCTCGTACATGCCATGCAAGACCAGATGTTTGGTATTAGCTCAGACTGGGCAGGGCTGAAGCATGAGACTCTAGCAAAGAATTATCCACTACTGCAAAGAAAAAATTGATGTTGGTTTTGAAACGCAAACTTCAAAACAACTTGAAAAGAGTACCAAGAAAAGGGCTCGTCCGGGATTTGAACCCGGGACCTCTCGCACCCAAAGCGAGAATCATACCCCTAGACCAACGAGCCCTCAAAATCCTCTTACCTCTCAAAAGCTAATACCGGCTCTAAGCCCGCAATGAAGATCATGCTGGTATCTTTATGATGCTTGGTCTGTGAATACGCATGAAAGTCAGTCTCAACTTACCCTTTCTCAAACGATAGCACTATCATTTACAAGTGTCTCCTTTTATTCCGTCCCAGCTTTGGACACGTCTTACAGGAAGTCAGCCCTTATTTATATATTTCTTCAGTGGCTGAAGCTTAATGAGAAAGAGTAACAAGTTGTTCATAACAACATAAGAAACACATTGTGCATTTTCTCTCAAATACTCCTTCACTTTGTGCCAAAAGAAATACCAAGGTGAATACCTAGGCCACAGATTCAAGCTAAAGATCTTCCTGCTGAATGCAAGGCGCAATAAAAACTGCATATCGCTGGACTAAAGCATTCCTTGCATAGCCTCTAACATCATAACATAACTGAGCTGCTAGCAGCAAGCTAACCAATACCTTTCTGAAATGAGAATGACATGTGCTTATCTGCTCAATCAGTGCTCAATCAGGCTCGATCAGGCGAGATTTAGAAAAGGTGGAAAGGGTCCAAGTGGATGCCCCTTCCTTTTGAGGGTGGGTCCTGCTGACTATCATAGGATTGCTTGTAAAAGTGGCCAGGGTCAGAGGAAAAGCTGCCAACACTTCTTAGCGTTCTCTATAGATGCAGCCATTTTCTGTGACTGTAATTTCGGCCTTTTCCCAGAAGTCTCTATTCTGCCTATGCAAATTAACAAAAGCAGTGCTTATTCCTCACTTGCTCAAATGTCCTTCCTGTCCAGAAAGCTCTGATTAAGCATGCTTATTTTCTTTTTCTGGGATATTTTAAATTGTTTCGCTGTCCAGTCTGTGGCAGTAGAAAGCTGCTTATGATGCCAGGTTTTGATGAATCCCCAAGGTACAAGTACAGAGGAATATATCAGTCTCTAGGATATGGAACTTTTAGCTAACACATCACAATATGTGATGCTTGCCAAGAAAACACTACATTCTGGAGCGCTGATGATCAGAACATTCTGCTCCTGAAGGATAGAAAAGACAGCTTGATTGAAATAAAGTCTGTTTATATTGACGCTCTCTCTCTCCCTATATATACATACATGCATACACACACACACACAGGTATGTCATGCATTTCTTCAGATTTGTTTCAACCATTTACCATTTATTGGAGAATCCCTACTTTTCAAGTGACTGCAAATGAAGTCATCTCTGGCACTTTTTGTGCAAAGTAAGAGACACACATGACACCTTTTTATAAAAGTCATCGGTTTCTTTGTTACTGTGTACTTTCAAAGCATGGGGCTTTCACACGTCAGGTAAACCTGATTACCACTACACAACAAAAGCAGATGCAGCTTTCTTATCTATGTCGTGATAGAACAGTTGTGAATTGAGTAGAAGAAGGGCCCTGATGTGATACTTATTACATGCAGCCTGTAAGATAGTCAAACATGCAGGCTAGGAAGGAAGATGCAAATATCAATGTATTAGAAAAACACCTAAAGGCGAGTGATATGCTTTCATTCATGCATGGCTAGGAAAAATCGCCATACTGTTGCAAACATTCTTACACCACCAACTGGAAATAAATGATTCTGACATTAAACGTAAAGGTGACAATGCATTTGTATCATCACCCTGAGAAGGATCATCTTGGAATTGAGCCGAGGGCCTCTGCACTCAAAGCCAGAAACACTCCACTAAAATAAGATTCCTGTTGGTGCCAACAATTCTCCATGTTAATGCTTGTTCTAGGTGAGCAGTGAACCGATTGCAGGGCTCTTTTGAAAGCAAGGTCTGAGAACCAACAGATACATCCACACGCCGATTACTTTAGTGTTTTGAGAGAATTCCCTTTCTTGGAACGAGATTGCATGAAATAATCTTCAGGGCTTGGACAATTCCATGGCAAAACGGCACCTATCAACATTGTAGCCAACACAATATAACAACTGTTTCTGCCCGGTTTCGAACCGGGGACCTTTCGCGTGTGAGGCGAACGTGATAACCACTACACTACAGAAACAGATACCTACAGTTGATTTTTCTGTAATGAAACTGCTCCGAACTGGCTATTCCATGGGCCTCTGGCTTTAGATTTCTTTCATGCAACCTGCCCGACATCCCTAGCTGAACGCTCGTACATGCCATGCAAGACCAGATGTTTGGTATTAGCTCAGACTGGGCAGGGCTGAAGCATGAGACTCTAGCAAAGAATTATCCACTACTGCAAAGAAAAAATTGATGTTGGTTTTGAAACGCAAACTTCAAAACAACTTGAAAAGAGTACCAAGAAAAGGGCTCGTCCGGGATTTGAACCCGGGACCTCTCGCACCCAAAGCGAGAATCATACCCCTAGACCAACGAGCCCTCAAAATCCTCTTACCTCTCAAAAGCTAATACCGGCTCTAAGCCCGCAATGAAGATCATGCTGGTATCTTTATGATGCTTGGTCTGTGAATACGCATGAAAGTCAGTCTCAACTTACCCTTTCTCAAACGATAGCACTATCATTTACAAGTGTCTCCTTTTATTCCGTCCCAGCTTTGGACACGTCTTACAGGAAGTCAGCCCTTATTTATATATTTCTTCAGTGGCTGAAGCTTAATGAGAAAGAGTAACAAGTTGTTCATAACAACATAAGAAACACATTGTGCATTTTCTCTTAAATACTCCTTCACTTTGTGCCAAAAGAAATACCAAGGTGAATACCTAGGCCACAGATTCAAGCTAAAGATCTTCCTGCTGAATGCAAGGCGCATTAAAAACTGCATATCGCTGGACTAAAGCATTCCTTGCATAGCCTCTAACATCATAACATAACTGAGCTGCTAGCAGCAAGCTAACCAATACCTTTCTGAAATGAGAATGACATGTGCTTATCTGCTCAATCAGTGCTCAATCAGGCTCGATCAGGCGAGATTTAGAAAAGGTGGAAAGGGTCCAAGTGGATGCCCCTTCCTTTTTAGGGTGGGTCCTGCTGACTATCATAGGATTGCTTGTAAAAGTGGCCAGGGTCAGAGGAAAAGCTGCCAACACTTCTTAGCGTTCTCTATAGATGCAGCCATTTTCTGTGACTGTAATTTCGGCCTTTTCCCAGAAGTCTCTATTCTGCCTATGCAAATTAACAAAAGCAGTGCTTATTCCTCACTTGCTCAAATGTCCTTCCTGTCCAGAAAGCTCTGATTAAGCATGCTTATTTTCTTTTTCTGGGATATTTTAAATTGTTTCGCTGTCCAGTCTGTGGCAGTAGAAAGCTGCTTATGATGCCAGGTTTTGATGAATCCCCAAGGTACAAGTACAGAGGAATATATCAGTCTCTAGGATATGGAACTTTTAGCTAACACATCACAATATGTGATGCTTGCCAAGAAAACACTACATTCTGGAGCGCTGATGATCAGAACATTCTGCTCCTGAAGGATAGAAAAGACAGCTTGATTGAAATAAAGTCTGTTTATATTGACGCTCTCTCTCTCCCTATATATACATACATGCATACACACACACACACAGGTATGTCATGCATTTCTTCAGATTTGTTTCAACCATTTACCATTTATTGGAGAATCCCTACTTTTCAAGTGACTGCAAATGAAGTCATCTCTGGCACTTTTTGTGCAAAGTAAGAGACACACATGACACCTTTTTATAAAAGTCATCGGTTTCTTTGTTACTGTGTACTTTCAAAGCATGGGGCTTTCACACGTCAGGTAAACCTGATTACCACTACACAACAAAAGCAGATGCAGCTTTCTTATCTATGTCGTGATAGAACAGTTGTGAATTGAGTAGAAGAAGGGCCCTGATGTGATACTTATTACATGCAGCCTGTAAGATAGTCAAACATGCAGGCTAGGAAGGAAGATGCAAATATCAATGTATTAGAAAAACACCTAAAGGCGAGTGATATGCTTTCATTCATGCATGGCTAGGAAAAATCGCCATACTGTTGCAAACATTCTTACACCACCAACTGGAAATAAATGATTCTGACATTAAACGTAAAGGTGACAATGCATTTGTATCATCACCCTGAGAAGGATCATCTTGGAATTGAGCCGAGGGCCTCTGCACTCAAAGCCAGAAACACTCCACTAAAATAAGATTCCTGTTGGTGCCAACAATTCTCCATGTTAATGCTTGTTCTAGGTGAGCAGTGAACCGATTGCAGGGCTCTTTTGAAAGCAAGGTCTGAGAACCAACAGATACATCCACACGCCGATTACTTTAGTGTTTTGAGAGAATTCCCTTTCTTGGAACGAGATTGCATGAAATAATCTTCAGGGCTTGGACAATTCCATGGCAAAACGGCACCTATCAACATTGTAGCCAACACAATATAACAACTGTTTCTGCCCGGTTTCGAACCGGGGACCTTTCGCGTGTGAGGCGAACGTGATAACCACTACACTACAGAAACAGATACCTACAGTTGATTTTTCTGTAATGAAACTGCTCCGAACTGGCTATTCCATGGGCCTCTGGCTTTAGATTTCTTTCATGCAACCTGCCCGACATCCCTAGCTGAACGCTCGTACATGCCATGCAAGACCAGATGTTTGGTATTAGCTCAGACTGGGCAGGGCTGAAGCATGAGACTCTAGCAAAGAATTATCCACTACTGCAAAGAAAAAATTGATGTTGGTTTTGAAACGCAAACTTCAAAACAACTTGAAAAGAGTACCAAGAAAAGGGCTCGTCCGGGATTTGAACCCGGGACCTCTCGCACCCAAAGCGAGAATCATACCCCTAGACCAACGAGCCCTCAAAATCCTCTTACCTCTCAAAAGCTAATACCGGCTCTAAGCCCGCAATGAAGATCATGCTGGTATCTTTATGATGCTTGGTCTGTGAATACGCATGAAAGTCAGTCTCAACTTACCCTTTCTCAAACGATAGCACTATCATTTACAAGTGTCTCCTTTTATTCCGTCCCAGCTTTGGACACGTCTTACAGGAAGTCAGCCCTTATTTATATATTTCTTCAGTGGCTGAAGCTTAATGAGAAAGAGTAACAAGTTGTTCATAACAACATAAGAAACACATTGTGCATTTTCTCTCAAATACTCCTTCACTTTGTGCCAAAAGAAATACCAAGGTGAATACCTAGGCCACAGATTCAAGCTAAAGATCTTCCTGCTGAATGCAAGGCGCAATAAAAACTGCATATCGCTGGACTAAAGCATTCCTTGCATAGCCTCTAACATCATAACATAACTGAGCTGCTAGCAGCAAGCTAACCAATACCTTTCTGAAATGAGAATGACATGTGCTTATCTGCTCAATCAGTGCTCAATCAGGCTCGATCAGGCGAGATTTAGAAAAGGTGGAAAGGGTCCAAGTGGATGCCCCTTCCTTTTGAGGGTGGGTCCTGCTGACTATCATAGGATTGCTTGTAAAAGTGGCCAGGGTCAGAGGAAAAGCTGCCAACACTTCTTAGCGTTCTCTATAGATGCAGCCATTTTCTGTGACTGTAATTTCGGCCTTTTCCCAGAAGTCTCTATTCTGCCTATGCAAATTAACAAAAGCAGTGCTTATTCCTCACTTGCTCAAATGTCCTTCCTGTCCAGAAAGCTCTGATTAAGCATGCTTATTTTCTTTTTCTGGGATATTTTAAATTGTTTCGCTGTCCAGTCTGTGGCAGTAGAAAGCTGCTTATGATGCCAGGTTTTGATGAATCCCCAAGGTACAAGTACAGAGGAATATATCAGTCTCTAGGATATGGAACTTTTAGCTAACACATCACAATATGTGATGCTTGCCAAGAAAACACTACATTCTGGAGCGCTGATGATCAGAACATTCTGCTCCTGAAGGATAGAAAAGACAGCTTGATTGAAATAAAGTCTGTTTATATTGACGCTCTCTCTCTCCCTATATATACATACATGCATACACACACACACACAGGTATGTCATGCATTTCTTCAGATTTGTTTCAACCATTTACCATTTATTGGAGAATCCCTACTTTTCAAGTAACTGCAAATGAAGTCATCTCTGGCACTTTTTGTGCAAAGTAAGAGACACACATGACACCTTATTATAAAAGTCATCGGTTTCTTTGTTACTGTGTACTTTCAAAGCATGGGGCTTTCACACGTCAGGTAAACCTGATTACCACTACACAACAAAAGCAGATGCAGCTTTCTTATCTATGTCGTGATAGAACAGTTGTGAATTGAGTAGAAGAAGGGCCCTGATGTGATACTTATTACATGCAGCCTGTAAGATAGTCAAACATGCAGGCTAGGAAGGAAGATGCAAATATCAATGTATTAGAAAAACACCTAAAGGCGAGTGATATGCTTTCATTCATGCATGGCTAGGAAAAATCGCCATACTGTTGCAAACATTCTTACACCACCAACTGGAAATAAATGATTCTGACATTAAACGTAAAGGTGACAATGCATTTGTATCATCACCCTGAGAAGGATCATCTTGGAATTGAGCCGAGGGCCTCTGCACTCAAAGCCAGAAACACTCCACTAAAATAAGATTCCTGTTGGTGCCAACAATTCTCCATGTTAATGCTTGTTCTAGGTGAGCAGTGAACCGATTGCAGGGCTCTTTTGAAAGCAAGGTCTGAGAACCAACAGATACATCCACACGCCGATTACTTTAGTGTTTTGAGAGAATTCCCTTTCTTGGAACGAGATTGCATGAAATAATCTTCAGGGCTTGGACAATTCCATGGCAAAACGGCACCTATCAACATTGTAGCCAACACAATATAACAACTGTTTCTGCCCGGTTTCGAACCGGGGACCTTTCGCGTGTGAGGCGAACGTGATAACCACTACACTACAGAAACAGATACCTACAGTTGATTTTTCTGTAATGAAACTGCTCCGAACTGGCTATTCCATGGGCCTCTGGCTTTAGATTTCTTTCATGCAACCTGCCCGACATCCCTAGCTGAACGCTCGTACATGCCATGCAAGACCAGATGTTTGGTATTAGCTCAGACTGGGCAGGGCTGAAGCATGAGACTCTAGCAAAGAATTATCCACTACTGCAAAGAAAAAATTGATGTTGGTTTTGAAACGCAAACTTCAAAACAACTTGAAAAGAGTACCAAGAAAAGGGCTCGTCCGGGATTTGAACCCGGGACCTCTCGCACCCAAAGCGAGAATCATACCCCTAGACCAACGAGCCCTCAAAATCCTCTTACCTCTCAAAAGCTAATACCGGCTCTAAGCCCGCAATGAAGATCATGCTGGTATCTTTATGATGCTTGGTCTGTGAATACGCATGAAAGTCAGTCTCAACTTACCCTTTCTCAAACGATAGCACTATCATTTACAAGTGTCTCCTTTTATTCCGTCCCAGCTTTGGACACGTCTTACAGGAAGTCAGCCCTTATTTATATATTTCTTCAGTGGCTGAAGCTTAATGAGAAAGAGTAACAAGTTGTTCATAACAACATAAGAAACACATTGTGCATTTTCTCTCAAATACTCCTTCACTTTGTGCCAAAAGAAATACCAAGGTGAATACCTAGGCCACAGATTCAAGCTAAAGATCTTCCTGCTGAATGCAAGGCGCAATAAAAACTGCATATCGCTGGACTAAAGCATTCCTTGCATAGCCTCTAACATCATAACATAACTGAGCTGCTAGCAGCAAGCTAACCAATACCTTTCTGAAATGAGAATGACATGTGCTTATCTGCTCAATCAGTGCTCAATCAGGCTCGATCAGGCGAGATTTAGAAAAGGTGGAAAGGGTCCAAGTGGATGCCCCTTCCTTTTGAGGGTGGGTCCTGCTGACTATCATAGGATTGCTTGTAAAAGTGGCCAGGGTCAGAGGAAAAGCTGCCAACACTTCTTAGCGTTCTCTATAGATGCAGCCATTTTCTGTGACTGTAATTTCGGCCTTTTCCCAGAAGTCTCTATTCTGCCTATGCAAATTAACAAAAGCAGTGCTTATTCCTCACTTGCTCAAATGTCCTTCCTGTCCAGAAAGCTCTGATTAAGCATGCTTATTTTCTTTTTCTGGGATATTTTAAATTGTTTCGCTGTCCAGTCTGTGGCAGTAGAAAGCTGCTTATGATGCCAGGTTTTGATGAATCCCCAAGGTACAAGTACAGAGGAATATATCAGTCTCTAGGATATGGAACTTTTAGCTAACACATCACAATATGTGATGCTTGCCAAGAAAACACTACATTCTGGAGCGCTGATGATCAGAACATTCTGCTCCTGAAGGATAGAAAAGACAGCTTGATTGAAATAAAGTCTGTTTATATTGACGCTCTCTCTCTCCCTATATATACATACATGCATACACACACACACACAGGTATGTCATGCATTTCTTCAGATTTGTTTCAACCATTTACCATTTATTGGAGAATCCCTACTTTTCAAGTGACTGCAAATGAAGTCATCTCTGGCACTTTTTGTGCAAAGTAAGAGACACACATGACACCTTATTATAAAAGTCATCGGTTTCTTTGTTACTGTGTACTTTCAAAGCATGGGGCTTTCACACGTCAGGTAAACC
This sequence comes from Triturus cristatus, assembly GCF_964204655.1. NCBI lineage: Eukaryota > Metazoa > Chordata > Amphibia > Caudata > Salamandridae > Triturus > Triturus cristatus. The sequence goes on along the minus strand of NC_140591.1, from coordinate 735,226,860 downwards.
TGATTACCACTACACAACAAAAGCAGATGCAGCTTTCTTATCTATGTCGTGATAGAACAGTTGTGAATTGAGTAGAAGAAGGGCCCTGATGTGATACTTATTACATGCAGCCTGTAAGATAGTCAAACATGCAGGCTAGGAAGGAAGATGCAAATATCAATGTATTAGAAAAACACCTAAAGGCGAGTGATATGCTTTCATTCATGCATGGCTAGGAAAAATCGCCATACTGTTGCAAACATTCTTACACCACCAACTGGAAATAAATGATTCTGACATTAAACGTAAAGGTGACAATGCATTTGTATCATCACCCTGAGAAGGATCATCTTGGAATTGAGCCGAGGGCCTCTGCACTCAAAGCCAGAAACACTCCACTAAAATAAGATTCCTGTTGGTGCCAACAATTCTCCATGTTAATGCTTGTTCTAGGTGAGCAGTGAACCGATTGCAGGGCTCTTTTGAAAGCAAGGTCTGAGAACCAACAGATACATCCACACGCCGATTACTTTAGTGTTTTGAGAGAATTCCCTTTCTTGGAACGAGATTGCATGAAATAATCTTCAGGGCTTGGACAATTCCATGGCAAAACGGCACCTATCAACATTGTAGCCAACACAATATAACAACTGTTTCTGCCCGGTTTCGAACCTGGGACCTTTCGCGTGTGAGGCGAACGTGATAACCACTACACTACAGAAACAGATACCTACAGTTGATTTTTCTGTAATGAAACTGCTCCGAACTGGCTATTCCATGGGCCTCTGGCTTTAGATTTCTTTCATGCAACCTGCCCGACATCCCTAGCTGAACGCTCGTACATGCCATGCAAGACCAGATGTTTGGTATTAGCTCAGACTGGGCAGGGCTGAAGCATGAGACTCTAGCAAAGAATTATCCACTACTGCAAAGAAAAAATTGATGTTGGTTTTGAAACGCAAACTTCAAAACAACTTGAAAAGAGTACCAAGAAAAGGGCTCGTCCGGGATTTGAACCCGGGACCTCTCGCACCCAAAGCGAGAATCATACCCCTAGACCAACGAGCCCTCAAAATCCTCTTACCTCTCAAAAGCTAATACCGGCTCTAAGCCCGCAATGAAGATCATGCTGGTATCTTTATGATGCTTGGTCTGTGAATACGCATGAAAGTCAGTCTCAACTTACCCTTTCTCAAACGATAGCACTATCATTTACAAGTGTCTCCTTTTATTCCGTCCCAGCTTTGGACACGTCTTACAGGAAGTCAGCCCTTATTTATATATTTCTTCAGTGGCTGAAGCTTAATGAGAAAGAGTAACAAGTTGTTCATAACAACATAAGAAACACATTGTGCATTTTCTCTTAAATACTCCTTCACTTTGTGCCAAAAGAAATACCAAGGTGAATACCTAGGCCACAGATTCAAGCTAAAGATCTTCCTGCTGAATGCAAGGTGCATTAAAAACTGCATATCGCTGGACTAAAGCATTCCTTGCATAGCCTCTAACATCATAACATAACTGAGCTGCTAGCAGCAAGCTAACCAATACCTTTCTGAAATGAGAATGACATGTGCTTATCTGCTCAATCAGTGCTCAATCAGGCTCGATCAGGCGAGATTTAGAAAAGGTGGAAAGGGTCCAAGTGGATGCCCCTTCCTTTTTAGGGTGGGTCCTGCTGACTATCATAGGATTGCTTGTAAAAGTGGCCAGGGTCAGAGGAAAAGCTGCCAACACTTCTTAGCGTTCTCTATAGATGCAGCCATTTTCTGTGACTGTAATTTCGGCCTTTTCCCAGAAGTCTCTATTCTGCCTATGCAAATTAACAAAAGCAGTGCTTATTCCTCACTTGCTCAAATGTCCTTCCTGTCCAGAAAGCTCTGATTAAGCATGCTTATTTTCTTTTTCTGGGATATTTTAAATTGTTTCGCTGTCCAGTCTGTGGCAGTAGAAAGCTGCTTATGATGCCAGGTTTTGATGAATCCCCAAGGTACAAGTACAGAGGAATATATCAGTCTCTAGGATATGGAACTTTTAGCTAACACATCACAATATGTGATGCTTGCCAAGAAAACACTACATTCTGGAGCGCTGATGATCAGAACATTCTGCTCCTGAAGGATAGAAAAGACAGCTTGATTGAAATAAAGTCTGTTTATATTGACGCTCTCTCTCTCCCTATATATACATACATGCATACACACACACACACAGGTATGTCATGCATTTCTTCAGATTTGTTTCAACCATTTACCATTTATTGGAGAATCCCTACTTTTCAAGTGACTGCAAATGAAGTCATCTCTGGCACTTTTTGTGCAAAGTAAGAGACACACATGACACCTTTTTATAAAAGTCATCGGTTTCTTTGTTACTGTGTACTTTCAAAGCATGGGGCTTTCACACGTCAGGTAAACCTGATTACCACTACACAACAAAAGCAGATGCAGCTTTCTTATCTATGTCGTGATAGAACAGTTGTGAATTGAGTAGAAGAAGGGCCCTGATGTGATACTTATTACATGCAGCCTGTAAGATAGTCAAACATGCAGGCTAGGAAGGAAGATGCAAATATCAATGTATTAGAAAAACACCTAAAGGCGAGTGATATGCTTTCATTCATGCATGGCTAGGAAAAATCGCCATACTGTTGCAAACATTCTTACACCACCAACTGGAAATAAATGATTCTGACATTAAACGTAAAGGTGACAATGCATTTGTATCATCACCCTGAGAAGGATCATCTTGGAATTGAGCCGAGGGCCTCTGCACTCAAAGCCAGAAACACTCCACTAAAATAAGATTCCTGTTGGTGCCAACAATTCTCCATGTTAATGCTTGTTCTAGGTGAGCAGTGAACCGATTGCAGGGCTCTTTTGAAAGCAAGGTCTGAGAACCAACAGATACATCCACACGCCGATTACTTTAGTGTTTTGAGAGAATTCCCTTTCTTGGAACGAGATTGCATGAAATAATCTTCAGGGCTTGGACAATTCCATGGCAAAACGGCACCTATCAACATTGTAGCCAACACAATATAACAACTGTTTCTGCCCGGTTTCGAACCGGGGACCTTTCGCGTGTGAGGCGAACGTGATAACCACTACACTACAGAAACAGATACCTACAGTTGATTTTTCTGTAATGAAACTGCTCCGAACTGGCTATTCCATGGGCCTCTGGCTTTAGATTTCTTTCATGCAACCTGCCCGACATCCCTAGCTGAACGCTCGTACATGCCATGCAAGACCAGATGTTTGGTATTAGCTCAGACTGGGCAGGGCTGAAGCATGAGACTCTAGCAAAGAATTATCCACTACTGCAAAGAAAAAATTGATGTTGGTTTTGAAACGCAAACTTCAAAACAACTTGAAAAGAGTACCAAGAAAAGGGCTCGTCCGGGATTTGAACCCGGGACCTCTCGCACCCAAAGCGAGAATCATACCCCTAGACCAACGAGCCCTCAAAATCCTCTTACCTCTCAAAAGCTAATACCGGCTCTAAGCCCGCAATGAAGATCATGCTGGTATCTTTATGATGCTTGGTCTGTGAATACGCATGAAAGTCAGTCTCAACTTACCCTTTCTCAAACGATAGCACTATCATTTACAAGTGTCTCCTTTTATTCCGTCCCAGCTTTGGACACGTCTTACAGGAAGTCAGCCCTTATTTATATATTTCTTCAGTGGCTGAAGCTTAATGAGAAAGAGTAACAAGTTGTTCATAACAACATAAGAAACACATTGTGCATTTTCTCTCAAATACTCCTTCACTTTGTGCCAAAAGAAATACCAAGGTGAATACCTAGGCCACAGATTCAAGCTAAAGATCTTCCTGCTGAATGCAAGGCGCAATAAAAACTGCATATCGCTGGACTAAAGCATTCCTTGCATAGCCTCTAACATCATAACATAACTGAGCTGCTAGCAGCAAGCTAACCAATACCTTTCTGAAATGAGAATGACATGTGCTTATCTGCTCAATCAGTGCTCAATCAGGCTCGATCAGGCGAGATTTAGAAAAGGTGGAAAGGGTCCAAGTGGATGCCCCTTCCTTTTGAGGGTGGGTCCTGCTGACTATCATAGGATTGCTTGTAAAAGTGGCCAGGGTCAGAGGAAAAGCTGCCAACACTTCTTAGCGTTCTCTATAGATGCAGCCATTTTCTGTGACTGTAATTTCGGCCTTTTCCCAGAAGTCTCTATTCTGCCTATGCAAATTAACAAAAGCAGTGCTTATTCCTCACTTGCTCAAATGTCCTTCCTGTCCAGAAAGCTCTGATTAAGCATGCTTATTTTCTTTTTCTGGGATATTTTAAATTGTTTCGCTGTCCAGTCTGTGGCAGTAGAAAGCTGCTTATGATGCCAGGTTTTGATGAATCCCCAAGGTACAAGTACAGAGGAATATATCAGTCTCTAGGATATGGAACTTTTAGCTAACACATCACAATATGTGATGCTTGCCAAGAAAACACTACATTCTGGAGCGCTGATGATCAGAACATTCTGCTCCTGAAGGATAGAAAAGACAGCTTGATTGAAATAAAGTCTGTTTATATTGACGCTCTCTCTCTCCCTATATATACATACATGCATACACACACACACACAGGTATGTCATGCATTTCTTCAGATTTGTTTCAACCATTTACCATTTATTGGAGAATCCCTACTTTTCAAGTGACTGCAAATGAAGTCATCTCTGGCACTTTTTGTGCAAAGTAAGAGACACACATGACACCTTATTATAAAAGTCATCGGTTTCTTTGTTACTGTGTACTTTCAAAGCATGGGGCTTTCACACGTCAGGTAAACCTGATTACCACTACACAACAAAAGCAGATGCAGCTTTCTTATCTATGTCGTGATAGAACAGTTGTGAATTGAGTAGAAGAAGGGCCCTGATGTGATACTTATTACATGCAGCCTGTAAGATAGTCAAACATGCAGGCTAGGAAGGAAGATGCAAATATCAATGTATTAGAAAAACACCTAAAGGCGAGTGATATGCTTTCATTCATGCATGGCTAGGAAAAATCGCCATACTGTTGCAAACATTCTTACACCACCAACTGGAAATAAATGATTCTGACATTAAACGTAAAGGTGACAATGCATTTGTATCATCACCCTGAGAAGGATCATCTTGGAATTGAGCCGAGGGCCTCTGCACTCAAAGCCAGAAACACTCCACTAAAATAAGATTCCTGTTGGTGCCAACAATTCTCCATGTTAATGCTTGTTCTAGGTGAGCAGTGAACTGATTGCAGGGCTCTTTTGAAAGCAAGGTCTGAGAACCAACAGATACATCCACACGCCGATTACTTTAGTGTTTTGAGAGAATTCCCTTTCTTGGAACGAGATTGCATGAAATAATCTTCAGGGCTTGGACAATTCCATGGCAAAACGGCACCTATCAACATTGTAGCCAACACAATATAACAACTGTTTCTGCCCGGTTTCGAACCTGGGACCTTTCGCGTGTGAGGCGAACGTGATAACCACTACACTACAGAAACAGATACCTACAGTTGATTTTTCTGTAATGAAACTGCTCCGAACTGGCTATTCCATGGGCCTCTGGCTTTAGATTTCTTTCATGCAACCTGCCCGACATCCCTAGCTGAACGCTCGTACATGCCATGCAAGACCAGATGTTTGGTATTAGCTCAGACTGGGCAGGGCTGAAGCATGAGACTCTAGCAAAGAATTATCCACTACTGCAAAGAAAAAATTGATGTTGGTTTTGAAACGCAAACTTCAAAACAACTTGAAAAGAGTACCAAGAAAAGGGCTCGTCCGGGATTTGAACCCGGGACCTCTCGCACCCAAAGCGAGAATCATACCCCTAGACCAACGAGCCCTCAAAATCCTCTTACCTCTCAAAAGCTAATACCGGCTCTAAGCCCGCAATGAAGATCATGCTGGTATCTTTATGATGCTTGGTCTGTGAATACGCATGAAAGTCAGTCTCAACTTACCCTTTCTCAAACGATAGCACTATCATTTACAAGTGTCTCCTTTTATTCCGTCCCAGCTTTGGACACGTCTTACAGGAAGTCAGCCCTTATTTATATATTTCTTCAGTGGCTGAAGCTTAATGAGAAAGAGTAACAAGTTGTTCATAACAACATAAGAAACACATTGTGCATTTTCTCTCAAATACTCCTTCACTTTGTGCCAAAAGAAATACCAAGGTGAATACCTAGGCCACAGATTCAAGCTAAAGATCTTCCTGCTGAATGCAAGGCGCAATAAAAACTGCATATCGCTGGACTAAAGCATTCCTTGCATAGCCTCTAACATCATAACATAACTGAGCTGCTAGCAGCAAGCTAACCAATACCTTTCTGAAATGAGAATGACATGTGCTTATCTGCTCAATCAGTGCTCAATCAGGCTCGATCAGGCGAGATTTAGAAAAGGTGGAAAGGGTCCAAGTGGATGCCCCTTCCTTTTGAGGGTGGGTCCTGCTGACTATCATAGGATTGCTTGTAAAAGTGGCCAGGGTCAGAGGAAAAGCTGCCAACACTTCTTAGCGTTCTCTATAGATGCAGCCATTTTCTGTGACTGTAATTTCGGCCTTTTCCCAGAAGTCTCTATTCTGCCTATGCAAATTAACAAAAGCAGTGCTTATTCCTCACTTGCTCAAATGTCCTTCCTGTCCAGAAAGCTCTGATTAAGCATGCTTATTTTCTTTTTCTGGGATATTTTAAATTGTTTCGCTGTCCAGTCTGTGGCAGTAGAAAGCTGCTTATGATGCCAGGTTTTGATGAATCCCCAAGGTACAAGTACAGAGGAATATATCAGTCTCTAGGATATGGAACTTTTAGCTAACACATCACAATATGTGATGCTTGCCAAGAAAACACTACATTCTGGAGCGCTGATGATCAGAACATTCTGCTCCTGAAGGATAGAAAAGACAGCTTGATTGAAATAAAGTCTGTTTATATTGACGCTCTCTCTCTCCCTATATATACATACATGCATACACACACACACACAGGTATGTCATGCATTTCTTCAGATTTGTTTCAACCATTTACCATTTATTGGAGAATCCCTACTTTTCAAGTGACTGCAAATGAAGTCATCTCTGGCACTTTTTGTGCAAAGTAAGAGACACACATGACACCTTTTTATAAAAGTCATCGGTTTCTTTGTTACTGTGTACTTTCAAAGCATGGGGCTTTCACACGTCAGGTAAACCTGATTACCACTACACAACAAAAGCAGATGCAGCTTTCTTATCTATGTCGTGATAGAACAGTTGTGAATTGAGTAGAAGAAGGGCCCTGATGTGATACTTATTACATGCAGCCTGTAAGATAGTCAAACATGCAGGCTAGGAAGGAAGATGCAAATATCAATGTATTAGAAAAACACCTAAAGGCGAGTGATATGCTTTCATTCATGCATGGCTAGGAAAAATCGCCATACTGTTGCAAACATTCTTACACCACCAACTGGAAATAAATGATTCTGACATTAAACGTAAAGGTGACAATGCATTTGTATCATCACCCTGAGAAGGATCATCTTGGAATTGAGCCGAGGGCCTCTGCACTCAAAGCCAGAAACACTCCACTAAAATAAGATTCCTGTTGGTGCCAACAATTCTCCATGTTAATGCTTGTTCTAGGTGAGCAGTGAACCGATTGCAGGGCTCTTTTGAAAGCAAGGTCTGAGAACCAACAGATACATCCACACGCCGATTACTTTAGTGTTTTGAGAGAATTCCCTTTCTTGGAACGAGATTGCATGAAATAATCTTCAGGGCTTGGACAATTCCATGGCAAAACGGCACCTATCAACATTGTAGCCAACACAATATAACAACTGTTTCTGCCCGGTTTCGAACCGGGGACCTTTCGCGTGTGAGGCGAACGTGATAACCACTACACTACAGAAACAGATACCTACAGTTGATTTTTCTATAATGAAACTGCTCCGAACTGGCTATTCCATGGGCCTCTGGCTTTAGATTTCTTTCATGCAACCTGCCCGACATCCCTAGCTGAACGCTCGTACATGCCATGCAAGACCAGATGTTTGGTATTAGCTCAGACTGGGCAGGGCTGAAGCATGAGACTCTAGCAAAGAATTATCCACTACTGCAAAGAAAAAATTGATGTTGGTTTTGAAACGCAAACTTCAAAACAACTTGAAAAGAGTACCAAGAAAAGGGCTCGTCTGGGATTTGAACCCGGGACCTCTCGCACCCAAAGCGAGAATCATACCCCTAGACCAACGAGCCCTCAAAATCCTCTTACCTCTCAAAAGCTAATACCGGCTCTAAGCCCGCAATGAAGATCATGCTGGTATCTTTATGATGCTTGGTCTGTGAATACGCATGAAAGTCAGTCTCAACTTACCCTTTCTCAAACGATAGCACTATCATTTACAAGTGTCTCCTTTTATTCCGTCCCAGCTTTGGACACGTCTTACAGGAAGTCAGCCCTTATTTATATATTTCTTCAGTGGCTGAAGCTTAATGAGAAAGAGTAACAAGTTGTTCATAACAACATAAGAAACACATTGTGCATTTTCTCTTAAATACTCCTTCACTTTGTGCCAAAAGAAATACCAAGGTGAATACCTAGGCCACAGATTCAAGCTAAAGATCTTCCTGCTGAATGCAAGGCGCATTAAAAACTGCATATCGCTGGACTAAAGCATTCCTTGCATAGCCTCTAACATCATAACATAACTGAGCTGCTAGCAGCAAGCTAACCAATACCTTTCTGAAATGAGAATGACATGTGCTTATCTGCTCAATCAGTGCTCAATCAGGCTCAATCAGGTGAGATTTAGAAAAGGTGGAAAGGGTCCAAGTGGATGCCCCTTCCTTTTTAGGGTGGGTCCTGCTGACTATCATAGGATTGCTTGTAAAAGTGGCCAGGGTCAGAGGAAAAGCTGCCAACACTTCTTAGCGTTCTCTATAGATGCAGCCATTTTCTGTGACTGTAATTTCGGCCTTTTCCCAGAAGTCTCTATTCTGCCTATGCAAATTAACAAAAGCAGTGCTTATTCCTCACTTGCTCAAATGTCCTTCCTGTCCAGAAAGCTCTGATTAAGCATGCTTATTTTCTTTTTCTGGGATATTTTAAATTGTTTCGCTGTCCAGTCTGTGGCAGTAGAAAGCTGCTTATGATGCCAGGTTTTGATGAATCCCCAAGGTACAAGTACAGAGGAATATATCAGTCTCTAGGATATGGAACTTTTAGCTAACACATCACAATATGTGATGCTTGCCAAGAAAACACTACATTCTGGAGCGCTGATGATCAGAACATTCTGCTCCTGAAGGATAGAAAAGACAGCTTGATTGAAATAAAGTCTGTTTATATTGACGCTCTCTCTCTCCCTATATATACATACATGCATACACACACACACACAGGTATGTCATGCATTTCTTCAGATTTGTTTCAACCATTTACCATTTATTGGAGAATCCCTACTTTTCAAGTGACTGCAAATGAAGTCATCTCTGGCACTTTTTGTGCAAAGTAAGAGACACACATGACACCTTTTTATAAAAGTCATCGGTTTCTTTGTTACTGTGTACTTTCAAAGCATGGGGCTTTCACACGTCAGGTAAACCTGATTACCACTACACAACAAAAGCAGATGCAGCTTTCTTATCTATGTCGTGATAGAACAGTTGTGAATTGAGTAGAAGAAGGGCCCTGATGTGATACTTATTACATGCAGCCTGTAAGATAGTCAAACATGCAGGCTAGGAAGGAAGATGCAAATATCAATGTATTAGAAAAACACCTAAAGGCGAGTGATATGCTTTCATTCATGCATGGCTAGGAAAAATCGCCATACTGTTGCAAACATTCTTACACCACCAACTGGAAATAAATGATTCTGACATTAAACGTAAAGGTGACAATGCATTTGTATCATCACCCTGAGAAGGATCATCTTGGAATTGAGCCGAGGGCCTCTGCACTCAAAGCCAGAAACACTCCACTAAAATAAGATTCCTGTTGGTGCCAACAATTCTCCATGTTAATGCTTGTTCTAGGTGAGCAGTGAACCGATTGCAGGGCTCTTTTGAAAGCAAGGTCTGAGAACCAACAGATACATCCACACGCCGATTACTTTAGTGTTTTGAGAGAATTCCCTTTCTTGGAACGAGATTGCATGAAATAATCTTCAGGGCATGGACAATTCCATGGCAAAACGGCACCTATCAACATTGTAGCCAACACAATATAACAACTGTTTCTGCCCGGTTTCGAACCGGGGACCTTTCGCGTGTGAGGCGAACGTGATAACCACTACACTACAGAAACAGATACCTACAGTTGATTTTTCTGTAATGAAACTGCTCCGAACTGGCTATTCCATGGGCCTCTGGCTTTAGATTTCTTTCATGCAACCTGCCCGACATCCCTAGCTGAACGCTCGTACATGCCATGCAAGACCAGATGTTTGGTATTAGCTCAGACTGGGCAGGGCTGAAGCATGAGACTCTAGCAAAGAATTATCCACTACTGCAAAGAAAAAATTGATGTTGGTTTTGAAACGCAAACTTCAAAACAACTTGAAAAGAGTACCAAGAAAAGGGCTCGTCCGGGATTTGAACCCGGGACCTCTCGCACCCAAAGCGAGAATCATACCCCTAGACCAACGAGCCCTCAAAATCCTCTTACCTCTCAAAAGCTAATACCGGCTCTAAGCCCGCAATGAAGATCATGCTGGTATCTTTATGATGCTTGGTCTGTGAATACGCATGAAAGTCAGTCTCAACTTACCCTTTCTCAAACGATAGCACTATCATTTACAAGTGTCTCCTTTTATTCCGTCCCAGCTTTGGACACGTCTTACAGGAAGTCAGCCCTTATTTATATATTTCTGCAGTGGCTGAAGCTTAATGAGAAAGAGTAACAAGTTGTTCATAACAACATAAGAAACACATTGTGCATTTTCTCTCAAATACTCCTTCACTTTGTGCCAAAAGAAATACCAAGGTGAATACCTAGGCCACAGATTCAAGCTAAAGATCTTCCTGGTGAAGGCAAGGCGCAATAAAAACTGCATATCGCTGGACTAAAGCATTCCTTGCATAGCCTCTAACATCATAACATAACTGAGCTGCTAGCAGCAAGCTAACCAATACCTTTCTGAAATGAGAATGACATGTGCTTATCTGCTCAATCAGTGCTCAATCAGGCTCGATCAGGCGAGATTTAGAAAAGGTGGAAAGGGTCCAAGTGGATGCCCCTTCCTTTTTAGGGTGGGTCCTGCTGACTATCATAGGATTGCTTGTAAAAGTGGCCAGGGTCAGAGGAAAAGCTGCCAACACTTCTTAGCGTTCTCTATAGATGCAGCCATTTTCTGTGACTGTAATTTCGGCCTTTTCCCAGAAGTCTCTATTCTGCCTATGCAAATTAACAAAAGCAGTGCTTATTCCTCACTTGCTCAAATGTCCTTCCTGTCCAGAAAGCTCTGATTAAGCATGCTTATTTTCTTTTTCTGGGATATTTTAAATTGTTTCGCTGTCCAGTCTGTGGCAGTAGAAAGCTGCTTATGATGCCAGGTTTTGATGAATCCCCAAGGTACAAGTACAGAGGAATATATCAGTCTCTAGGATATGGAACTTTTAGCTAACACATCACAATATGTGATGCTTGCCAAGAAAACACTACATTCTGGAGCGCTGATGATCAGAACATTCTGCTCCTGAAGGATAGAAAAGACAGCTTGATTGAAATAAAGTCTGTTTATATTGACGCTCTCTCTCTCCCTATATATACATACATGCATACACACACACACACAGGTATGTCATGCATTTCTTCAGATTTGTTTCAACCATTTACCATTTATTGGAGAATCCCTACTTTTCAAGTGACTGCAAATGAAGTCATCTCTGGCACTTTTTGTGCAAAGTAAGAGACACACATGACACCTTATTATAAAAGTCATCGGTTTCTTTGTTACTGTGTACTTTCAAAGCATGGGGCTTTCACACGTCAGGTAAACCTGATTACCACTACACAACAAAAGCAGATGCAGCTTTCTTATCTATGTCGTGATAGAACAGTTGTGAATTGAGTAGAAGAAGGGCCCTGATGTGATACTTATTACATGCAGCCTGTAAGATAGTCAAACATGCAGGCTAGGAAGGAAGATGCAAATATCAATGTATTAGAAAAACACCTAAAGGCGAGTGATATGCTTTCATTCATGCATGGCTAGGAAAAATCGCCATACTGTTGCAAACATTCTTACACCACCAACTGGAAATAAATGATTCTGACATTAAACGTAAAGGTGAGAATGCATTTGTATCATCACCTTGAGAAGGATCATCTTGGAATTGAGCCGAGGGCCTCTGCACTCAAAGCCAGAAACACTCCACTAAAATAAGATTCCTGTTGGTGCCAACAATTCTCCATGTTAATGCTTGTTCTAGCTGAGCAGTGAACCGATTACAGGGCTCTTTTGAAAGCAAGGTCTGAGAACCAACAGATACATCCACACGCCGATTACTTTAGTGTTTTGAGAGAATTCCCTTTCTTGGAACGAGATTGCATGAAATAATCTTCAGGACTTGGACAATTCCATGGCAAAACGGCACCTATCAACATTGTAGCCAACACAATATAACAACTGTTTCTGCCCGGTTTCGAACCGGGGACCTTTCGCGTGTGAGGCGAACTTGATAACCACTACACTACAGAAACAGATACCTACAGTTGATTTTTCTGTAATGAAACTGCTCCGAACTGGCTATTCCATGGGCCTCTGGCTTTAGATTTCTTTCATGCAACCTGCCCGACATCCCTAGCTGAACGCTCGTACATGCCATGCAAGACCAGATGTTTGGTATTAGCTCAGACTGGGCAGGGCTGAAGCATGAGACTCTAGCAAAGAATTATCCACTACTGCAAAGAAAAAATTGATGTTGGTTTTGAAACGCAAACTTCAAAACAACTTGAAAAGAGTACCAAGAAAAGGGCTCGTCCGGGATTTGAACCCGGGACCTCTCGCACCCAAAGCGAGAATCATACCCCTAGACCAACGAGCCCTCAAAATTCTCTTACCTCTCAAAAGCTAATACCGGCTCTAAGCCCGCAATGAAGATCATGCTGGTATCTTTATGATGCTTGGTCTGTGAATACGCATGACAGTCAGTCTCAACTTACCCTTTCTCAAACGATAGCACTATCATTTACAAGTGTCTCCTTTTATTCCGTCCCAGCTTTGGACACGTCTTACAGGAAGTCAGCCCTTATTTATATATTTCTGCAGTGGCTGAAGCTTAATGAGAAAGAGTAACAAGTTGTTCATAACAACATAAGAAACACATTGTGCATTTTCTCTCAAATACTCCTTCACTTTGTGCCAAAAGAAATACCAAGGTGAATACCTAGGCCACAGATTCAAGCTAAAGATCTTCCTGCTGAATGCAAGGCGCAATAAAAACTGCATATCGCTGGACTAAAGCATTCCTTGCATAGCCTCTAACATCATAACATAACTGAGCTGCTAGCAGCAAGCTAACCAATACCTTTCTGAAATGAGAATGACATGTGCCTATCTGCTCAATCAGTGCTCAATCAGACTCGATCAGGCGAGATTTAGAAAAGGTGGAAAGGGTCCAAGTGGATGCCCCTTCCTTTTTAGGGTGGGTCCTGCTGACTATCATAGGATTGCTTGTAAAAGTGGCCAGGGTCAGAGGAAAAGCTGCCAACACTTCTTAGCGTTCTCTATAGATGCAGCCATTTTCTGTGACTGTAATTTCGGCCTTTTCCCAGAAGTCTCTATTCTGCCTATGCAAATTAACAAAAGCAGTGCTTATTCCTCACTTGCTCAAATGTCCTTCCTGTCCAGAAAGCTCTGATTAAGCATGCTTATTTTCTTTTTCTGGGATATTTTAAATTGTTTCGCTGTCCAGTCTGTGGCAGTAGAAAGCTGCTTATGATGCCAGGTTTTGATGAATCCCCAAGGTACAAGTACAGAGGAATATATCAGTCTCTAGGATATGGAACTTTTAGCTAACACATCACAATATGTGATGCTTGCCAAGAAAACACTACATTCTGGAGCGCTGATGATCAGAACATTCTGCTCCTGAAGGATAGAAAAGACAGCTTGATTGAAATAAAGTCTGTTTATATTGACGCTCTCTCTCTCCCTATATATACATACATGCATACACACACACACACAGGTATGTCATGCATTTCTTCAGATTTGTTTCAACCATTTACCATTTATTGGAGAATCCCTACTTTTCAAGTGACTGCAAATGAAGTCATCTCTGGCACTTTTTGTGCAAAGTAAGAGACACACATGACACCTTTTTATAAAAGTCATCGGTTTCTTTGTTACTGTGTACTTTCAAAGCATGGGGCTTTCACACGTCAGGTAAACCTGATTACCACTACACAACAAAAGCAGATGCAGCTTTCTTATCTATGTCGTGATAGAACAGTTGTGAATTGAGTAGAAGAAGGGCCCTGATGTGATACTTATTACATGCAGCCTGTAAGATAGTCAAACATGCAGGCTAGGAAGGAAGATGCAAATATCAATGTATTAGAAAAACACCTAAAGGCGAGTGATATGCTTTCATTCATGCATGGCTAGGAAAAATCGCCATACTGTTGCAAACATTCTTACACCACCAACTGGAAATAAATGATTCTGACATTAAACGTAAAGGTGACAATGCATTTGTATCATCACCCTGAGAAGGATCATCTTGGAATTGAGCCGAGGGCCTCTGCACTCAAAGCCAGAAACACTCCACTAAAATAAGATTCCTGTTGGTGCCAACAATTCTCCATGTTAATGCTTGTTCTAGGTGAGCAGTGAACCGATTGCAGGGCTCTTTTGAAAGCAAGGTCTGAGAACCAACAGATACATCCACACGCCGATTACTTTAGTGTTTTGAGAGAATTCCCTTTCTTGGAACGAGATTGCATGAAATAATCTTCAGGGCTTGGACAATTCCATGGCAAAACGGCACCTATCAACATTGTAGCCAACACAATATAACAACTGTTTCTGCCCGGTTTCGAACCGGGGACCTTTCGCGTGTGAGGCGAACGTGATAACCACTACACTACAGAAACAGATACCTACAGTTGATTTTTCTGTAATGAAACTGCTCCGAACTGGCTTTTCCATGGGCCTCTGGCTTTAGATTTCTTTCATGCAACCTGCCCGACATCCCTAGCTGAACGCTCGTACATGCCATGCAAGACCAGATGTTTGGTATTAGCTCAGACTGGGCAGGGCTGAAGCATGAGACTCTAGCAAAGAATTATCCACTACTGCAAAGAAAAAATTGATGTTGGTTTTGAAACGCAAACTTCAAAACAACTTGAAAAGAGTACCAAGAAAAGGGCTCGTCTGGGATTTGAACCCGGGACCTCTCGCACCCAAAGCGAGAATCATACCCCTAGACCAACGAGCCCTCAAAATCCTCTTACCTCTCAAAAGCTAATACCGGCTCTAAGCCCGCAATGAAGATCATGCTGGTATCTTTATGATGCTTGGTCTGTGAATACGCATGAAAGTCAGTCTCAACTTACCCTTTCTCAAACGATAGCACTATCATTTACAAGTGTCTCCTTTTATTCCGTCCCAGCTTTGGACACGTCTTACAGGAAGTCAGCCCTTATTTATATATTTCTTCAGTGGCTGAAGCTTAATGAGAAAGAGTAACAAGTTGTTCATAACAACATAAGAAACACATTGTGCATTTTCTCTTAAATACTCCTTCACTTTGTGCCAAAAGAAATACCAAGGTGAATACCTAGGCCACAGATTCAAGCTAAAGATCTTCCTGCTGAATGCAAGGCGCATTAAAAACTGCATATCGCTGGACTAAAGCATTCCTTGCATAGCCTCTAACATCATAACATAACTGAGCTGCTAGCAGCAAGCTAACCAATACCTTTCTGAAATGAGAATGACATGTGCTTATCTGCTCAATCAGTGCTCAATCAGGCTCGATCAGGTGAGATTTAGAAAAGGTGGAAAGGGTCCAAGTGGATGCCCCTTCCTTTTTAGGGTGGGTCCTGCTGACTATCATAGGATTGCTTGTAAAAGTGGCCAGGGTCAGAGGAAAAGCTGCCAACACTTCTTAGCGTTCTCTATAGATGCAGCCATTTTCTGTGACTGTAATTTCGGCCTTTTCCCAGAAGTCTCTATTCTGCCTATGCAAATTAACAAAAGCAGTGCTTATTCCTCACTTGCTCAAATGTCCTTCCTGTCCAGAAAGCTCTGATTAAGCATGCTTATTTTCTTTTTCTGGGATATTTTAAATTGTTTCGCTGTCCAGTCTGTGGCAGTAGAAAGCTGCTTATGATGCCAGGTTTTGATGAATCCCCAAGGTACAAGTACAGAGGAATATATCAGTCTCTAGGATATGGAACTTTTAGCTAACACATCACAATATGTGATGCTTGCCAAGAAAACACTACATTCTGGAGCGCTGATGATCAGAACATTCTGCTCCTGAAGGATAGAAAAGACAGCTTGATTGAAATAAAGTCTGTTTATATTGACGCTCTCTCTCTCCCTATATATACATACATGCATACACACACACACACAGGTATGTCATGCATTTCTTCAGATTTGTTTCAACCATTTACCATTTATTGGAGAATCCCTACTTTTCAAGTGACTGCAAATGAAGTCATCTCTGGCACTTTTTGTGCAAAGTAAGAGACACACATGACACCTTTTTATAAAAGTCATCGGTTTCTTTGTTACTGTGTACTTTCAAAGCATGGGGCTTTCACACGTCAGGTAAACCTGATTACCACTACACAACAAAAGCAGATGCAGCTTTCTTATCTATGTCGTGATAGAACAGTTGTGAATTGAGTAGAAGAAGGGCCCTGATGTGATACTTATTACATGCAGCCTGTAAGATAGTCAAACATGCAGGCTAGGAAGGAAGATGCAAATATCAATGTATTAGAAAAACACCTAAAGGCGAGTGATATGCTTTCATTCATGCATGGCTAGGAAAAATCGCCATACTGTTGCAAACATTCTTACACCACCAACTGGAAATAAATGATTCTGACATTAAACGTAAAGGTGACAATGCATTTGTATCATCACCCTGAGAAGGATCATCTTGGAATTGAGCCGAGGGCCTCTGCACTCAAAGCCAGAAACACTCCACTAAAATAAGATTCCTGTTGGTGCCAACAATTCTCCATGTTAATGCTTGTTCTAGGTGAGCAGTGAACCGATTGCAGGGCTCTTTTGAAAGCAAGGTCTGAGAACCAACAGATACATCCACACGCCGATTACTTTAGTGTTTTGAGAGAATTCCCTTTCTTGGAACGAGATTGCATGAAATAATCTTCAGGGCATGGACAATTCCATGGCAAAACGGCACCTATCAACATTGTAGCCAACACAATATAACAACTGTTTCTGCCCGGTTTCGAACCGGGGACCTTTCGCGTGTGAGGCGAACGTGATAACCACTACACTACAGAAACAGATACCTACAGTTGATTTTTCTGTAATGAAACTGCTCCGAACTGGCTATTCCATGGGCCTCTGGCTTTAGATTTCTTTCATGCAACCTGCCCGACATCCCTAGCTGAACGCTCGTACATGCCATGCAAGACCACATGTTTGGTATTAGCTCAGACTGGGCAGGGCTGAAGCATGAGACTCTAGCAAAGAATTATCCACTACTGCAAAGAAAAAATTGATGTTGGTTTTGAAACGCAAACTTCAAAACAACTTGAAAAGAGTACCAAGAAAAGGGCTCGTCCGGGATTTGAACCCGGGACCTCTCGCACCCAAAGCGAGAATCATACCCCTAGACCAACGAGCCCTCAAAATCCTCTTACCTCTCAAAAGCTAATACCGGCTCTAAGCCCGCAATGAAGATCATGCTGGTATCTTTATGATGCTTGGTCTGTGAATACGCATGAAAGTCAGTCTCAACTTACCCTTTCTCAAACGATAGCACTATCATTTACAAGTGTCTCCTTTTATTCCGTCCCAGCTTTGGACACGTCTTACAGGAAGTCAGCCCTTATTTATATATTTCTTCAGTGGCTGAAGCTTAATGAGAAAGAGTAACAAGTTGTTCATAACAACATAAGAAACACATTGTGCATTTTCTCTTAAATACTCCTTCACTTTGTGCCAAAAGAAATACCAAGGTGAATACCTAGGCCACAGATTCAAGCTAAAGATCTTCCTGCTGAATGCAAGGCGCATTAAAAACTGCATATCGCTGGACTAAAGCATTCCTTGCATAGCCTCTAACATCATAACATAACTGAGCTGCTAGCAGCAAGCTAACCAATACCTTTCTGAAATGAGAATGACATGTGCTTATCTGCTCAATCAGTGCTCAATCAGGCTCGATCAGGCGAGATTTAGAAAAGGTGGAAAGGGTCCAAGTGGATGCCCCTTCCTTTTTAGGGTGGGTCCTGCTGACTATCATAGGATTGCTTGTAAAAGTGGCCAGGGTCAGAGGAAAAGCTGCCAACACTTCTTAGCGTTCTCTATAGATGCAGCCATTTTCTGTGACTGTAATTTCGGCCTTTTCCCAGAAGTCTCTATTCTGCCTATGCAAATTAACAAAAGCAGTGCTTATTCCTCACTTGCTCAAATGTCCTTCCTGTCCAGAAAGCTCTGATTAAGCATGCTTATTTTCTTTTTCTGGGATATTTTAAATTGTTTCGCTGTCCAGTCTGTGGCAGTAGAAAGCTGCTTATGATGCCAGGTTTTGATGAATCCCCAAGGTACAAGTACAGAGGAATATATCAGTCTCTAGGATATGGAACTTTTAGCTAACACATCACAATATGTGATGCTTGCCAAGAAAACACTACATTCTGGAGCGCTGATGATCAGAACATTCTGCTCCTGAAGGATAGAAAAGACAGCTTGATTGAAATAAAGTCTGTTTATATTGACGCTCTCTCTCTCCCTATATATACATACATGCATACACACACACACACAGGTATGTCATGCATTTCTTCAGATTTGTTTCAACCATTTACCATTTATTGGAGAATCCCTACTTTTCAAGTGACTGCAAATGAAGTCATCTCTGGCACTTTTTGTGCAAAGTAAGAGACACACATGACACCTTTTTATAAAAGTCATCGGTTTCTTTGTTACTGTGTACTTTCAAAGCATGGGGCTTTCACACGTCAGGTAAACCTGATTACCACTACACAACAAAAGCAGATGCAGCTTTCTTATCTATGTCGTGATAGAACAGTTGTGAATTGAGTAGAAGAAGGGCCCTGATGTGATACTTATTACATGCAGCCTGTAAGATAGTCAAACATGCAGGCTAGGAAGGAAGATGCAAATATCAATGTATTAGAAAAACACCTAAAGGCGAGTGATATGCTTTCATTCATGCATGGCTAGGAAAAATCGCCATACTGTTGCAAACATTCTTACACCACCAACTGGAAATAAATGATTCTGACATTAAACGTAAAGGTGACAATGCATTTGTATCATCACCCTGAGAAGGATCATCTTGGAATTGAGCCGAGGGCCTCTGCACTCAAAGCCAGAAACACTCCACTAAAATAAGATTCCTGTTGGTGCCAACAATTCTCCATGTTAATGCTTGTTCTAGGTGAGCAGTGAACCGATTGCAGGGCTCTTTTGAAAGCAAGGTCTGAGAACCAACAGATACATCCACACGCCGATTACTTTAGTGTTTTGAGAGAATTCCCTTTCTTGGAACGAGATTGCATGAAATAATCTTCAGGGCTTGGACAATTCCATGGCAAAACGGCACCTATCAACATTGTAGCCAACACAATATAACAACTGTTTCTGCCCGGTTTCGAACCGGGGACCTTTCGCGTGTGAGGCGAACGTGATAACCACTACACTACAGAAACAGATACCTACAGTTGATTTTTCTGTAATGAAACTGCTCCGAACTGGCTATTCCATGGGCCTCTGGCTTTAGATTTCTTTCATGCAACCTGCCCGACATCCCTAGCTGAACGCTCGTACATGCCATGCAAGACCAGATGTTTGGTATTAGCTCAGACTGGGCAGGGCTGAAGCATGAGACTCTAGCAAAGAATTATCCACTACTGCAAAGAAAAAATTGATGTTGGTTTTGAAACGCAAACTTCAAAACAACTTGAAAAGAGTACCAAGAAAAGGGCTCGTCCGGGATTTCAACCCGGGACCTCTCGCACCCAAAGCGAGAATCATACCCCTCGACCAACGAGCCCTCAAAATCCTCTTACCTCTCAAAAGCTAATACCGGCTCTAAGCCCGCAATGAAGATCATGCTGGTATCTTTATGATGCTTGGTCTGTGAATACGCATGAAAGTCAGTCTCAACTTACCCTTTCTCAAACGATAGCACTATCATTTACAAGTGTCTCCTTTTATTCCGTCCCAGCTTTGGACACGTCTTACAGGAAGTCAGCCCTTATTTATATATTTCTTCAGTGGCTGAAGCTTAATGAGAAAGAGTAACAAGTTGTTCATAACAACATAAGAAACACATTGTGCATTTTCTCTTAAATACTCCTTCACTTTGTGCCAAAAGAAATACCAAGGTGAATACCTAGGCCACAGATTCAAGCTAAAGATCTTCCTGCTGAATGCAAGGCGCAATAAAAACTGCATATCGCTGGACTAAAGCATTCCTTGCATAGCCTCTAACATCATAACATAACTGAGCTGCTAGCAGCAAGCTAACCAATACCTTTCTGAAATGAGAATGACATGTGCTTATCTGCTCAATCAGTGCTCAATCAGGCTCGATCAGGCGAGATTTAGAAAAGGTGGAAAGGGTCCAAGTGGATGCCCCTTCCTTTTTAGGGTGGGTCCTGCTGACTATCATAGGATTGCTTGTAAAAGTGGCCAGGGTCAGAGGAAAAGCTGCCAACACTTCTTAGCGTTCTCTATAGATGCAGCCATTTTCTGTGACTGTAATTTCGGCCTTTTCCCAGAAGTCTCTATTCTGCCTATGCAAATTAACAAAAGCAGTGCTTATTCCTCACTTGCTCAAATGTCCTTCCTGTCCAGAAAGCTCTGATTAAGCATGCTTATTTTCTTTTTCTGGGATATTTTAAATTGTTTCGCTGTCCAGTCTGTGGCAGTAGAAAGCTGCTTATGATGCCAGGTTTTGATGAATCCCCAAGGTACAAGTACAGAGGAATATATCAGTCTCTAGGATATGGAACTTTTAGCTAACACATCACAATATGTGATGCTTGCCAAGAAAACACTACATTCTGGAGCGCTGATGATCAGAACATTCTGCTCCTGAAGGATAGAAAAGACAGCTTGATTGAAATAAAGTCTGTTTATATTGACGCTCTCTCTCTCCCTATATATACATACATGCATACACACACACACACAGGTATGTCATGCATTTCTTCAGATTTGTTTCAACCATTTACCATTTATTGGAGAATCCCTACTTTTCAAGTGACTGCAAATGAAGTCATCTCTGGCACTTTTTGTGCAAAGTAAGAGACACACATGACACCTTTTTATAAAAGTCATCGGTTTCTTTGTTACTGTGTACTTTCAAAGCATGGGGCTTTCACACGTCAGGTAAACCTGATTACCACTACACAACAAAAGCAGATGCAGCTTTCTTATCTATGTCGTGATAGAACAGTTGTGAATTGAGTAGAAGAAGGGCCCTGATGTGATACTTATTACATGCAGCCTGTAAGATAGTCAAACATGCAGGCTAGGAAGGAAGATGCAAATATCAATGTATTAGAAAAACACCTAAAGGCGAGTGATATGCTTTCATTCATGCATGGCTAGGAAAAATCGCCATACTGTTGCAAACATTCTTACACCACCAACTGGAAATAAATGATTCTGACATTAAACGTAAAGGTGACAATGCATTTGTATCATCACCCTGAGAAGGATCATCTTGGAATTGAGCCGAGGGCCTCTGCACTCAAAGCCAGAAACACTCCACTAAAATAAGATTCCTGTTGGTGCCAACAATTCTCCATGTTAATGCTTGTTCTAGGTGAGCAGTGAACCGATTGCAGGGCTCTTTTGAAAGCAAGGTCTGAGAACCAACAGATACATCCACACGCCGATTACTTTAGTGTTTTGAGAGAATTCCCTTTCTTGGAACGAGATTGCATGAAATAATCTTCAGGGCTTGGACAATTCCATGGCAAAACGGCACCTATCAACATTGTAGCCAACACAATATAACAACTGTTTCTGCCCGGTTTCGAACCGGGGACCTTTCGCGTGTGAGGCGAACGTGATAACCACTACACTACAGAAACAGATACCTACAGTTGATTTTTCTGTAATGAAACTGCTCCAAACTGGCTATTCCATGGGCCTCTGGCTTTAGATTTCTTTCATGCAACCTGCCCGACATCCCTAGCTGAACGCTCGTACATGCCATGCAAGACCAGATGTTTGGTATTAGCTCAGACTGGGCAGGGCTGAAGCATGAGACTCTAGCAAAGAATTATCCACTACTGCAAAGAAAAAATTGATGTTGGTTTTGAAACGCAAACTTCAAAACAACTTGAAAAGAGTACCAAGAAAAGGGCTCGTCCGGGATTTGAACCCGGGACCTCTCGCACCCAAAGCGAGAATCATACCCCTAGACCAACGAGCCCTCAAAATCCTCTTACCTCTCAAAAGCTAATACCGGCTCTAAGCCCGCAATGAAGATCATGCTGGTATCTTTATGATGCTTGGTCTGTGAATACGCATGAAAGTCAGTCTCAACTTACCCTTTCTCAAACGATAGCACTATCATTTACAAGTGTCTCCTTTTATTCCGTCCCAGCTTTGGACACGTCTTACAGGAAGTCAGCCCTTATTTATATATTTCTTCAGTGGCTGAAGCTTAATGAGAAAGAGTAACAAGTTGTTCATAACAACATAAGAAACACATTGTGCATTTTCTCTCAAATACTCCTTCACTTTGTGCCAAAAGAAATACCAAGGTGAATACCTAGGCCACAGATTCAAGCTAAAGATCTTCCTGCTGAATGCAAGGCGCAATAAAAACTGCATATCGCTGGACTAAAGCATTCCTTGCATAGCCTCTAACATCATAACATAACTGAGCTGCTAGCAGCAAGCTAACCAATACCTTTCTGAAATGAGAATGACATGTGCTTATCTGCTCAATCAGTGCTCAATCAGGCGAGATTTAGAAAAGGTGGAAAGGGTCCAAGTGGATGCCCCTTCCTTTTTAGGGTGGGTCCTGCTGACTATCATAGGATTGCTTGTAAAAGTGGCCAGGGTCAGAGGAAAAGCTGCCAACACTTCTTAGCGTTCTCTATAGATGCAGCCATTTTCTGTGACTGTAATTTCGGCCTTTTCCCAGAAGTCTCTATTCTGCCTATGCAAATTAACAAAAGCAGTGCTTATTCCTCACTTGCTCAAATGTCCTTCCTGTCCAGAAAGCTCTGATTAAGCATGCTTATTTTCTTTTTCTGGGATATTTTAAATTGTTTCGCTGTCCAGTCTGTGGCAGTAGAAAGCTGCTTATGATGCCAGGTTTTGATGAATCCCCAAGGTACAAGTACAGAGGAATATATCAGTCTCTAGGATATGGAACTTTTAGCTAACACATCACAATATGTGATGCTTGCCAAGAAAACACTACATTCTGGAGCGCTGATGATCAGAACATTCTGCTCCTGAAGGATAGAAAAGACAGCTTGATTGAAATAAAGTCTGTTTATATTGACGCTCTCTCTCTCCCTATATATACATACATGCATACACACACACACACAGGTATGTCATGCATTTCTTCAGATTTGTTTCAACCATTTACCATTTATTGGAGAATCCCTACTTTTCAAGTGACTGCAAATGAAGTCATCTCTGGCACTTTTTGTGCAAAGTAAGAGACACACATGACACCTTTTTATAAAAGTCATCGGTTTCTTTGTTACTGTGTACTTTCAAAGCATGGGGCTTTCACACGTCAGGTAAACCTGATTACCACTACACAACAAAAGCAGATGCAGCTTTCTTATCTATGTCGTGATAGAACAGTTGTGAATTGAGTAGAAGAAGGGCCCTGATGTGATACTTATTACATGCAGCCTGTAAGATAGTCAAACATGCAGGCTAGGAAGGAAGATGCAAATATCAATGTATTAGAAAAACACCTAAAGGCGAGTGATATGCTTTCATTCATGCATGGCTAGGAAAAATCGCCATACTGTTGCAAACATTCTTACACCACCAACTGGAAATAAATGATTCTGACATTAAACGTAAAGGTGACAATGCATTTGTATCATCACCCTGAGAAGGATCATCTTGGAATTGAGCCGAGGGCCTCTGCACTCAAAGCCAGAAACACTCCACTAAAATAAGATTCCTGTTGGTGCCAACAATTCTCCATGTTAATGCTTGTTCTAGGTGAGCAGTGAACCGATTGCAGGGCTCTTTTGAAAGCAAGGTCTGAGAACCAACAGATACATCCACACGCCGATTACTTTAGTGTTTTGAGAGAATTCCCTTTCTTGGAACGAGATTGCATGAAATAATCTTCAGGGCTTGGACAATTCCATGGCAAAACGGCACCTATCAACATTGTAGCCAACACAATATAACAACTGTTTCTGCCCGGTTTCGAACCGGGGACCTTTCGCGTGTGAGGCGAACGTGATAACCACTACACTACAGAAACAGATACATACAGTTGATTTTTCTGTAATGAAACTGCTCCGAACTGGCTATTCCATGGGCCTCTGGCTTTAGATTTCTTTCATGCAACCTGCCCGACATCCCTAGCTGAACGCTCGTACATGCCATGCAAGACCAGATGTTTGGTATTAGCTCAGACTGGGCAGGGCTGAAGCATGAGACTCTAGCAAAGAATTATCCACTACTGCAAAGAAAAAATTGATGTTGGTTTTGAAACGCAAACTTCAAAACAACTTGAAAAGAGTACCAAGAAAAGGGCTCGTCCGGGATTTGAACCCGGGACCTCTCGCACCCAAAGCAAGAATCATACCCCTAGACCAACGAGCCCTCAAAATCCTCTTACCTCTCAAAAGCTAATACCGGCTCTAAGCCCGCAATGAAGATCATGCTGGTATCTTTATGATGCTTGGTCTGTGAATACGCATGAAAGTCAGTCTCAACTTACCCTTTCTCAAACGATAGCACTATCATTTACAAGTGTCTCCTTTTATTCCGTCCCAGCTTTGGACACGTCTTACAGGAAGTCAGCCCTTATTTATATATTTCTTCAGTGGCTGAAGCTTAATGAGAAAGAGTAACAAGTTGTTCATAACAACATAAGAAACACATTGTGCATTTTCTCTCAAATACTCCTTCACTTTGTGCCAAAAGAAATACCAAGGTGAATACCTAGGCCACAGATTCAAGCTAAAGATCTTCCTGCTGAATGCAAGGCGCAATAAAAACTGCATATCGCTGGACTAAAGCATTCCTTGCATAGCCTCTAACATCATAACATAACTGAGCTGCTAGCAGCAAGCTAACCAATACCTTTCTGAAATGAGAATGACATGTGCTTATCTGCTCAATCAGTGCTCAATCAGGCGAGATTTAGAAAAGGTGGAAAGGGTCCAAGTGGATGCCCCTTCCTTTTTAGGGTGGGTCCTGCTGACTATCATAGGATTGCTTGTAAAAGTGGCCAGGGTCAGAGGAAAAGCTGCCAACACTTCTTAGCGTTCTCTATAGATGCAGCCATTTTCTGTGACTGTAATTTCGGCCTTTTCCCAGAAGTCTCTATTCTGCCTATGCAAATTAACAAAAGCAGTGCTTATTCCTCACTTGCTCAAATGTCCTTCCTGTCCAGAAAGCTCTGATTAAGCATGCTTATTTTCTTTTTCTGGGATATTTTAAATTGTTTCGCTGTCCAGTCTGTGGCAGTAGAAAGCTGCTTATGATGCCAGGTTTTGATGAATCCCCAAGGTACAAGTACAGAGGAATATATCAGTCTCTAGGATATGGAACTTTTAGCTAACACATCACAATATGTGATGCTTGCCAAGAAAACACTACATTCTGGAGCGCTGATGATCAGAACATTCTGCTCCTGAAGGATAGAAAAGACAGCTTGATTGAAATAAAGTCTGTTTATATTGACGCTCTCTCTCTCCCTATATATACATACATGCATACACACACACACACAGGTATGTCATGCATTTCTTCAGATTTGTTTCAACCATTTACCATTTATTGGAGAATCCCTACTTTTCAAGTGACTGCAAATGAAGTCATCTCTGGCACTTTTTGTGCAAAGTAAGAGACACACATGACACCTTTTTATAAAAGTCATCGGTTTCTTTGTTACTGTGTACTTTCAAAGCATGGGGCTTTCACACGTCAGGTAAACCTGATTACCACTACACAACAAAAGCAGATGCAGCTTTCTTATCTATGTCGTGATAGAACAGTTGTGAATTGAGTAGAAGAAGGGCCCTGATGTGATACTTATTACATGCAGCCTGTAAGATAGTCAAACATGCAGGCTAGGAAGGAAGATGCAAATATCAATGTATTAGAAAAACACCTAAAGGCGAGTGATATGCTTTCATTCATGCATGGCTAGGAAAAATCGCCATACTGTTGCAAACATTCTTACACCACCAACTGGAAATAAATGATTCTGACATTAAACGTAAAGGTGACAATGCATTTGTATCATCACCCTGAGAAGGATCATCTTGGAATTGAGCCGAGGGCCTCTGCACTCAAAGCCAGAAACACTCCACTAAAATAAGATTCCTGTTGGTGCCAACAATTCTCCATGTTAATGCTTGTTCTAGGTGAGCAGTGAACCGATTGCAGGGC
Organism: Triturus cristatus; assembly: GCF_964204655.1. Lineage (NCBI taxonomy): Eukaryota > Metazoa > Chordata > Amphibia > Caudata > Salamandridae > Triturus > Triturus cristatus. The sequence continues at coordinate 735,200,056 of NC_140591.1, read as the reverse complement.
TCTTTTGAAAGCAAGGTCTGAGAACCAACAGATACATCCACACGCCGATTACTTTAGTGTTTTGAGAGAATTCCCTTTCTTGGAACGAGATTGCATGAAATAATCTTCAGGGCTTGGACAATTCCATGGCAAAACGGCACCTATCAACATTGTAGCCAACACAATATAACAACTGTTTCTGCCCGGTTTCGAACCGGGGACCTTTCGCGTGTGAGGCGAACGTGATAACCACTACACTACAGAAACAGATACCTACAGTTGATTTTTCTGTAATGAAACTGCTCCAAACTGGCTATTCCATGGGCCTCTGGCTTTAGATTTCTTTCATGCAACCTGCCCGACATCCCTAGCTGAACGCTCGTACATGCCATGCAAGACCAGATGTTTGGTATTAGCTCAGACTGGGCAGGGCTGAAGCATGAGACTCTAGCAAAGAATTATCCACTACTGCAAAGAAAAAATTGATGTTGGTTTTGAAACGCAAACTTCAAAACAACTTGAAAAGAGTACCAAGAAAAGGGCTCGTCCGGGATTTGAACCCGGGACCTCTCGCACCCAAAGCGAGAATCATACCCCTAGACCAACGAGCCCTCAAAATCCTCTTACCTCTCAAAAGCTAATACCGGCTCTAAGCCCGCAATGAAGATCATGCTGGTATCTTTATGATGCTTGGTCTGTGAATACGCATGAAAGTCAGTCTCAACTTACCCTTTCTCAAACGATAGCACTATCATTTACAAGTGTCTCCTTTTATTCCGTCCCAGCTTTGGACACGTCTTACAGGAAGTCAGCCCTTATTTATATATTTCTTCAGTGGCTGAAGCTTAATGAGAAAGAGTAACAAGTTGTTCATAACAACATAAGAAACACATTGTGCATTTTCTCTCAAATACTCCTTCACTTTGTGCCAAAAGAAATACCAAGGTGAATACCTAGGCCACAGATTCAAGCTAAAGATCTTCCTGCTGAATGCAAGGCGCAATAAAAACTGCATATCGCTGGACTAAAGCATTCCTTGCATAGCCTCTAACATCATAACATAACTGAGCTGCTAGCAGCAAGCTAACCAATACCTTTCTGAAATGAGAATGACATGTGCTTATCTGCTCAATCAGTGCTCAATCAGGCGAGATTTAGAAAAGGTGGAAAGGGTCCAAGTGGATGCCCCTTCCTTTTTAGGGTGGGTCCTGCTGACTATCATAGGATTGCTTGTAAAAGTGGCCAGGGTCAGAGGAAAAGCTGCCAACACTTCTTAGCGTTCTCTATAGATGCAGCCATTTTCTGTGACTGTAATTTCGGCCTTTTCCCAGAAGTCTCTATTCTGCCTATGCAAATTAACAAAAGCAGTGCTTATTCCTCACTTGCTCAAATGTCCTTCCTGTCCAGAAAGCTCTGATTAAGCATGCTTATTTTCTTTTTCTGGGATATTTTAAATTGTTTCGCTGTCCAGTCTGTGGCAGTAGAAAGCTGCTTATGATGCCAGGTTTTGATGAATCCCCAAGGTACAAGTACAGAGGAATATATCAGTCTCTAGGATATGGAACTTTTAGCTAACACATCACAATATGTGATGCTTGCCAAGAAAACACTACATTCTGGAGCGCTGATGATCAGAACATTCTGCTCCTGAAGGATAGAAAAGACAGCTTGATTGAAATAAAGTCTGTTTATATTGACGCTCTCTCTCTCCCTATATATACATACATGCATACACACACACACACAGGTATGTCATGCATTTCTTCAGATTTGTTTCAACCATTTACCATTTATTGGAGAATCCCTACTTTTCAAGTGACTGCAAATGAAGTCATCTCTGGCACTTTTTGTGCAAAGTAAGAGACACACATGACACCTTTTTATAAAAGTCATCGGTTTCTTTGTTACTGTGTACTTTCAAAGCATGGGGCTTTCACACGTCAGGTAAACCTGATTACCACTACACAACAAAAGCAGATGCAGCTTTCTTATCTATGTCGTGATAGAACAGTTGTGAATTGAGTAGAAGAAGGGCCCTGATGTGATACTTATTACATGCAGCCTGTAAGATAGTCAAACATGCAGGCTAGGAAGGAAGATGCAAATATCAATGTATTAGAAAAACACCTAAAGGCGAGTGATATGCTTTCATTCATGCATGGCTAGGAAAAATCGCCATACTGTTGCAAACATTCTTACACCACCAACTGGAAATAAATGATTCTGACATTAAACGTAAAGGTGACAATGCATTTGTATCATCACCCTGAGAAGGATCATCTTGGAATTGAGCCGAGGGCCTCTGCACTCAAAGCCAGAAACACTCCACTAAAATAAGATTCCTGTTGGTGCCAACAATTCTCCATGTTAATGCTTGTTCTAGGTGAGCAGTGAACCGATTGCAGGGCTCTTTTGAAAGCAAGGTCTGAGAACCAACAGATACATCCACACGCCGATTACTTTAGTGTTTTGAGAGAATTCCCTTTCTTGGAACGAGATTGCATGAAATAATCTTCAGGGCTTGGACAATTCCATGGCAAAACGGCACCTATCAACATTGTAGCCAACACAATATAACAACTGTTTCTGCCCGGTTTCGAACCGGGGACCTTTCGCGTGTGAGGCGAACGTGATAACCACTACACTACAGAAACAGATACATACAGTTGATTTTTCTGTAATGAAACTGCTCCGAACTGGCTATTCCATGGGCCTCTGGCTTTAGATTTCTTTCATGCAACCTGCCCGACATCCCTAGCTGAACGCTCGTACATGCCATGCAAGACCAGATGTTTGGTATTAGCTCAGACTGGGCAGGGCTGAAGCATGAGACTCTAGCAAAGAATTATCCACTACTGCAAAGAAAAAATTGATGTTGGTTTTGAAACGCAAACTTCAAAACAACTTGAAAAGAGTACCAAGAAAAGGGCTCGTCCGGGATTTGAACCCGGGACCTCTCGCACCCAAAGCAAGAATCATACCCCTAGACCAACGAGCCCTCAAAATCCTCTTACCTCTCAAAAGCTAATACCGGCTCTAAGCCCGCAATGAAGATCATGCTGGTATCTTTATGATGCTTGGTCTGTGAATACGCATGAAAGTCAGTCTCAACTTACCCTTTCTCAAACGATAGCACTATCATTTACAAGTGTCTCCTTTTATTCCGTCCCAGCTTTGGACACGTCTTACAGGAAGTCAGCCCTTATTTATATATTTCTTCAGTGGCTGAAGCTTAATGAGAAAGAGTAACAAGTTGTTCATAACAACATAAGAAACACATTGTGCATTTTCTCTCAAATACTCCTTCACTTTGTGCCAAAAGAAATACCAAGGTGAATACCTAGGCCACAGATTCAAGCTAAAGATCTTCCTGCTGAATGCAAGGCGCAATAAAAACTGCATATCGCTGGACTAAAGCATTCCTTGCATAGCCTCTAACATCATAACATAACTGAGCTGCTAGCAGCAAGCTAACCAATACCTTTCTGAAATGAGAATGACATGTGCTTATCTGCTCAATCAGTGCTCAATCAGGCGAGATTTAGAAAAGGTGGAAAGGGTCCAAGTGGATGCCCCTTCCTTTTTAGGGTGGGTCCTGCTGACTATCATAGGATTGCTTGTAAAAGTGGCCAGGGTCAGAGGAAAAGCTGCCAACACTTCTTAGCGTTCTCTATAGATGCAGCCATTTTCTGTGACTGTAATTTCGGCCTTTTCCCAGAAGTCTCTATTCTGCCTATGCAAATTAACAAAAGCAGTGCTTATTCCTCACTTGCTCAAATGTCCTTCCTGTCCAGAAAGCTCTGATTAAGCATGCTTATTTTCTTTTTCTGGGATATTTTAAATTGTTTCGCTGTCCAGTCTGTGGCAGTAGAAAGCTGCTTATGATGCCAGGTTTTGATGAATCCCCAAGGTACAAGTACAGAGGAATATATCAGTCTCTAGGATATGGAACTTTTAGCTAACACATCACAATATGTGATGCTTGCCAAGAAAACACTACATTCTGGAGCGCTGATGATCAGAACATTCTGCTCCTGAAGGATAGAAAAGACAGCTTGATTGAAATAAAGTCTGTTTATATTGACGCTCTCTCTCTCCCTATATATACATACATGCATACACACACACACACAGGTATGTCATGCATTTCTTCAGATTTGTTTCAACCATTTACCATTTATTGGAGAATCCCTACTTTTCAAGTGACTGCAAATGAAGTCATCTCTGGCACTTTTTGTGCAAAGTAAGAGACACACATGACACCTTTTTATAAAAGTCATCGGTTTCTTTGTTACTGTGTACTTTCAAAGCATGGGGCTTTCACACGTCAGGTAAACCTGATTACCACTACACAACAAAAGCAGATGCAGCTTTCTTATCTATGTCGTGATAGAACAGTTGTGAATTGAGTAGAAGAAGGGCCCTGATGTGATACTTATTACATGCAGCCTGTAAGATAGTCAAACATGCAGGCTAGGAAGGAAGATGCAAATATCAATGTATTAGAAAAACACCTAAAGGCGAGTGATATGCTTTCATTCATGCATGGCTAGGAAAAATCGCCATACTGTTGCAAACATTCTTACACCACCAACTGGAAATAAATGATTCTGACATTAAACGTAAAGGTGACAATGCATTTGTATCATCACCCTGAGAAGGATCATCTTGGAATTGAGCCGAGGGCCTCTGCACTCAAAGCCAGAAACACTCCACTAAAATAAGATTCCTGTTGGTGCCAACAATTCTCCATGTTAATGCTTGTTCTAGGTGAGCAGTGAACCGATTGCAGGGCTCTTTTGAAAGCAAGGTCTGAGAACCAACAGATACATCCACACGCCGATTACTTTAGTGTTTTGAGAGAATTCCCTTTCTTGGAACGAGATTGCATGAAATAATCTTCAGGGCTTGGACAATTCCATGGCAAAACGGCACCTATCAACATTGTAGCCAACACAATATAACAACTGTTTCTGCCCGGTTTCGAACCGGGGACCTTTCGCGTGTGAGGCGAACGTGATAACCACTACACTACAGAAACAGATACCTACAGTTGATTTTTCTGTAATGAAACTGCTCCAAACTGGCTATTCCATGGGCCTCTGGCTTTAGATTTCTTTCATGCAACCTGCCCGACATCCCTAGCTGAACGCTCGTACATGCCATGCAAGACCAGATGTTTGGTATTAGCTCAGACTGGGCAGGGCTGAAGCATGAGACTCTAGCAAAGAATTATCCACTACTGCAAAGAAAAAATTGATGTTGGTTTTGAAACGCAAACTTCAAAACAACTTGAAAAGAGTACCAAGAAAAGGGCTCGTCCGGGATTTGAACCCGGGACCTCTCGCACCCAAAGCGAGAATCATACCCCTAGACCAACGAGCCCTCAAAATCCTCTTACCTCTCAAAAGCTAATACCGGCTCTAAGCCCGCAATGAAGATCATGCTGGTATCTTTATGATGCTTGGTCTGTGAATACGCATGAAAGTCAGTCTCAACTTACCCTTTCTCAAACGATAGCACTATCATTTACAAGTGTCTCCTTTTATTCCGTCCCAGCTTTGGACACGTCTTACAGGAAGTCAGCCCTTATTTATATATTTCTTCAGTGGCTGAAGCTTAATGAGAAAGAGTAACAAGTTGTTCATAACAACATAAGAAACACATTGTGCATTTTCTCTCAAATACTCCTTCACTTTGTGCCAAAAGAAATACCAAGGTGAATACCTAGGCCACAGATTCAAGCTAAAGATCTTCCTGCTGAATGCAAGGCGCAATAAAAACTGCATATCGCTGGACTAAAGCATTCCTTGCATAGCCTCTAACATCATAACATAACTGAGCTGCTAGCAGCAAGCTAACCAATACCTTTCTGAAATGAGAATGACATGTGCTTATCTGCTCAATCAGTGCTCAATCAGGCGAGATTTAGAAAAGGTGGAAAGGGTCCAAGTGGATGCCCCTTCCTTTTTAGGGTGGGTCCTGCTGACTATCATAGGATTGCTTGTAAAAGTGGCCAGGGTCAGAGGAAAAGCTGCCAACACTTCTTAGCGTTCTCTATAGATGCAGCCATTTTCTGTGACTGTAATTTCGGCCTTTTCCCAGAAGTCTCTATTCTGCCTATGCAAATTAACAAAAGCAGTGCTTATTCCTCACTTGCTCAAATGTCCTTCCTGTCCAGAAAGCTCTGATTAAGCATGCTTATTTTCTTTTTCTGGGATATTTTAAATTGTTTCGCTGTCCAGTCTGTGGCAGTAGAAAGCTGCTTATGATGCCAGGTTTTGATGAATCCCCAAGGTACAAGTACAGAGGAATATATCAGTCTCTAGGATATGGAACTTTTAGCTAACACATCACAATATGTGATGCTTGCCAAGAAAACACTACATTCTGGAGCGCTGATGATCAGAACATTCTGCTCCTGAAGGATAGAAAAGACAGCTTGATTGAAATAAAGTCTGTTTATATTGACGCTCTCTCTCTCCCTATATATACATACATGCATACACACACACACACAGGTATGTCATGCATTTCTTCAGATTTGTTTCAACCATTTACCATTTATTGGAGAATCCCTACTTTTCAAGTGACTGCAAATGAAGTCATCTCTGGCACTTTTTGTGCAAAGTAAGAGACACACATGACACCTTTTTATAAAAGTCATCGGTTTCTTTGTTACTGTGTACTTTCAAAGCATGGGGCTTTCACACGTCAGGTAAACCTGATTACCACTACACAACAAAAGCAGATGCAGCTTTCTTATCTATGTCGTGATAGAACAGTTGTGAATTGAGTAGAAGAAGGGCCCTGATGTGATACTTATTACATGCAGCCTGTAAGATAGTCAAACATGCAGGCTAGGAAGGAAGATGCAAATATCAATGTATTAGAAAAACACCTAAAGGCGAGTGATATGCTTTCATTCATGCATGGCTAGGAAAAATCGCCATACTGTTGCAAACATTCTTACACCACCAACTGGAAATAAATGATTCTGACATTAAACGTAAAGGTGACAATGCATTTGTATCATCACCCTGAGAAGGATCATCTTGGAATTGAGCCGAGGGCCTCTGCACTCAAAGCCAGAAACACTCCACTAAAATAAGATTCCTGTTGGTGCCAACAATTCTCCATGTTAATGCTTGTTCTAGGTGAGCAGTGAACCGATTGCAGGGCTCTTTTGAAAGCAAGGTCTGAGAACCAACAGATACATCCACACGCCGATTACTTTAGTGTTTTGAGAGAATTCCCTTTCTTGGAACGAGATTGCATGAAATAATCTTCAGGGCTTGGACAATTCCATGGCAAAACGGCACCTATCAACATTGTAGCCAACACAATATAACAACTGTTTCTGCCCGGTTTCGAACCGGGGACCTTTCGCGTGTGAGGCGAACGTGATAACCACTACACTACAGAAACAGATACATACAGTTGATTTTTCTGTAATGAAACTGCTCCGAACTGGCTATTCCATGGGCCTCTGGCTTTAGATTTCTTTCATGCAACCTGCCCGACATCCCTAGCTGAACGCTCGTACATGCCATGCAAGACCAGATGTTTGGTATTAGCTCAGACTGGGCAGGGCTGAAGCATGAGACTCTAGCAAAGAATTATCCACTACTGCAAAGAAAAAATTGATGTTGGTTTTGAAACGCAAACTTCAAAACAACTTGAAAAGAGTACCAAGAAAAGGGCTCGTCCGGGATTTGAACCCGGGACCTCTCGCACCCAAAGCAAGAATCATACCCCTAGACCAACGAGCCCTCAAAATCCTCTTACCTCTCAAAAGCTAATACCGGCTCTAAGCCCGCAATGAAGATCATGCTGGTATCTTTATGATGCTTGGTCTGTGAATACGCATGAAAGTCAGTCTCAACTTACCCTTTCTCAAACGATAGCACTATCATTTACAAGTGTCTCCTTTTATTCCGTCCCAGCTTTGGACACGTCTTACAGGAAGTCAGCCCTTATTTATATATTTCTTCAGTGGCTGAAGCTTAATGAGAAAGAGTAACAAGTTGTTCATAACAACATAAGAAACACATTGTGCATTTTCTCTCAAATACTCCTTCACTTTGTGCCAAAAGAAATACCAAGGTGAATACCTAGGCCACAGATTCAAGCTAAAGATCTTCCTGCTGAATGCAAGGCGCAATAAAAACTGCATATCGCTGGACTAAAGCATTCCTTGCATAGCCTCTAACATCATAACATAACTGAGCTGCTAGCAGCAAGCTAACCAATACCTTTCTGAAATGAGAATGACATGTGCTTATCTGCTCAATCAGTGCTCAATCAGGCTCGATCAGGCGAGATTTAGAAAAGGTGGAAAGGGTCCAAGTGGATGCCCCTTCCTTTTGAGGGTGGGTCCTGCTGACTATCATAGGATTGCTTGTAAAAGTGGCCAGGGTCAGAGGAAAAGCTGCCAACACTTCTTAGCGTTCTCTATAGATGCAGCCATTTTCTGTGACTGTAATTTCGGCCTTTTCCCAGAAGTCTCTATTCTGCCTATGCAAATTAACAAAAGCAGTGCTTATTCCTCACTTGCTCAAATGTCCTTCCTGTCCAGAAAGCTCTGATTAAGCATGCTTATTTTCTTTTTCTGGGATATTTTAAATTGTTTCGCTGTCCAGTCTGTGGCAGTAGAAAGCTGCTTATGATGCCAGGTTTTGATGAATCCCCAAGGTACAAGTACAGAGGAATATATCAGTCTCTAGGATATGGAACTTTTAGCTAACACATCACAATATGTGATGCTTGCCAAGAAAACACTACATTCTGGAGCGCTGATGATCAGAACATTCTGCTCCTGAAGGATAGAAAAGACAGCTTGATTGAAATAAAGTCTGTTTATATTGACGCTCTCTCTCTCCCTATATATACATACATGCATACACACACACACACAGGTATGTCATGCATTTCTTCAGATTTGTTTCAACCATTTACCATTTATTGGAGAATCCCTACTTTTCAAGTGACTGCAAATGAAGTCATCTCTGGCACTTTTTGTGCAAAGTAAGAGACACACATGACACCTTATTATAAAAGTCATCGGTTTCTTTGTTACTGTGTACTTTCAAAGCATGGGGCTTTCACACGTCAGGTAAACCTGATTACCACTACACAACAAAAGCAGATGCAGCTTTCTTATCTATGTCGTGATAGAACAGTTGTGAATTGAGTAGAAGAAGGGCCCTGATGTGATACTTATTACATGCAGCCTGTAAGATAGTCAAACATGCAGGCTAGGAAGGAAGATGCAAATATCAATGTATTAGAAAAACACCTAAAGGCGAGTGATATGCTTTCATTCATGCATGGCTAGGAAAAATCGCCATACTGTTGCAAACATTCTTACACCACCAACTGGAAATAAATGATTCTGACATTAAACGTAAAGGTGAGAATGCATTTGTATCATCACCTTGAGAAGGATCATCTTGGAATTGAGCCGAGGGCCTCTGCACTCAAAGCCAGAAACACTCCACTAAAATAAGATTCCTGTTGGTGCCAACAATTCTCCATGTTAATGCTTGTTCTAGGTGAGCAGTGAACCGATTACAGGGCTCTTTTGAAAGCAAGGTCTGAGAACCAACAGATACATCCACACGCCGATTACTTAAGTGTTTTGAGAGAATTCCCTTTCTTGGAACGAGATTGCATGAAATAATCTTCAGGACTTGGACAATTCCATGGCAAAACGGCACCTATCAACATTGTAGCCAACACAATATAACAACTGTTTCTGCCCAGTTTCGAACCGGGGACCTTTCGCGTGTGAGGCGAACTTGATAACCACTACACTACAGAAACAGATACCTACAGTTGATTTTTCTGTAATGAAACTGCTCCGAACTGGCTATTCCATGGGCCTCTGGCTTTAGATTTCTTTCATGCAACCTGCCCGACATCCCTAGCTGAACGCTCGTACATGCCATGCAAGACCAGATGTTTGGTATTAGCTCAGACTGGGCAGGGCTGAAGCATGAGACTCTAGCAAAGAATTATCCACTACTGCAAAGAAAAAACTGATGTTGGTTTTGAAACGCAAACTTCAAAACAACTTGAAAAGAGTACCAAGAAAAGGGCTCGTGCGGGATTTGAACCCGGGACCTCTCGCACCCAAAGCGAGAATCATACCCCTAGACCAACGAGCCCTCAAAATTCTCTTACCTCTCAAAAGCTAATACCGGCTCTAAGCCCGCAATGAAGATCATGCTGGTATCTTTATGATGCTTGGTCTGTGAATACGCATGAAAGTCAGTCTCAACTTACCCTTTCTCAAACGATAGCACTATCATTTACAAGTGTCTCCTTTTATTCCGTCCCAGCTTTGGACACGTCTTACAGGAAGTCAGCCCTTATTTATATATTTCTGCAGTGGCTGAAGCTTAATGAGAAAGAGTAACAAGTTGTTCATAACAACATAAGAAACACATTGTGCATTTTCTCTCAAATACTCCTTCACTTTGTGCCAAAAGAAATACCAAGGTGAATACCTAGGCCACAGATTCAAGCTAAAGATCTTCCTGCTGAATGCAAGGCGCAATAAAAACTGCATATCGCTGGACTAAAGCATTCCTTGCATAGCCTCTAACATCATAACATAACTGAGCTGCTAGCAGCAAGCTAACCAATACCTTTCTGAAATGAGAATGACATGTGCCTATCTGCTCAATCAGTGCTCAATCAGGCTCGATCAGGCGAGATTTAGAAAAGGTGGAAAGGGTCCAAGTGGATGCCCCTTCCTTTTTAGGGTGGGTCCTGCTGACTATCATAGGATTGCTTGTAAAAGTGGCCAGGGTCAGAGGAAAAGCTGCCAACACTTCTTAGCGTTCTCTATAGATGCAGCCATTTTCTGTGACTGTAATTTCGGCCTTTTCCCAGAAGTCTCTATTCTGCCTATGCAAATTAACAAAAGCAGTGCTTATTCCTCACTTGCTCAAATGTCCTTCCTGTCCAGAAAGCTCTGATTAAGCATGCTTATTTTCTTTTTCTGGGATATTTTAAATTGTTTCGCTGTCCAGTCTGTGGCAGTAGAAAGCTGCTTATGATGCCAGGTTTTGATGAATCCCCAAGGTACAAGTACAGAGGAATATATCAGTCTCTAGGATATGGAACTTTTAGCTAACACATCACAATATGTGATGCTTGCCAAGAAAACACTACATTCTGGAGCGCTGATGATCAGAACATTCTGCTCCTGAAGGATAGAAAAGACAGCTTGATTGAAATAAAGTCTGTTTATATTGACGCTCTCTCTCTCCCTATATATACATACATGCATACACACACACACACAGGTATGTCATGCATTTCTTCAGATTTGTTTCAACCATTTACCATTTATTGGAGAATCCCTACTTTTCAAGTGACTGCAAATGAAGTCATCTCTGGCACTTTTTGTGCAAAGTAAGAGACACACATGACACCTTTTTATAAAAGTCATCGGTTTCTTTGTTACTGTGTACTTTCAAAGCATGGGGCTTTCACACGTCAGGTAAACCTGATTACCACTACACAACAAAAGCAGATGCAGCTTTCTTATCTATGTCGTGATAGAACAGTTGTGAATTGAGTAGAAGAAGGGCCCTGATGTGATACTTATTACATGCAGCCTGTAAGATAGTCAAACATGCAGGCTAGGAAGGAAGATGCAAATATCAATGTATTAGAAAAACACCTAAAGGCGAGTGATATGCTTTCATTCATGCATGGCTAGGAAAAATCGCCATACTGTTGCAAACATTCTTACACCACCAACTGGAAATAAATGATTCTGACATTAAACGTAAAGGTGACAATGCATTTGTATCATCACCCTGAGAAGGATCATCTTGGAATTGAGCCGAGGGCCTCTGCACTCAAAGCCAGAAACACTCCACTAAAATAAGATTCCTGTTGGTGCCAACAATTCTCCATGTTAATGCTTGTTCTAGGTGAGCAGTGAACCGATTGCAGGGCTCTTTTGAAAGCAAGGTCTGAGAACCAACAGATACATCCACACGCCGATTACTTTAGTGTTTTGAGAGAATTCCCTTTCTTGGAACGAGATTGCATGAAATAATCTTCAGGGCTTGGACAATTCCATGGCAAAACGGCACCTATCAACATTGTAGCCAACACAATATAACAACTGTTTCTGCCCGGTTTCGAACCGGGGACCTTTCGCGTGTGAGGCGAACGTGATAACCACTACACTACAGAAACAGATACCTACAGTTGATTTTTCTGTAATGAAACTGCTCCGAACTGGCTATTCCATGGGCCTCTGGCTTTAGATTTCTTTCATGCAACCTGCCCGACATCCCTAGCTGAACGCTCGTACATGCCATGCAAGACCAGATGTTTGGTATTAGCTCAGACTGGGCAGGGCTGAAGCATGAGACTCTAGCAAAGAATTATCCACTACTGCAAAGAAAAAATTGATGTTGGTTTTGAAACGCAAACTTCAAAACAACTTGAAAAGAGTACCAAGAAAAGGGCTCGTCCGGGATTTGAACCCGGGACCTCTCGCACCCAAAGCGAGAATCATACCCCTAGACCAACGAGCCCTCAAAATCCTCTTACCTCTCAAAAGCTAATACCGGCTCTAAGCCCGCAATGAAGATCATGCTGGTATCTTTATGATGCTTGGTCTGTGAATACGCATGAAAGTCAGTCTCAACTTACCCTTTCTCAAACGATAGCACTATCATTTACAAGTGTCTCCTTTTATTCCGTCCCAGCTTTGGACACGTCTTACAGGAAGTCAGCCCTTATTTATATATTTCTTCAGTGGCTGAAGCTTAATGAGAAAGAGTAACAAGTTGTTCATAACAACATAAGAAACACATTGTGCATTTTCTCTCAAATACTCCTTCACTTTGTGCCAAAAGAAATACCAAGGTGAATACCTAGGCCACAGATTCAAGCTAAAGATCTTCCTGCTGAATGCAAGGCGCAATAAAAACTGCATATCGCTGGACTAAAGCATTCCTTGCATAGCCTCTAACATCATAACATAACTGAGCTGCTAGCAGCAAGCTAACCAATACCTTTCTGAAATGAGAATGACATGTGCTTATCTGCTCAATCAGTGCTCAATCAGGCTCGATCAGGCGAGATTTAGAAAAGGTGGAAAGGGTCCAAGTGGATGCCCCTTCCTTTTGAGGGTGGGTCCTGCTGACTATCATAGGATTGCTTGTAAAAGTGGCCAGGGTCAGAGGAAAAGCTGCCAACACTTCTTAGCGTTCTCTATAGATGCAGCCATTTTCTGTGACTGTAATTTCGGCCTTTTCCCAGAAGTCTCTATTCTGCCTATGCAAATTAACAAAAGCAGTGCTTATTCCTCACTTGCTCAAATGTCCTTCCTGTCCAGAAAGCTCTGATTAAGCATGCTTATTTTCTTTTTCTGGGATATTTTAAATTGTTTCGCTGTCCAGTCTGTGGCAGTAGAAAGCTGCTTATGATGCCAGGTTTTGATGAATCCCCAAGGTACAAGTACAGAGGAATATATCAGTCTCTAGGATATGGAACTTTTAGCTAACACATCACAATATGTGATGCTTGCCAAGAAAACACTACATTCTGGAGCGCTGATGATCAGAACATTCTGCTCCTGAAGGATAGAAAAGACAGCTTGATTGAAATAAAGTCTGTTTATATTGACGCTCTCTCTCTCCCTATATATACATACATGCATACACACACACACACAGGTATGTCATGCATTTCTTCAGATTTGTTTCAACCATTTACCATTTATTGGAGAATCCCTACTTTTCAAGTGACTGCAAATGAAGTCATCTCTGGCACTTTTTGTGCAAAGTAAGAGACACACATGACACCTTATTATAAAAGTCATCGGTTTCTTTGTTACTGTGTACTTTCAAAGCATGGGGCTTTCACACGTCAGGTAAACCTGATTACCACTACACAACAAAAGCAGATGCAGCTTTCTTATCTATGTCGTGATAGAACAGTTGTGAATTGAGTAGAAGAAGGGCCCTGATGTGATACTTATTACATGCAGCCTGTAAGATAGTCAAACATGCAGGCTAGGAAGGAAGATGCAAATATCAATGTATTAGAAAAACACCTAAAGGCGAGTGATATGCTTTCATTCATGCATGGCTAGGAAAAATCGCCATACTGTTGCTAACATTCTTACACCACCAACTGGAAATAAATGATTCTGACATTAAACGTAAAGGTGACAATGCATTTGTATCATCACCCTGAGAAGGATCATCTTGGAATTGAGCCGAGGGCCTCTGCACTCAAAGCCAGAAACACTCCACTAAAATAAGATTCCTGTTGGTGCCAACAATTCTCCATGTTAATGCTTGTTCTAGGTGAGCAGTGAACCGATTGCAGGGCTCTTTTGAAAGCAAGGTCTGAGAACCAACAGATACATCCACACGCCGATTACTTTAGTGTTTTGAGAGAATTCCCTTTCTTGGAACGAGATTGCATGAAATAATCTTCAGGGCTTGGACAATTCCATGGCAAAACGGCACCTATCAACATTGTAGCCAACACAATATAACAACTGTTTCTGCCCGGTTTCGAACCTGGGACCTTTCGCGTGTGAGGCGAACGTGATAACCACTACACTACAGAAACAGATACCTACAGTTGATTTTTCTGTAATGAAACTGCTCCGAACTGGCTATTCCATGGGCCTCTGGCTTTAGATTTCTTTCATGCAACCTGCCCGACATCCCTAGCTGAACGCTCGTACATGCCATGCAAGACCAGATGTTTGGTATTAGCTCAGACTGGGCAGGGCTGAAGCATGAGACTCTAGCAAAGAATTATCCACTACTGCAAAGAAAAAATTGATGTTGGTTTTGAAACGCAAACTTCAAAACAACTTGAAAAGAGTACCAAGAAAAGGGCTCGTCCGGGATTTGAACCCGGGACCTCTCGCACCCAAAGCGAGAATCATACCCCTAGACCAACGAGCCCTCAAAATCCTCTTACCTCTCAAAAGCTAATACCGGCTCTAAGCCCGCAATGAAGATCATGCTGGTATCTTTATGATGCTTGGTCTGTGAATACGCATGAAAGTCAGTCTCAACTTACCCTTTCTCAAACGATAGCACTATCATTTACAAGTGTCTCCTTTTATTCCGTCCCAGCTTTGGACACGTCTTACAGGAAGTCAGCCCTTATTTATATATTTCTTCAGTGGCTGAAGCTTAATGAGAAAGAGTAACAAGTTGTTCATAACAACATAAGAAACACATTGTGCATTTTCTCTCAAATACTCCTTCACTTTGTGCCAAAAGAAATACCAAGGTGAATACCTAGGCCACAGATTCAAGCTAAAGATCTTCCTGCTGAATGCAAGGCGCAATAAAAACTGCATATCGCTGGACTAAAGCATTCCTTGCATAGCCTCTAACATCATAACATAACTGAGCTGCTAGCAGCAAGCTAACCAATACCTTTCTGAAATGAGAATGACATGTGCTTATCTGCTCAATCAGTGCTCAATCAGGCTCGATCAGGCGAGATTTAGAAAAGGTGGAAAGGGTCCAAGTGGATGCCCCTTCCTTTTGAGGGTGGGTCCTGCTGACTATCATAGGATTGCTTGTAAAAGTGGCCAGGGTCAGAGGAAAAGCTGCCAACACTTCTTAGCGTTCTCTATAGATGCAGCCATTTTCTGTGACTGTAATTTCGGCCTTTTCCCAGAAGTCTCTATTCTGCCTATGCAAATTAACAAAAGCAGTGCTTATTCCTCACTTGCTCAAATGTCCTTCCTGTCCAGAAAGCTCTGATTAAGCATGCTTATTTTCTTTTTCTGGGATATTTTAAATTGTTTCGCTGTCCAGTCTGTGGCAGTAGAAAGCTGCTTATGATGCCAGGTTTTGATGAATCCCCAAGGTACAAGTACAGAGGAATATATCAGTCTCTAGGATATGGAACTTTTAGCTAACACATCACAATATGTGATGCTTGCCAAGAAAACACTACATTCTGGAGCGCTGATGATCAGAACATTCTGCTCCTGAAGGATAGAAAAGACAGCTTGATTGAAATAAAGTCTGTTTATATTGACGCTCTCTCTCTCCCTATATATACATACATGCATACACACACACACACAGGTATGTCATGCATTTCTTCAGATTTGTTTCAACCATTTACCATTTATTGGAGAATCCCTACTTTTCAAGTGACTGCAAATGAAGTCATCTCTGGCACTTTTTGTGCAAAGTAAGAGACACACATGACACCTTATTATAAAAGTCATCGGTTTCTTTGTTACTGTGTACTTTCAAAGCATGGGGCTTTCACACGTCAGGTAAACCTGATTACCACTACACAACAAAAGCAGATGCAGCTTTCTTATCTATGTCGTGATAGAACAGTTGTGAATTGAGTAGAAGAAGGGCCCTGATGTGATACTTATTACATGCAGCCTGTAAGATAGTCAAACATGCAGGCTAGGAAGGAAGATGCAAATATCAATGTATTAGAAAAACACCTAAAGGCGAGTGATATGCTTTCATTCATGCATGGCTAGGAAAAATCGCCATACTGTTGCAAACATTCTTACACCACCAACTGGAAATAAATGATTCTGACATTAAACGTAAAGGTGAGAATGCATTTGTATCATCACCTTGAGAAGGATCATCTTGGAATTGAGCCGAGGGCCTCTGCACTCAAAGCCAGAAACACTCCACTAAAATAAGATTCCTGTTGGTGCCAACAATTCTCCATGTTAATGCTTGTTCTAGGTGAGCAGTGAACCGATTACAGGGCTCTTTTGAAAGCAAGGTCTGAGAACCAACAGATACATCCACACGCCGATTACTTTAGTGTTTTGAGAGAATTCCCTTTCTTGGAACGAGATTGCATGAAATAATCTTCAGGACTTGGACAATTCCATGGCAAAACGGCACCTATCAACATTGTAGCCAACACAATATAACAACTGTTTCTGCCCGGTTTCGAACCGGGGACCTTTCGCGTGTGAGGCGAACTTGATAACCACTACACTACAGAAACAGATACCTACAGTTGATTTTTCTGTAATGAAACTGCTCCGAACTGGCTATTCCATGGGCCTCTGGCTTTAGATTTCTTTCATGCAACCTGCCCGACATCCCTAGCTGAACGCTCGTACATGCCATGCAAGACCAGATGTTTGGTATTAGCTCAGACTGGGCAGGGCTGAAGCATGAGACTCTAGCAAAGAATTATCCACTACTGCAAAGAAAAAACTGATGTTGGTTTTGAAACGCAAACTTCAAAACAACTTGAAAAGAGTACCAAGAAAAGGGCTCGTGCGGGATTTGAACCCGGGACCTCTCGCACCCAAAGCGAGAATCATACCCCTAGACCAACGAGCCCTCAAAATTCTCTTACCTCTCAAAAGCTAATACCGGCTCTAAGCCCGCAATGAAGATCATGCTGGTATCTTTATGATGCTTGGTCTGTGAATACGCATGAAAGTCAGTCTCAACTTACCCTTTCTCAAACGATAGCACTATCATTTACAAGTGTCTCCTTTTATTCCGTCCCAGCTTTGGACACGTCTTACAGGAAGTCAGCCCTTATTTATATATTTCTGCAGTGGCTGAAGCTTAATGAGAAAGAGTAACAAGTTGTTCATAACAACATAAGAAACACATTGTGCATTTTCTCTCAAATACTCCTTCACTTTGTGCCAAAAGAAATACCAAGGTGAATACCTAGGCCACAGATTCAAGCTAAAGATCTTCCTGCTGAATGCAAGGCGCAATAAAAACTGCATATCGCTGGACTAAAGCATTCCTTGCATAGCCTCTAACATCATAACATAACTGAGCTGCTAGCAGCAAGCTAACCAATACCTTTCTGAAATGAGAATGACATGTGCCTATCTGCTCAATCAGTGCTCAATCAGGCTCGATCAGGCGAGATTTAGAAAAGGTGGAAAGGGTCCAAGTGGATGCCCCTTCCTTTTTAGGGTGGGTCCTGCTGACTATCATAGGATTGCTTGTAAAAGTGGCCAGGGTCAGAGGAAAAGCTGCCAACACTTCTTAGCGTTCTCTATAGATGCAGCCATTTTCTGTGACTGTAATTTCGGCCTTTTCCCAGAAGTCTCTATTCTGCCTATGCAAATTAACAAAAGCAGTGCTTATTCCTCACTTGCTCAAATGTCCTTCCTGTCCAGAAAGCTCTGATTAAGCATGCTTATTTTCTTTTTCTGGGATATTTTAAATTGTTTCGCTGTCCAGTCTGTGGCAGTAGAAAGCTGCTTATGATGCCAGGTTTTGATGAATCCCCAAGGTACAAGTACAGAGGAATATATCAGTCTCTAGGATATGGAACTTTTAGCTAACACATCACAATATGTGATGCTTGCCAAGAAAACACTACATTCTGGAGCGCTGATGATCAGAACATTCTGCTCCTGAAGGATAGAAAAGACAGCTTGATTGAAATAAAGTCTGTTTATATTGACGCTCTCTCTCTCCCTATATATACATACATGCATACACACACACACACAGGTATGTCATGCATTTCTTCAGATTTGTTTCAACCATTTACCATTTATTGGAGAATCCCTACTTTTCAAGTGACTGCAAATGAAGTCATCTCTGGCACTTTTTGTGCAAAGTAAGAGACACACATGACACCTTTTTATAAAAGGCATCGGTTACTTTGTTACTGTGTACTTTCAAAGCATGGGGCTTTCACACGTCAGGTAAACCTGATTACCACTACACAACAAAAGCAGATGCAGCTTTCTTATCTATGTCGTGATAGAACAGTTGTGAATTGAGTAGAAGAAGGGCCCTGATGTGATACTTATTACATGCAGCCTGTAAGATAGTCAAACATGCAGGCTAGGAAGGAAGATGCAAATATCAATGTATTAGAAAAACACCTAAAGGCGAGTGATATGCTTTCATTCATGCATGGCTAGGAAAAATCGCCATACTGTTGCAAACATTCTTACACCACCAACTGGAAATAAATGATTCTGACATTAAACGTAAAGGTGACAATGCATTTGTATCATCACCCTGAGAAGGATCATCTTGGAATTGAGCCGAGGGCCTCTGCACTCAAAGCCAGAAACACTCCACTAAAATAAGATTCCTGTTGGTGCCAACAATTCTCCATGTTAATGCTTGTTCTAGGTGAGCAGTGAACCGATTGCAGGGCTCTTTTGAAAGCAAGGTCTGAGAACCAACAGATACATCCACACGCCGATTACTTTAGTGTTTTGAGAGAATTCCCTTTCTTGGAACGAGATTGCATGAAATAATCTTCAGGGCTTGGACAATTCCATGGCAAAACGGCACCTATCAACATTGTAGCCAACACAATATAACAACTGTTTCTGCCCGGTTTCGAACCGGGGACCTTTCGCGTGTGAGGCGAACGTGATAACCACTACACTACAGAAACAGATACCTACAGTTGATTTTTCTGTAATGAAACTGCTCCGAACTGGCTATTCCATGGGCCTCTGGCTTTAGATTTCTTTCATGCAACCTGCCCGACATCCCTAGCTGAACGCTCGTACATGCCATGCAAGACCAGATGTTTGGTATTAGCTCAGACTGGGCAGGGCTGAAGCATGAGACTCTAGCAAAGAATTATCCACTACTGCAAAGAAAAAATTGATGTTGGTTTTGAAACGCAAACTTCAAAACAACTTGAAAAGAGTACCAAGAAAAGGGCTCGTCCGGGATTTGAACCCGGGACCTCTCGCACCCAAAGCGAGAATCATACCCCTAGACCAACGAGCCCTCAAAATCCTCTTACCTCTCAAAAGCTAATACCGGCTCTAAGCCCGCAATGAAGATCATGCTGGTATCTTTAAGATGCTTGGTCTGTGAATACGCATGAAAGTCAGTCTCAACTTACCCTTTCTCAAACGATAGCACTATCATTTACAAGTGTCTCCTTTTATTCCGTCCCAGCTTTGGACACGTCTTACAAAAAGTCAGCCCTTATTTATATATTTCTTCAGTGGCTGAAGCTTAATGAGAAAGAGTAACAAGTTGTTCATAACAACATAAGAAACACATTGTGCATTTTCTCTTAAATACTCCTTCACTTTGTGCCAAAAGAAATACCAAGGTGAATACCTAGGCCACAGATTCAAGCTAAAGATCTTCCTGCTGAATGCAAGGTGCATTAAAAACTGCATATCGCTGGACTAAAGCATTCCTTGCATAGCCTCTAACATCATAACATAACTGAGCTGCTAGCAGCAAGCTAACCAATACCTTTCTGAAATGAGAATGACATGTGCTTATCTGCTCAATCAGTGCTCAATCAGGCTCGATCAGGCGAGATTTAGAAAAGGTGGAAAGGGTCCAAGTGGATGCCCCTTCCTTTTTAGGGTGGGTCCTGCTGACTATCATAGGATTGCTTGTAAAAGTGGCCAGGGTCAGAGGAAAAGCTGCCAACACTTCTTAGCGTTCTCTATAGATGCAGCCATTTTCTGTGACTGTAATTTCGGCCTTTTCCCAGAAGTCTCTATTCTGCCTATGCAAATTAACAAAAGCAGTGCTTATTCCTCACTTGCTCAAATGTCCTTCCTGTCCAGAAAGCTCTGATTAAGCATGCTTATTTTCTTTTTCTGGGATATTTTAAATTGTTTCGCTGTCCAGTCTGTGGCAGTAGAAAGCTGCTTATGATGCCAGGTTTTGATGAATCCCCAAGGTACAAGTACAGAGGAATATATCAGTCTCTAGGATATGGAACTTTTAGCTAACACATCACAATATGTGATGCTTGCCAAGAAAACACTACATTCTGGAGCGCTGATGATCAGAACATTCTGCTCCTGAAGGATAGAAAAGACAGCTTGATTGAAATAAAGTCTGTTTATATTGACGCTCTCTCTCTCCCTATATATACATACATGCATACACACACACACACAGGTATGTCATGCATTTCTTCAGATTTGTTTCAACCATTTACCATTTATTGGAGAATCCCTACTTTTCAAGTGACTGCAAATGAAGTCATCTCTGGCACTTTTTGTGCAAAGTAAGAGACACACATGACACCTTTTTATAAAAGTCATCGGTTTCTTTGTTACTGTGTACTTTCAAAGCATGGGGCTTTCACACGTCAGGTAAACCTGATTACCACTACACAACAAAAGCAGATGCAGCTTTCTTATCTATGTCGTGATAGAACAGTTGTGAATTGAGTAGAAGAAGGGCCCTGATGTGATACTTATTACATGCAGCCTGTAAGATAGTCAAACATGCAGGCTAGGAAGGAAGATGCAAATATCAATGTATTAGAAAAACACCTAAAGGCGAGTGATATGCTTTCATTCATGCATGGCTAGGAAAAATCGCCATACTGTTGCAAACATTCTTACACCACCAACTGGAAATAAATGATTCTGACATTAAACGTAAAGGTGACAATGCATTTGTATCATCACCCTGAGAAGGATCATCTTGGAATTGAGCCGAGGGCCTCTGCACTCAAAGCCAGAAACACTCCACTAAAATAAGATTCCTGTTGGTGCCAACAATTCTCCATGTTAATGCTTGTTCTAGGTGAGCAGTGAACCGATTGCAGGGCTCTTTTGAAAGCAAGGTCTGAGAACCAACAGATACATCCACACGCCGATTACTTTAGTGTTTTGAGAGAATTCCCTTTCTTGGAACGAGATTGCATGAAATAATCTTCAGGGCTTGGACAATTCCATGGCAAAACGGCACCTATCAACATTGTAGCCAACACAATATAACAACTGTTTCTGCCCGGTTTCGAACCGGGGACCTTTCGCGTGTGAGGCGAACGTGATAACCACTACACTACAGAAACAGATACCTACAGTTGATTTTTCTGTAATGAAACTGCTCCGAACTGGCTATTCCATGGGCCTCTGGCTTTAGATTTCTTTCATGCAACCTGCCCGACATCCCTAGCTGAACGCTCGTACATGCCATGCAAGACCAGATGTTTGGTATTAGCTCAGACTGGGCAGGGCTGAAGCATGAGACTCTAGCAAAGAATTATCCACTACTGCAAAGAAAAAATTGATGTTGGTTTTGAAACGCAAACTTCAAAACAACTTGAAAAGAGTACCAAGAAAAGGGCTCGTCCGGGATTTGAACCCGGGACCTCTCGCACCCAAAGCGAGAATCATACCCCTAGACCAACGAGCCCTCAAAATCCTCTTACCTCTCAAAAGCTAATACCGGCTCTAAGCCCGCAATGAAGATCATGCTGGTATCTTTATGATGCTTGGTCTGTGAATACGCATGAAAGTCAGTCTCAACTTACCCTTTCTCAAACGATAGCACTATCATTTACAAGTGTCTCCTTTTATTCCGTCCCAGCTTTGGACACGTCTTACAGGAAGTCAGCCCTTATTTATATATTTCTTCAGTGGCTGAAGCTTAATGAGAAAGAGTAACAAGTTGTTCATAACAACATAAGAAACACATTGTGCATTTTCTCTCAAATACTCCTTCACTTTGTGCCAAAAGAAATACCAAGGTGAATACCTAGGCCACAGATTCAAGCTAAAGATCTTCCTGCTGAATGCAAGGCGCAATAAAAACTGCATATCGCTGGACTAAAGCATTCCTTGCATAGCCTCTAACATCATAACATAACTGAGCTGCTAGCAGCAAGCTAACCAATACCTTTCTGAAATGAGAATGACATGTGCTTATCTGCTCAATCAGTGCTCAATCAGGCTCGATCAGGCGAGATTTAGAAAAGGTGGAAAGGGTCCAAGTGGATGCCCCTTCCTTTTGAGGGTGGGTCCTGCTGACTATCATAGGATTGCTTGTAAAAGTGGCCAGGGTCAGAGGAAAAGCTGCCAACACTTCTTAGCGTTCTCTATAGATGCAGCCATTTTCTGTGACTGTAATTTCGGCCTTTTCCCAGAAGTCTCTATTCTGCCTATGCAAATTAACAAAAGCAGTGCTTATTCCTCACTTGCTCAAATGTCCTTCCTGTCCAGAAAGCTCTGATTAAGCATGCTTATTTTCTTTTTCTGGGATATTTTAAATTGTTTCGCTGTCCAGTCTGTGGCAGTAGAAAGCTGCTTATGATGCCAGGTTTTGATGAATCCCCAAGGTACAAGTACAGAGGAATATATCAGTCTCTAGGATATGGAACTTTTAGCTAACACATCACAATATGTGATGCTTGCCAAGAAAACACTACATTCTGGAGCGCTGATGATCAGAACATTCTGCTCCTGAAGGATAGAAAAGACAGCTTGATTGAAATAAAGTCTGTTTATATTGACGCTCTCTCTCTCCCTATATATACATACATGCATACACACACACACACAGGTATGTCATGCATTTCTTCAGATTTGTTTCAACCATTTACCATTTATTGGAGAATCCCTACTTTTCAAGTGACTGCAAATGAAGTCATCTCTGGCACTTTTTGTGCAAAGTAAGAGACACACATGACACCTTATTATAAAAGTCATCGGTTTCTTTGTTACTGTGTACTTTCAAAGCATGGGGCTTTCACACGTCAGGTAAACCTGATTACCACTACACAACAAAAGCAGATGCAGCTTTCTTATCTATGTCGTGATAGAACAGTTGTGAATTGAGTAGAAGAAGGGCCCTGATGTGATACTTATTACATGCAGCCTGTAAGATAGTCAAACATGCAGGCTAGGAAGGAAGATGCAAATATCAATGTATTAGAAAAACACCTAAAGGCGAGTGATATGCTTTCATTCATGCATGGCTAGGAAAAATCGCCATACTGTTGCAAACATTCTTACACCACCAACTGGAAATAAATGATTCTGACATTAAACGTAAAGGTGACAATGCATTTGTATCATCACCCTGAGAAGGATCATCTTGGAATTGAGCCGAGGGCCTCTGCACTCAAAGCCAGAAACACTCCACTAAAATAAGATTCCTGTTGGTGCCAACAATTCTCCATGTTAATGCTTGTTCTAGGTGAGCAGTGAACCGATTGCAGGGCTCTTTTGAAAGCAAGGTCTGAGAACCAACAGATACATCCACACGCCGATTACTTTAGTGTTTTGAGAGAATTCCCTTTCTTGGAACGAGATTGCATGAAATAATCTTCAGGGCTTGGACAATTCCATGGCAAAACGGCACCTATCAACATTGTAGCCAACACAATATAACTACTGTTTCTGCCCGGTTTCGAACCTGGGACCTTTCGCGTGTGAGGCGAACGTGATAACCACTACACTACAGAAACAGATACCTACAGTTGATTTTTCTGTAATGAAACTGCTCCGAACTGGCTATTCCATGGGCCTCTGGCTTTAGATTTCTTTCATGCAACCTGCCCGACATCCCTAGCTGAACGCTCGTACATGCCATGCAAGACCAGATGTTTGGTATTAGCTCAGACTGGGCAGGGCTGAAGCATGAGACTCTAGCAAAGAATTATCCACTACTGCAAAGAAAAAATTGATGTTGGTTTTGAAACGCAAACTTCAAAACAACTTGAAAAGAGTACCAAGAAAAGGGCTCGTCCGGGATTTGAACCCGGGACCTCTCGCACCCAAAGCGAGAATCATACCCCTAGACCAACGAGCCCTCAAAATCCTCTTACCTCTCAAAAGCTAATACCGGCTCTAAGCCCGCAATGAAGATCATGCTGGTATCTTTATGATGCTTGGTCTGTGAATACGCATGAAAGTCAGTCTCAACTTACCCTTTCTCAAACGATAGCACTATCATTTACAAGTGTCTCCTTTTATTCCGTCCCAGCTTTGGACACGTCTTACAGGAAGTCAGCCCTTATTTATATATTTCTTCAGTGGCTGAAGCTTAATGAGAAAGAGTAACAAGTTGTTCATAACAACATAAGAAACACATTGTGCATTTTCTCTCAAATACTCCTTCACTTTGTGCCAAAAGAAATACCAAGGTGAATACCTAGGCCACAGATTCAAGCTAAAGATCTTCCTGCTGAATGCAAGGCGCAATAAAAACTGCATATCGCTGGACTAAAGCATTCCTTGCATAGCCTCTAACATCATAACATAACTGAGCTGCTAGCAGCAAGCTAACCAATACCTTTCTGAAATGAGAATGACATGTGCTTATCTGCTCAATCAGTGCTCAATCAGGCTCGATCAGGCGAGATTTAGAAAAGGTGGAAAGGGTCCAAGTGGATGCCCCTTCCTTTTGAGGGTGGGTCCTGCTGACTATCATAGGATTGCTTGTAAAAGTGGCCAGGGTCAGAGGAAAAGCTGCCAACACTTCTTAGCGTTCTCTATAGATGCAGCCATTTTCTGTGACTGTAATTTCGGCCTTTTCCCAGAAGTCTCTATTCTGCCTATGCAAATTAACAAAAGCAGTGCTTATTCCTCACTTGCTCAAATGTCCTTCCTGTCCAGAAAGCTCTGATTAAGCATGCTTATTTTCTTTTTCTGGGATATTTTAAATTGTTTCGCTGTCCAGTCTGTGGCAGTAGAAAGCTGCTTATGATGCCAGGTTTTGATGAATCCCCAAGGTACAAGTACAGAGGAATATATCAGTCTCTAGGATATGGAACTTTTAGCTAACACATCACAATATGTGATGCTTGCCAAGAAAACACTACATTCTGGAGCGCTGATGATCAGAACATTCTGCTCCTGAAGGATAGAAAAGACAGCTTGATTGAAATAAAGTCTGTTTATATTGACGCTCTCTCTCTCCCTATATATACATACATGCATACACACACACACACAGGTATGTCATGCATTTCTTCAGATTTGTTTCAACCATTTACCATTTATTGGAGAATCCCTACTTTTCAAGTGACTGCAAATGAAGTCATCTCTGGCACTTTTTGTGCAAAGTAAGAGACACACATGACACCTTTTTATAAAAGTCATCGGTTTCTTTGTTACTGTGTACTTTCAAAGCATGGGGCTTTCACACGTCAGGTAAACCTGATTACCACTACACAACAAAAGCAGATGCAGCTTTCTTATCTATGTCGTGATAGAACAGTTGTGAATTGAGTAGAAGAAGGGCCCTGATGTGATACTTATTACATGCAGCCTGTAAGATAGTCAAACATGCAGGCTAGGAAGGAAGATGCAAATATCAATGTATTAGAAAAACACCTAAAGGCGAGTGATATGCTTTCATTCATGCATGGCTAGGAAAAATCGCCATACTGTTGCAAACATTCTTACACCACCAACTGGAAATAAATGATTCTGACATTAAACGTAAAGGTGACAATGCATTTGTATCATCACCCTGAGAAGGATCATCTTGGAATTGAGCCGAGGGCCTCTGCACTCAAAGCCAGAAACACTCCACTAAAATAAGATTCCTGTTGGTGCCAACAATTCTCCATGTTAATGCTTGTTCTAGGTGAGCAGTGAACCGATTGCAGGGCTCTTTTGAAAGCAAGGTCTGAGAACCAACAGATACATCCACACGCCGATTACTTTAGTGTTTTGAGAGAATTCCCTTTCTTGGAACGAGATTGCATGAAATAATCTTCAGGGCTTGGACAATTCCATG
Source organism: Triturus cristatus (assembly GCF_964204655.1). Classification (NCBI taxonomy): domain Eukaryota; kingdom Metazoa; phylum Chordata; class Amphibia; order Caudata; family Salamandridae; genus Triturus; species Triturus cristatus. Next base: position 735,173,591 of record NC_140591.1, on the reverse strand, counting down.
GCAAAACGGCACCTATCAACATTGTAGCCAACACAATATAACAACTGTTTCTGCCCGGTTTCGAACCGGGGACCTTTCGCGTGTGAGGCGAACGTGATAACCACTACACTACAGAAACAGATACCTACAGTTGATTTTTCTGTAATGAAACTGCTCCGAACTGGCTATTCCATGGGCCTCTGGCTTTAGATTTCTTTCATGCAACCTGCCCGACATCCCTAGCTGAACGCTCGTACATGCCATGCAAGACCAGATGTTTGGTATTAGCTCAGACTGGGCAGGGCTGAAGCATGAGACTCTAGCAAAGAATTATCCACTACTGCAAAGAAAAAATTGATGTTGGTTTTGAAACGCAAACTTCAAAACAACTTGAAAAGAGTACCAAGAAAAGGGCTCGTCCGGGATTTGAACCCGGGACCTCTCGCACCCAAAGCGAGAATCATACCCCTAGACCAACGAGCCCTCAAAATCCTCTTACCTCTCAAAAGCTAATACCGGCTCTAAGCCCGCAATGAAGATCATGCTGGTATCTTTATGATGCTTGGTCTGTGAATACGCATGAAAGTCAGTCTCAACTTACCCTTTCTCAAACGATAGCACTATCATTTACAAGTGTCTCCTTTTATTCCGTCCCAGCTTTGGACACGTCTTACAGGAAGTCAGCCCTTATTTATATATTTCTTCAGTGGCTGAAGCTTAATGAGAAAGAGTAACAAGTTGTTCATAACAACATAAGAAACACATTGTGCATTTTCTCTCAAATACTCCTTCACTTTGTGCCAAAAGAAATACCAAGGTGAATACCTAGGCCACAGATTCAAGCTAAAGATCTTCCTGCTGAATGCAAGGCGCAATAAAAACTGCATATCGCTGGACTAAAGCATTCCTTGCATAGCCTCTAACATCATAACATAACTGAGCTGCTAGCAGCAAGCTAACCAATACCTTTCTGAAATGAGAATGACATGTGCTTATCTGCTCAATCAGTGCTCAATCAGGCTCGATCAGGCGAGATTTAGAAAAGGTGGAAAGGGTCCAAGTGGATGCCCCTTCCTTTTGAGGGTGGGTCCTGCTGACTATCATAGGATTGCTTGTAAAAGTGGCCAGGGTCAGAGGAAAAGCTGCCAACACTTCTTAGCGTTCTCTATAGATGCAGCCATTTTCTGTGACTGTAATTTCGGCCTTTTCCCAGAAGTCTCTATTCTGCCTATGCAAATTAACAAAAGCAGTGCTTATTCCTCACTTGCTCAAATGTCCTTCCTGTCCAGAAAGCTCTGATTAAGCATGCTTATTTTCTTTTTCTGGGATATTTTAAATTGTTTCGCTGTCCAGTCTGTGGCAGTAGAAAGCTGCTTATGATGCCAGGTTTTGATGAATCCCCAAGGTACAAGTACAGAGGAATATATCAGTCTCTAGGATATGGAACTTTTAGCTAACACATCACAATATGTGATGCTTGCCAAGAAAACACTACATTCTGGAGCGCTGATGATCAGAACATTCTGCTCCTGAAGGATAGAAAAGACAGCTTGATTGAAATAAAGTCTGTTTATATTGACGCTCTCTCTCTCCCTATATATACATACATGCATACACACACACACACAGGTATGTCATGCATTTCTTCAGATTTGTTTCAACCATTTACCATTTATTGGAGAATCCCTACTTTTCAAGTGACTGCAAATGAAGTCATCTCTGGCACTTTTTGTGCAAAGTAAGAGACACACATGACACCTTATTATAAAAGTCATCGGTTTCTTTGTTACTGTGTACTTTCAAAGCATGGGGCTTTCACACGTCAGGTAAACCTGATTACCACTACACAACAAAAGCAGATGCAGCTTTCTTATCTATGTCGTGATAGAACAGTTGTGAATTGAGTAGAAGAAGGGCCCTGATGTGATACTTATTACATGCAGCCTGTAAGATAGTCAAACATGCAGGCTAGGAAGGAAGATGCAAATATCAATGTATTAGAAAAACACCTAAAGGCGAGTGATATGCTTTCATTCATGCATGGCTAGGAAAAATCGCCATACTGTTGCAAACATTCTTACACCACCAACTGGAAATAAATGATTCTGACATTAAACGTAAAGGTGACAATGCATTTGTATCATCACCCTGAGAAGGATCATCTTGGAATTGAGCCGAGGGCCTCTGCACTCAAAGCCAGAAACACTCCACTAAAATAAGATTCCTGTTGGTGCCAACAATTCTCCATGTTAATGCTTGTTCTAGGTGAGCAGTGAACCGATTGCAGGGCTCTTTTGAAAGCAAGGTCTGAGAACCAACAGATACATCCACACGCCGATTACTTTAGTGTTTTGAGAGAATTCCCTTTCTTGGAACGAGATTGCATGAAATAATCTTCAGGGCTTGGACAATTCCATGGCAAAACGGCACCTATCAACATTGTAGCCAACACAATATAACAACTGTTTCTGCCCGGTTTCGAACCTGGGACCTTTCGCGTGTGAGGCGAACGTGATAACCACTACACTACAGAAACAGATACCTACAGTTGATTTTTCTGTAATGAAACTGCTCCGAACTGGCTATTCCATGGGCCTCTGGCTTTAGATTTCTTTCATGCAACCTGCCCGACATCCCTAGCTGAACGCTCGTACATGCCATGCAAGACCAGATGTTTGGTATTAGCTCAGACTGGGCAGGGCTGAAGCATGAGACTCTAGCAAAGAATTATCCACTACTGCAAAGAAAAAATTGATGTTGGTTTTGAAACGCAAACTTCAAAACAACTTGAAAAGAGTACCAAGAAAAGGGCTCGTCCGGGATTTGAACCCGGGACCTCTCGCACCCAAAGCGAGAATCATACCCCTAGACCAACGAGCCCTCAAAATCCTCTTACCTCTCAAAAGCTAATACCGGCTCTAAGCCCGCAATGAAGATCATGCTGGTATCTTTATGATGCTTGGTCTGTGAATACGCATGAAAGTCAGTCTCAACTTACCCTTTCTCAAACGATAGCACTATCATTTACAAGTGTCTCCTTTTATTCCGTCCCAGCTTTGGACACGTCTTACAGGAAGTCAGCCCTTATTTATATATTTCTTCAGTGGCTGAAGCTTAATGAGAAAGAGTAACAAGTTGTTCATAACAACATAAGAAACACATTGTGCATTTTCTCTCAAATACTCCTTCACTTTGTGCCAAAAGAAATACCAAGGTGAATACCTAGGCCACAGATTCAAGCTAAAGATCTTCCTGCTGAATGCAAGGCGCAATAAAAACTGCATATCGCTGGACTAAAGCATTCCTTGCATAGCCTCTAACATCATAACATAACTGAGCTGCTAGCAGCAAGCTAACCAATACCTTTCTGAAATGAGAATGACATGTGCTTATCTGCTCAATCAGTGCTCAATCAGGCTCGATCAGGCGAGATTTAGAAAAGGTGGAAAGGGTCCAAGTGGATGCCCCTTCCTTTTGAGGGTGGGTCCTGCTGACTATCATAGGATTGCTTGTAAAAGTGGCCAGGGTCAGAGGAAAAGCTGCCAACACTTCTTAGCGTTCTCTATAGATGCAGCCATTTTCTGTGACTGTAATTTCGGCCTTTTCCCAGAAGTCTCTATTCTGCCTATGCAAATTAACAAAAGCAGTGCTTATTCCTCACTTGCTCAAATGTCCTTCCTGTCCAGAAAGCTCTGATTAAGCATGCTTATTTTCTTTTTCTGGGATATTTTAAATTGTTTCGCTGTCCAGTCTGTGGCAGTAGAAAGCTGCTTATGATGCCAGGTTTTGATGAATCCCCAAGGTACAAGTACAGAGGAATATATCAGTCTCTAGGATATGGAACTTTTAGCTAACACATCACAATATGTGATGCTTGCCAAGAAAACACTACATTCTGGAGCGCTGATGATCAGAACATTCTGCTCCTGAAGGATAGAAAAGACAGCTTGATTGAAATAAAGTCTGTTTATATTGACGCTCTCTCTCTCCCTATATATACATACATGCATACACACACACACACAGGTATGTCATGCATTTCTTCAGATTTGTTTCAACCATTTACCATTTATTGGAGAATCCCTACTTTTCAAGTGACTGCAAATGAAGTCATCTCTGGCACTTTTTGTGCAAAGTAAGAGACACACATGACACCTTTTTATAAAAGTCATCGGTTTCTTTGTTACTGTGTACTTTCAAAGCATGGGGCTTTCACACGTCAGGTAAACCTGATTACCACTACACAACAAAAGCAGATGCAGCTTTCTTATCTATGTCGTGATAGAACAGTTGTGAATTGAGTAGAAGAAGGGCCCTGATGTGATACTTATTACATGCAGCCTGTAAGATAGTCAAACATGCAGGCTAGGAAGGAAGATGCAAATATCAATGTATTAGAAAAACACCTAAAGGCGAGTGATATGCTTTCATTCATGCATGGCTAGGAAAAATCGCCATACTGTTGCAAACATTCTTACACCACCAACTGGAAATAAATGATTCTGACATTAAACGTAAAGGTGACAATGCATTTGTATCATCACCCTGAGAAGGATCATCTTGGAATTGAGCCGAGGGCCTCTGCACTCAAAGCCAGAAACACTCCACTAAAATAAGATTCCTGTTGGTGCCAACAATTCTCCATGTTAATGCTTGTTCTAGGTGAGCAGTGAACCGATTGCAGGGCTCTTTTGAAAGCAAGGTCTGAGAACCAACAGATACATCCACACGCCGATTACTTTAGTGTTTTGAGAGAATTCCCTTTCTTGGAACGAGATTGCATGAAATAATCTTCAGGGCTTGGACAATTCCATGGCAAAACGGCACCTATCAACATTGTAGCCAACACAATATAACAACTGTTTCTGCCCGGTTTCGAACCGGGGACCTTTCGCGTGTGAGGCGAACGTGATAACCACTACACTACAGAAACAGATACCTACAGTTGATTTTTCTGTAATGAAACTGCTCCGAACTGGCTATTCCATGGGCCTCTGGCTTTAGATTTCTTTCATGCAACCTGCCCGACATCCCTAGCTGAACGCTCGTACATGCCATGCAAGACCAGATGTTTGGTATTAGCTCAGACTGGGCAGGGCTGAAGCATGAGACTCTAGCAAAGAATTATCCACTACTGCAAAGAAAAAATTGATGTTGGTTTTGAAACGCAAACTTCAAAACAACTTGAAAAGAGTACCAAGAAAAGGGCTCGTCCGGGATTTGAACCCGGGACCTCTCGCACCCAAAGCGAGAATCATACCCCTAGACCAACGAGCCCTCAAAATCCTCTTACCTCTCAAAAGCTAATACCGGCTCTAAGCCCGCAATGAAGATCATGCTGGTATCTTTATGATGCTTGGTCTGTGAATACGCATGAAAGTCAGTCTCAACTTACCCTTTCTCAAACGATAGCACTATCATTTACAAGTGTCTCCTTTTATTCCGTCCCAGCTTTGGACACGTCTTACAGGAAGTCAGCCCTTATTTATATATTTCTTCAGTGGCTGAAGCTTAATGAGAAAGAGTAACAAGTTGTTCATAACAACATAAGAAACACATTGTGCATTTTCTCTCAAATACTCCTTCACTTTGTGCCAAAAGAAATACCAAGGTGAATACCTAGGCCACAGATTCAAGCTAAAGATCTTCCTGCTGAATGCAAGGCGCAATAAAAACTGCATATCGCTGGACTAAAGCATTCCTTGCATAGCCTCTAACATCATAACATAACTGAGCTGCTAGCAGCAAGCTAACCAATACCTTTCTGAAATGAGAATGACATGTGCTTATCTGCTCAATCAGTGCTCAATCAGGCTCGATCAGGCGAGATTTAGAAAAGGTGGAAAGGGTCCAAGTGGATGCCCCTTCCTTTTGAGGGTGGGTCCTGCTGACTATCATAGGATTGCTTGTAAAAGTGGCCAGGGTCAGAGGAAAAGCTGCCAACACTTCTTAGCGTTCTCTATAGATGCAGCCATTTTCTGTGACTGTAATTTCGGCCTTTTCCCAGAAGTCTCTATTCTGCCTATGCAAATTAACAAAAGCAGTGCTTATTCCTCACTTGCTCAAATGTCCTTCCTGTCCAGAAAGCTCTGATTAAGCATGCTTATTTTCTTTTTCTGGGATATTTTAAATTGTTTCGCTGTCCAGTCTGTGGCAGTAGAAAGCTGCTTATGATGCCAGGTTTTGATGAATCCCCAAGGTACAAGTACAGAGGAATATATCAGTCTCTAGGATATGGAACTTTTAGCTAACACATCACAATATGTGATGCTTGCCAAGAAAACACTACATTCTGGAGCGCTGATGATCAGAACATTCTGCTCCTGAAGGATAGAAAAGACAGCTTGATTGAAATAAAGTCTGTTTATATTGACGCTCTCTCTCTCCCTATATATACATACATGCATACACACACACACACAGGTATGTCATGCATTTCTTCAGATTTGTTTCAACCATTTACCATTTATTGGAGAATCCCTACTTTTCAAGTGACTGCAAATGAAGTCATCTCTGGCACTTTTTGTGCAAAGTAAGAGACACACATGACACCTTATTATAAAAGTCATCGGTTTCTTTGTTACTGTGTACTTTCAAAGCATGGGGCTTTCACACGTCAGGTAAACCTGATTACCACTACACAACAAAAGCAGATGCAGCTTTCTTATCTATGTCGTGATAGAACAGTTGTGAATTGAGTAGAAGAAGGGCCCTGATGTGATACTTATTACATGCAGCCTGTAAGATAGTCAAACATGCAGGCTAGGAAGGAAGATGCAAATATCAATGTATTAGAAAAACACCTAAAGGCGAGTGATATGCTTTCATTCATGCATGGCTAGGAAAAATCGCCATACTGTTGCAAACATTCTTACACCACCAACTGGAAATAAATGATTCTGACATTAAACGTAAAGGTGACAATGCATTTGTATCATCACCCTGAGAAGGATCATCTTGGAATTTAGCCGAGGGCCTCTGCACTCAAAGCCAGAAACACTCCACTAAAATAAGATTCCTGTTGGTGCCAACAATTCTCCATGTTAATGCTTGTTCTAGGTGAGCAGTGAACCGATTGCAGGGCTCTTTTGAAAGCAAGGTCTGAGAACCAACAGATACATCCACACGCCGATTACTTTAGTGTTTTGAGAGAATTCCCTTTCTTGGAACGAGATTGCATGAAATAATCTTCAGGGCTTGGACAATTCCATGGCAAAACGGCACCTATCAACATTGTAGCCAACACAATATAACAACTGTTTCTGCCCGGTTTCGAACCTGGGACCTTTCGCGTGTGAGGCGAACGTGATAACCACTACACTACAGAAACAGATACCTACAGTTGATTTTTCTGTAATGAAACTGCTCCGAACTGGCTATTCCATGGGCCTCTGGCTTTAGATTTCTTTCATGCAACCTGCCCGACATCCCTAGCTGAACGCTCGTACATGCCATGCAAGACCAGATGTTTGGTATTAGCTCAGACTGGGCAGGGCTGAAGCATGAGACTCTAGCAAAGAATTATCCACTACTGCAAAGAAAAAATTGATGTTGGTTTTGAAACGCAAACTTCAAAACAACTTGAAAAGAGTACCAAGAAAAGGGCTCGTCCGGGATTTGAACCCGGGACCTCTCGCACCCAAAGCGAGAATCATACCCCTAGACCAACGAGCCCTCAAAATCCTCTTACCTCTCAAAAGCTAATACCGGCTCTAAGCCCGCAATGAAGATCATGCTGGTATCTTTATGATGCTTGGTCTGTGAATACGCATGAAAGTCAGTCTCAACTTACCCTTTCTCAAACGATAGCACTATCATTTACAAGTGTCTCCTTTTATTCCGTCCCAGCTTTGGACACGTCTTACAGGAAGTCAGCCCTTATTTATATATTTCTTCAGTGGCTGAAGCTTAATGAGAAAGAGTAACAAGTTGTTCATAACAACATAAGAAACACATTGTGCATTTTCTCTCAAATACTCCTTCACTTTGTGCCAAAAGAAATACCAAGGTGAATACCTAGGCCACAGATTCAAGCTAAAGATCTTCCTGCTGAATGCAAGGCGCAATAAAAACTGCATATCGCTGGACTAAAGCATTCCTTGCATAGCCTCTAACATCATAACATAACTGAGCTGCTAGCAGCAAGCTAACCAATACCTTTCTGAAATGAGAATGACATGTGCTTATCTGCTCAATCAGTGCTCAATCAGGCTCGATCAGGCGAGATTTAGAAAAGGTGGAAAGGGTCCAAGTGGATGCCCCTTCCTTTTGAGGGTGGGTCCTGCTGACTATCATAGGATTGCTTGTAAAAGTGGCCAGGGTCAGAGGAAAAGCTGCCAACACTTCTTAGCGTTCTCTATAGATGCAGCCATTTTCTGTGACTGTAATTTCGGCCTTTTCCCAGAAGTCTCTATTCTGCCTATGCAAATTAACAAAAGCAGTGCTTATTCCTCACTTGCTCAAATGTCCTTCCTGTCCAGAAAGCTCTGATTAAGCATGCTTATTTTCTTTTTCTGGGATATTTTAAATTGTTTCGCTGTCCAGTCTGTGGCAGTAGAAAGCTGCTTATGATGCCAGGTTTTGATGAATCCCCAAGGTACAAGTACAGAGGAATATATCAGTCTCTAGGATATGGAACTTTTAGCTAACACATCACAATATGTGATGCTTGCCAAGAAAACACTACATTCTGGAGCGCTGATGATCAGAACATTCTGCTCCTGAAGGATAGAAAAGACAGCTTGATTGAAATAAAGTCTGTTTATATTGACGCTCTCTCTCTCCCTATATATACATACATGCATACACACACACACACAGGTATGTCATGCATTTCTTCAGATTTGTTTCAACCATTTACCATTTATTGGAGAATCCCTACTTTTCAAGTGACTGCAAATGAAGTCATCTCTGGCACTTTTTGTGCAAAGTAAGAGACACACATGACACCTTATTATAAAAGTCATCGGTTTCTTTGTTACTGTGTACTTTCAAAGCATGGGGCTTTCACACGTCAGGTAAACCTGATTACCACTACACAACAAAAGCAGATGCAGCTTTCTTATCTATGTCGTGATAGAACAGTTGTGAATTGAGTAGAAGAAGGGCCCTGATGTGATACTTATTACATGCAGCCTGTAAGATAGTCAAACATGCAGGCTAGGAAGGAAGATGCAAAAATCAATGTATTAGAAAAACACCTAAAGGCGAGTGATATGCTTTCATTCATGCATGGCTAGGAAAAATCGCCATACTGTTGCAAACATTCTTACACCACCAACTGGAAATAAATGATTCTGACATTAAACGTAAAGGTGAGAATGCATTTGTATCATCACCTTGAGAAGGATCATCTTGGAATTGAGCCGAGGGCCTCTGCACTCAAAGCCAGAAACACTCCACTAAAATAAGATTCCTGTTGGTGCCAACAATTCTCCATGTTAATGCTTGTTCTAGGTGAGCAGTGAACCGATTACAGGGCTCTTTTGAAAGCAAGGTCTGAGAACCAACAGATACATCCACACGCCGATTACTTTAGTGTTTTGAGAGAATTCCCTTTCTTGGAACGAGATTGCATGAAATAATCTTCAGGACTTGGACAATTCCATGGCAAAACGGCACCTATCAACATTGTAGCCAACACAATATAACAACTGTTTCTGCCCGGTTTCGAACCGGGGACCTTTCGCGTGTGAGGCGAACTTGATAACCACTACACTACAGAAACAGATACCTACAGTTGATTTTTCTGTAATGAAACTGCTCCGAACTGGCTATTCCATGGGCCTCTGGCTTTAGATTTCTTTCATGCAACCTGCCCGACATCCCTAGCTGAACGCTCGTACATGCCATGCAAGACCAGATGTTTGGTATTAGCTCAGACTGGGCAGGGCTGAAGCATGAGACTCTAGCAAAGAATTATCCACTACTGCAAAGAAAAAATTGATGTTGGTTTTGAAACGCAAACTTCAAAACAACTTGAAAAGAGTACCAAGAAAAGGGCTCGTCAGGGATTTGAACCCGGGACCTCTCGCACCCAAAGCGAGAATCATACCCCTAGACCAACGAGCCCTCAAAATTCTCTTACCTCTCAAAAGCTAATACCGGCTCTAAGCCCGCAATGAAGATCATGCTGGTATCTTTATGATGCTTGGTCTGTGAATACGCATGAAAGTCAGTCTCAACTTACCCTTTCTCAAACGATAGCACTATCATTTACAAGTGTCTCCTTTTATTCCGTCCCAGCTTTGGACACGTCTTACAGGAAGTCAGCCCTTATTTATATATTTCTGCAGTGGCTGAAGCTTAATGAGAAAGAGTAACAAGTTGTTCATAACAACATAAGAAACACATTGTGCATTTTCTCTCAAATACTCCTTCACTTTGTGCCAAAAGAAATACCAAGGTGAATACCTAGGCCACAGATTCAAGCTAAAGATCTTCCTGCTGAATGCAAGGCGCATTAAAAACTGCATATCGCTGGACTAAAGCATTCCTTGCATAGCCTCTAACATCATAACATAACTGAGCTGCTAGCAGCAAGCTAACCAATACCTTTCTGAAATGAGAATGACATGTGCTTATCTGCTCAATCAGTGCTCAATCAGGCTCGATCAGGCGAGATTTAGAAAAGGTGGAAAGGGTCCAAGTGGATGCCCCTTCCTTTTTAGGGTGGGTCCTGCTGACTATCATAGGATTGCTTGTAAAAGTGGCCAGGGTCAGAGGAAAAGCTGCCAACACTTCTTAGCGTTCTCTATAGATGCAGCCATTTTCTGTGACTGTAATTTCGGCCTTTTCCCAGAAGTCTCTATTCTGCCTATGCAAATTAACAAAAGCAGTGCTTATTCCTCACTTGCTCAAATGTCCTTCCTGTCCAGAAAGCTCTGATTAAGCATGCTTATTTTCTTTTTCTGGGATATTTTAAATTGTTTCGCTGTCCAGTCTGTGGCAGTAGAAAGCTGCTTATGATGCCAGGTTTTGATGAATCCCCAAGGTACAAGTACAGAGGAATATATCAGTCTCTAGGATATGGAACTTTTAGCTAACACATCACAATATGTGATGCTTGCCAAGAAAACACTACATTCTGGAGCGCTGATGATCAGAACATTCTGCTCCTGAAGGATAGAAAAGACAGCTTGATTGAAATAAAGTCTGTTTATATTGACGCTCTCTCTCTCCCTATATATACATACATGCATACACACACACACACAGGTATGTCATGCATTTCTTCAGATTTGTTTCAACCATTTACCATTTATTGGAGAATCCCTACTTTTCAAGTGACTGCAAATGAAGTCATCTCTGGCACTTTTTGTGCAAAGTAAGAGACACACATGACACCTTTTTATAAAAGTCATCGGTTTCTTTGTTACTGTGTACTTTCAAAGCATGGGGCTTTCACACGTCAGGTAAACCTGATTACCACTACACAACAAAAGCAGATGCAGCTTTCTTATCTATGTCGTGATAGAACAGTTGTGAATTGAGTAGAAGAAGGGCCCTGATGTGATACTTATTACATGCAGCCTGTAAGATAGTCAAACATGCAGGCTAGGAAGGAAGATGCAAATATCAATGTATTAGAAAAACACCTAAAGGCGAGTGATATGCTTTCATTCATGCATGGCTAGGAAAAATCGCCATACTGTTGCAAACATTCTTACACCACCAACTGGAAATAAATGATTCTGACATTAAACGTAAAGGTGACAATGCATTTGTATCATCACCCTGAGAAGGATCATCTTGGAATTGAGCCGAGGGCCTCTGCACTCAAAGCCAGAAACACTCCACTAAAATAAGATTCCTGTTGGTGCCAACAATTCTCCATGTTAATGCTTGTTCTAGGTGAGCAGTGAACCGATTGCAGGGCTCTTTTGAAAGCAAGGTCTGAGAACCAACAGATACATCCACACGCCGATTACTTTAGTGTTTTGAGAGAATTCCCTTTCTTGGAACGAGATTGCATGAAATAATCTTCAGGGCTTGGACAATTCCATGGCAAAACGGCACCTATCAACATTGTAGCCAACACAATATAACAACTGTTTCTGCCCGGTTTCGAACCGGGGACCTTTCGCGTGTGAGGCGAACGTGATAACCACTACACTACAGAAACAGATACCTACAGTTGATTTTTCTGTAATGAAACTGCTCCGAACTGGCTATTCCATGGGCCTCTGGCTTTAGATTTCTTTCATGCAACCTGCCCGACATCCCTAGCTGAACGCTCGTACATGCCATGCAAGACCAGATGTTTGGTATTAGCTCAGACTGGGCAGGGCTGAAGCATGAGACTCTAGCAAAGAATTATCCACTACTGCAAAGAAAAAATTGATGTTGGTTTTGAAACGCAAACTTCAAAACAACTTGAAAAGAGTACCAAGAAAAGGGCTCGTCCGGGATTTGAACCCGGGACCTCTCGCACCCAAAGCGAGAATCATACCCCTAGACCAACGAGCCCTCAAAATCCTCTTACCTCTCAAAAGCTAATACCGGCTCTAAGCCCGCAATGAAGATCATGCTGGTATCTTTATGATGCTTGGTCTGTGAATACGCATGAAAGTCAGTCTCAACTTACCCTTTCTCAAACGATAGCACTATCATTTACAAGTGTCTCCTTTTATTCCGTCCCAGCTTTGGACACGTCTTACAGGAAGTCAGCCCTTATTTATATATTTCTTCAGTGGCTGAAGCTTAATGAGAAAGAGTAACAAGTTGTTCATAACAACATAAGAAACACATTGTGCATTTTCTCTTAAATACTCCTTCACTTTGTGCCAAAAGAAATACCAAGGTGAATACCTAGGCCACAGATTCAAGCTAAAGATCTTCCTGCTGAATGCAAGGCGCATTAAAAACTGCATATCGCTGGACTAAAGCATTCCTTGCATAGCCTCTAACATCATAACATAACTGAGCTGCTAGCAGCAAGCTAACCAATACCTTTCTGAAATGAGAATGACATGTGCTTATCTGCTCAATCAGTGCTCAATCAGGCTCGATCAGGCGAGATTTAGAAAAGGTGGAAAGGGTCCAAGTGGATGCCCCTTCCTTTTTAGGGTGGGTCCTGCTGACTATCATAGGATTGCTTGTAAAAGTGGCCAGGGTCAGAGGAAAAGCTGCCAACACTTCTTAGCGTTCTCTATAGATGCAGCCATTTTCTGTGACTGTAATTTCGGCCTTTTCCCAGAAGTCTCTATTCTGCCTATGCAAATTAACAAAAGCAGTGCTTATTCCTCACTTGCTCAAATGTCCTTCCTGTCCAGAAAGCTCTGATTAAGCATGCTTATTTTCTTTTTCTGGGATATTTTAAATTGTTTCGCTGTCCAGTCTGTGGCAGTAGAAAGCTGCTTATGATGCCAGGTTTTGATGAATCCCCAAGGTACAAGTACAGAGGAATATATCAGTCTCTAGGATATGGAACTTTTAGCTAACACATCACAATATGTGATGCTTGCCAAGAAAACACTACATTCTGGAGCGCTGATGATCAGAACATTCTGCTCCTGAAGGATAGAAAAGACAGCTTGATTGAAATAAAGTCTGTTTATATTGACGCTCTCTCTCTCCCTATATATACATACATGCATACACACACACACACAGGTATGTCATGCATTTCTTCAGATTTGTTTCAACCATTTACCATTTATTGGAGAATCCCTACTTTTCAAGTGACTGCAAATGAAGTCATCTCTGGCACTTTTTGTGCAAAGTAAGAGACACACATGACACCTTTTTATAAAAGTCATCGGTTTCTTTGTTACTGTGTACTTTCAAAGCATGGGGCTTTCACACGTCAGGTAAACCTGATTACCACTACACAACAAAAGCAGATGCAGCTTTCTTATCTATGTCGTGATAGAACAGTTGTGAATTGAGTAGAAGAAGGGCCCTGATGTGATACTTATTACATGCAGCCTGTAAGATAGTCAAACATGCAGGCTAGGAAGGAAGATGCAAATATCAATGTATTAGAAAAACACCTAAAGGCGAGTGATATGCTTTCATTCATGCATGGCTAGGAAAAATCGCCATACTGTTGCAAACATTCTTACACCACCAACTGGAAATAAATGATTCTGACATTAAACGTAAAGGTGACAATGCATTTGTATCATCACCCTGAGAAGGATCATCTTGGAATTGAGCCGAGGGCCTCTGCACTCAAAGCCAGAAACACTCCACTAAAATAAGATTCCTGTTGGTGCCAACAATTCTCCATGTTAATGCTTGTTCTAGGTGAGCAGTGAACCGATTGCAGGGCTCTTTTGAAAGCAAGGTCTGAGAACCAACAGATACATCCACACGCCGATTACTTTAGTGTTTTGAGAAAATTCCCTTTCTTGGAACGAGATTGCATGAAATAATCTTCAGGGCTTGGACAATTCCATGGCAAAACGGCACCTATCAACATTGTAGCCAACACAATATAACAACTGTTTCTGCCCGGTTTCGAACCGGGGACCTTTCGCGTGTGAGGCGAACGTGATAACCACTACACTACAGAAACAGATACCTACAGTTGATTTTTCTGTAATGAAACTGCTCCGAACTGGCTATTCCATGGGCCTCTGGCTTTAGATTTCTTTCATGCAACCTGCCCGACATCCCTAGCTGAACGCTCGTACATGCCATGCAAGACCAGATGTTTGGTATTAGCTCAGACTGGGCAGGGCTGAAGCATGAGACTCTAGCAAAGAATTATCCACTACTGCAAAGAAAAAATTGATGTTGGTTTTGAAACGCAAACTTCAAAACAACTTGAAAAGAGTACCAAGAAAAGGGCTCGTCCGGGATTTGAACCCGGGACCTCTCGCACCCAAAGCGAGAATCATACCCCTAGACCAACGAGCCCTCAAAATCCTCTTACCTCTCAAAAGCTAATACCGGCTCTAAGCCCGCAATGAAGATCATGCTGGTATCTTTATGATGCTTGGTCTGTGAATACGCATGAAAGTCAGTCTCAACTTACCCTTTCTCAAACGATAGCACTATCATTTACAAGTGTCTCCTTTTATTCCGTCCCAGCTTTGGACACGTCTTACAGGAAGTCAGCCCTTATTTATATATTTCTTCAGTGGCTGAAGCTTAATGAGAAAGAGTAACAAGTTGTTCATAACAACATAAGAAACACATTGTGCATTTTCTCTTAAATACTCCTTCACTTTGTGCCAAAAGAAATACCAAGGTGAATACCTAGGCCACAGATTCAAGCTAAAGATCTTCCTGCTGAATGCAAGGCGCATTAAAAACTGCATATCGCTGGACTAAAGCATTCCTTGCATAGCCTCTAACATCATAACATAACTGAGCTGCTAGCAGCAAGCTAACCAATACCTTTCTGAAATGAGAATGACATGTGCTTATCTGCTCAATCAGTGCTCAATCAGGCTCGATCAGGCGAGATTTAGAAAAGGTGGAAAGGGTCCAAGTGGATGCCCCTTCCTTTTTAGGGTGGGTCCTGCTGACTATCATAGGATTGCTTGTAAAAGTGGCCAGGGTCAGAGGAAAAGCTGCCAACACTTCTTAGCGTTCTCTATAGATGCAGCCATTTTCTGTGACTGTAATTTCGGCCTTTTCCCAGAAGTCTCTATTCTGCCTATGCAAATTAACAAAAGCAGTGCTTATTCCTCACTTGCTCAAATGTCCTTCCTGTCCAGAAAGCTCTGATTAAGCATGCTTATTTTCTTTTTCTGGGATATTTTAAATTGTTTCGCTGTCCAGTCTGTGGCAGTAGAAAGCTGCTTATGATGCCAGGTTTTGATGAATCCCCAAGGTACAAGTACAGAGGAATATATCAGTCTCTAGGATATGGAACTTTTAGCTAACACATCACAATATGTGATGCTTGCCAAGAAAACACTACATTCTGGAGCGCTGATGATCAGAACATTCTGCTCCTGAAGGATAGAAAAGACAGCTTGATTGAAATAAAGTCTGTTTATATTGACGCTCTCTCTCTCCCTATATATACATACATGCATACACACACACACACAGGTATGTCATGCATTTCTTCAGATTTGTTTCAACCATTTACCATTTATTGGAGAATCCCTACTTTTCAAGTGACTGCAAATGAAGTCATCTCTGGCACTTTTTGTGCAAAGTAAGAGACACACATGACACCTTTTTATAAAAGTCATCGGTTTCTTTGTTACTGTGTACTTTCAAAGCATGGGGCTTTCACACGTCAGGTAAACCTGATTACCACTACACAACAAAAGCAGATGCAGCTTTCTTATCTATGTCGTGATAGAACAGTTGTGAATTGAGTAGAAGAAGGGCCCTGATGTGATACTTATTACATGCAGCCTGTAAGATAGTCAAACATGCAGGCTAGGAAGGAAGATGCAAATATCAATGTATTAGAAAAACACCTAAAGGCGAGTGATATGCTTTCATTCATGCATGGCTAGGAAAAATCGCCATACTGTTGCAAACATTCTTACACCACCAACTGGAAATAAATGATTCTGACATTAAACGTAAAGGTGACAATGCATTTGTATCATCACCCTGAGAAGGATCATCTTGGAATTGAGCCGAGGGCCTCTGCACTCAAAGCCAGAAACACTCCACTAAAATAAGATTCCTGTTGGTGCCAACAATTCTCCATGTTAATGCTTGTTCTAGGTGAGCAGTGAACCGATTGCAGGGCTCTTTTGAAAGCAAGGTCTGAGAACCAACAGATACATCCACACGCCGATTACTTTAGTGTTTTGAGAGAATTCCCTTTCTTGGAACGAGATTGCATGAAATAATCTTCAGGGCTTGGACAATTCCATGGCAAAACGGCACCTATCAACATTGTAGCCAACACAATATAACAACTGTTTCTGCCCGGTTTCGAACCGGGGACCTTTCGCGTGTGAGGCGAACGTGATAACCACTACACTACAGAAACAGATACCTACAGTTGATTTTTCTGTAATGAAACTGCTCCGAACTGGCTATTCCATGGGCCTCTGGCTTTAGATTTCTTTCATGCAACCTGCCCGACATCCCTAGCTGAACGCTCGTACATGCCATGCAAGACCAGATGTTTGGTATTAGCTCAGACTGGGCAGGGCTGAAGCATGAGACTCTAGCAAAGAATTATCCACTACTGCAAAGAAAAAATTGATGTTGGTTTTGAAACGCAAACTTCAAAACAACTTGAAAAGAGTACCAAGAAAAGGGCTCGTCCGGGATTTGAACCCGGGACCTCTCGCACCCAAAGCGAGAATCATACCCCTAGACCAACGAGCCCTCAAAATCCTCTTACCTCTCAAAAGCTAATACCGGCTCTAAGCCCGCAATGAAGATCATGCTGGTATCTTTATGATGCTTGGTCTGTGAATACGCATGAAAGTCAGTCTCAACTTACCCTTTCTCAAACGATAGCACTATCATTTACAAGTGTCTCCTTTTATTCCGTCCCAGCTTTGGACACGTCTTACAGGAAGTCAGCCCTTATTTATATATTTCTTCAGTGGCTGAAGCTTAATGAGAAAGAGTAACAAGTTGTTCATAACAACATAAGAAACACATTGTGCATTTTCTCTTAAATACTCCTTCACTTTGTGCCAAAAGAAATACCAAGGTGAATACCTAGGCCACAGATTCAAGCTAAAGATCTTCCTGCTGAATGCAAGGCGCATTAAAAACTGCATATCGCTGGACTAAAGCATTCCTTGCATAGCCTCTAACATCATAACATAACTGAGCTGCTAGCAGCAAGCTAACCAATACCTTTCTGAAATGAGAATGACATGTGCTTATCTGCTCAATCAGTGCTCAATTAGGCTCGATCAGGCGAGATTTAGAAAAGGTGGAAAGGGTCCAAGTGGATGCCCCTTCCTTTTTAGGGTGGGTCCTGCTGACTATCATAGGATTGCTTGTAAAAGTGGCCAGGGTCAGAGGAAAAGCTGCCAACACTTCTTAGCGTTCTCTATAGATGCAGCCATTTTCTGTGACTGTAATTTCGGCCTTTTCCCAGAAGTCTCTATTCTGCCTATGCAAATTAACAAAAGCAGTGCTTATTCCTCACTTGCTCAAATGTCCTTCCTGTCCAGAAAGCTCTGATTAAGCATGCTTATTTTCTTTTTCTGGGATATTTTAAATTGTTTCGCTGTCCAGTCTGTGGCAGTAGAAAGCTGCTTATGATGCCAGGTTTTGATGAATCCCCAAGGTACAAGTACAGAGGAATATATCAGTCTCTAGGATATGGAACTTTTAGCTAACACATCACAATATGTGATGCTTGCCAAGAAAACACTACATTCTGGAGCGCTGATGATCAGAACATTCTGCTCCTGAAGGATAGAAAAGACAGCTTGATTGAAATAAAGTCTGTTTATATTGACGCTCTCTCTCTCCCTATATATACATACATGCATACACACACACACACAGGTATGTCATGCATTTCTTCAGATTTGTTTCAACCATTTACCATTTATTGGAGAATCCCTACTTTTCAAGTGACTGCAAATGAAGTCATCTCTGGCACTTTTTGTGCAAAGTAAGAGACACACATGACACCTTTTTATAAAAGTCATCGGTTTCTTTGTTACTGTGTACTTTCAAAGCATGGGGCTTTCACACGTCAGGTAAACCTGATTACCACTACACAACAAAAGCAGATGCAGCTTTCTTATCTATGTCGTGATAGAACAGTTGTGAATTGAGTAGAAGAAGGGCCCTGATGTGATACTTATTACATGCAGCCTGTAAGATAGTCAAACATGCAGGCTAGGAAGGAAGATGCAAATATCAATGTATTAGAAAAACACCTAAAGGCGAGTGATATGCTTTCATTCATGCATGGCTAGGAAAAATCGCCATACTGTTGCAAACATTCTTACACCACCAACTGGAAATAAATGATTCTGACATTAAACGTAAAGGTGACAATGCATTTGTATCATCACCCTGAGAAGGATCATCTTGGAATTGAGCCGAGGGCCTCTGCACTCAAAGCCAGAAACACTCCACTAAAATAAGATTCCTGTTGGTGCCAACAATTCTCCATGTTAATGCTTGTTCTAGGTGAGCAGTGAACCGATTGCAGGGCTCTTTTGAAAGCAAGGTCTGAGAACCAACAGATACATCCACACGCCGATTACTTTAGTGTTTTGAGAGAATTCCCTTTCTTGGAACGAGATTGCATGAAATAATCTTCAGGGCTTGGACAATTCCATGGCAAAACGGCACCTATCAACATTGTAGCCAACACAATATAACAACTGTTTCTGCCCGGTTTCGAACCGGGGACCTTTCGCGTGTGAGGCGAACGTGATAACCACTACACTACAGAAACAGATACCTACAGTTGATTTTTCTGTAATGAAACTGCTCCGAACTGGCTATTCCATGGGCCTCTGGCTTTAGATTTCTTTCATGCAACCTGCCCGACATCCCTAGCTGAACGCTCGTACATGCCATGCAAGACCAGATGTTTGGTATTAGCTCAGACTGGGCAGGGCTGAAGCATGAGACTCTAGCAAAGAATTATCCACTACTGCAAAGAAAAAATTGATGTTGGTTTTGAAACGCAAACTTCAAAACAACTTGAAAAGAGTACCAAGAAAAGGGCTCGTCCGGGATTTGAACCCGGGACCTCTCGCACCCAAAGCGAGAATCATACCCCTAGACCAACGAGCCCTCAAAATCCTCTTACCTCTCAAAAGCTAATACCGGCTCTAAGCCCGCAATGAAGATCATGCTGGTATCTTTATGATGCTTGGTCTGTGAATACGCATGAAAGTCAGTCTCAACTTACCCTTTCTCAAACGATAGCACTATCATTTACAAGTGTCTCCTTTTATTCCGTCCCAGCTTTGGACACGTCTTACAGGAAGTCAGCCCTTATTTATATATTTCTTCAGTGGCTGAAGCTTAATGAGAAAGAGTAACAAGTTGTTCATAACAACATAAGAAACACATTGTGCATTTTCTCTCAAATACTCCTTCACTTTGTGCCAAAAGAAATACCAAGGTGAATACCTAGGCCACAGATTCAAGCTAAAGATCTTCCTGCTGAATGCAAGGCGCAATAAAAACTGCATATCGCTGGACTAAAGCATTCCTTGCATAGCCTCTAACATCATAACATAACTGAGCTGCTAGCAGCAAGCTAACCAATACCTTTCTGAAATGAGAATGACATGTGCTTATCTGCTCAATCAGTGCTCAATTATGCTCGATCAGGCGAGATTTAGAAAAGGTGGAAAGGGTCCAAGTGGATGCCCCTTCCTTTTTAGGGTGGGTCCTGCTGACTATCATAGGATTGCTTGTAAAAGTGGCCAGGGTCAGAGGAAAAGCTGCCAACACTTCTTAGCGTTCTCTATAGATGCAGCCATTTTCTGTGACTGTAATTTCGGCCTTTTCCCAGAAGTCTCTATTCTGCCTATGCAAATTAACAAAAGCAGTGCTTATTCCTCACTTGCTCAAATGTCCTTCCTGTCCAGAAAGCTCTGATTAAGCATGCTTATTTTCTTTTTCTGGGATATTTTAAATTGTTTCGCTGTCCAGTCTGTGGCAGTAGAAAGCTGCTTATGATGCCAGGTTTTGATGAATCCCCAAGGTACAAGTACAGAGGAATATATCAGTCTCTAGGATATGGAACTTTTAGCTAACACATCACAATATGTGATGCTTGCCAAGAAAACACTACATTCTGGAGCGCTGATGATCAGAACATTCTGCTCCTGAAGGATAGAAAAGACAGCTTGATTGAAATAAAGTCTGTTTATATTGACGCTCTCTCTCTCCCTATATATACATACATGCATACACACACACACACAGGTATGTCATGCATTTCTTCAGATTTGTTTCAACCATTTACCATTTATTGGAGAATCCCTACTTTTCAAGTGACTGCAAATGAAGTCATCTCTGGCACTTTTTGTGCAAAGTAAGAGACACACATGACACCTTTTTATAAAAGTCATCGGTTTCTTTGTTACTGTGTACTTTCAAAGCATGGGGCTTTCACACGTCAGGTAAACCTGATTACCACTACACAACAAAAGCAGATGCAGCTTTCTTATCTATGTCGTGATAGAACAGTTGTGAATTGAGTAGAAGAAGGGCCCTGATGTGATACTTATTACATGCAGCCTGTAAGATAGTCAAACATGCAGGCTAGGAAGGAAGATGCAAATATCAATGTATTAGAAAAACACCTAAAGGCGAGTGATATGCTTTCATTCATGCATGGCTAGGAAAAATCGCCATACTGTTGCAAACATTCTTACACCACCAACTGGAAATAAATGATTCTGACATTAAACGTAAAGGTGACAATGCATTTGTATCATCACCCTGAGAAGGATCATCTTGGAATTGAGCCGAGGGCCTCTGCACTCAAAGCCAGAAACACTCCACTAAAATAAGATTCCTGTTGGTGCCAACAATTCTCCATGTTAATGCTTGTTCTAGGTGAGCAGTGAACCGATTGCAGGGCTCTTTTGAAAGCAAGGTCTGAGAACCAACAGATACATCCACACGCCGATTACTTTAGTGTTTTGAGAGAATTCCCTTTCTTGGAACGAGATTGCATGAAATAATCTTCAGGGCTTGGACAATTCCATGGCAAAACGGCACCTATCAACATTGTAGCCAACACAATATAACAACTGTTTCTGCCCGGTTTCGAACCGGGGACCTTTCGCGTGTGAGGCGAACGTGATAACCACTACACTACAGAAACAGATACCTACAGTTGATTTTTCTGTAATGAAACTGCTCCGAACTGGCTATTCCATGGGCCTCTGGCTTTAGATTTCTTTCATGCAACCTGCCCGACATCCCTAGCTGGACGCTCGTACATGCCATGCAAGACCAGATGTTTGGTATTAGCTCAGACTGGGCAGGGCTGAAGCATGAGACTCTAGCAAAGAATTATCCACTACTGCAAAGAAAAAATTGATGTTGGTTTTGAAACGCAAACTTCAAAACAACTTGAAAAGAGTACCAAGAAAAGGGCTCGTCCGGGATTTGAACCCGGGACCTCTCGCACCCAAAGCGAGAATCATACCCCTCGACCAACGAGCCCTCAAAATCCTCTTACCTCTCAAAAGCTAATACCGGCTCTAAGCCCGCAATGAAGATCATGCTGGTATCTTTATGATGCTTGGTCTGTGAATACGCATGAAAGTCAGTCTCAACTTACCCTTTCTCAAACGATAGCACTATCATTTACAAGTGTCTCCTTTTATTCCGTCCCAGCTTTGGACACGTCTTACAGGAAGTCAGCCCTTATTTATATATTTCTTCAGTGGCTGAAGCTTAATGAGAAAGAGTAACAAGTTGTTCATAACAACATAAGAAACACATTGTGCATTTTCTCTTAAATACTCCTTCACTTTGTGCCAAAAGAAATACCAAGGTGAATACCTAGGCCACAGATTCAAGCTAAAGATCTTCCTGCTGAATGCAAGGCGCAATAAAAACTGCATATCGCTGGACTAAAGCATTCCTTGCATAGCCTCTAACATCATAACATAACTGAGCTGCTAGCAGCAAGCTAACCAATACCTTTCTGAAATGAGAATGACATGTGCTTATCTGCTCAATCAGTGCTCAATTATGCTCGATCAGGCGAGATTTAGAAAAGGTGGAAAGGGTCCAAGTGGATGCCCCTTCCTTTTTAGGGTGGGTCCTGCTGACTATCATAGGATTGCTTGTAAAAGTGGCCAGGGTCAGAGGAAAAGCTGCCAACACTTCTTAGCGTTCTCTATAGATGCAGCCATTTTCTGTGACTGTAATTTCGGCCTTTTCCCAGAAGTCTCTATTCTGCCTATGCAAATTAACAAAAGCAGTGCTTATTCCTCACTTGCTCAAATGTCCTTCCTGTCCAGAAAGCTCTGATTAAGCATGCTTATTTTCTTTTTCTGGGATATTTTAAATTGTTTCGCTGTCCAGTCTGTGGCAGTAGAAAGCTGCTTATGATGCCAGGTTTTGATGAATCCCCAAGGTACAAGTACAGAGGAATATATCAGTCTCTAGGATATGGAACTTTTAGCTAACACATCACAATATGTGATGCTTGCCAAGAAAACACTACATTCTGGAGCGCTGATGATCAGAACATTCTGCTCCTGAAGGATAGAAAAGACAGCTTGATTGAAATAAAGTCTGTTTATATTGACGCTCTCTCTCTCCCTATATATACATACATGCATACACACACACACACAGGTATGTCATGCATTTCTTCAGATTTGTTTCAACCATTTACCATTTATTGGAGAATCCCTACTTTTCAAGTGACTGCAAATGAAGTCATCTCTGGCACTTTTTGTGCAAAGTAAGAGACACACATGACACCTTTTTATAAAAGTCATCGGTTTCTTTGTTACTGTGTACTTTCAAAGCATGGGGCTTTCACACGTCAGGTAAACCTGATTACCACTACACAACAAAAGCAGATGCAGCTTTCTTATCTATGTCGTGATAGAACAGTTGTGAATTGAGTAGAAGAAGGGCCCTGATGTGATACTTATTACATGCAGCCTGTAAGATAGTCAAACATGCAGGCTAGGAAGGAAGATGCAAATATCAATGTATTAGAAAAACACCTAAAGGCGAGTGATATGCTTTCATTCATGCATGGCTAGGAAAAATCGCCATACTGTTGCAAACATTCTTACACCACCAACTGGAAATAAATGATTCTGACATTAAACGTAAAGGTGACAATGCATTTGTATCATCACCCTGAGAAGGATCATCTTGGAATTGAGCCGAGGGCCTCTGCACTCAAAGCCAGAAACACTCCACTAAAATAAGATTCCTGTTGGTGCCAACAATTCTCCATGTTAATGCTTGTTCTAGGTGAGCAGTGAACCGATTGCAGGGCTCTTTTGAAAGCAAGGTCTGAGAACCAACAGATACATCCACACGCCGATTACTTTAGTGTTTTGAGAGAATTCCCTTTCTTGGAACGAGATTGCATGAAATAATCTTCAGGGCTTGGACAATTCCATGGCAAAACGGCACCTATCAACATTGTAGCCAACACAATATAACAACTGTTTCTGCCCGGTTTCGAACCGGGGACCTTTCGCGTGTGAGGCGAACGTGATAACCACTACACTACAGAAACAGATACCTACAGTTGATTTTTCTGTAATGAAACTGCTCCGAACTGGCTATTCCATGGGCCTCTGGCTTTAGATTTCTTTCATGCAACCTGCCCGACATCCCTAGCTGGACGCTCGTACATGCCATGCAAGACCAGATGTTTGGTATTAGCTCAGACTGGGCAGGGCTGAAGCATGAGACTCTAGCAAAGAATTATCCACTACTGCAAAGAAAAAATTGATGTTGGTTTTGAAACGCAAACTTCAAAACAACTTGAAAAGAGTACCAAGAAAAGGGCTCGTCCGGGATTTGAACCCGGGACCTCTCGCACCCAAAGCGAGAATCATACCCCTCGACCAACGAGCCCTCAAAATCCTCTTACCTCTCAAAAGCTAATACCGGCTCTAAGCCCGCAATGAAGATCATGCTGGTATCTTTATGATGCTTGGTCTGTGAATACGCATGAAAGTCAGTCTCAACTTACCCTTTCTCAAACGATAGCACTATCATTTACAAGTGTCTCCTTTTATTCCGTCCCAGCTTTGGACACGTCTTACAGGAAGTCAGCCCTTATTTATATATTTCTTCAGTGGCTGAAGCTTAATGAGAAAGAGTAACAAGTTGTTCATAACAACATAAGAAACACATTGTGCATTTTCTCTTAAATACTCCTTCACTTTGTGCCAAAAGAAATACCAAGGTGAATACCTAGGCCACAGATTCAAGCTAAAGATCTTCCTGCTGAATGCAAGGCGCAATAAAAACTGCATATCGCTGGACTAAAGCATTCCTTGCATAGCCTCTAACATCATAACATAACTGAGCTGCTAGCAGCAAGCTAACCAATACCTTTCTGAAATGAGAATGACATGTGCTTATCTGCTCAATCAGTGCTCAATCAGGCTCGATCAGGCGAGATTTAGAAAAGGTGGAAAGGGTCCAAGTGGATGCCCCTTCCTTTTTAGGGTGGGTCCTGCTGACTATCATAGGATTGCTTGTAAAAGTGGCCAGGGTCAGAGGAAAAGCTGCCAACACTTCTTAGCGTTCTCTATAGATGCAGCCATTTTCTGTGACTGTAATTTCGGCCTTTTCCCAGAAGTCTCTATTCTGCCTATGCAAATTAACAAAAGCAGTGCTTATTCCTCACTTGCTCAAATGTCCTTCCTGTCCAGAAAGCTCTGATTAAGCATGCTTATTTTCTTTTTCTGGGATATTTTAAATTGTTTCGCTGTCCAGTCTGTGGCAGTAGAAAGCTGCTTATGATGCCAGGTTTTGATGAATCCCCAAGGTACAAGTACAGAGGAATATATCAGTCTCTAGGATATGGAACTTTTAGCTAACACATCACAATATGTGATGCTTGCCAAGAAAACACTACATTCTGGAGCGCTGATGATCAGAACATTCTGCTCCTGAAGGATAGAAAAGACAGCTTGATTGAAATAAAGTCTGTTTATATTGACGCTCTCTCTCTCCCTATATATACATACATGCATACACACACACACACAGGTATGTCATGCATTTCTTCAGATTTGTTTCAACCATTTACCATTTATTGGAGAATCCCTACTTTTCAAGTGACTGCAAATGAAGTCATCTCTGGCACTTTTTGTGCAAAGTAAGAGACACACATGACACCTTTTTATAAAAGTCATCGGTTTCTTTGTTACTGTGTACTTTCAAAGCATGGGGCTTTCACACGTCAGGTAAACCTGATTACCACTACACAACAAAAGCAGATGCAGCTTTCTTATCTATGTCGTGATAGAACAGTTGTGAATTGAGTAGAAGAAGGGCCCTGATGTGATACTTATTACATGCAGCCTGTAAGATAGTCAAACATGCAGGCTAGGAAGGAAGATGCAAATATCAATGTATTAGAAAAACACCTAAAGGCGAGTGATATGCTTTCATTCATGCATGGCTAGGAAAAATCGCCATACTGTTGCAAACATTCTTACACCACCAACTGGAAATAAATGATTCTGACATTAAACGTAAAGGTGACAATGCATTTGTATCATCACCCTGAGAAGGATCATCTTGGAATTGAGCCGAGGGCCTCTGCACTCAAAGCCAGAAACACTCCACTAAAATAAGATTCCTGTTGGTGCCAACAATTCTCCATGTTAATGCTTGTTCTAGGTGAGCAGTGAACCGATTGCAGGGCTCTTTTGAAAGCAAGGTCTGAGAACCAACAGATACATCCACACGCCGATTACTTTAGTGTTTTGAGAGAATTCCCTTTCTTGGAACGAGATTGCATGAAATAATCTTCAGGGCTTGGACAATTCCATGGCAAAACGGCACCTATCAACATTGTAGCCAACACAATATAACAACTGTTTCTGCCCGGTTTCGAACCGGGGACCTTTCGCGTGTGAGGCGAACGTGATAACCACTACACTACAGAAACAGATACCTACAGTTGATTTTTCTGTAATGAAACTGCTCCGAACTGGCTATTCCATGGGCCTCTGGCTTTAGATTTCTTTCATGCAACCTGCCCGACATCCCTAGCTGAACGCTCGTACATGCCATGCAAGACCAGATGTTTGGTATTAGCTCAGACTGGGCAGGGCTGAAGCATGAGACTCTAGCAAAGAATTATCCACTACTGCAAAGAAAAAATTGATGTTGGTTTTGAAACGCAAACTTCAAAACAACTTGAAAAGAGTACCAAGAAAAGGGCTCGTCCGGGATTTGAACCCGGGACCTCTCGCACCCAAAGCGAGAATCATACCCCTAGACCAACGAGCCCTCAAAATCCTCTTACCTCTCAAAAGCTAATACCGGCTCTAAGCCCGCAATGAAGATCATGCTGGTATCTTTATGATGCTTGGTCTGTGAATACGCATGAAAGTCAGTCTCAACTTACCCTTTCTCAAACGATAGCACTATCATTTACAAGTGTCTCCTTTTATTCTGTCCCAGCTTTGGACACGTCTTACAGGAAGTCAGCCCTTATTTATATATTTCTTCAGTGGCTGAAGCTTAATGAGAAAGAGTAACAAGTTGTTCATAACAACATAAGAAACACATTGTGCATTTTCTCTTAAATACTCCTTCACTTTGTGCCAAAAGAAATACCAAGGTGAATACCTAGGCCACAGATTCAAGCTAAAGATCTTCCTGCTGAATGCAAGGCGCATTAAAAACTGCATATCGCTGGACTAAAGCATTCCTTGCATAGCCTCTAACATCATAACATAACTGAGCTGCTAGCAGCAAGCTAACCAATACCTTTCTGAAATGAGAATGACATGTGCTTATCTGCTCAATCAGTGCTCAATCAGGCTCGATCAGGCGAGATTTAGAAAAGGTGGAAAGGGTCCAAGTGGATGCCCCTTCCTTTTTAGGGTGGGTCCTGCTGACTATCATAGGATTGCTTGTAAAAGTGGCCAGGGTCAGAGGAAAAGCTGCCAACACTTCTTAGCGTTCTCTATAGATGCAGCCATTTTCTGTGACTGTAATTTCGGCCTTTTCCCAGAAGTCTCTATTCTGCCTATGCAAATTAACAAAAGCAGTGCTTATTCCTCACTTGCTCAAATGTCCTTCCTGTCCAGAAAGCTCTGATTAAGCATGCTTATTTTCTTTTTCTGGGATATTTTAAATTGTTTCGCTGTCCAGTCTGTGGCAGTAGAAAGCTGCTTATGATGCCAGGTTTTGATGAATCCCCAAGGTACAAGTACAGAGGAATATATCAGTCTCTAGGATATGGAACTTTTAGCTAACACATCACAATATGTGATGCTTGCCAAGAAAACACTACATTCTGGAGCGCTGATGATCAGAACATTCTGCTCCTGAAGGATAGAAAAGACAGCTTGATTGAAATAAAGTCTGTTTATATTGACGCTCTCTCTCTCCCTATATATACATACATGCATACACACACACACACAGGTATGTCATGCATTTCTTCAGATTTGTTTCAACCATTTACCATTTATTGGAGAATCCCTACTTTTCAAGTGACTGCAAATGAAGTCATCTCTGGCACTTTTTGTGCAAAGTAAGAGACACACATGACACCTTTTTATAAAAGTCATCGGTTTCTTTGTTACTGTGTACTTTCAAAGCATGGGGCTTTCACACGTCAGGTAAACCTGATTACCACTACACAACAAAAGCAGATGCAGCTTTCTTATCTATGTCGTGATAGAACAGTTGTGAATTGAGTAGAAGAAGGGCCCTGATGTGATACTTATTACATGCAGCCTGTAAGATAGTCAAACATGCAGGCTAGGAAGGAAGATGCAAATATCAATGTATTAGAAAAACACCTAAAGGCGAGTGATATGCTTTCATTCATGCATGGCTAGGAAAAATCGCCATACTGTTGCAAACATTCTTACACCACCAACTGGAAATAAATGATTCTGACATTAAACGTAAAGGTGACAATGCATTTGTATCATCACCCTGAGAAGGATCATCTTGGAATTGAGCCGAGGGCCTCTGCACTCAAAGCCAGAAACACTCCACTAAAATAAGATTCCTGTTGGTGCCAACAATTCTCCATGTTAATGCTTGTTCTAGGTGAGCAGTGAACCGATTGCAGGGCTCTTTTGAAAGCAAGGTCTGAGAACCAACAGATACATCCACACGCCGATTACTTTAGTGTTTTGAGAGAATTCCCTTTCTTGGAACGAGATTGCATGAAATAATCTTCAGGGCTTGGACAATTCCATGGCAAAACGGCACCTATCAACATTGTAGCCAACACAATATAACAACTGTTTCTGCCCGGTTTCGAACCGGGGACCTTTCGCGTGTGAGGCGAACGTGATAACCACTACACTACAGAAACAGATACCTACAGTTGATTTTTCTGTAATGAAACTGCTCCGAACTGGCTATTCCATGGGCCTCTGGCTTTAGATTTCTTTCATGCAACCTGCCCGACATCCCTAGCTGAACGCTCGTACATGCCATGCAAGACCAGATGTTTGGTATTAGCTCAGACTGGGCAGGGCTGAAGCATGAGACTCTAGCAAAGAATTATCCACTACTGCAAAGAAAAAATTGATGTTGGTTTTGAAACGCAAACTTCAAAACAACTTGAAAAGAGTACCAAGAAAAGGGCTCGTCCGGGATTTGAACCCGGGACCTCTCGCACCCAAAGCGAGAATCATACCCCTCGACCAACGAGCCCTCAAAATCCTCTTACCTCTCAAAAGCTAATACCGGCTCTAAGCCCGCAATGAAGATCATGCTGGTATCTTTATGATGCTTGGTCTGTGAATACGCATGAAAGTCAGTCTCAACTTACCCTTTCTCAAACGATAGCACTATCATTTACAAGTGTCTCCTTTTATTCCGTCCCAGCTTTGGACACGTCTTACAGGAAGTCAGCCCTTATTTATATATTTCTTCAGTGGCTGAAGCTTAATGAGAAAGAGTAACAAGTTGTTCATAACAACATAAGAAACACATTGTGCATTTTCTCTTAAATACTCCTTCACTTTGTGCCAAAAGAAATACCAAGGTGAATACCTAGGCCACAGATTCAAGCTAAAGATCTTCCTGCTGAATGCAAGGCGCAATAAAAACTGCATATCGCTGGACTAAAGCATTCCTTGCATAGCCTCTAACATCATAACATAACTGAGCTGCTAGCAGCAAGCTAACCAATACCTTTCTGAAATGAGAATGACATGTGCTTATCTGCTCAATCAGTGCTCAATTAGGCTCGATCAGGCGAGATTTAGAAAAGGTGGAAAGGGTCCAAGTGGATGCCCCTTCCTTTTTAGGGTGGGTCCTGCTGACTATCATAGGATTGCTTGTAAAAGTGGCCAGGGTCAGAGGAAAAGCTGCCAACACTTCTTAGCGTTCTCTATAGATGCAGCCATTTTCTGTGACTGTAATTTCGGCCTTTTCCCAGAAGTCTCTATTCTGCCTATGCAAATTAACAAAAGCAGTGCTTATTCCTCACTTGCTCAAATGTCCTTCCTGTCCAGAAAGCTCTGATTAAGCATGCTTATTTTCTTTTTCTGGGATATTTTAAATTGTTTCGCTGTCCAGTCTGTGGCAGTAGAAAGCTGCTTATGATGCCAGGTTTTGATGAATCCCCAAGGTACAAGTACAGAGGAATATATCAGTCTCTAGGATATGGAACTTTTAGCTAACACATCACAATATGTGATGCTTGCCAAGAAAACACTACATTCTGGAGCGCTGATGATCAGAACATTCTGCTCCTGAAGGATAGAAAAGACAGCTTGATTGAAATAAAGTCTGTTTATATTGACGCTCTCTCTCTCCCTATATATACATACATGCATACACACACACACACAGGTATGTCATGCATTTCTTCAGATTTGTTTCAACCATTTACCATTTATTGGAGAATCCCTACTTTTCAAGTGACTGCAAATGAAGTCATCTCTGGCACTTTTTGTGCAAAGTAAGAGACACACATGACACCTTTTTATAAAAGTCATCGGTTTCTTTGTTACTGTGTACTTTCAAAGCATGGGGCTTTCACACGTCAGGTAAACCTGATTACCACTACACAACAAAAGCAGATGCAGCTTTCTTATCTATGTCGTGATAGAACAGTTGTGAATTGAGTAGAAGAAGGGCCCTGATGTGATACTTATTACATGCAGCCTGTAAGATAGTCAAACATGCAGGCTAGGAAGGAAGATGCAAATATCAATGTATTAGAAAAACACCTAAAGGCGAGTGATATGCTTTCATTCATGCATGGCTAGGAAAAATCGCCATACTGTTGCAAACATTCTTACACCACCAACTGGAAATAAATGATTCTGACATTAAACGTAAAGGTGACAATGCATTTGTATCATCACCCTGAGAAGGATCATCTTGGAATTGAGCCGAGGGCCTCTGCACTCAAAGCCAGAAACACTCCACTAAAATAAGATTCCTGTTGGTGCCAACAATTCTCCATGTTAATGCTTGTTCTAGGTGAGCAGTGAACCGATTGCAGGGCTCTTTTGAAAGCAAGGTCTGAGAACCAACAGATACATCCACACGCCGATTACTTTAGTGTTTTGAGAGAATTCCCTTTCTTGGAACGAGATTGCATGAAATAATCTTCAGGGCTTGGACAATTCCATGGCAAAACGGCACCTATCAACATTGTAGCCAACACAATATAACAACTGTTTCTGCCCGGTTTCGAACCGGGGACCTTTCGCGTGTGAGGCGAACGTGATAACCACTACACTACAGAAACAGATACCTACAGTTGATTTTTCTGTAATGAAACTGCTCCGAACTGGCTATTCCATGGGCCTCTGGCTTTAGATTTCTTTCATGCAACCTGCCCGACATCCCTAGCTGAACGCTCGTACATGCCATGCAAGACCAGATGTTTGGTATTAGCTCAGACTGGGCAGGGCTGAAGCATGAGACTCTAGCAAAGAATTATCCACTACTGCAAAGAAAAAATTGATGTTGGTTTTGAAACGCAAACTTCAAAACAACTTGAAAAGAGTACCAAGAAAAGGGCTCGTCCGGGATTTGAACCCGGGACCTCTCGCACCCAAAGCGAGAATCATACCCCTAGACCAACGAGCCCTCAAAATCCTCTTACCTCTCAAAAGCTAATACCGGCTCTAAGCCCGCAATGAAGATCATGCTGGTATCTTTATGATGCTTGGTCTGTGAATACGCATGAAAGTCAGTCTCAACTTACCCTTTCTCAAACGATAGCACTATCATTTACAAGTGTCTCCTTTTATTCTGTCCCAGCTTTGGACACGTCTTACAGGAAGTCAGCCCTTATTTATATATTTCTTCAGTGGCTGAAGCTTAATGAGAAAGAGTAACAAGTTGTTCATAACAACATAAGAAACACATTGTGCATTTTCTCTTAAATACTCCTTCACTTTGTGCCAAAAGAAATACCAAGGTGAATACCTAGGCCACAGATTCAAGCTAAAGATCTTCCTGCTGAATGCAAGGCGCATTAAAAACTGCATATCGCTGGACTAAAGCATTCCTTGCATAGCCTCTAACATCATAACATAACTGAGCTGCTAGCAGCAAGCTAACCAATACCTTTCTGAAATGAGAATGACATGTGCTTATCTGCTCAATCAGTGCTCAATCAGGCTCGATCAGGCGAGATTTAGAAAAGGTGGAAAGGGTCCAAGTGGATGCCCCTTCCTTTTTAGGGTGGGTCCTGCTGACTATCATAGGATTGCTTGTAAAAGTGGCCAGGGTCAGAGGAAAAGCTGCCAACACTTCTTAGCGTTCTCTATAGATGCAGCCATTTTCTGTGACTGTAATTTCGGCCTTTTCCCAGAAGTCTCTATTCTGCCTATGCAAATTAACAAAAGCAGTGCTTATTCCTCACTTGCTCAAATGTCCTTCCTGTCCAGAAAGCTCTGATTAAGCATGCTTATTTTCTTTTTCTGGGATATTTTAAATTGTTTCGCTGTCCAGTCTGTGGCAGTAGAAAGCTGCTTATGATGCCAGGTTTTGATGAATCCCCAAGGTACAAGTACAGAGGAATATATCAGTCTCTAGGATATGGAACTTTTAGCTAACACATCACAATATGTGATGCTTGCCAAGAAAACACTACATTCTGGAGCGCTGATGATCAGAACATTCTGCTCCTGAAGGATAGAAAAGACAGCTTGATTGAAATAAAGTCTGTTTATATTGACGCTCTCTCTCTCCCTATATATACATACATGCATACACACACACACACAGGTATGTCATGCATTTCTTCAGATTTGTTTCAACCATTTACCATTTATTGGAGAATCCCTACTTTTCAAGTGACTGCAAATGAAGTCATCTCTGGCACTTTTTGTGCAAAGTAAGAGACACACATGACACCTTTTTATAAAAGTCATCGGTTTCTTTGTTACTGTGTACTTTCAAAGCATGGGGCTTTCACACGTCAGGTAAACCTGATTACCACTACACAACAAAAGCAGATGCAGCTTTCTTATCTATGTCGTGATAGAACAGTTGTGAATTGAGTAGAAGAAGGGCCCTGATGTGATACTTATTACATGCAGCCTGTAAGATAGTCAAACATGCAGGCTAGGAAGGAAGATGCAAATATCAATGTATTAGAAAAACACCTAAAGGCGAGTGATATGCTTTCATTCATGCATGGCTAGGAAAAATCGCCATACTGTTGCAAACATTCTTACACCACCAACTGGAAATAAATGATTCTGACATTAAACGTAAAGGTGACAATGCATTTGTATCATCACCCTGAGAAGGATCATCTTGGAATTGAGCCGAGGGCCTCTGCACTCAAAGCCAGAAACACTCCACTAAAATAAGATTCCTGTTGGTGCCAACAATTCTCCATGTTAATGCTTGTTCTAGGTGAGCAGTGAACCGATTGCAGGGCTCTTTTGAAAGCAAGGTCTGAGAACCAACAGATACATCCACACGCCGATTACTTTAGTGTTTTGAGAGAATTCCCTTTCTTGGAACGAGATTGCATGAAATAATCTTCAGGGCTTGGACAATTCCATGGCAAAACGGCACCTATCAACATTGTAGCCAACACAATATAACAACTGTTTCTGCCCGGTTTCGAACCGGGGACCTTTCGCGTGTGAGGCGAACGTGATAACCACTACACTACAGAAACAGATACCTACAGTTGATTTTTCTGTAATGAAACTGCTCCGAACTGGCTATTCCATGGGCCTCTGGCTTTAGATTTCTTTCATGCAACCTGCCCGACATCCCTAGCTGAACGCTCGTACATGCCATGCAAGACCAGATGTTTGGTATTAGCTCAGACTGGGCAGGGCTGAAGCATGAGACTCTAGCAAAGAATTATCCACTACTGCAAAGAAAAAATTGATGTTGGTTTTGAAACGCAAACTTCAAAACAACTTGAAAAGAGTACCAAGAAAAGGGCTCGTCCGGGATTTGAACCCGGGACCTCTCGCACCCAAAGCGAGAATCATACCCCTCGACCAACGAGCCCTCAAAATCCTCTTACCTCTCAAAAGCTAATACCGGCTCTAAGCCCGCAATGAAGATCATGCTGGTATCTTTATGATGCTTGGTCTGTGAATACGCATGAAAGTCAGTCTCAACTTACCCTTTCTCAAACGATAGCACTATCATTTACAAGTGTCTCCTTTTATTCCGTCCCAGCTTTGGACACGTCTTACAGGAAGTCAGCCCTTATTTATATATTTCTTCAGTGGCTGAAGCTTAATGAGAAAGAGTAACAAGTTGTTCATAACAACATAAGAAACACATTGTGCATTTTCTCTTAAATACTCCTTCACTTTGTGCCAAAAGAAATACCAAGGTGAATACCTAGGCCACAGATTCAAGCTAAAGATCTTCCTGCTGAATGCAAGGCGCAATAAAAACTGCATATCGCTGGACTAAAGCATTCCTTGCATAGCCTCTAACATCATAACATAACTGAGCTGCTAGCAGCAAGCTAACCAATACCTTTCTGAAATGAGAATGACATGTGCTTATCTGCTCAATCATTCTCGATCAGGCGAGATTTAGAAAAGGTGGAAAGGGTCCAAGTGGATGCCCCTTCCTTTTTAGGGTGGGTCCTGCTGACTATCATAGGATTGCTTGTAAAAGTGGCCAGGGTCAGAGGAAAAGCTGCCAACACTTCTTAGCGTTCTCTATAGATGCAGCCATTTTCTGTGACTGTAATTTCGGCCTTTTCCCAGAAGTCTCTATTCTGCCTATGCAAATTAACAAAAGCAGTGCTTATTCCTCACTTGCTCAAATGTCCTTCCTGTCCAGAAAGCTCTGATTAAGCATGCTTATTTTCTTTTTCTGGGATATTTTAAATTGTTTCGCTGTCCAGTCTGTGGCAGTAGAAAGCTGCTTATGATGCCAGGTTTTGATGAATCCCCAAGGTACAAGTACAGAGGAATATATCAGTCTCTAGGATATGGAACTTTTAGCTAACACATCACAATATGTGATGCTTGCCAAGAAAACACTACATTCTGGAGCGCTGATGATCAGAACATTCTGCTCCTGAAGGATAGAAAAGACAGCTTGATTGAAATAAAGTCTGTTTATATTGACGCTCTCTCTCTCCCTATATATACATACATGCATACACACACACACACAGGTATGTCATGCATTTCTTCAGATTTGTTTCAACCATTTACCATTTATTGGAGAATCCCTACTTTTCAAGTGACTGCAAATGAAGTCATCTCTGGCACTTTTTGTGCAAAGTAAGAGACACACATGACACCTTTTTATAAAAGTCATCGGTTTCTTTGTTACTGTGTACTTTCAAAGCATGGGGCTTTCACACGTCAGGTAAACCTGATTACCACTACACAACAAAAGCAGATGCAGCTTTCTTATCTATGTCGTGATAGAACAGTTGTGAATTGAGTAGAAGAAGGGCCCTGATGTGATACTTATTACATGCAGCCTGTAAGATAGTCAAACATGCAGGCTAGGAAGGAAG
Organism: Triturus cristatus; assembly: GCF_964204655.1. Lineage (NCBI taxonomy): Eukaryota > Metazoa > Chordata > Amphibia > Caudata > Salamandridae > Triturus > Triturus cristatus. The sequence goes on along the minus strand of NC_140591.1, from coordinate 735,138,085 downwards.
ATGCAAATATCAATGTATTAGAAAAACACCTAAAGGCGAGTGATATGCTTTCATTCATGCATGGCTAGGAAAAATCGCCATACTGTTGCAAACATTCTTACACCACCAACTGGAAATAAATGATTCTGACATTAAACGTAAAGGTGACAATGCATTTGTATCATCACCCTGAGAAGGATCATCTTGGAATTGAGCCGAGGGCCTCTGCACTCAAAGCCAGAAACACTCCACTAAAATAAGATTCCTGTTGGTGCCAACAATTCTCCATGTTAATGCTTGTTCTAGGTGAGCAGTGAACCGATTGCAGGGCTCTTTTGAAAGCAAGGTCTGAGAACCAACAGATACATCCACACGCCGATTACTTTAGTGTTTTGAGAGAATTCCCTTTCTTGGAACGAGATTGCATGAAATAATCTTCAGGGCTTGGACAATTCCATGGCAAAACGGCACCTATCAACATTGTAGCCAACACAATATAACAACTGTTTCTGCCCGGTTTCGAACCGGGGACCTTTCGCGTGTGAGGCGAACGTGATAACCACTACACTACAGAAACAGATACCTACAGTTGATTTTTCTGTAATGAAACTGCTCCGAACTGGCTATTCCATGGGCCTCTGGCTTTAGATTTCTTTCATGCAACCTGCCCGACATCCCTAGCTGAACGCTCGTACATGCCATGCAAGACCAGATGTTTGGTATTAGCTCAGACTGGGCAGGGCTGAAGCATGAGACTCTAGCAAAGAATTATCCACTACTGCAAAGAAAAAATTGATGTTGGTTTTGAAACGCAAACTTCAAAACAACTTGAAAAGAGTACCAAGAAAAGGGCTCGTCCGGGATTTGAACCCGGGACCTCTCGCACCCAAAGCGAGAATCATACCCCTAGACCAACGAGCCCTCAAAATCCTCTTACCTCTCAAAAGCTAATACCGGCTCTAAGCCCGCAATGAAGATCATGCTGGTATCTTTATGATGCTTGGTCTGTGAATACGCATGAAAGTCAGTCTCAACTTACCCTTTCTCAAACGATAGCACTATCATTTACAAGTGTCTCCTTTTATTCCGTCCCAGCTTTGGACACGTCTTACAGGAAGTCAGCCCTTATTTATATATTTCTTCAGTGGCTGAAGCTTAATGAGAAAGAGTAACAAGTTGTTCATAACAACATAAGAAACACATTGTGCATTTTCTCTTAAATACTCCTTCACTTTGTGCCAAAAGAAATACCAAGGTGAATACCTAGGCCACAGATTCAAGCTAAAGATCTTCCTGCTGAATGCAAGGCGCATTAAAAACTGCATATCGCTGGACTAAAGCATTCCTTGCATAGCCTCTAACATCATAACATAACTGAGCTGCTAGCAGCAAGCTAACCAATACCTTTCTGAAATGAGAATGACATGTGCTTATCTGCTCAATCAGTGCTCGATCAATCAGGCTCGATCAGGCTCGATCAGGCGAGATTTAGAAAAGGTGGAAAGGGTCCAAGTGGATGCCCCTTCCTTTTTAGGGTGGGTCCTGCTGACTATCATAGGATTGCTTGTAAAAGTGGCCAGGGTCAGAGGAAAAGCTGCCAACACTTCTTAGCGTTCTCTATAGATGCAGCCATTTTCTGTGACTGTAATTTCGGCCTTTTCCCAGAAGTCTCTATTCTGCCTATGCAAATTAACAAAAGCAGTGCTTATTCCTCACTTGCTCAAATGTCCTTCCTGTCCAGAAAGCTCTGATTAAGCATGCTTATTTTCTTTTTCTGGGATATTTTAAATTGTTTCGCTGTCCAGTCTGTGGCAGTAGAAAGCTGCTTATGATGCCAGGTTTTGATGAATCCCCAAGGTACAAGTACAGAGGAATATATCAGTCTCTAGGATATGGAACTTTTAGCTAACACATCACAATATGTGATGCTTGCCAAGAAAACACTACATTCTGGAGCGCTGATGATCAGAACATTCTGCTCCTGAAGGATAGAAAAGACAGCTTGATTGAAATAAAGTCTGTTTATATTGACGCTCTCTCTCTCCCTATATATACATACATGCATACACACACACACACAGGTATGTCATGCATTTCTTCAGATTTGTTTCAACCATTTACCATTTATTGGAGAATCCCTACTTTTCAAGTGACTGCAAATGAAGTCATCTCTGGCACTTTTTGTGCAAAGTAAGAGACACACATGACACCTTTTTATAAAAGTCATCGGTTTCTTTGTTACTGTGTACTTTCAAAGCATGGGGCTTTCACACGTCAGGTAAACCTGATTACCACTACACAACAAAAGCAGATGCAGCTTTCTTATCTATGTCGTGATAGAACAGTTGTGAATTGAGTAGAAGAAGGGCCCTGATGTGATACTTATTACATGCAGCCTGTAAGATAGTCAAACATGCAGGCTAGGAAGGAAGATGCAAATATCAATGTATTAGAAAAACACCTAAAGGCGAGTGATATGCTTTCATTCATGCATGGCTAGGAAAAATCGCCATACTGTTGCAAACATTCTTACACCACCAACTGGAAATAAATGATTCTGACATTAAACGTAAAGGTGACAATGCATTTGTATCATCACCCTGAGAAGGATCATCTTGGAATTGAGCCGAGGGCCTCTGCACTCAAAGCCAGAAACACTCCACTAAAATAAGATTCCTGTTGGTGCCAACAATTCTCCATGTTAATGCTTGTTCTAGGTGAGCAGTGAACCGATTGCAGGGCTCTTTTGAAAGCAAGGTCTGAGAACCAACAGATACATCCACACGCCGATTACTTTAGTGTTTTGAGAGAATTCCCTTTCTTGGAACGAGATTGCATGAAATAATCTTCAGGGCTTGGACAATTCCATGGCAAAACGGCACCTATCAACATTGTAGCCAACACAATATAACAACTGTTTCTGCCCGGTTTCGAACCGGGGACCTTTCGCGTGTGAGGCGAACGTGATAACCACTACACTACAGAAACAGATACCTACAGTTGATTTTTCTGTAATGAAACTGCTCCGAACTGGCTATTCCATGGGCCTCTGGCTTTAGATTTCTTTCATGCAACCTGCCCGACATCCCTAGCTGAACGCTCGTACATGCCATGCAAGACCAGATGTTTGGTATTAGCTCAGACTGGGCAGGGCTGAAGCATGAGACTCTAGCAAAGAATTATCCACTACTGCAAAGAAAAAATTGATGTTGGTTTTGAAACGCAAACTTCAAAACAACTTGAAAAGAGTACCAAGAAAAGGGCTCGTCCGGGATTTGAACCCGGGACCTCTCGCACCCAAAGCGAGAATCATACCCCTAGACCAACGAGCCCTCAAAATCCTCTTACCTCTCAAAAGCTAATACCGGCTCTAAGCCCGCAATGAAGATCATGCTGGTATCTTTATGATGCTTGGTCTGTGAATACGCATGAAAGTCAGTCTCAACTTACCCTTTCTCAAACGATAGCACTATCATTTACAAGTGTCTCCTTTTATTCCGTCCCAGCTTTGGACACGTCTTACAGGAAGTCAGCCCTTATTTATATATTTCTTCAGTGGCTGAAGCTTAATGAGAAAGAGTAACAAGTTGTTCATAACAACATAAGAAACACATTGTGCATTTTCTCTTAAATACTCCTTCACTTTGTGCCAAAAGAAATACCAAGGTGAATACCTAGGCCACAGATTCAAGCTAAAGATCTTCCTGCTGAATGCAAGGCGCATTAAAAACTGCATATCGCTGGACTAAAGCATTCCTTGCATAGCCTCTAACATCATAACATAACTGAGCTGCTAGCAGCAAGCTAACCAATACCTTTCTGAAATGAGAATGACATGTGCTTATCTGCTCAATCAGTGCTCAATCAGGCTCGATCAGGCGAGATTTAGAAAAGGTGGAAAGGGTCCAAGTGGATGCCCCTTCCTTTTTAGGGTGGGTCCTGCTGACTATCATAGGATTGCTTGTAAAAGTGGCCAGGGTCAGAGGAAAAGCTGCCAACACTTCTTAGCGTTCTCTATAGATGCAGCCATTTTCTGTGACTGTAATTTCGGCCTTTTCCCAGAAGTCTCTATTCTGCCTATGCAAATTAACAAAAGCAGTGCTTATTCCTCACTTGCTCAAATGTCCTTCCTGTCCAGAAAGCTCTGATTAAGCATGCTTATTTTCTTTTTCTGGGATATTTTAAATTGTTTCGCTGTCCAGTCTGTGGCAGTAGAAAGCTGCTTATGATGCCAGGTTTTGATGAATCCCCAAGGTACAAGTACAGAGGAATATATCAGTCTCTAGGATATGGAACTTTTAGCTAACACATCACAATATGTGATGCTTGCCAAGAAAACACTACATTCTGGAGCGCTGATGATCAGAACATTCTGCTCCTGAAGGATAGAAAAGACAGCTTGATTGAAATAAAGTCTGTTTATATTGACGCTCTCTCTCTCCCTATATATACATACATGCATACACACACACACACAGGTATGTCATGCATTTCTTCAGATTTGTTTCAACCATTTATTGGAGAATCCCTACTTTTCAAGTGACTGCAAATGAAGTCATCTCTGGCACTTTTTGTGCAAAGTAAGAGACACACATGACACCTTTTTATAAAAGTCATCGGTTTCTTTGTTACTGTGTACTTTCAAAGCATGGGGCTTTCACACGTCAGGTAAACCTGATTACCACTACACAACAAAAGCAGATGCAGCTTTCTTATCTATGTCGTGATAGAACAGTTGTGAATTGAGTAGAAGAAGGGCCCTGATGTGATACTTATTACATGCAGCCTGTAAGATAGTCAAACATGCAGGCTAGGAAGGAAGATGCAAATATCAATGTATTAGAAAAACACCTAAAGGCGAGTGATATGCTTTCATTCATGCATGGCTAGGAAAAATCGCCATACTGTTGCAAACATTCTTACACCACCAACTGGAAATAAATGATTCTGACATTAAACGTAAAGGTGACAATGCATTTGTATCATCACCCTGAGAAGGATCATCTTGGAATTGAGCCGAGGGCCTCTGCACTCAAAGCCAGAAACACTCCACTAAAATAAGATTCCTGTTGGTGCCAACAATTCTCCATGTTAATGCTTGTTCTAGGTGAGCAGTGAACCGATTGCAGGGCTCTTTTGAAAGCAAGGTCTGAGAACCAACAGATACATCCACACGCCGATTACTTTAGTGTTTTGAGAGAATTCCCTTTCTTGGAACGAGATTGCATGAAATAATCTTCAGGGCTTGGACAATTCCATGGCAAAACGGCACCTATCAACATTGTAGCCAACACAATATAACAACTGTTTCTGCCCGGTTTCGAACCGGGGACCTTTCGCGTGTGAGGCGAACGTGATAACCACTACACTACAGAAACAGATACCTACAGTTGATTTTTCTGTAATGAAACTGCTCAGAACTGGCTATTCCATGGGCCTCTGGCTTTAGATTTCTTTCATGCAACCTGCCCGACATCCCTAGCTGAACGCTCGTACATGCCATGCAAGACCAGATGTTTGGTATTAGCTCAGACTGGGCAGGGCTGAAGCATGAGACTCTAGCAAAGAATTATCCACTACTGCAAAGAAAAAATTGATGTTGGTTTTGAAACGCAAACTTCAAAACAACTTGAAAAGAGTACCAAGAAAAGGGCTCGTCCGGGATTTGAACCCGGGACCTCTCGCACCCAAAGCGAGAATCATACCCCTCGACCAACGAGCCCTCAAAATCCTCTTTCCTCTCAAAAGCTAATACCGGCTCTAAGCCCGCAATGAAGATCATGCTGGTATCTTTATGATGCTTGGTCTGTGAATACGCATGAAAGTCAGTCTCAACTTACCCTTTCTCAAACGATAGCACTATCATTTACAAGTGTCTCCTTTTATTCCGTCCCAGCTTTGGACACGTCTTACAGGAAGTCAGCCCTTATTTATATATTTCTTCAGTGGCTGAAGCTTAATGAGAAAGAGTAACAAGTTGTTCATAACAACATAAGAAACACATTGTGCATTTTCTCTTAAATACTCCTTCACTTTGTGCCAAAAGAAATACCAAGGTGAATACCTAGGCCACAGATTCAAGCTAAAGATCTTCCTGCTGAATGCAAGGCGCAATAAAAACTGCATATCGCTGGACTAAAGCATTCCTTGCATAGCCTCTAACATCATAACATAACTGAGCTGCTAGCAGCAAGCTAACCAATACCTTTCTGAAATGAGAATGACATGTGCTTATCTGCTCAATCAGTGCTCAATCAGGCTCAATCAGGCGAGATTTAGAAAAGGTGGAAAGGGTCCAAGTGGATGCCCCTTCCTTTTTAGGGTGGGTCCTGCTGACTATCATAGGATTGCTTGTAAAAGTGGCCAGGGTCAGAGGAAAAGCTGCCAACACTTCTTAGCGTTCTCTATAGATGCAGCCATTTTCTGTGACTGTAATTTCGGCCTTTTCCCAGAAGTCTCTATTCTGCCTATGCAAATTAACAAAAGCAGTGCTTATTCCTCACTTGCTCAAATGTCCTTCCTGTCCAGAAAGCTCTGATTAAGCATGCTTATTTTCTTTTTCTGGGATATTTTAAATTGTTTCGCTGTCCAGTCTGTGGCAGTAGAAAGCTGCTTATGATGCCAGGTTTTGATGAATCCCCAAGGTACAAGTACAGAGGAATATATCAGTCTCTAGGATATGGAACTTTTAGCTAACACATCACAATATGTGATGCTTGCCAAGAAAACACTACATTCTGGAGCGCTGATGATCAGAACATTCTGCTCCTGAAGGATAGAAAAGACAGCTTGATTGAAATAAAGTCTGTTTATATTGACGCTCTCTCTCTCCCTATATATACATACATGCATACACACACACACACAGGTATGTCATGCATTTCTTCAGATTTGTTTCAACCATTTACCATTTATTGGAGAATCCCTACTTTTCAAGTGACTGCAAATGAAGTCATCTCTGGCACTTTTTGTGCAAAGTAAGAGACACACATGACACCTTTTTATAAAAGTCATCGGTTTCTTTGTTACTGTGTACTTTCAAAGCATGGGGCTTTCACACGTCAGGTAAACCTGATTACCACTACACAACAAAAGCAGATGCAGCTTTCTTATCTATGTCGTGATAGAACAGTTGTGAATTGAGTAGAAGAAGGGCCCTGATGTGATACTTATTACATGCAGCCTGTAAGATAGTCAAACATGCAGGCTAGGAAGGAAGATGCAAATATCAATGTATTAGAAAAACACCTAAAGGCGAGTGATATGCTTTCATTCATGCATGGCTAGGAAAAATCGCCATACTGTTGCAAACATTCTTACACCACCAACTAGAAATAAATGATTCTGACATTAAACGTAAAGGTGACAATGCATTTGTATCATCACCCTGAGAAGGATCATCTTGGAATTGAGCCGAGGGCCTCTGCACTCAAAGCCAGAAACACTCCACTAAAATAAGATTCCTGTTGGTGCCAACAATTCTCCATGTTAATGCTTGTTCTAGGTGAGCAGTGAACCGATTGCAGGGCTCTTTTGAAAGCAAGGTCTGAGAACCAACAGATACATCCACACGCCGATTACTTTAGTGTTTTGAGAGAATTCCCTTTCTTGGAACGAGATTGCATGAAATAATCTTCAGGGCTTGGACAATTCCATGGCAAAACGGCACCTATCAACATTGTAGCCAACACAATATAACAACTGTTTCTGCCCGGTTTCGAACCGGGGACCTTTCGCGTGTGAGGCGAACGTGATAACCACTACACTACAGAAACAGATACCTACAGTTGATTTTTCTGTAATGAAACTGCTCCGAACTGGCTATTCCATGGGCCTCTGGCTTTAGATTTCTTTCATGCAACCTGCCCGACATCCCTAGCTGAACGCTCGTACATGCCATGCAAGACCAGATGTTTGGTATTAGCTCAGACTGGGCAGGGCTGAAGCATGAGACTCTAGCAAAGAATTATCCACTACTGCAAAGAAAAAATTGATGTTGGTTTTGAAACGCAAACTTCAAAACAACTTGAAAAGAGTACCAAGAAAAGGGCTCGTCCGGGATTTGAACCCGGGACCTCTCGCACCCAAAGCGAGAATCATACCCCTAGACCAACGAGCCCTCAAAATCCTCTTACCTCTCAAAAGCTAATACCGGCTCTAAGCCCGCAATGAAGATCATGCTGGTATCTTTATGATGCTTGGTCTGTGAATACGCATGAAAGTCAGTCTCAACTTACCCTTTCTCAAACGATAGCACTATCATTTACAAGTGTCTCCTTTTATTCTGTCCCAGCTTTGGACACGTCTTACAGGAAGTCAGCCCTTATTTATATATTTCTTCAGTGGCTGAAGCTTAATGAGAAAGAGTAACAAGTTGTTCATAACAACATAAGAAACACATTGTGCATTTTCTCTTAAATACTCCTTCACTTTGTGCCAAAAGAAATACCAAGGTGAATACCTAGGCCACAGATTCAAGCTAAAGATCTTCCTGCTGAATGCAAGGCGCATTAAAAACTGCATATCGCTGGACTAAAGCATTCCTTGCATAGCCTCTAACATCATAACATAACTGAGCTGCTAGCAGCAAGCTAACCAATACCTTTCTGAAATGAGAATGACATGTGCTTATCTGCTCAATCAGTGCTCAATCAGGCTCGATCAGGCGAGATTTAGAAAAGGTGGAAAGGGTCCAAGTGGATGCCCCTTCCTTTTTAGGGTGGGTCCTGCTGACTATCATAGGATTGCTTGTAAAAGTGGCCAGGGTCAGAGGAAAAGCTGCCAACACTTCTTAGCGTTCTCTATAGATGCAGCCATTTTCTGTGACTGTAATTTCGGCCTTTTCCCAGAAGTCTCTATTCTGCCTATGCAAATTAACAAAAGCAGTGCTTATTCCTCACTTGCTCAAATGTCCTTCCTGTCCAGAAAGCTCTGATTAAGCATGCTTATTTTCTTTTTCTGGGATATTTTAAATTGTTTCGCTGTCCAGTCTGTGGCAGTAGAAAGCTGCTTATGATGCCAGGTTTTGATGAATCCCCAAGGTACAAGTACAGAGGAATATATCAGTCTCTAGGATATGGAACTTTTAGCTAACACATCACAATATGTGATGCTTGCCAAGAAAACACTACATTCTGGAGCGCTGATGATCAGAACATTCTGCTCCTGAAGGATAGAAAAGACAGCTTGATTGAAATAAAGTCTGTTTATATTGACGCTCTCTCTCTCCCTATATATACATACATGCATACACACACACACACAGGTATGTCATGCATTTCTTCAGATTTGTTTCAACCATTTACCATTTATTGGAGAATCCCTACTTTTCAAGTGACTGCAAATGAAGTCATCTCTGGCACTTTTTGTGCAAAGTAAGAGACACACATGACACCTTTTTATAAAAGTCATCGGTTTCTTTGTTACTGTGTACTTTCAAAGCATGGGGCTTTCACACGTCAGGTAAACCTGATTACCACTACACAACAAAAGCAGATGCAGCTTTCTTATCTATGTCGTGATAGAACAGTTGTGAATTGAGTAGAAGAAGGGCCCTGATGTGATACTTATTACATGCAGCCTGTAAGATAGTCAAACATGCAGGCTAGGAAGGAAGATGCAAATATCAATGTATTAGAAAAACACCTAAAGGCGAGTGATATGCTTTCATTCATGCATGGCTAGGAAAAATCGCCATACTGTTGCAAACATTCTTACACCACCAACTGGAAATAAATGATTCTGACATTAAACGTAAAGGTGACAATGCATTTGTATCATCACCCTGAGAAGGATCATCTTGGAATTGAGCCGAGGGCCTCTGCACTCAAAGCCAGAAACACTCCACTAAAATAAGATTCCTGTTGGTGCCAACAATTCTCCATGTTAATGCTTGTTCTAGGTGAGCAGTGAACCGATTGCAGGGCTCTTTTGAAAGCAAGGTCTGAGAACCAACAGATACATCCACACGCCGATTACTTTAGTGTTTTGAGAGAATTCCCTTTCTTGGAACGAGATTGCATGAAATAATCTTCAGGGCTTGGACAATTCCATGGCAAAACGGCACCTATCAACATTGTAGCCAACACAATATAACAACTGTTTCTGCCCGGTTTCGAACCGGGGACCTTTCGCGTGTGAGGCGAACGTGATAACCACTACACTACAGAAACAGATACCTACAGTTGATTTTTCTGTAATGAAACTGCTCCGAACTGGCTATTCCATGGGCCTCTGGCTTTAGATTTCTTTCATGCAACCTGCCCGACATCCCTAGCTGAACGCTCGTACATGCCATGCAAGACCAGATGTTTGGTATTAGCTCAGACTGGGCAGGGCTGAAGCATGAGACTCTAGCAAAGAATTATCCACTACTGCAAAGAAAAAATTGATGTTGGTTTTGAAACGCAAACTTCAAAACAACTTGAAAAGAGTACCAAGAAAAGGGCTCGTCCGGGATTTGAACCCGGGACCTCTCGCACCCAAAGCGAGAATCATACCCCTCGACCAACGAGCCCTCAAAATCCTCTTACCTCTCAAAAGCTAATACCGGCTCTAAGCCCGCAATGAAGATCATGCTGGTATCTTTATGATGCTTGGTCTGTGAATACGCATGAAAGTCAGTCTCAACTTACCCTTTCTCAAACGATAGCACTATCATTTACAAGTGTCTCCTTTTATTCCGTCCCAGCTTTGGACACGTCTTACAGGAAGTCAGCCCTTATTTATATATTTCTTCAGTGGCTGAAGCTTAATGAGAAAGAGTAACAAGTTGTTCATAACAACATAAGAAACACATTGTGCATTTTCTCTTAAATACTCCTTCACTTTGTGCCAAAAGAAATACCAAGGTGAATACCTAGGCCACAGATTCAAGCTAAAGATCTTCCTGCTGAATGCAAGGCGCAATAAAAACTGCATATCGCTGGACTAAAGCATTCCTTGCATAGCCTCTAACATCATAACATAACTGAGCTGCTAGCAGCAAGCTAACCAATACCTTTCTGAAATGAGAATGACATGTGCTTATCTGCTCAATCATTCTCGATCAGGCGAGATTTAGAAAAGGTGGAAAGGGTCCAAGTGGATGCCCCTTCCTTTTTAGGGTGGGTCCTGCTGACTATCATAGGATTGCTTGTAAAAGTGGCCAGGGTCAGAGGAAAAGCTGCCAACACTTCTTAGCGTTCTCTATAGATGCAGCCATTTTCTGTGACTGTAATTTCGGCCTTTTCCCAGAAGTCTCTATTCTGCCTATGCAAATTAACAAAAGCAGTGCTTATTCCTCACTTGCTCAAATGTCCTTCCTGTCCAGAAAGCTCTGATTAAGCATGCTTATTTTCTTTTTCTGGGATATTTTAAATTGTTTCGCTGTCCAGTCTGTGGCAGTAGAAAGCTGCTTATGATGCCAGGTTTTGATGAATCCCCAAGGTACAAGTACAGAGGAATATATCAGTCTCTAGGATATGGAACTTTTAGCTAACACATCACAATATGTGATGCTTGCCAAGAAAACACTACATTCTGGAGCGCTGATGATCAGAACATTCTGCTCCTGAAGGATAGAAAAGACAGCTTGATTGAAATAAAGTCTGTTTATATTGACGCTCTCTCTCTCCCTATATATACATACATGCATACACACACACACACAGGTATGTCATGCATTTCTTCAGATTTGTTTCAACCATTTACCATTTATTGGAGAATCCCTACTTTTCAAGTGACTGCAAATGAAGTCATCTCTGGCACTTTTTGTGCAAAGTAAGAGACACACATGACACCTTTTTATAAAAGTCATCGGTTTCTTTGTTACTGTGTACTTTCAAAGCATGGGGCTTTCACACGTCAGGTAAACCTGATTACCACTACACAACAAAAGCAGATGCAGCTTTCTTATCTATGTCGTGATAGAACAGTTGTGAATTGAGTAGAAGAAGGGCCCTGATGTGATACTTATTACATGCAGCCTGTAAGATAGTCAAACATGCAGGCTAGGAAGGAAGATGCAAATATCAATGTATTAGAAAAACACCTAAAGGCGAGTGATATGCTTTCATTCATGCATGGCTAGGAAAAATCGCCATACTGTTGCAAACATTCTTACACCACCAACTGGAAATAAATGATTCTGACATTAAACGTAAAGGTGACAATGCATTTGTATCATCACCCTGAGAAGGATCATCTTGGAATTGAGCCGAGGGCCTCTGCACTCAAAGCCAGAAACACTCCACTAAAATAAGATTCCTGTTGGTGCCAACAATTCTCCATGTTAATGCTTGTTCTAGGTGAGCAGTGAACCGATTGCAGGGCTCTTTTGAAAGCAAGGTCTGAGAACCAACAGATACATCCACACGCCGATTACTTTAGTGTTTTGAGAGAATTCCCTTTCTTGGAACGAGATTGCATGAAATAATCTTCAGGGCTTGGACAATTCCATGGCAAAACGGCACCTATCAACATTGTAGCCAACACAATATAACAACTGTTTCTGCCCGGTTTCGAACCGGGGACCTTTCGCGTGTGAGGCGAACGTGATAACCACTACACTACAGAAACAGATACCTACAGTTGATTTTTCTGTAATGAAACTGCTCCGAACTGGCTATTCCATGGGCCTCTGGCTTTAGATTTCTTTCATGCAACCTGCCCGACATCCCTAGCTGAACGCTCGTACATGCCATGCAAGACCAGATGTTTGGTATTAGCTCAGACTGGGCAGGGCTGAAGCATGAGACTCTAGCAAAGAATTATCCACTACTGCAAAGAAAAAATTGATGTTGGTTTTGAAACGCAAACTTCAAAACAACTTGAAAAGAGTACCAAGAAAAGGGCTCGTCCGGGATTTGAACCCGGGACCTCTCGCACCCAAAGCGAGAATCATACCCCTAGACCAACGAGCCCTCAAAATCCTCTTACCTCTCAAAAGCTAATACCGGCTCTAAGCCCGCAATGAAGATCATGCTGGTATCTTTATGATGCTTGGTCTGTGAATACGCATGAAAGTCAGTCTCAACTTACCCTTTCTCAAACGATAGCACTATCATTTACAAGTGTCTCCTTTTATTCCGTCCCAGCTTTGGACACGTCTTACAGGAAGTCAGCCCTTATTTATATATTTCTTCAGTGGCTGAAGCTTAATGAGAAAGAGTAACAAGTTGTTCATAACAACATAAGAAACACATTGTGCATTTTCTCTTAAATACTCCTTCACTTTGTGCCAAAAGAAATACCAAGGTGAATACCTAGGCCACAGATTCAAGCTAAAGATCTTCCTGCTGAATGCAAGGCGCATTAAAAACTGCATATCGCTGGACTAAAGCATTCCTTGCATAGCCTCTAACATCATAACATAACTGAGCTGCTAGCAGCAAGCTAACCAATACCTTTCTGAAATGAGAATGACATGTGCTTATCTGCTCAATCAGTGCTCGATCAATCAGGCTCGATCAGGCTCGATCAGGCTCGATCAGGCGAGATCAGGCGAGATTTAGAAAAGGTGGAAAGGGTCCAAGTGGATGCCCCTTCCTTTTTAGGGTGGGTCCTGCTGACTATCATAGGATTGCTTGTAAAAGTGGCCAGGGTCAGAGGAAAAGCTGCCAACACTTCTTAGCGTTCTCTATAGATGCAGCCATTTTCTGTGACTGTAATTTCGGCCTTTTCCCAGAAGTCTCTATTCTGCCTATGCAAATTAACAAAAGCAGTGCTTATTCCTCACTTGCTCAAATGTCCTTCCTGTCCAGAAAGCTCTGATTAAGCATGCTTATTTTCTTTTTCTGGGATATTTTAAATTGTTTCGCTGTCCAGTCTGTGGCAGTAGAAAGCTGCTTATGATGCCAGGTTTTGATGAATCCCCAAGGTACAAGTACAGAGGAATATATCAGTCTCTAGGATATGGAACTTTTAGCTAACACATCACAATATGTGATGCTTGCCAAGAAAACACTACATTCTGGAGCGCTGATGATCAGAACATTCTGCTCCTGAAGGATAGAAAAGACAGCTTGATTGAAATAAAGTCTGTTTATATTGACGCTCTCTCTCTCCCTATATATACATACATGCATACACACACACACACAGGTATGTCATGCATTTCTTCAGATTTGTTTCAACCATTTACCATTTATTGGAGAATCCCTACTTTTCAAGTGACTGCAAATGAAGTCATCTCTGGCACTTTTTGTGCAAAGTAAGAGACACACATGACACCTTTTTATAAAAGTCATCGGTTTCTTTGTTACTGTGTACTTTCAAAGCATGGGGCTTTCACACGTCAGGTAAACCTGATTACCACTACACAACAAAAGCAGATGCAGCTTTCTTATCTATGTCGTGATAGAACAGTTGTGAATTGAGTAGAAGAAGGGCCCTGATGTGATACTTATTACATGCAGCCTGTAAGATAGTCAAACATGCAGGCTAGGAAGGAAGATGCAAATATCAATGTATTAGAAAAACACCTAAAGGCGAGTGATATGCTTTCATTCATGCATGGCTAGGAAAAATCGCCATACTGTTGCAAACATTCTTACACCACCAACTGGAAATAAATGATTCTGACATTAAACGTAAAGGTGACAATGCATTTGTATCATCACCCTGAGAAGGATCATCTTGGAATTGAGCCGAGGGCCTCTGCACTCAAAGCCAGAAACACTCCACTAAAATAAGATTCCTGTTGGTGCCAACAATTCTCCATGTTAATGCTTGTTCTAGGTGAGCAGTGAACCGATTGCAGGGCTCTTTTGAAAGCAAGGTCTGAGAACCAACAGATACATCCACACGCCGATTACTTTAGTGTTTTGAGAGAATTCCCTTTCTTGGAACGAGATTGCATGAAATAATCTTCAGGGCTTGGACAATTCCATGGCAAAACGGCACCTATCAACATTGTAGCCAACACAATATAACAACTGTTTCTGCCCGGTTTCGAACCGGGGACCTTTCGCGTGTGAGGCGAACGTGATAACCACTACACTACAGAAACAGATACCTACAGTTGATTTTTCTGTAATGAAACTGCTCCGAACTGGCTATTCCATGGGCCTCTGGCTTTAGATTTCTTTCATGCAACCTGCCCGACATCCCTAGCTGAACGCTCGTACATGCCATGCAAGACCAGATGTTTGGTATTAGCTCAGACTGGGCAGGGCTGAAGCATGAGACTCTAGCAAAGAATTATCCACTACTGCAAAGAAAAAATTGATGTTGGTTTTGAAACGCAAACTTCAAAACAACTTGAAAAGAGTACCAAGAAAAGGGCTCGTCCGGGATTTGAACCCGGGACCTCTCGCACCCAAAGCGAGAATCATACCCCTAGACCAACGAGCCCTCAAAATCCTCTTACCTCTCAAAAGCTAATACCGGCTCTAAGCCCGCAATGAAGATCATGCTGGTATCTTTATGATGCTTGGTCTGTGAATACGCATGAAAGTCAGTCTCAACTTACCCTTTCTCAAACGATAGCACTATCATTTACAAGTGTCTCCTTTTATTCCGTCCCAGCTTTGGACACGTCTTACAGGAAGTCAGCCCTTATTTATATATTTCTTCAGTGGCTGAAGCTTAATGAGAAAGAGTAACAAGTTGTTCATAACAACATAAGAAACACATTGTGCATTTTCTCTTAAATACTCCTTCACTTTGTGCCAAAAGAAATACCAAGGTGAATACCTAGGCCACAGATTCAAGCTAAAGATCTTCCTGCTGAATGCAAGGCGCATTAAAAACTGCATATCGCTGGACTAAAGCATTCCTTGCATAGCCTCTAACATCATAACATAACTGAGCTGCTAGCAGCAAGCTAACCAATACCTTTCTGAAATGAGAATGACATGTGCTTATCTGCTCAATCAGTGCTCAATCAGGCTCGATCAGGCGAGATTTAGAAAAGGTGGAAAGGGTCCAAGTGGATGCCCCTTCCTTTTTAGGGTGGGTCCTGCTGACTATCATAGGATTGCTTGTAAAAGTGGCCAGGGTCAGAGGAAAAGCTGCCAACACTTCTTAGCGTTCTCTATAGATGCAGCCATTTTCTGTGACTGTAATTTCGGCCTTTTCCCAGAAGTCTCTATTCTGCCTATGCAAATTAACAAAAGCAGTGCTTATTCCTCACTTGCTCAAATGTCCTTCCTGTCCAGAAAGCTCTGATTAAGCATGCTTATTTTCTTTTTCTGGGATATTTTAAATTGTTTCGCTGTCCAGTCTGTGGCAGTAGAAAGCTGCTTATGATGCCAGGTTTTGATGAATCCCCAAGGTACAAGTACAGAGGAATATATCAGTCTCTAGGATATGGAACTTTTAGCTAACACATCACAATATGTGATGCTTGCCAAGAAAACACTACATTCTGGAGCGCTGATGATCAGAACATTCTGCTCCTGAAGGATAGAAAAGACAGCTTGATTGAAATAAAGTCTGTTTATATTGACGCTCTCTCTCTCCCTATATATACATACATGCATACACACACACACACAGGTATGTCATGCATTTCTTCAGATTTGTTTCAACCATTTATTGGAGAATCCCTACTTTTCAAGTGACTGCAAATGAAGTCATCTCTGGCACTTTTTGTGCAAAGTAAGAGACACACATGACACCTTTTTATAAAAGTCATCGGTTTCTTTGTTACTGTGTACTTTCAAAGCATGGGGCTTTCACACGTCAGGTAAACCTGATTACCACTACACAACAAAAGCAGATGCAGCTTTCTTATCTATGTCGTGATAGAACAGTTGTGAATTGAGTAGAAGAAGGGCCCTGATGTGATACTTATTACATGCAGCCTGTAAGATAGTCAAACATGCAGGCTAGGAAGGAAGATGCAAATATCAATGTATTAGAAAAACACCTAAAGGCGAGTGATATGCTTTCATTCATGCATGGCTAGGAAAAATCGCCATACTGTTGCAAACATTCTTACACCACCAACTGGAAATAAATGATTCTGACATTAAACGTAAAGGTGACAATGCATTTGTATCATCACCCTGAGAAGGATCATCTTGGAATTGAGCCGAGGGCCTCTGCACTCAAAGCCAGAAACACTCCACTAAAATAAGATTCCTGTTGGTGCCAACAATTCTCCATGTTAATGCTTGTTCTAGGTGAGCAGTGAACCGATTGCAGGGCTCTTTTGAAAGCAAGGTCTGAGAACCAACAGATACATCCACACGCCGATTACTTTAGTGTTTTGAGAGAATTCCCTTTCTTGGAACGAGATTGCATGAAATAATCTTCAGGGCTTGGACAATTCCATGGCAAAACGGCACCTATCAACATTGTAGCCAACACAATATAACAACTGTTTCTGCCCGGTTTCGAACCGGGGACCTTTCGCGTGTGAGGCGAACGTGATAACCACTACACTACAGAAACAGATACCTACAGTTGATTTTTCTGTAATGAAACTGCTCAGAACTGGCTATTCCATGGGCCTCTGGCTTTAGATTTCTTTCATGCAACCTGCCCGACATCCCTAGCTGAACGCTCGTACATGCCATGCAAGACCAGATGTTTGGTATTAGCTCAGACTGGGCAGGGCTGAAGCATGAGACTCTAGCAAAGAATTATCCACTACTGCAAAGAAAAAATTGATGTTGGTTTTGAAACGCAAACTTCAAAACAACTTGAAAAGAGTACCAAGAAAAGGGCTCGTCCGGGATTTGAACCCGGGACCTCTCGCACCCAAAGCGAGAATCATACCCCTCGACCAACGAGCCCTCAAAATCCTCTTTCCTCTCAAAAGCTAATACCGGCTCTAAGCCCGCAATGAAGATCATGCTGGTATCTTTATGATGCTTGGTCTGTGAATACGCATGAAAGTCAGTCTCAACTTACCCTTTCTCAAACGATAGCACTATCATTTACAAGTGTCTCCTTTTATTCCGTCCCAGCTTTGGACACGTCTTACAGGAAGTCAGCCCTTATTTATATATTTCTTCAGTGGCTGAAGCTTAATGAGAAAGAGTAACAAGTTGTTCATAACAACATAAGAAACACATTGTGCATTTTCTCTTAAATACTCCTTCACTTTGTGCCAAAAGAAATACCAAGGTGAATACCTAGGCCACAGATTCAAGCTAAAGATCTTCCTGCTGAATGCAAGGCGCAATAAAAACTGCATATCGCTGGACTAAAGCATTCCTTGCATAGCCTCTAACATCATAACATAACTGAGCTGCTAGCAGCAAGCTAACCAATACCTTTCTGAAATGAGAATGACATGTGCTTATCTGCTCAATCAGTGCTCAATCAGGCTCAATCAGGCGAGATTTAGAAAAGGTGGAAAGGGTCCAAGTGGATGCCCCTTCCTTTTTAGGGTGGGTCCTGCTGACTATCATAGGATTGCTTGTAAAAGTGGCCAGGGTCAGAGGAAAAGCTGCCAACACTTCTTAGCGTTCTCTATAGATGCAGCCATTTTCTGTGACTGTAATTTCGGCCTTTTCCCAGAAGTCTCTATTCTGCCTATGCAAATTAACAAAAGCAGTGCTTATTCCTCACTTGCTCAAATGTCCTTCCTGTCCAGAAAGCTCTGATTAAGCATGCTTATTTTCTTTTTCTGGGATATTTTAAATTGTTTCGCTGTCCAGTCTGTGGCAGTAGAAAGCTGCTTATGATGCCAGGTTTTGATGAATCCCCAAGGTACAAGTACAGAGGAATATATCAGTCTCTAGGATATGGAACTTTTAGCTAACACATCACAATATGTGATGCTTGCCAAGAAAACACTACATTCTGGAGCGCTGATGATCAGAACATTCTGCTCCTGAAGGATAGAAAAGACAGCTTGATTGAAATAAAGTCTGTTTATATTGACGCTCTCTCTCTCCCTATATATACATACATGCATACACACACACACACAGGTATGTCATGCATTTCTTCAGATTTGTTTCAACCATTTACCATTTATTGGAGAATCCCTACTTTTCAAGTGACTGCAAATGAAGTCATCTCTGGCACTTTTTGTGCAAAGTAAGAGACACACATGACACCTTTTTATAAAAGTCATCGGTTTCTTTGTTACTGTGTACTTTCAAAGCATGGGGCTTTCACACGTCAGGTAAACCTGATTACCACTACACAACAAAAGCAGATGCAGCTTTCTTATCTATGTCGTGATAGAACAGTTGTGAATTGAGTAGAAGAAGGGCCCTGATGTGATACTTATTACATGCAGCCTGTAAGATAGTCAAACATGCAGGCTAGGAAGGAAGATGCAAATATCAATGTATTAGAAAAACACCTAAAGGCGAGTGATATGCTTTCATTCATGCATGGCTAGGAAAAATCGCCATACTGTTGCAAACATTCTTACACCACCAACTAGAAATAAATGATTCTGACATTAAACGTAAAGGTGACAATGCATTTGTATCATCACCCTGAGAAGGATCATCTTGGAATTGAGCCGAGGGCCTCTGCACTCAAAGCCAGAAACACTCCACTAAAATAAGATTCCTGTTGGTGCCAACAATTCTCCATGTTAATGCTTGTTCTAGGTGAGCAGTGAACCGATTGCAGGGCTCTTTTGAAAGCAAGGTCTGAGAACCAACAGATACATCCACACGCCGATTACTTTAGTGTTTTGAGAGAATTCCCTTTCTTGGAACGAGATTGCATGAAATAATCTTCAGGGCTTGGACAATTCCATGGCAAAACGGCACCTATCAACATTGTAGCCAACACAATATAACAACTGTTTCTGCCCGGTTTCGAACCGGGGACCTTTCGCGTGTGAGGCGAACGTGATAACCACTACACTACAGAAACAGATACCTACAGTTGATTTTTCTGTAATGAAACTGCTCCGAACTGGCTATTCCATGGGCCTCTGGCTTTAGATTTCTTTCATGCAACCTGCCCGACATCCCTAGCTGAACGCTCGTACATGCCATGCAAGACCAGATGTTTGGTATTAGCTCAGACTGGGCAGGGCTGAAGCATGAGACTCTAGCAAAGAATTATCCACTACTGCAAAGAAAAAATTGATGTTGGTTTTGAAACGCAAACTTCAAAACAACTTGAAAAGAGTACCAAGAAAAGGGCTCGTCCGGGATTTGAACCCGGGACCTCTCGCACCCAAAGCGAGAATCATACCCCTAGACCAACGAGCCCTCAAAATCCTCTTACCTCTCAAAAGCTAATACCGGCTCTAAGCCCGCAATGAAGATCATGCTGGTATCTTTATGATGCTTGGTCTGTGAATACGCATGAAAGTCAGTCTCAACTTACCCTTTCTCAAACGATAGCACTATCATTTACAAGTGTCTCCTTTTATTCCGTCCCAGCTTTGGACACGTCTTACAGGAAGTCAGCCCTTATTTATATATTTCTTCAGTGGCTGAAGCTTAATGAGAAAGAGTAACAAGTTGTTCATAACAACATAAGAAACACATTGTGCATTTTCTCTTAAATACTCCTTCACTTTGTGCCAAAAGAAATACCAAGGTGAATACCTAGGCCACAGATTCAAGCTAAAGATCTTCCTGCTGAATGCAAGGCGCATTAAAAACTGCATATCGCTGGACTAAAGCATTCCTTGCATAGCCTCTAACATCATAACATAACTGAGCTGCTAGCAGCAAGCTAACCAATACCTTTCTGAAATGAGAATGACATGTGCTTATCTGCTCAATCAGTGCTCAATCAGGCTCGATCAGGCGAGATTTAGAAAAGGTGGAAAGGGTCCAAGTGGATGCCCCTTCCTTTTTAGGGTGGGTCCTGCTGACTATCATAGGATTGCTTGTAAAAGTGGCCAGGGTCAGAGGAAAAGCTGCCAACACTTCTTAGCGTTCTCTATAGATGCAGCCATTTTCTGTGACTGTAATTTCGGCCTTTTCCCAGAAGTCTCTATTCTGCCTATGCAAATTAACAAAAGCAGTGCTTATTCCTCACTTGCTCAAATGTCCTTCCTGTCCAGAAAGCTCTGATTAAGCATGCTTATTTTCTTTTTCTGGGATATTTTAAATTGTTTCGCTGTCCAGTCTGTGGCAGTAGAAAGCTGCTTATGATGCCAGGTTTTGATGAATCCCCAAGGTACAAGTACAGAGGAATATATCAGTCTCTAGGATATGGAACTTTTAGCTAACACATCACAATATGTGATGCTTGCCAAGAAAACACTACATTCTGGAGCGCTGATGATCAGAACATTCTGCTCCTGAAGGATAGAAAAGACAGCTTGATTGAAATAAAGTCTGTTTATATTGACGCTCTCTCTCTCCCTATATATACATACATGCATACACACACACACACAGGTATGTCATGCATTTCTTCAGATTTGTTTCAACCATTTACCATTTATTGGAGAATCCCTACTTTTCAAGTGACTGCAAATGAAGTCATCTCTGGCACTTTTTGTGCAAAGTAAGAGACACACATGACACCTTTTTATAAAAGTCATCGGTTTCTTTGTTACTGTGTACTTTCAAAGCATGGGGCTTTCACACGTCAGGTAAACCTGATTACCACTACACAACAAAAGCAGATGCAGCTTTCTTATCTATGTCGTGATAGAACAGTTGTGAATTGAGTAGAAGAAGGGCCCTGATGTGATACTTATTACATGCAGCCTGTAAGATAGTCAAACATGCAGGCTAGGAAGGAAGATGCAAATATCAATGTATTAGAAAAACACCTAAAGGCGAGTGATATGCTTTCATTCATGCATGGCTAGGAAAAATCGCCATACTGTTGCAAACATTCTTACACCACCAACTGGAAATAAATGATTCTGACATTAAACGTAAAGGTGACAATGCATTTGTATCATCACCCTGAGAAGGATCATCTTGGAATTGAGCCGAGGGCCTCTGCACTCAAAGCCAGAAACACTCCACTAAAATAAGATTCCTGTTGGTGCCAACAATTCTCCATGTTAATGCTTGTTCTAGGTGAGCAGTGAACCGATTGCAGGGCTCTTTTGAAAGCAAGGTCTGAGAACCAACAGATACATCCACACGCCGATTACTTTAGTGTTTTGAGAGAATTCCCTTTCTTGGAACGAGATTGCATGAAATAATCTTCAGGGCTTGGACAATTCCATGGCAAAACGGCACCTATCAACATTGTAGCCAACACAATATAACAACTGTTTCTGCCCGGTTTCGAACCGGGGACCTTTCGCGTGTGAGGCGAACGTGATAACCACTACACTACAGAAACAGATACCTACAGTTGATTTTTCTGTAATGAAACTGCTCCGAACTGGCTATTCCATGGGCCTCTGGCTTTAGATTTCTTTCATGCAACCTGCCCGACATCCCTAGCTGAACGCTCGTACATGCCATGCAAGACCAGATGTTTGGTATTAGCTCAGACTGGGCAGGGCTGAAGCATGAGACTCTAGCAAAGAATTATCCACTACTGCAAAGAAAAAATTGATGTTGGTTTTGAAACGCAAACTTCAAAACAACTTGAAAAGAGTACCAAGAAAAGGGCTCGTCCGGGATTTGAACCCGGGACCTCTCGCACCCAAAGCGAGAATCATACCCCTAGACCAACGAGCCCTCAAAATCCTCTTACCTCTCAAAAGCTAATACCGGCTCTAAGCCCGCAATGAAGATCATGCTGGTATCTTTATGATGCTTGGTCTGTGAATACGCATGAAAGTCAGTCTCAACTTACCCTTTCTCAAACGATAGCACTATCATTTACAAGTGTCTCCTTTTATTCCGTCCCAGCTTTGGACACGTCTTACAGGAAGTCAGCCCTTATTTATATATTTCTTCAGTGGCTGAAGCTTAATGAGAAAGAGTAACAAGTTGTTCATAACAACATAAGAAACACATTGTGCATTTTCTCTTAAATACTCCTTCACTTTGTGCCAAAAGAAATACCAAGGTGAATACCTAGGCCACAGATTCAAGCTAAAGATCTTCCTGCTGAATGCAAGGCGCATTAAAAACTGCATATCGCTGGACTAAAGCATTCCTTGCATAGCCTCTAACATCATAACATAACTGAGCTGCTAGCAGCAAGCTAACCAATACCTTTCTGAAATGAGAATGACATGTGCTTATCTGCTCAATCAGTGCTCAATCAGGCTCGATCAGGCGAGATTTAGAAAAGGTGGAAAGGGTCCAAGTGGATGCCCCTTCCTTTTTAGGGTGGGTCCTGCTGACTATCATAGGATTGCTTGTAAAAGTGGCCAGGGTCAGAGGAAAAGCTGCCAACACTTCTTAGCGTTCTCTATAGATGCAGCCATTTTCTGTGACTGTAATTTCGGCCTTTTCCCAGAAGTCTCTATTCTGCCTATGCAAATTAACAAAAGCAGTGCTTATTCCTCACTTGCTCAAATGTCCTTCCTGTCCAGAAAGCTCTGATTAAGCATGCTTATTTTCTTTTTCTGGGATATTTTAAATTGTTTCGCTGTCCAGTCTGTGGCAGTAGAAAGCTGCTTATGATGCCAGGTTTTGATGAATCCCCAAGGTACAAGTACAGAGGAATATATCAGTCTCTAGGATATGGAACTTTTAGCTAACACATCACAATATGTGATGCTTGCCAAGAAAACACTACATTCTGGAGCGCTGATGATCAGAACATTCTGCTCCTGAAGGATAGAAAAGACAGCTTGATTGAAATAAAGTCTGTTTATATTGACGCTCTCTCTCTCCCTATATATACATACATGCATACACACACACACACAGGTATGTCATGCATTTCTTCAGATTTGTTTCAACCATTTACCATTTATTGGAGAATCCCTACTTTTCAAGTGACTGCAAATGAAGTCATCTCTGGCACTTTTTGTGCAAAGTAAGAGACACACATGACACCTTTTTATAAAAGTCATCGGTTTCTTTGTTACTGTGTACTTTCAAAGCATGGGGCTTTCACACGTCAGGTAAACCTGATTACCACTACACAACAAAAGCAGATGCAGCTTTCTTATCTATGTCGTGATAGAACAGTTGTGAATTGAGTAGAAGAAGGGCCCTGATGTGATACTTATTACATGCAGCCTGTAAGATAGTCAAACATGCAGGCTAGGAAGGAAGATGCAAATATCAATGTATTAGAAAAACACCTAAAGGCGAGTGATATGCTTTCATTCATGCATGGCTAGGAAAAATCGCCATACTGTTGCAAACATTCTTACACCACCAACTGGAAATAAATGATTCTGACATTAAACGTAAAGGTGACAATGCATTTGTATCATCACCCTGAGAAGGATCATCTTGGAATTGAGCCGAGGGCCTCTGCACTCAAAGCCAGAAACACTCCACTAAAATAAGATTCCTGTTGGTGCCAACAATTCTCCATGTTAATGCTTGTTCTAGGTGAGCAGTGAACCGATTGCAGGGCTCTTTTGAAAGCAAGGTCTGAGAACCAACAGATACATCCACACGCCGATTACTTTAGTGTTTTGAGAGAATTCCCTTTCTTGGAACGAGATTGCATGAAATAATCTTCAGGGCTTGGACAATTCCATGGCAAAACGGCACCTATCAACATTGTAGCCAACACAATATAACAACTGTTTCTGCCCGGTTTCGAACCGGGGACCTTTCGCGTGTGAGGCGAACGTGATAACCACTACACTACAGAAACAGATACCTACAGTTGATTTTTCTGTAATGAAACTGCTCCGAACTGGCTATTCCATGGGCCTCTGGCTTTAGATTTCTTTCATGCAACCTGCCCGACATCCCTAGCTGAACGCTCGTACATGCCATGCAAGACCAGATGTTTGGTATTAGCTCAGACTGGGCAGGGCTGAAGCATGAGACTCTAGCAAAGAATTATCCACTACTGCAAAGAAAAAATTGATGTTGGTTTTGAAACGCAAACTTCAAAACAACTTGAAAAGAGTACCAAGAAAAGGGCTCGTCCGGGATTTGAACCCGGGACCTCTCGCACCCAAAGCGAGAATCATACCCCTAGACCAACGAGCCCTCAAAATCCTCTTACCTCTCAAAAGCTAATACCGGCTCTAAGCCCGCAATGAAGATCATGCTGGTATCTTTATGATGCTTGGTCTGTGAATACGCATGAAAGTCAGTCTCAACTTACCCTTTCTCAAACGATAGCACTATCATTTACAAGTGTCTCCTTTTATTCCGTCCCAGCTTTGGACACGTCTTACAGGAAGTCAGCCCTTATTTATATATTTCTTCAGTGGCTGAAGCTTAATGAGAAAGAGTAACAAGTTGTTCATAACAACATAAGAAACACATTGTGCATTTTCTCTCAAATACTCCTTCACTTTGTGCCAAAAGAAATACCAAGGTGAATACCTAGGCCACAGATTCAAGCTAAAGATCTTCCTGCTGAATGCAAGGCGCAATAAAAACTGCATATCGCTGGACTAAAGCATTCCTTGCATAGCCTCTAACATCATAACATAACTGAGCTGCTAGCAGCAAGCTAACCAATACCTTTCTGAAATGAGAATGACATGTGCTTATCTGCTCAATCAGTGCTCAATCAGGCTCGATCAGGCGAGATTTAGAAAAGGTGGAAAGGGTCCAAGTGGATGCCCCTTCCTTTTTAGGGTGGGTCCTGCTGACTATCATAGGATTGCTTGTAAAAGTGGCCAGGGTCAGAGGAAAAGCTGCCAACACTTCTTAGCGTTCTCTATAGATGCAGCCATTTTCTGTGACTGTAATTTCGGCCTTTTCCCAGAAGTCTCTATTCTGCCTATGCAAATTAACAAAAGCAGTGCTTATTCCTCACTTGCTCAAATGTCCTTCCTGTCCAGAAAGCTCTGATTAAGCATGCTTATTTTCTTTTTCTGGGATATTTTAAATTGTTTCGCTGTCCAGTCTGTGGCAGTAGAAAGCTGCTTATGATGCCAGGTTTTGATGAATCCCCAAGGTACAAGTACAGAGGAATATATCAGTCTCTAGGATATGGAACTTTTAGCTAACACATCACAATATGTGATGCTTGCCAAGAAAACACTACATTCTGGAGCGCTGATGATCAGAACATTCTGCTCCTGAAGGATAGAAAAGACAGCTTGATTGAAATAAAGTCTGTTTATATTGACGCTCTCTCTCTCCCTATATATACATACATGCATACACACACACACACAGGTATGTCATGCATTTCTTCAGATTTGTTTCAACCATTTACCATTTATTGGAGAATCCCTACTTTTCAAGTGACTGCAAATGAAGTCATCTCTGGCACTTTTTGTGCAAAGTAAGAGACACACATGACACCTTTTTATAAAAGTCATCGGTTTCTTTGTTACTGTGTACTTTCAAAGCATGGGGCTTTCACACGTCAGGTAAACCTGATTACCACTACACAACAAAAGCAGATGCAGCTTTCTTATCTATGTCGTGATAGAACAGTTGTGAATTGAGTAGAAGAAGGGCCCTGATGTGATACTTATTACATGCAGCCTGTAAGATAGTCAAACATGCAGGCTAGGAAGGAAGATGCAAATTTCAATGTATTAGAAAAACACCTAAAGGCGAGTGATATGCTTTCATTCATGCATGGCTAGGAAAAATCGCCATACTGTTGCAAACATTCTTACACCACCAACTGGAAATAAATGATTCTGACATTAAACGTAAAGGTGACAATGCATTTGTATCATCACCCTGAGAAGGATCATCTTGGAATTGAGCCGAGGGCCTCTGCACTCAAAGCCAGAAACACTCCACTAAAATAAGATTCCTGTTGGTGCCAACAATTCTCCATGTTAATGCTTGTTCTAGGTGAGCAGTGAACCGATTGCAGGGCTCTTTTGAAAGCAAGGTCTGAGAACCAACAGATACATCCACACGCCGATTACTTTAGTGTTTTGAGAGAATTCCCTTTCTTGGAACGAGATTGCATGAAATAATCTTCAGGGCTTGGACAATTCCATGGCAAAACGGCACCTATCAACATTGTAGCCAACACAATATAACAACTGTTTCTGCCCGGTTTCGAACCGGGGACCTTTCGCGTGTGAGGCAAACGTGATAACCACTACACTACAGAAACAGATACCTACAGTTGATTTTTCTGTAATGAAACTGCTCCGAACTGGCTATTCCATGGGCCTCTGGCTTTAGATTTCTTTCATGCAACCTGCCCGACATCCCTAGCTGAACGCTCGTACATGCCATGCAAGACCAGATGTTTGGTATTAGCTCAGACTGGGCAGGGCTGAAGCATGAGACTCTAGCAAAGAATTATCCACTACTGCAAAGAAAAAATTGATGTTGGTTTTGAAACGCAAACTTCAAAACAACTTGAAAAGAGTACCAAGAAAAGGGCTCGTCCGGGATTTGAACCCGGGACCTCTCGCACCCAAAGCGAGAATCATACCCCTAGACCAACGAGCCCTCAAAATCCTCTTACCTCTCAAAAGCTAATACCGGCTCTAAGCCCGCAATGAAGATCATGCTGGTATCTTTATGATGCTTGGTCTGTGAATACGCATGAAAGTCAGTCTCAACTTACCCTTTCTCAAACGATAGCACTATCATTTACAAGTGTCTCCTTTTATTCCGTCCCAGCTTTGGACACGTCTTACAGGAAGTCAGCCCTTATTTATATATTTCTTCAGTGGCTGAAGCTTAATGAGAAAGAGTAACAAGTTGTTCATAACAACATAAGAAACACATTGTGCATTTTCTCTTAAATACTCCTTCACTTTGTGCCAAAAGAAATACCAAGGTGAATACCTAGGCCACAGATTCAAGCTAAAGATCTTCCTGCTGAATGCAAGGCGCATTAAAAACTGCATATCGCTGGACTAAAGCATTCCTTGCATAGCCTCTAACATCATAACATAACTGAGCTGCTAGCAGCAAGCTAACCAATACCTTTCTGAAATGAGAATGACATGTGCTTATCTGCTCAATCAGTGCTCAATCAGGCTCGATCAGGCGAGATTTAGAAAAGGTGGAAAGGGTCCAAGTGGATGCCCCTTCCTTTTTAGGGTGGGTCCTGCTGACTATCATAGGATTGCTTGTAAAAGTGGCCAGGGTCAGAGGAAAAGCTGCCAACACTTCTTAGCGTTCTCTATAGATGCAGCCATTTTCTGTGACTGTAATTTCGGCCTTTTCCCAGAAGTCTCTATTCTGCCTATGCAAATTAACAAAAGCAGTGCTTATTCCTCACTTGCTCAAATGTCCTTCCTGTCCAGAAAGCTCTGATTAAGCATGCTTATTTTCTTTTTCTGGGATATTTTAAATTGTTTCGCTGTCCAGTCTGTGGCAGTAGAAAGCTGCTTATGATGCCAGGTTTTGATGAATCCCCAAGGTACAAGTACAGAGGAATATATCAGTCTCTAGGATATGGAACTTTTAGCTAACACATCACAATATGTGATGCTTGCCAAGAAAACACTACATTCTGGAGCGCTGATGATCAGAACATTCTGCTCCTGAAGGATAGAAAAGACAGCTTGATTGAAATAAAGTCTGTTTATATTGACGCTCTCTCTCTCCCTATATATACATACATGCATACACACACACACACAGGTATGTCATGCATTTCTTCAGATTTGTTTCAACCATTTACCATTTATTGGAGAATCCCTACTTTTCAAGTGACTGCAAATGAAGTCATCTCTGGCACTTTTTGTGCAAAGTAAGAGACACACATGACACCTTTTTATAAAAGTCATCGGTTTCTTTGTTACTGTGTACTTTCAAAGCATGGGGCTTTCACACGTCAGGTAAACCTGATTACCACTACACAACAAAAGCAGATGCAGCTTTCTTATCTATGTCGTGATAGAACAGTTGTGAATTGAGTAGAAGAAGGGCCCTGATGTGATACTTATTACATGCAGCCTGTAAGATAGTCAAACATGCAGGCTAGGAAGGAAGATGCAAATATCAATGTATTAGAAAAACACCTAAAGGCGAGTGATATGCTTTCATTCATGCATGGCTAGGAAAAATCGCCATACTGTTGCAAACATTCTTACACCACCAACTGGAAATAAATGATTCTGACATTAAACGTAAAGGTGACAATGCATTTGTATCATCACCCTGAGAAGGATCATCTTGGAATTGAGCCGAGGGCCTCTGCACTCAAAGCCAGAAACACTCCACTAAAATAAGATTCCTGTTGGTGCCAACAATTCTCCATGTTAATGCTTGTTCTAGGTGAGCAGTGAACCGATTGCAGGGCTCTTTTGAAAGCAAGGTCTGAGAACCAACAGATACATCCACACGCCGATTACTTTAGTGTTTTGAGAGAATTCCCTTTCTTGGAACGAGATTGCATGAAATAATCTTCAGGGCTTGGACAATTCCATGGCAAAACGGCACCTATCAACATTGTAGCCAACACAATATAACAACTGTTTCTGCCCGGTTTCGAACCGGGGACCTTTCGCGTGTGAGGCGAACGTGATAACCACTACACTACAGAAACAGATACCTACAGTTGATTTTTCTGTAATGAAACTGCTCAGAACTGGCTATTCCATGGGCCTCTGGCTTTAGATTTCTTTCATGCAACCTGCCCGACATCCCTAGCTGAACGCTCGTACATGCCATGCAAGACCAGATGTTTGGTATTAGCTCAGACTGGGCAGGGCTGAAGCATGAGACTCTAGCAAAGAATTATCCACTACTGCAAAGAAAAAATTGATGTTGGTTTTGAAACGCAAACTTCAAAACAACTTGAAAAGAGTACCAAGAAAAGGGCTCGTCCGGGATTTGAACCCGGGACCTCTCGCACCCAAAGCGAGAATCATACCCCTCGACCAACGAGCCCTCAAAATCCTCTTTCCTCTCAAAAGCTAATACCGGCTCTAAGCCCGCAATGAAGATCATGCTGGTATCTTTATGATGCTTGGTCTGTGAATACGCATGAAAGTCAGTCTCAACTTACCCTTTCTCAAACGATAGCACTATCATTTACAAGTGTCTCCTTTTATTCCGTCCCAGCTTTGGACACGTCTTACAGGAAGTCAGCCCTTATTTATATATTTCTTCAGTGGCTGAAGCTTAATGAGAAAGAGTAACAAGTTGTTCATAACAACATAAGAAACACATTGTGCATTTTCTCTTAAATACTCCTTCACTTTGTGCCAAAAGAAATACCAAGGTGAATACCTAGGCCACAGATTCAAGCTAAAGATCTTCCTGCTGAATGCAAGGCGCAATAAAAACTGCATATCGCTGGACTAAAGCATTCCTTGCATAGCCTCTAACATCATAACATAACTGAGCTGCTAGCAGCAAGCTAACCAATACCTTTCTGAAATGAGAATGACATGTGCTTATCTGCTCAATCAGTGCTCAATCAGGCTCAATCAGGCGAGATTTAGAAAAGGTGGAAAGGGTCCAAGTGGATGCCCCTTCCTTTTTAGGGTGGGTCCTGCTGACTATCATAGGATTGCTTGTAAAAGTGGCCAGGGTCAGAGGAAAAGCTGCCAACACTTCTTAGCGTTCTCTATAGATGCAGCCATTTTCTGTGACTGTAATTTCGGCCTTTTCCCAGAAGTCTCTATTCTGCCTATGCAAATTAACAAAAGCAGTGCTTATTCCTCACTTGCTCAAATGTCCTTCCTGTCCAGAAAGCTCTGATTAAGCATGCTTATTTTCTTTTTCTGGGATATTTTAAATTGTTTCGCTGTCCAGTCTGTGGCAGTAGAAAGCTGCTTATGATGCCAGGTTTTGATGAATCCCCAAGGTACAAGTACAGAGGAATATATCAGTCTCTAGGATATGGAACTTTTAGCTAACACATCACAATATGTGATGCTTGCCAAGAAAACACTACATTCTGGAGCGCTGATGATCAGAACATTCTGCTCCTGAAGGATAGAAAAGACAGCTTGATTGAAATAAAGTCTGTTTATATTGACGCTCTCTCTCTCCCTATATATACATACATGCATACACACACACACACAGGTATGTCATGCATTTCTTCAGATTTGTTTCAACCATTTACCATTTATTGGAGAATCCCTACTTTTCAAGTGACTGCAAATGAAGTCATCTCTGGCACTTTTTGTGCAAAGTAAGAGACACACATGACACCTTTTTATAAAAGTCATCGGTTTCTTTGTTACTGTGTACTTTCAAAGCATGGGGCTTTCACACGTCAGGTAAACCTGATTACCACTACACAACAAAAGCAGATGCAGCTTTCTTATCTATGTCGTGATAGAACAGTTGTGAATTGAGTAGAAGAAGGGCCCTGATGTGATACTTATTACATGCAGCCTGTAAGATAGTCAAACATGCAGGCTAGGAAGGAAGATGCAAATATCAATGTATTAGAAAAACACCTAAAGGCGAGTGATATGCTTTCATTCATGCATGGCTAGGAAAAATCGCCATACTGTTGCAAACATTCTTACACCACCAACTAGAAATAAATGATTCTGACATTAAACGTAAAGGTGACAATGCATTTGTATCATCACCCTGAGAAGGATCATCTTGGAATTGAGCCGAGGGCCTCTGCACTCAAAGCCAGAAACACTCCACTAAAATAAGATTCCTGTTGGTGCCAACAATTCTCCATGTTAATGCTTGTTCTAGGTGAGCAGTGAACCGATTGCAGGGCTCTTTTGAAAGCAAGGTCTGAGAACCAACAGATACATCCACACGCCGATTACTTTAGTGTTTTGAGAGAATTCCCTTTCTTGGAACGAGATTGCATGAAATAATCTTCAGGGCTTGGACAATTCCATGGCAAAACGGCACCTATCAACATTGTAGCCAACACAATATAACAACTGTTTCTGCCCGGTTTCGAACCGGGGACCTTTCGCGTGTGAGGCGAACGTGATAACCACTACACTACAGAAACAGATACCTACAGTTGATTTTTCTGTAATGAAACTGCTCCGAACTGGCTATTCCATGGGCCTCTGGCTTTAGATTTCTTTCATGCAACCTGCCCGACATCCCTAGCTGAACGCTCGTACATGCCATGCAAGACCAGATGTTTGGTATTAGCTCAGACTGGGCAGGGCTGAAGCATGAGACTCTAGCAAAGAATTATCCACTACTGCAAAGAAAAAATTGATGTTGGTTTTGAAACGCAAACTTCAAAACAACTTGAAAAGAGTACCAAGAAAAGGGCTCGTCCGGGATTTGAACCCGGGACCTCTCGCACCCAAAGCGAGAATCATACCCCTAGACCAACGAGCCCTCAAAATCCTCTTACCTCTCAAAAGCTAATACCGGCTCTAAGCCCGCAATGAAGATCATGCTGGTATCTTTATGATGCTTGGTCTGTGAATACGCATGAAAGTCAGTCTCAACTTACCCTTTCTCAAACGATAGCACTATCATTTACAAGTGTCTCCTTTTATTCCGTCCCAGCTTTGGACACGTCTTACAGGAAGTCAGCCCTTATTTATATATTTCTTCAGTGGCTGAAGCTTAATGAGAAAGAGTAACAAGTTGTTCATAACAACATAAGAAACACATTGTGCATTTTCTCTTAAATACTCCTTCACTTTGTGCCAAAAGAAATACCAAGGTGAATACCTAGGCCACAGATTCAAGCTAAAGATCTTCCTGCTGAATGCAAGGCGCATTAAAAACTGCATATCGCTGGACTAAAGCATTCCTTGCATAGCCTCTAACATCATAACATAACTGAGCTGCTAGCAGCAAGCTAACCAATACCTTTCTGAAATGAGAATGACATGTGCTTATCTGCTCAATCAGTGCTCAATCAGGCTCGATCAGGCGAGATTTAGAAAAGGTGGAAAGGGTCCAAGTGGATGCCCCTTCCTTTTTAGGGTGGGTCCTGCTGACTATCATAGGATTGCTTGTAAAAGTGGCCAGGGTCAGAGGAAAAGCTGCCAACACTTCTTAGCGTTCTCTATAGATGCAGCCATTTTCTGTGACTGTAATTTCGGCCTTTTCCCAGAAGTCTCTATTCTGCCTATGCAAATTAACAAAAGCAGTGCTTATTCCTCACTTGCTCAAATGTCCTTCCTGTCCAGAAAGCTCTGATTAAGCATGCTTATTTTCTTTTTCTGGGATATTTTAAATTGTTTCGCTGTGCAGTCTGTGGCAGTAGAAAGCTGCTTATGATGCCAGGTTTTGATGAATCCCCAAGGTACAAGTACAGAGGAATATATCAGTCTCTAGGATATGGAACTTTTAGCTAACACATCACAATATGTGATGCTTGCCAAGAAAACACTACATTCTGGAGCGCTGATGATCAGAACATTCTGCTCCTGAAGGATAGAAAAGACAGCTTGATTGAAATAAAGTCTGTTTA
The DNA here is from genome assembly GCF_964204655.1 of Triturus cristatus. Lineage (NCBI taxonomy): Eukaryota > Metazoa > Chordata > Amphibia > Caudata > Salamandridae > Triturus > Triturus cristatus. The sequence goes on along the minus strand of NC_140591.1, from coordinate 735,104,911 downwards.
TATTGACGCTCTCTCTCTCCCTATATATACATACATGCATACACACACACACACAGGTATGTCATGCATTTCTTCAGATTTGTTTCAACCATTTACCATTTATTGGAGAATCCCTACTTTTCAAGTGACTGCAAATGAAGTCATCTCTGGCACTTTTTGTGCAAAGTAAGAGACACACATGACACCTTTTTATAAAAGTCATCGGTTTCTTTGTTACTGTGTACTTTCAAAGCATGGGGCTTTCACACGTCAGGTAAACCTGATTACCACTACACAACAAAAGCAGATGCAGCTTTCTTATCTATGTCGTGATAGAACAGTTGTGAATTGAGTAGAAGAAGGGCCCTGATGTGATACTTATTACATGCAGCCTGTAAGATAGTCAAACATGCAGGCTAGGAAGGAAGATGCAAATATCAATGTATTAGAAAAACACCTAAAGGCGAGTGATATGCTTTCATTCATGCATGGCTAGGAAAAATCGCCATACTGTTGCAAACATTCTTACACCACCAACTGGAAATAAATGATTCTGACATTAAACGTAAAGGTGACAATGCATTTGTATCATCACCCTGAGAAGGATCATCTTGGAATTGAGCCGAGGGCCTCTGCACTCAAAGCCAGAAACACTCCACTAAAATAAGATTCCTGTTGGTGCCAACAATTCTCCATGTTAATGCTTGTTCTAGGTGAGCAGTGAACCGATTGCAGGGCTCTTTTGAAAGCAAGGTCTGAGAACCAACAGATACATCCACACGCCGATTACTTTAGTGTTTTGAGAGAATTCCCTTTCTTGGAACGAGATTGCATGAAATAATCTTCAGGGCTTGGACAATTCCATGGCAAAACGGCACCTATCAACATTGTAGCCAACACAATATAACAACTGTTTCTGCCCGGTTTCGAACCGGGGACCTTTCGCGTGTGAGGCGAACGTGATAACCACTACACTACAGAAACAGATACCTACAGTTGATTTTTCTGTAATGAAACTGCTCCGAACTGGCTATTCCATGGGCCTCTGGCTTTAGATTTCTTTCATGCAACCTGCCCGACATCCCTAGCTGAACGCTCGTACATGCCATGCAAGACCAGATGTTTGGTATTAGCTCAGACTGGGCAGGGCTGAAGCATGAGACTCTAGCAAAGAATTATCCACTACTGCAAAGAAAAAATTGATGTTGGTTTTGAAACGCAAACTTCAAAACAACTTGAAAAGAGTACCAAGAAAAGGGCTCGTCCGGGATTTGAACCCGGGACCTCTCGCACCCAAAGCGAGAATCATACCCCTAGACCAACGAGCCCTCAAAATCCTCTTACCTCTCAAAAGCTAATACCGGCTCTAAGCCCGCAATGAAGATCATGCTGGTATCTTTATGATGCTTGGTCTGTGAATACGCATGAAAGTCAGTCTCAACTTACCCTTTCTCAAACGATAGCACTATCATTTACAAGTGTCTCCTTTTATTCCGTCCCAGCTTTGGACACGTCTTACAGGAAGTCAGCCCTTATTTATATATTTCTTCAGTGGCTGAAGCTTAATGAGAAAGAGTAACAAGTTGTTCATAACAACATAAGAAACACATTGTGCATTTTCTCTCAAATACTCCTTCACTTTGTGCCAAAAGAAATACCAAGGTGAATACCTAGGCCACAGATTCAAGCTAAAGATCTTCCTGCTGAATGCAAGGCGCAATAAAAACTGCATATCGCTGGACTAAAGCATTCCTTGCATAGCCTCTAACATCATAACATAACTGAGCTGCTAGCAGCAAGCTAACCAATACCTTTCTGAAATGAGAATGACATGTGCTTATCTGCTCAATCAGTGCTCAATCAGGCTCGATCAGGCGAGATTTAGAAAAGGTGGAAAGGGTCCAAGTGGATGCCCCTTCCTTTTTAGGGTGGGTCCTGCTGACTATCATAGGATTGCTTGTAAAAGTGGCCAGGGTCAGAGGAAAAGCTGCCAACACTTCTTAGCGTTCTCTATAGATGCAGCCATTTTCTGTGACTGTAATTTCGGCCTTTTCCCAGAAGTCTCTATTCTGCCTATGCAAATTAACAAAAGCAGTGCTTATTCCTCACTTGCTCAAATGTCCTTCCTGTCCAGAAAGCTCTGATTAAGCATGCTTATTTTCTTTTTCTGGGATATTTTAAATTGTTTCGCTGTCCAGTCTGTGGCAGTAGAAAGCTGCTTATGATGCCAGGTTTTGATGAATCCCCAAGGTACAAGTACAGAGGAATATATCAGTCTCTAGGATATGGAACTTTTAGCTAACACATCACAATATGTGATGCTTGCCAAGAAAACACTACATTCTGGAGCGCTGATGATCAGAACATTCTGCTCCTGAAGGATAGAAAAGACAGCTTGATTGAAATAAAGTCTGTTTATATTGACGCTCTCTCTCTCCCTATATATACATACATGCATACACACACACACACAGGTATGTCATGCATTTCTTCAGATTTGTTTCAACCATTTACCATTTATTGGAGAATCCCTACTTTTCAAGTGACTGCAAATGAAGTCATCTCTGGCACTTTTTGTGCAAAGTAAGAGACACACATGACACCTTTTTATAAAAGTCATCGGTTTCTTTGTTACTGTGTACTTTCAAAGCATGGGGCTTTCACACGTCAGGTAAACCTGATTACCACTACACAACAAAAGCAGATGCAGCTTTCTTATCTATGTCGTGATAGAACAGTTGTGAATTGAGTAGAAGAAGGGCCCTGATGTGATACTTATTACATGCAGCCTGTAAGATAGTCAAACATGCAGGCTAGGAAGGAAGATGCAAATATCAATGTATTAGAAAAACACCTAAAGGCGAGTGATATGCTTTCATTCATGCATGGCTAGGAAAAATCGCCATACTGTTGCAAACATTCTTACACCACCAACTGGAAATAAATGATTCTGACATTAAACGTAAAGGTGACAATGCATTTGTATCATCACCCTGAGAAGGATCATCTTGGAATTGAGCCGAGGGCCTCTGCACTCAAAGCCAGAAACACTCCACTAAAATAAGATTCCTGTTGGTGCCAACAATTCTCCATGTTAATGCTTGTTCTAGGTGAGCAGTGAACCGATTGCAGGGCTCTTTTGAAAGCAAGGTCTGAGAACCAACAGATACATCCACACGCCGATTACTTTAGTGTTTTGAGAGAATTCCCTTTCTTGGAACGAGATTGCATGAAATAATCTTCAGGGCTTGGACAATTCCATGGCAAAACGGCACCTATCAACATTGTAGCCAACACAATATAACAACTGTTTCTGCCCGGTTTCGAACCGGGGACCTTTCGCGTGTGAGGCGAACGTGATAACCACTACACTACAGAAACAGATACCTACAGTTGATTTTTCTGTAATGAAACTGCTCCGAACTGGCTATTCCATGGGCCTCTGGCTTTAGATTTCTTTCATGCAACCTGCCCGACATCCCTAGCTGAACGCTCGTACATGCCATGCAAGACCAGATGTTTGGTATTAGCTCAGACTGGGCAGGGCTGAAGCATGAGACTCTAGCAAAGAATTATCCACTACTGCAAAGAAAAAATTGATGTTGGTTTTGAAACGCAAACTTCAAAACAACTTGAAAAGAGTACCAAGAAAAGGGCTCGTCCGGGATTTGAACCCGGGACCTCTCGCACCCAAAGCGAGAATCATACCCCTAGACCAACGAGCCCTCAAAATCCTCTTACCTCTCAAAAGCTAATACCGGCTCTAAGCCCGCAATGAAGATCATGCTGGTATCTTTATGATGCTTGGTCTGTGAATACGCATGAAAGTCAGTCTCAACTTACCCTTTCTCAAACGATAGCACTATCATTTACAAGTGTCTCCTTTTATTCCGTCCCAGCTTTGGACACGTCTTACAGGAAGTCAGCCCTTATTTATATATTTCTTCAGTGGCTGAAGCTTAATGAGAAAGAGTAACAAGTTGTTCATAACAACATAAGAAACACATTGTGCATTTTCTCTTAAATACTCCTTCACTTTGTGCCAAAAGAAATACCAAGGTGAATACCTAGGCCACAGATTCAAGCTAAAGATCTTCCTGCTGAATGCAAGGCGCATTAAAAACTGCATATCGCTGGACTAAAGCATTCCTTGCATAGCCTCTAACATCATAACATAACTGAGCTGCTAGCAGCAAGCTAACCAATACCTTTCTGAAATGAGAATGACATGTGCTTATCTGCTCAATCAGTGCTCAATCAGGCTCGATCAGGCGAGATTTAGAAAAGGTGGAAAGGGTCCAAGTGGATGCCCCTTCCTTTTTAGGGTGGGTCCTGCTGACTATCATAGGATTGCTTGTAAAAGTGGCCAGGGTCAGAGGAAAAGCTGCCAACACTTCTTAGCGTTCTCTATAGATGCAGCCATTTTCTGTGACTGTAATTTCGGCCTTTTCCCAGAAGTCTCTATTCTGCCTATGCAAATTAACAAAAGCAGTGCTTATTCCTCACTTGCTCAAATGTCCTTCCTGTCCAGAAAGCTCTGATTAAGCATGCTTATTTTCTTTTTCTGGGATATTTTAAATTGTTTCGCTGTCCAGTCTGTGGCAGTAGAAAGCTGCTTATGATGCCAGGTTTTGATGAATCCCCAAGGTACAAGTACAGAGGAATATATCAGTCTCTAGGATATGGAACTTTTAGCTAACACATCACAATATGTGATGCTTGCCAAGAAAACACTACATTCTGGAGCGCTGATGATCAGAACATTCTGCTCCTGAAGGATAGAAAAGACAGCTTGATTGAAATAAAGTCTGTTTATATTGACGCTCTCTCTCTCCCTATATATACATACATGCATACACACACACACACAGGTATGTCATGCATTTCTTCAGATTTGTTTCAACCATTTACCATTTATTGGAGAATCCCTACTTTTCAAGTGACTGCAAATGAAGTCATCTCTGGCACTTTTTGTGCAAAGTAAGAGACACACATGACACCTTTTTATAAAAGTCATCGGTTTCTTTGTTACTGTGTACTTTCAAAGCATGGGGCTTTCACACGTCAGGTAAACCTGATTACCACTACACAACAAAAGCAGATGCAGCTTTCTTATCTATGTCGTGATAGAACAGTTGTGAATTGAGTAGAAGAAGGGCCCTGATGTGATACTTATTACATGCAGCCTGTAAGATAGTCAAACATGCAGGCTAGGAAGGAAGATGCAAATATCAATGTATTAGAAAAACACCTAAAGGCGAGTGATATGCTTTCATTCATGCATGGCTAGGAAAAATCGCCATACTGTTGCAAACATTCTTACACCACCAACTGGAAATAAATGATTCTGACATTAAACGTAAAGGTGACAATGCATTTGTATCATCACCCTGAGAAGGATCATCTTGGAATTGAGCCGAGGGCCTCTGCACTCAAAGCCAGAAACACTCCACTAAAATAAGATTCCTGTTGGTGCCAACAATTCTCCATGTTAATGCTTGTTCTAGGTGAGCAGTGAACCGATTGCAGGGCTCTTTTGAAAGCAAGGTCTGAGAACCAACAGATACATCCACACGCCGATTACTTTAGTGTTTTGAGAGAATTCCCTTTCTTGGAACGAGATTGCATGAAATAATCTTCAGGGCTTGGACAATTCCATGGCAAAACGGCACCTATCAACATTGTAGCCAACACAATATAACAACTGTTTCTGCCCGGTTTCGAACCGGGGACCTTTCGCGTGTGAGGCGAACGTGATAACCACTACACTACAGAAACAGATACCTACAGTTGATTTTTCTGTAATGAAACTGCTCCGAACTGGCTATTCCATGGGCCTCTGGCTTTAGATTTCTTTCATGCAACCTGCCCGACATCCCTAGCTGAACGCTCGTACATGCCATGCAAGACCAGATGTTTGGTATTAGCTCAGACTGGGCAGGGCTGAAGCATGAGACTCTAGCAAAGAATTATCCACTACTGCAAAGAAAAAATTGATGTTGGTTTTGAAACGCAAACTTCAAAACAACTTGAAAAGAGTACCAAGAAAAGGGCTCGTCCGGGATTTGAACCCGGGACCTCTCGCACCCAAAGCGAGAATCATACCCCTAGACCAACGAGCCCTCAAAATCCTCTTACCTCTCAAAAGCTAATACCGGCTCTAAGCCCGCAATGAAGATCATGCTGGTATCTTTATGATGCTTGGTCTGTGAATACGCATGAAAGTCAGTCTCAACTTACCCTTTCTCAAACGATAGCACTATCATTTACAAGTGTCTCCTTTTATTCCGTCCCAGCTTTGGACACGTCTTACAGGAAGTCAGCCCTTATTTATATATTTCTTCAGTGGCTGAAGCTTAATGAGAAAGAGTAACAAGTTGTTCATAACAACATAAGAAACACATTGTGCATTTTCTCTTAAATACTCCTTCACTTTGTGCCAAAAGAAATACCAAGGTGAATACCTAGGCCACAGATTCAAGCTAAAGATCTTCCTGCTGAATGCAAGGCGCATTAAAAACTGCATATCGCTGGACTAAAGCATTCCTTGCATAGCCTCTAACATCATAACATAACTGAGCTGCTAGCAGCAAGCTAACCAATACCTTTCTGAAATGAGAATGACATGTGCTTATCTGCTCAATCAGTGCTCAATCAGGCTCGATCAGGCGAGATTTAGAAAAGGTGGAAAGGGTCCAAGTGGATGCCCCTTCCTTTTTAGGGTGGGTCCTGCTGACTATCATAGGATTGCTTGTAAAAGTGGCCAGGGTCAGAGGAAAAGCTGCCAACACTTCTTAGCGTTCTCTATAGATGCAGCCATTTTCTGTGACTGTAATTTCGGCCTTTTCCCAGAAGTCTCTATTCTGCCTATGCAAATTAACAAAAGCAGTGCTTATTCCTCACTTGCTCAAATGTCCTTCCTGTCCAGAAAGCTCTGATTAAGCATGCTTATTTTCTTTTTCTGGGATATTTTAAATTGTTTCGCTGTGCAGTCTGTGGCAGTAGAAAGCTGCTTATGATGCCAGGTTTTGATGAATCCCCAAGGTACAAGTACAGAGGAATATATCAGTCTCTAGGATATGGAACTTTTAGCTAACACATCACAATATGTGATGCTTGCCAAGAAAACACTACATTCTGGAGCGCTGATGATCAGAACATTCTGCTCCTGAAGGATAGAAAAGACAGCTTGATTGAAATAAAGTCTGTTTATATTGACGCTCTCTCTCTCCCTATATATACATACATGCATACACACACACACACAGGTATGTCATGCATTTCTTCAGATTTGTTTCAACCATTTACCATTTATTGGAGAATCCCTACTTTTCAAGTGACTGCAAATGAAGTCATCTCTGGCACTTTTTGTGCAAAGTAAGAGACACACATGACACCTTTTTATAAAAGTCATCGGTTTCTTTGTTACTGTGTACTTTCAAAGCATGGGGCTTTCACACGTCAGGTAAACCTGATTACCACTACACAACAAAAGCAGATGCAGCTTTCTTATCTATGTCGTGATAGAACAGTTGTGAATTGAGTAGAAGAAGGGCCCTGATGTGATACTTATTACATGCAGCCTGTAAGATAGTCAAACATGCAGGCTAGGAAGGAAGATGCAAATATCAATGTATTAGAAAAACACCTAAAGGCGAGTGATATGCTTTCATTCATGCATGGCTAGGAAAAATCGCCATACTGTTGCAAACATTCTTACACCACCAACTGGAAATAAATGATTCTGACATTAAACGTAAAGGTGACAATGCATTTGTATCATCACCCTGAGAAGGATCATCTTGGAATTGAGCCGAGGGCCTCTGCACTCAAAGCCAGAAACACTCCACTAAAATAAGATTCCTGTTGGTGCCAACAATTCTCCATGTTAATGCTTGTTCTAGGTGAGCAGTGAACCGATTGCAGGGCTCTTTTGAAAGCAAGGTCTGAGAACCAACAGATACATCCACACGCCGATTACTTTAGTGTTTTGAGAGAATTCCCTTTCTTGGAACGAGATTGCATGAAATAATCTTCAGGGCTTGGACAATTCCATGGCAAAACGGCACCTATCAACATTGTAGCCAACACAATATAACAACTGTTTCTGCCCGGTTTCGAACCGGGGACCTTTCGCGTGTGAGGCGAACGTGATAACCACTACACTACAGAAACAGATACCTACAGTTGATTTTTCTGTAATGAAACTGCTCCGAACTGGCTATTCCATGGGCCTCTGGCTTTAGATTTCTTTCATGCAACCTGCCCGACATCCCTAGCTGAACGCTCGTACATGCCATGCAAGACCAGATGTTTGGTATTAGCTCAGACTGGGCAGGGCTGAAGCATGAGACTCTAGCAAAGAATTATCCACTACTGCAAAGAAAAAATTGATGTTGGTTTTGAAACGCAAACTTCAAAACAACTTGAAAAGAGTACCAAGAAAAGGGCTCGTCCGGGATTTGAACCCGGGACCTCTCGCACCCAAAGCGAGAATCATACCCCTAGACCAACGAGCCCTCAAAATCCTCTTACCTCTCAAAAGCTAATACCGGCTCTAAGCCCGCAATGAAGATCATGCTGGTATCTTTATGATGCTTGGTCTGTGAATACGCATGAAAGTCAGTCTCAACTTACCCTTTCTCAAACGATAGCACTATCATTTACAAGTGTCTCCTTTTATTCCGTCCCAGCTTTGGACACGTCTTACAGGAAGTCAGCCCTTATTTATATATTTCTTCAGTGGCTGAAGCTTAATGAGAAAGAGTAACAAGTTGTTCATAACAACATAAGAAACACATTGTGCATTTTCTCTCAAATACTCCTTCACTTTGTGCCAAAAGAAATACCAAGGTGAATACCTAGGCCACAGATTCAAGCTAAAGATCTTCCTGCTGAATGCAAGGCGCAATAAAAACTGCATATCGCTGGACTAAAGCATTCCTTGCATAGCCTCTAACATCATAACATAACTGAGCTGCTAGCAGCAAGCTAACCAATACCTTTCTGAAATGAGAATGACATGTGCTTATCTGCTCAATCAGTGCTCAATCAGGCTCGATCAGGCGAGATTTAGAAAAGGTGGAAAGGGTCCAAGTGGATGCCCCTTCCTTTTTAGGGTGGGTCCTGCTGACTATCATAGGATTGCTTGTAAAAGTGGCCAGGGTCAGAGGAAAAGCTGCCAACACTTCTTAGCGTTCTCTATAGATGCAGCCATTTTCTGTGACTGTAATTTCGGCCTTTTCCCAGAAGTCTCTATTCTGCCTATGCAAATTAACAAAAGCAGTGCTTATTCCTCACTTGCTCAAATGTCCTTCCTGTCCAGAAAGCTCTGATTAAGCATGCTTATTTTCTTTTTCTGGGATATTTTAAATTGTTTCGCTGTCCAGTCTGTGGCAGTAGAAAGCTGCTTATGATGCCAGGTTTTGATGAATCCCCAAGGTACAAGTACAGAGGAATATATCAGTCTCTAGGATATGGAACTTTTAGCTAACACATCACAATATGTGATGCTTGCCAAGAAAACACTACATTCTGGAGCGCTGATGATCAGAACATTCTGCTCCTGAAGGATAGAAAAGACAGCTTGATTGAAATAAAGTCTGTTTATATTGACGCTCTCTCTCTCCCTATATATACATACATGCATACACACACACACACAGGTATGTCATGCATTTCTTCAGATTTGTTTCAACCATTTACCATTTATTGGAGAATCCCTACTTTTCAAGTGACTGCAAATGAAGTCATCTCTGGCACTTTTTGTGCAAAGTAAGAGACACACATGACACCTTTTTATAAAAGTCATCGGTTTCTTTGTTACTGTGTACTTTCAAAGCATGGGGCTTTCACACGTCAGGTAAACCTGATTACCACTACACAACAAAAGCAGATGCAGCTTTCTTATCTATGTCGTGATAGAACAGTTGTGAATTGAGTAGAAGAAGGGCCCTGATGTGATACTTATTACATGCAGCCTGTAAGATAGTCAAACATGCAGGCTAGGAAGGAAGATGCAAATATCAATGTATTAGAAAAACACCTAAAGGCGAGTGATATGCTTTCATTCATGCATGGCTAGGAAAAATCGCCATACTGTTGCAAACATTCTTACACCACCAACTGGAAATAAATGATTCTGACATTAAACGTAAAGGTGACAATGCATTTGTATCATCACCCTGAGAAGGATCATCTTGGAATTGAGCCGAGGGCCTCTGCACTCAAAGCCAGAAACACTCCACTAAAATAAGATTCCTGTTGGTGCCAACAATTCTCCATGTTAATGCTTGTTCTAGGTGAGCAGTGAACCGATTGCAGGGCTCTTTTGAAAGCAAGGTCTGAGAACCAACAGATACATCCACACGCCGATTACTTTAGTGTTTTGAGAGAATTCCCTTTCTTGGAACGAGATTGCATGAAATAATCTTCAGGGCTTGGACAATTCCATGGCAAAACGGCACCTATCAACATTGTAGCCAACACAATATAACAACTGTTTCTGCCCGGTTTCGAACCGGGGACCTTTCGCGTGTGAGGCGAACGTGATAACCACTACACTACAGAAACAGATACCTACAGTTGATTTTTCTGTAATGAAACTGCTCCGAACTGGCTATTCCATGGGCCTCTGGCTTTAGATTTCTTTCATGCAACCTGCCCGACATCCCTAGCTGAACGCTCGTACATGCCATGCAAGACCAGATGTTTGGTATTAGCTCAGACTGGGCAGGGCTGAAGCATGAGACTCTAGCAAAGAATTATCCACTACTGCAAAGAAAAAATTGATGTTGGTTTTGAAACGCAAACTTCAAAACAACTTGAAAAGAGTACCAAGAAAAGGGCTCGTCCGGGATTTGAACCCGGGACCTCTCGCACCCAAAGCGAGAATCATACCCCTAGACCAACGAGCCCTCAAAATCCTCTTACCTCTCAAAAGCTAATACCGGCTCTAAGCCCGCAATGAAGATCATGCTGGTATCTTTATGATGCTTGGTCTGTGAATACGCATGAAAGTCAGTCTCAACTTACCCTTTCTCAAACGATAGCACTATCATTTACAAGTGTCTCCTTTTATTCCGTCCCAGCTTTGGACACGTCTTACAGGAAGTCAGCCCTTATTTATATATTTCTTCAGTGGCTGAAGCTTAATGAGAAAGAGTAACAAGTTGTTCATAACAACATAAGAAACACATTGTGCATTTTCTCTTAAATACTCCTTCACTTTGTGCCAAAAGAAATACCAAGGTGAATACCTAGGCCACAGATTCAAGCTAAAGATCTTCCTGCTGAATGCAAGGCGCATTAAAAACTGCATATCGCTGGACTAAAGCATTCCTTGCATAGCCTCTAACATCATAACATAACTGAGCTGCTAGCAGCAAGCTAACCAATACCTTTCTGAAATGAGAATGACATGTGCTTATCTGCTCAATCAGTGCTCAATCAGGCTCGATCAGGCGAGATTTAGAAAAGGTGGAAAGGGTCCAAGTGGATGCCCCTTCCTTTTTAGGGTGGGTCCTGCTGACTATCATAGGATTGCTTGTAAAAGTGGCCAGGGTCAGAGGAAAAGCTGCCAACACTTCTTAGCGTTCTCTATAGATGCAGCCATTTTCTGTGACTGTAATTTCGGCCTTTTCCCAGAAGTCTCTATTCTGCCTATGCAAATTAACAAAAGCAGTGCTTATTCCTCACTTGCTCAAATGTCCTTCCTGTCCAGAAAGCTCTGATTAAGCATGCTTATTTTCTTTTTCTGGGATATTTTAAATTGTTTCGCTGTCCAGTCTGTGGCAGTAGAAAGCTGCTTATGATGCCAGGTTTTGATGAATCCCCAAGGTACAAGTACAGAGGAATATATCAGTCTCTAGGATATGGAACTTTTAGCTAACACATCACAATATGTGATGCTTGCCAAGAAAACACTACATTCTGGAGCGCTGATGATCAGAACATTCTGCTCCTGAAGGATAGAAAAGACAGCTTGATTGAAATAAAGTCTGTTTATATTGACGCTCTCTCTCTCCCTATATATACATACATGCATACACACACACACACAGGTATGTCATGCATTTCTTCAGATTTGTTTCAACCATTTACCATTTATTGGAGAATCCCTACTTTTCAAGTGACTGCAAATGAAGTCATCTCTGGCACTTTTTGTGCAAAGTAAGAGACACACATGACACCTTTTTATAAAAGTCATCGGTTTCTTTGTTACTGTGTACTTTCAAAGCATGGGGCTTTCACACGTCAGGTAAACCTGATTACCACTACACAACAAAAGCAGATGCAGCTTTCTTATCTATGTCGTGATAGAACAGTTGTGAATTGAGTAGAAGAAGGGCCCTGATGTGATACTTATTACATGCAGCCTGTAAGATAGTCAAACATGCAGGCTAGGAAGGAAGATGCAAATATCAATGTATTAGAAAAACACCTAAAGGCGAGTGATATGCTTTCATTCATGCATGGCTAGGAAAAATCGCCATACTGTTGCAAACATTCTTACACCACCAACTGGAAATAAATGATTCTGACATTAAACGTAAAGGTGACAATGCATTTGTATCATCACCCTGAGAAGGATCATCTTGGAATTGAGCCGAGGGCCTCTGCACTCAAAGCCAGAAACACTCCACTAAAATAAGATTCCTGTTGGTGCCAACAATTCTCCATGTTAATGCTTGTTCTAGGTGAGCAGTGAACCGATTGCAGGGCTCTTTTGAAAGCAAGGTCTGAGAACCAACAGATACATCCACACGCCGATTACTTTAGTGTTTTGAGAGAATTCCCTTTCTTGGAACGAGATTGCATGAAATAATCTTCAGGGCTTGGACAATTCCATGGCAAAACGGCACCTATCAACATTGTAGCCAACACAATATAACAACTGTTTCTGCCCGGTTTCGAACCGGGGACCTTTCGCGTGTGAGGCGAACGTGATAACCACTACACTACAGAAACAGATACCTACAGTTGATTTTTCTGTAATGAAACTGCTCCGAACTGGCTATTCCATGGGCCTCTGGCTTTAGATTTCTTTCATGCAACCTGCCCGACATCCCTAGCTGAACGCTCGTACATGCCATGCAAGACCAGATGTTTGGTATTAGCTCAGACTGGGCAGGGCTGAAGCATGAGACTCTAGCAAAGAATTATCCACTACTGCAAAGAAAAAATTGATGTTGGTTTTGAAACGCAAACTTCAAAACAACTTGAAAAGAGTACCAAGAAAAGGGCTCGTCCGGGATTTGAACCCGGGACCTCTCGCACCCAAAGCGAGAATCATACCCCTAGACCAACGAGCCCTCAAAATCCTCTTACCTCTCAAAAGCTAATACCGGCTCTAAGCCCGCAATGAAGATCATGCTGGTATCTTTATGATGCTTGGTCTGTGAATACGCATGAAAGTCAGTCTCAACTTACCCTTTCTCAAACGATAGCACTATCATTTACAAGTGTCTCCTTTTATTCCGTCCCAGCTTTGGACACGTCTTACAGGAAGTCAGCCCTTATTTATATATTTCTTCAGTGGCTGAAGCTTAATGAGAAAGAGTAACAAGTTGTTCATAACAACATAAGAAACACATTGTGCATTTTCTCTCAAATACTCCTTCACTTTGTGCCAAAAGAAATACCAAGGTGAATACCTAGGCCACAGATTCAAGCTAAAGATCTTCCTGCTGAATGCAAGGCGCAATAAAAACTGCATATCGCTGGACTAAAGCATTCCTTGCATAGCCTCTAACATCATAACATAACTGAGCTGCTAGCAGCAAGCTAACCAATACCTTTCTGAAATGAGAATGACATGTGCTTATCTGCTCAATCAGTGCTCAATCAGGCTCGATCAGGCGAGATTTAGAAAAGGTGGAAAGGGTCCAAGTGGATGCCCCTTCCTTTTTAGGGTGGGTCCTGCTGACTATCATAGGATTGCTTGTAAAAGTGGCCAGGGTCAGAGGAAAAGCTGCCAACACTTCTTAGCGTTCTCTATAGATGCAGCCATTTTCTGTGACTGTAATTTCGGCCTTTTCCCAGAAGTCTCTATTCTGCCTATGCAAATTAACAAAAGCAGTGCTTATTCCTCACTTGCTCAAATGTCCTTCCTGTCCAGAAAGCTCTGATTAAGCATGCTTATTTTCTTTTTCTGGGATATTTTAAATTGTTTCGCTGTCCAGTCTGTGGCAGTAGAAAGCTGCTTATGATGCCAGGTTTTGATGAATCCCCAAGGTACAAGTACAGAGGAATATATCAGTCTCTAGGATATGGAACTTTTAGCTAACACATCACAATATGTGATGCTTGCCAAGAAAACACTACATTCTGGAGCGCTGATGATCAGAACATTCTGCTCCTGAAGGATAGAAAAGACAGCTTGATTGAAATAAAGTCTGTTTATATTGACGCTCTCTCTCTCCCTATATATACATACATGCATACACACACACACACAGGTATGTCATGCATTTCTTCAGATTTGTTTCAACCATTTACCATTTATTGGAGAATCCCTACTTTTCAAGTGACTGCAAATGAAGTCATCTCTGGCACTTTTTGTGCAAAGTAAGAGACACACATGACACCTTTTTATAAAAGTCATCGGTTTCTTTGTTACTGTGTACTTTCAAAGCATGGGGCTTTCACACGTCAGGTAAACCTGATTACCACTACACAACAAAAGCAGATGCAGCTTTCTTATCTATGTCGTGATAGAACAGTTGTGAATTGAGTAGAAGAAGGGCCCTGATGTGATACTTATTACATGCAGCCTGTAAGATAGTCAAACATGCAGGCTAGGAAGGAAGATGCAAATATCAATGTATTAGAAAAACACCTAAAGGCGAGTGATATGCTTTCATTCATGCATGGCTAGGAAAAATCGCCATACTGTTGCAAACATTCTTACACCACCAACTGGAAATAAATGATTCTGACATTAAACGTAAAGGTGACAATGCATTTGTATCATCACCCTGAGAAGGATCATCTTGGAATTGAGCCGAGGGCCTCTGCACTCAAAGCCAGAAACACTCCACTAAAATAAGATTCCTGTTGGTGCCAACAATTCTCCATGTTAATGCTTGTTCTAGGTGAGCAGTGAACCGATTGCAGGGCTCTTTTGAAAGCAAGGTCTGAGAACCAACAGATACATCCACACGCCGATTACTTTAGTGTTTTGAGAGAATTCCCTTTCTTGGAACGAGATTGCATGAAATAATCTTCAGGGCTTGGACAATTCCATGGCAAAACGGCACCTATCAACATTGTAGCCAACACAATATAACAACTGTTTCTGCCCGGTTTCGAACCGGGGACCTTTCGCGTGTGAGGCGAACGTGATAACCACTACACTACAGAAACAGATACCTACAGTTGATTTTTCTGTAATGAAACTGCTCCGAACTGGCTATTCCATGGGCCTCTGGCTTTAGATTTCTTTCATGCAACCTGCCCGACATCCCTAGCTGAACGCTCGTACATGCCATGCAAGACCAGATGTTTGGTATTAGCTCAGACTGGGCAGGGCTGAAGCATGAGACTCTAGCAAAGAATTATCCACTACTGCAAAGAAAAAATTGATGTTGGTTTTGAAACGCAAACTTCAAAACAACTTGAAAAGAGTACCAAGAAAAGGGCTCGTCCGGGATTTGAACCCGGGACCTCTCGCACCCAAAGCGAGAATCATACCCCTCGACCAACGAGCCCTCAAAATCCTCTTACCTCTCAAAAGCTAATACCGGCTCTAAGCCCGCAATGAAGATCATGCTGGTATCTTTATGATGCTTGGTCTGTGAATACGCATGAAAGTCAGTCTCAACTTACCCTTTCTCAAACGATAGCACTATCATTTACAAGTGTCTCCTTTTATTCCGTCCCAGCTTTGGACACGTCTTACAGGAAGTCAGCCCTTATTTATATATTTCTTCAGTGGCTGAAGCTTAATGAGAAAGAGTAACAAGTTGTTCATAACAACATAAGAAACACATTGTGCATTTTCTCTTAAATACTCCTTCACTTTGTGCCAAAAGAAATACCAAGGTGAATACCTAGGCCACAGATTCAAGCTAAAGATCTTCCTGCTGAATGCAAGGCGCAATAAAAACTGCATATCGCTGGACTAAAGCATTCCTTGCATAGCCTCTAACATCATAACATAACTGAGCTGCTAGCAGCAAGCTAACCAATACCTTTCTGAAATGAGAATGACATGTGCTTATCTGCTCAATCAGTGCTCAATCAGGCTCGATCAGGCGAGATTTAGAAAAGGTGGAAAGGGTCCAAGTGGATGCCCCTTCCTTTTTAGGGTGGGTCCTGCTGACTATCATAGGATTGCTTGTAAAAGTGGCCAGGGTCAGAGGAAAAGCTGCCAACACTTCTTAGCGTTCTCTATAGATGCAGCCATTTTCTGTGACTGTAATTTCGGCCTTTTCCCAGAAGTCTCTATTCTGCCTATGCAAATTAACAAAAGCAGTGCTTATTCCTCACTTGCTCAAATGTCCTTCCTGTCCAGAAAGCTCTGATTAAGCATGCTTATTTTCTTTTTCTGGGATATTTTAAATTGTTTCGCTGTCCAGTCTGTGGCAGTAGAAAGCTGCTTATGATGCCAGGTTTTGATGAATCCCCAAGGTACAAGTACAGAGGAATATATCAGTCTCTAGGATATGGAACTTTTAGCTAACACATCACAATATGTGATGCTTGCCAAGAAAACACTACATTCTGGAGCGCTGATGATCAGAACATTCTGCTCCTGAAGGATAGAAAAGACAGCTTGATTGAAATAAAGTCTGTTTATATTGACGCTCTCTCTCTCCCTATATATACATACATGCATACACACACACACACAGGTATGTCATGCATTTCTTCAGATTTGTTTCAACCATTTACCATTTATTGGAGAATCCCTACTTTTCAAGTGACTGCAAATGAAGTCATCTCTGGCACTTTTTGTGCAAAGTAAGAGACACACATGACACCTTTTTATAAAAGTCATCGGTTTCTTTGTTACTGTGTACTTTCAAAGCATGGGGCTTTCACACGTCAGGTAAACCTGATTACCACTACACAACAAAAGCAGATGCAGCTTTCTTATCTATGTCGTGATAGAACAGTTGTGAATTGAGTAGAAGAAGGGCCCTGATGTGATACTTATTACATGCAGCCTGTAAGATAGTCAAACATGCAGGCTAGGAAGGAAGATGCAAATATCAATGTATTAGAAAAACACCTAAAGGCGAGTGATATGCTTTCATTCATGCATGGCTAGGAAAAATCGCCATACTGTTGCAAACATTCTTACACCACCAACTGGAAATAAATGATTCTGACATTAAACGTAAAGGTGACAATGCATTTGTATCATCACCCTGAGAAGGATCATCTTGGAATTGAGCCGAGGGCCTCTGCACTCAAAGCCAGAAACACTCCACTAAAATAAGATTCCTGTTGGTGCCAACAATTCTCCATGTTAATGCTTGTTCTAGGTGAGCAGTGAACCGATTGCAGGGCTCTTTTGAAAGCAAGGTCTGAGAACCAACAGATACATCCACACGCCGATTACTTTAGTGTTTTGAGAGAATTCCCTTTCTTGGAACGAGATTGCATGAAATAATCTTCAGGGCTTGGACAATTCCATGGCAAAACGGCACCTATCAACATTGTAGCCAACACAATATAACAACTGTTTCTGCCCGGTTTCGAACCGGGGACCTTTCGCGTGTGAGGCGAACGTGATAACCACTACACTACAGAAACAGATACCTACAGTTGATTTTTCTGTAATGAAACTGCTCCGAACTGGCTATTCCATGGGCCTCTGGCTTTAGATTTCTTTCATGCAACCTGCCCGACATCCCTAGCTGAACGCTCGTACATGCCATGCAAGACCAGATGTTTGGTATTAGCTCAGACTGGGCAGGGCTGAAGCATGAGACTCTAGCAAAGAATTATCCACTACTGCAAAGAAAAAATTGATGTTGGTTTTGAAACGCAAACTTCAAAACAACTTGAAAAGAGTACCAAGAAAAGGGCTCGTCCGGGATTTGAACCCGGGACCTCTCGCACCCAAAGCGAGAATCATACCCCTAGACCAACGAGCCCTCAAAATCCTCTTACCTCTCAAAAGCTAATACCGGCTCTAAGCCCGCAATGAAGATCATGCTGGTATCTTTATGATGCTTGGTCTGTGAATACGCATGAAAGTCAGTCTCAACTTACCCTTTCTCAAACGATAGCACTATCATTTACAAGTGTCTCCTTTTATTCTGTCCCAGCTTTGGACACGTCTTACAGGAAGTCAGCCCTTATTTATATATTTCTTCAGTGGCTGAAGCTTAATGAGAAAGAGTAACAAGTTGTTCATAACAACATAAGAAACACATTGTGCATTTTCTCTTAAATACTCCTTCACTTTGTGCCAAAAGAAATACCAAGGTGAATACCTAGGCCACAGATTCAAGCTAAAGATCTTCCTGCTGAATGCAAGGCGCATTAAAAACTGCATATCGCTGGACTAAAGCATTCCTTGCATAGCCTCTAACATCATAACATAACTGAGCTGCTAGCAGCAAGCTAACCAATACCTTTCTGAAATGAGAATGACATGTGCTTATCTGCTCAATCAGTGCTCAATCAGGCTCGATCAGGCGAGATTTAGAAAAGGTGGAAAGGGTCCAAGTGGATGCCCCTTCCTTTTTAGGGTGGGTCCTGCTGACTATCATAGGATTGCTTGTAAAAGTGGCCAGGGTCAGAGGAAAAGCTGCCAACACTTCTTAGCGTTCTCTATAGATGCAGCCATTTTCTGTGACTGTAATTTCGGCCTTTTCCCAGAAGTCTCTATTCTGCCTATGCAAATTAACAAAAGCAGTGCTTATTCCTCACTTGCTCAAATGTCCTTCCTGTCCAGAAAGCTCTGATTAAGCATGCTTATTTTCTTTTTCTGGGATATTTTAAATTGTTTCGCTGTCCAGTCTGTGGCAGTAGAAAGCTGCTTATGATGCCAGGTTTTGATGAATCCCCAAGGTACAAGTACAGAGGAATATATCAGTCTCTAGGATATGGAACTTTTAGCTAACACATCACAATATGTGATGCTTGCCAAGAAAACACTACATTCTGGAGCGCTGATGATCAGAACATTCTGCTCCTGAAGGATAGAAAAGACAGCTTGATTGAAATAAAGTCTGTTTATATTGACGCTCTCTCTCTCCCTATATATACATACATGCATACACACACACACACAGGTATGTCATGCATTTCTTCAGATTTGTTTCAACCATTTACCATTTATTGGAGAATCCCTACTTTTCAAGTGACTGCAAATGAAGTCATCTCTGGCACTTTTTGTGCAAAGTAAGAGACACACATGACACCTTTTTATAAAAGTCATCGGTTTCTTTGTTACTGTGTACTTTCAAAGCATGGGGCTTTCACACGTCAGGTAAACCTGATTACCACTACACAACAAAAGCAGATGCAGCTTTCTTATCTATGTCGTGATAGAACAGTTGTGAATTGAGTAGAAGAAGGGCCCTGATGTGATACTTATTACATGCAGCCTGTAAGATAGTCAAACATGCAGGCTAGGAAGGAAGATGCAAATATCAATGTATTAGAAAAACACCTAAAGGCGAGTGATATGCTTTCATTCATGCATGGCTAGGAAAAATCGCCATACTGTTGCAAACATTCTTACACCACCAACTGGAAATAAATGATTCTGACATTAAACGTAAAGGTGACAATGCATTTGTATCATCACCCTGAGAAGGATCATCTTGGAATTGAGCCGAGGGCCTCTGCACTCAAAGCCAGAAACACTCCACTAAAATAAGATTCCTGTTGGTGCCAACAATTCTCCATGTTAATGCTTGTTCTAGGTGAGCAGTGAACCGATTGCAGGGCTCTTTTGAAAGCAAGGTCTGAGAACCAACAGATACATCCACACGCCGATTACTTTAGTGTTTTGAGAGAATTCCCTTTCTTGGAACGAGATTGCATGAAATAATCTTCAGGGCTTGGACAATTCCATGGCAAAACGGCACCTATCAACATTGTAGCCAACACAATATAACAACTGTTTCTGCCCGGTTTCGAACCGGGGACCTTTCGCGTGTGAGGCGAACGTGATAACCACTACACTACAGAAACAGATACCTACAGTTGATTTTTCTGTAATGAAACTGCTCCGAACTGGCTATTCCATGGGCCTCTGGCTTTAGATTTCTTTCATGCAACCTGCCCGACATCCCTAGCTGAACGCTCGTACATGCCATGCAAGACCAGATGTTTGGTATTAGCTCAGACTGGGCAGGGCTGAAGCATGAGACTCTAGCAAAGAATTATCCACTACTGCAAAGAAAAAATTGATGTTGGTTTTGAAACGCAAACTTCAAAACAACTTGAAAAGAGTACCAAGAAAAGGGCTCGTCCGGGATTTGAACCCGGGACCTCTCGCACCCAAAGCGAGAATCATACCCCTAGACCAACGAGCCCTCAAAATCCTCTTACCTCTCAAAAGCTAATACCGGCTCTAAGCCCGCAATGAAGATCATGCTGGTATCTTTATGATGCTTGGTCTGTGAATACGCATGAAAGTCAGTCTCAACTTACCCTTTCTCAAACGATAGCACTATCATTTACAAGTGTCTCCTTTTATTCCGTCCCAGCTTTGGACACGTCTTACAGGAAGTCAGCCCTTATTTATATATTTCTTCAGTGGCTGAAGCTTAATGAGAAAGAGTAACAAGTTGTTCATAACAACATAAGAAACACATTGTGCATTTTCTCTCAAATACTCCTTCACTTTGTGCCAAAAGAAATACCAAGGTGAATACCTAGGCCACAGATTCAAGCTAAAGATCTTCCTGCTGAATGCAAGGCGCAATAAAAACTGCATATCGCTGGACTAAAGCATTCCTTGCATAGCCTCTAACATCATAACATAACTGAGCTG
The DNA here is from genome assembly GCF_964204655.1 of Triturus cristatus. Taxonomy (NCBI): domain Eukaryota; kingdom Metazoa; phylum Chordata; class Amphibia; order Caudata; family Salamandridae; genus Triturus; species Triturus cristatus. The sequence goes on along the minus strand of NC_140591.1, from coordinate 735,083,967 downwards.
CTAGCAGCAAGCTAACCAATACCTTTCTGAAATGAGAATGACATGTGCTTATCTGCTCAATCAGTGCTCAATCAGGCTCGATCAGGCGAGATTTAGAAAAGGTGGAAAGGGTCCAAGTGGATGCCCCTTCCTTTTTAGGGTGGGTCCTGCTGACTATCATAGGATTGCTTGTAAAAGTGGCCAGGGTCAGAGGAAAAGCTGCCAACACTTCTTAGCGTTCTCTATAGATGCAGCCATTTTCTGTGACTGTAATTTCGGCCTTTTCCCAGAAGTCTCTATTCTGCCTATGCAAATTAACAAAAGCAGTGCTTATTCCTCACTTGCTCAAATGTCCTTCCTGTCCAGAAAGCTCTGATTAAGCATGCTTATTTTCTTTTTCTGGGATATTTTAAATTGTTTCGCTGTCCAGTCTGTGGCAGTAGAAAGCTGCTTATGATGCCAGGTTTTGATGAATCCCCAAGGTACAAGTACAGAGGAATATATCAGTCTCTAGGATATGGAACTTTTAGCTAACACATCACAATATGTGATGCTTGCCAAGAAAACACTACATTCTGGAGCGCTGATGATCAGAACATTCTGCTCCTGAAGGATAGAAAAGACAGCTTGATTGAAATAAAGTCTGTTTATATTGACGCTCTCTCTCTCCCTATATATACATACATGCATACACACACACACACAGGTATGTCATGCATTTCTTCAGATTTGTTTCAACCATTTACCATTTATTGGAGAATCCCTACTTTTCAAGTGACTGCAAATGAAGTCATCTCTGGCACTTTTTGTGCAAAGTAAGAGACACACATGACACCTTTTTATAAAAGTCATCGGTTTCTTTGTTACTGTGTACTTTCAAAGCATGGGGCTTTCACACGTCAGGTAAACCTGATTACCACTACACAACAAAAGCAGATGCAGCTTTCTTATCTATGTCGTGATAGAACAGTTGTGAATTGAGTAGAAGAAGGGCCCTGATGTGATACTTATTACATGCAGCCTGTAAGATAGTCAAACATGCAGGCTAGGAAGGAAGATGCAAATATCAATGTATTAGAAAAACACCTAAAGGCGAGTGATATGCTTTCATTCATGCATGGCTAGGAAAAATCGCCATACTGTTGCAAACATTCTTACACCACCAACTGGAAATAAATGATTCTGACATTAAACGTAAAGGTGACAATGCATTTGTATCATCACCCTGAGAAGGATCATCTTGGAATTGAGCCGAGGGCCTCTGCACTCAAAGCCAGAAACACTCCACTAAAATAAGATTCCTGTTGGTGCCAACAATTCTCCATGTTAATGCTTGTTCTAGGTGAGCAGTGAACCGATTGCAGGGCTCTTTTGAAAGCAAGGTCTGAGAACCAACAGATACATCCACACGCCGATTACTTTAGTGTTTTGAGAGAATTCCCTTTCTTGGAACGAGATTGCATGAAATAATCTTCAGGGCTTGGACAATTCCATGGCAAAACGGCACCTATCAACATTGTAGCCAACACAATATAACAACTGTTTCTGCCCGGTTTCGAACCGGGGACCTTTCGCGTGTGAGGCGAACGTGATAACCACTACACTACAGAAACAGATACCTACAGTTGATTTTTCTGTAATGAAACTGCTCCGAACTGGCTATTCCATGGGCCTCTGGCTTTAGATTTCTTTCATGCAACCTGCCCGACATCCCTAGCTGAACGCTCGTACATGCCATGCAAGACCAGATGTTTGGTATTAGCTCAGACTGGGCAGGGCTGAAGCATGAGACTCTAGCAAAGAATTATCCACTACTGCAAAGAAAAAATTGATGTTGGTTTTGAAACGCAAACTTCAAAACAACTTGAAAAGAGTACCAAGAAAAGGGCTCGTCCGGGATTTGAACCCGGGACCTCTCGCACCCAAAGCGAGAATCATACCCCTAGACCAACGAGCCCTCAAAATCCTCTTACCTCTCAAAAGCTAATACCGGCTCTAAGCCCGCAATGAAGATCATGCTGGTATCTTTATGATGCTTGGTCTGTGAATACGCATGAAAGTCAGTCTCAACTTACCCTTTCTCAAACGATAGCACTATCATTTACAAGTGTCTCCTTTTATTCCGTCCCAGCTTTGGACACGTCTTACAGGAAGTCAGCCCTTATTTATATATTTCTTCAGTGGCTGAAGCTTAATGAGAAAGAGTAACAAGTTGTTCATAACAACATAAGAAACACATTGTGCATTTTCTCTTAAATACTCCTTCACTTTGTGCCAAAAGAAATACCAAGGTGAATACCTAGGCCACAGATTCAAGCTAAAGATCTTCCTGCTGAATGCAAGGCGCATTAAAAACTGCATATCGCTGGACTAAAGCATTCCTTGCATAGCCTCTAACATCATAACATAACTGAGCTGCTAGCAGCAAGCTAACCAATACCTTTCTGAAATGAGAATGACATGTGCTTATCTGCTCAATCAGTGCTCAATCAGGCTCGATCAGGCGAGATTTAGAAAAGGTGGAAAGGGTCCAAGTGGATGCCCCTTCCTTTTTAGGGTGGGTCCTGCTGACTATCATAGGATTGCTTGTAAAAGTGGCCAGGGTCAGAGGAAAAGCTGCCAACACTTCTTAGCGTTCTCTATAGATGCAGCCATTTTCTGTGACTGTAATTTCGGCCTTTTCCCAGAAGTCTCTATTCTGCCTATGCAAATTAACAAAAGCAGTGCTTATTCCTCACTTGCTCAAATGTCCTTCCTGTCCAGAAAGCTCTGATTAAGCATGCTTATTTTCTTTTTCTGGGATATTTTAAATTGTTTCGCTGTCCAGTCTGTGGCAGTAGAAAGCTGCTTATGATGCCAGGTTTTGATGAATCCCCAAGGTACAAGTACAGAGGAATATATCAGTCTCTAGGATATGGAACTTTTAGCTAACACATCACAATATGTGATGCTTGCCAAGAAAACACTACATTCTGGAGCGCTGATGATCAGAACATTCTGCTCCTGAAGGATAGAAAAGACAGCTTGATTGAAATAAAGTCTGTTTATATTGACGCTCTCTCTCTCCCTATATATACATACATGCATACACACACACACACAGGTATGTCATGCATTTCTTCAGATTTGTTTCAACCATTTACCATTTATTGGAGAATCCCTACTTTTCAAGTGACTGCAAATGAAGTCATCTCTGGCACTTTTTGTGCAAAGTAAGAGACACACATGACACCTTTTTATAAAAGTCATCGGTTTCTTTGTTACTGTGTACTTTCAAAGCATGGGGCTTTCACACGTCAGGTAAACCTGATTACCACTACACAACAAAAGCAGATGCAGCTTTCTTATCTATGTCGTGATAGAACAGTTGTGAATTGAGTAGAAGAAGGGCCCTGATGTGATACTTATTACATGCAGCCTGTAAGATAGTCAAACATGCAGGCTAGGAAGGAAGATGCAAATATCAATGTATTAGAAAAACACCTAAAGGCGAGTGATATGCTTTCATTCATGCATGGCTAGGAAAAATCGCCATACTGTTGCAAACATTCTTACACCACCAACTGGAAATAAATGATTCTGACATTAAACGTAAAGGTGACAATGCATTTGTATCATCACCCTGAGAAGGATCATCTTGGAATTGAGCCGAGGGCCTCTGCACTCAAAGCCAGAAACACTCCACTAAAATAAGATTCCTGTTGGTGCCAACAATTCTCCATGTTAATGCTTGTTCTAGGTGAGCAGTGAACCGATTGCAGGGCTCTTTTGAAAGCAAGGTCTGAGAACCAACAGATATATCCACACGCCGATTACTTTAGTGTTTTGAGAGAATTCCCTTTCTTGGAACGAGATTGCATGAAATAATCTTCAGGGCTTGGACAATTCCATGGCAAAACGGCACCTATCAACATTGTAGCCAACACAATATAACAACTGTTTCTGCCCGGTTTCGAACCAGGGACCTTTCGCGTGTGAGGCGAACGTGATAACCACTACACTACAGAAACAGATACCTACAGTTGATTTTTCTGTAATGAAACTGCTCCGAACTGGCTATTCCATGGGCCTCTGGCTTTAGATTTCTTTCATGCAACCTGCCCGACATCCCTAGCTGAACGCTCGTACATGCCATGCAAGACCAGATGTTTGGTATTAGCTCAGACTGGGCAGGGCTGAAGCATGAGACTCTAGCAAAGAATTATCCACTACTGCAAAGAAAAAATTGATGTTGGTTTTGAAACGCAAACTTCAAAACAACTTGAAAAGAGTACCAAGAAAAGGGCTCGTCCGGGATTTGAACCCGGGACCTCTCGCACCCAAAGCGAGAATCATACCCCTCGACCAACGAGCCCTCAAAATCCTCTTACCTCTCAAAAGCTAATACCGGCTCTAAGCCCGCAATGAAGATCATGCTGGTATCTTTATGATGCTTGGTCTGTGAATACGCATGAAAGTCAGTCTCAACTTACCCTTTCTCAAACGATAGCACTATCATTTACAAGTGTCTCCTTTTATTCCGTCCCAGCTTTGGACACGTCTTACAGGAAGTCAGCCCTTATTTATATATTTCTTCAGTGGCTGAAGCTTAATGAGAAAGAGTAACAAGTTGTTCATAACAACATAAGAAACACATTGTGCATTTTCTCTCAAATACTCCTTCACTTTGTGCCAAAAGAAATACCAAGGTGAATACCTAGGCCACAGATTCAAGCTAAAGATCTTCCTGCTGAATGCAAGGCGCAATAAAAACTGCATATCGCTGGACTAAAGCATTCCTTGCATAGCCTCTAACATCATAACATAACTGAGCTGCTAGCAGCAAGCTAACCAATACCTTTCTGAAATGAGAATGACATGTGCTTATCTGCTCAATCAGTGCTCAATCAGGCTCGATCAGGCGAGATTTAGAAAAGGTGGAAAGGGTCCAAGTGGATGCCCCTTCCTTTTTAGGGTGGGTCCTGCTGACTATCATAGGATTGCTTGTAAAAGTGGCCAGGGTCAGAGGAAAAGCTGCCAACACTTCTTAGCGTTCTCTATAGATGCAGCCATTTTCTGTGACTGTAATTTCGGCCTTTTCCCAGAAGTCTCTATTCTGCCTATGCAAATTAACAAAAGCAGTGCTTATTCCTCACTTGCTCAAATGTCCTTCCTGTCCAGAAAGCTCTGATTAAGCATGCTTATTTTCTTTTTCTGGGATATTTTAAATTGTTTCGCTGTCCAGTCTGTGGCAGTAGAAAGCTGCTTATGATGCCAGGTTTTGATGAATCCCCAAGGTACAAGTACAGAGGAATATATCAGTCTCTAGGATATGGAACTTTTAGCTAACACATCACAATATGTGATGCTTGCCAAGAAAACACTACATTCTGGAGCGCTGATGATCAGAACATTCTGCTCCTGAAGGATAGAAAAGACAGCTTGATTGAAATAAAGTCTGTTTATATTGACGCTCTCTCTCTCCCTATATATACATACATGCATACACACACACACACAGGTATGTCATGCATTTCTTCAGATTTGTTTCAACCATTTACCATTTATTGGAGAATCCCTACTTTTCAAGTGACTGCAAATGAAGTCATCTCTGGCACTTTTTGTGCAAAGTAAGAGACACACATGACACCTTTTTATAAAAGTCATCGGTTTCTTTGTTACTGTGTACTTTCAAAGCATGGGGCTTTCACACGTCAGGTAAACCTGATTACCACTACACAACAAAAGCAGATGCAGCTTTCTTATCTATGTCGTGATAGAACAGTTGTGAATTGAGTAGAAGAAGGGCCCTGATGTGATACTTATTACATGCAGCCTGTAAGATAGTCAAACATGCAGGCTAGGAAGGAAGATGCAAATATCAATGTATTAGAAAAACACCTAAAGGCGAGTGATATGCTTTCATTCATGCATGGCTAGGAAAAATCGCCATACTGTTGCAAACATTCTTACACCACCAACTGGAAATAAATGATTCTGACATTAAACGTAAAGGTGACAATGCATTTGTATCATCACCCTGAGAAGGATCATCTTGGAATTGAGCCGAGGGCCTCTGCACTCAAAGCCAGAAACACTCCACTAAAATAAGATTCCTGTTGGTGCCAACAATTCTCCATGTTAATGCTTGTTCTAGGTGAGCAGTGAACCGATTGCAGGGCTCTTTTGAAAGCAAGGTCTGAGAACCAACAGATACATCCACACGCCGATTACTTTAGTGTTTTGAGAGAATTCCCTTTCTTGGAACGAGATTGCATGAAATAATCTTCAGGGCTTGGACAATTCCATGGCAAAACGGCACCTATCAACATTGTAGCCAACACAATATAACAACTGTTTCTGCCCGGTTTCGAACCGGGGACCTTTCGCGTGTGAGGCGAACGTGATAACCACTACACTACAGAAACAGATACCTACAGTTGATTTTTCTGTAATGAAACTGCTCCGAACTGGCTATTCCATGGGCCTCTGGCTTTAGATTTCTTTCATGCAACCTGCCCGACATCCCTAGCTGAACGCTCGTACATGCCATGCAAGACCAGATGTTTGGTATTAGCTCAGACTGGGCAGGGCTGAAGCATGAGACTCTAGCAAAGAATTATCCACTACTGCAAAGAAAAAATTGATGTTGGTTTTGAAACGCAAACTTCAAAACAACTTGAAAAGAGTACCAAGAAAAGGGCTCGTCCGGGATTTGAACCCGGGACCTCTCGCACCCAAAGCGAGAATCATACCCCTCGACCAACGAGCCCTCAAAATCCTCTTACCTCTCAAAAGCTAATACCGGCTCTAAGCCCGCAATGAAGATCATGCTGGTATCTTTATGATGCTTGGTCTGTGAATACGCATGAAAGTCAGTCTCAACTTACCCTTTCTCAAACGATAGCACTATCATTTACAAGTGTCTCCTTTTATTCCGTCCCAGCTTTGGACACGTCTTACAGGAAGTCAGCCCTTATTTATATATTTCTTCAGTGGCTGAAGCTTAATGAGAAAGAGTAACAAGTTGTTCATAACAACATAAGAAACACATTGTGCATTTTCTCTTAAATACTCCTTCACTTTGTGCCAAAAGAAATACCAAGGTGAATACCTAGGCCACAGATTCAAGCTAAAGATCTTCCTGCTGAATGCAAGGCGCAATAAAAACTGCATATCGCTGGACTAAAGCATTCCTTGCATAGCCTCTAACATCATAACATAACTGAGCTGCTAGCAGCAAGCTAACCAATACCTTTCTGAAATGAGAATGACATGTGCTTATCTGCTCAATCAGTGCTCAATCAGGCTCGATCAGGCGAGATTTAGAAAAGGTGGAAAGGGTCCAAGTGGATGCCCCTTCCTTTTTAGGGTGGGTCCTGCTGACTATCATAGGATTGCTTGTAAAAGTGGCCAGGGTCAGAGGAAAAGCTGCCAACACTTCTTAGCGTTCTCTATAGATGCAGCCATTTTCTGTGACTGTAATTTCGGCCTTTTCCCAGAAGTCTCTATTCTGCCTATGCAAATTAACAAAAGCAGTGCTTATTCCTCACTTGCTCAAATGTCCTTCCTGTCCAGAAAGCTCTGATTAAGCATGCTTATTTTCTTTTTCTGGGATATTTTAAATTGTTTCGCTGTCCAGTCTGTGGCAGTAGAAAGCTGCTTATGATGCCAGGTTTTGATGAATCCCCAAGGTACAAGTACAGAGGAATATATCAGTCTCTAGGATATGGAACTTTTAGCTAACACATCACAATATGTGATGCTTGCCAAGAAAACACTACATTCTGGAGCGCTGATGATCAGAACATTCTGCTCCTGAAGGATAGAAAAGACAGCTTGATTGAAATAAAGTCTGTTTATATTGACGCTCTCTCTCTCCCTATATATACATACATGCATACACACACACACACAGGTATGTCATGCATTTCTTCAGATTTGTTTCAACCATTTACCATTTATTGGAGAATCCCTACTTTTCAAGTGACTGCAAATGAAGTCATCTCTGGCACTTTTTGTGCAAAGTAAGAGACACACATGACACCTTTTTATAAAAGTCATCGGTTTCTTTGTTACTGTGTACTTTCAAAGCATGGGGCTTTCACACGTCAGGTAAACCTGATTACCACTACACAACAAAAGCAGATGCAGCTTTCTTATCTATGTCGTGATAGAACAGTTGTGAATTGAGTAGAAGAAGGGCCCTGATGTGATACTTATTACATGCAGCCTGTAAGATAGTCAAACATGCAGGCTAGGAAGGAAGATGCAAATATCAATGTATTAGAAAAACACCTAAAGGCGAGTGATATGCTTTCATTCATGCATGGCTAGGAAAAATCGCCATACTGTTGCAAACATTCTTACACCACCAACTGGAAATAAATGATTCTGACATTAAACGTAAAGGTGACAATGCATTTGTATCATCACCCTGAGAAGGATCATCTTGGAATTGAGCCGAGGGCCTCTGCACTCAAAGCCAGAAACACTCCACTAAAATAAGATTCCTGTTGGTGCCAACAATTCTCCATGTTAATGCTTGTTCTAGGTGAGCAGTGAACCGATTGCAGGGCTCTTTTGAAAGCAAGGTCTGAGAACCAACAGATACATCCACACGCCGATTACTTTAGTGTTTTGAGAGAATTCCCTTTCTTGGAACGAGATTGCATGAAATAATCTTCAGGGCTTGGACAATTCCATGGCAAAACGGCACCTATCAACATTGTAGCCAACACAATATAACAACTGTTTCTGCCCGGTTTCGAACCGGGGACCTTTCGCGTGTGAGGCGAACGTGATAACCACTACACTACAGAAACAGATACCTACAGTTGATTTTTCTGTAATGAAACTGCTCCGAACTGGCTATTCCATGGGCCTCTGGCTTTAGATTTCTTTCATGCAACCTGCCCGACATCCCTAGCTGAACGCTCGTACATGCCATGCAAGACCAGATGTTTGGTATTAGCTCAGACTGGGCAGGGCTGAAGCATGAGACTCTAGCAAAGAATTATCCACTACTGCAAAGAAAAAATTGATGTTGGTTTTGAAACGCAAACTTCAAAACAACTTGAAAAGAGTACCAAGAAAAGGGCTCGTCCGGGATTTGAACCCGGGACCTCTCGCACCCAAAGCGAGAATCATACCCCTAGACCAACGAGCCCTCAAAATCCTCTTACCTCTCAAAAGCTAATACCGGCTCTAAGCCCGCAATGAAGATCATGCTGGTATCTTTATGATGCTTGGTCTGTGAATACGCATGAAAGTCAGTCTCAACTTACCCTTTCTCAAACGATAGCACTATCATTTACAAGTGTCTCCTTTTATTCTGTCCCAGCTTTGGACACGTCTTACAGGAAGTCAGCCCTTATTTATATATTTCTTCAGTGGCTGAAGCTTAATGAGAAAGAGTAACAAGTTGTTCATAACAACATAAGAAACACATTGTGCATTTTCTCTTAAATACTCCTTCACTTTGTGCCAAAAGAAATACCAAGGTGAATACCTAGGCCACAGATTCAAGCTAAAGATCTTCCTGCTGAATGCAAGGCGCATTAAAAACTGCATATCGCTGGACTAAAGCATTCCTTGCATAGCCTCTAACATCATAACATAACTGAGCTGCTAGCAGCAAGCTAACCAATACCTTTCTGAAATGAGAATGACATGTGCTTATCTGCTCAATCAGTGCTCAATCAGGCTCGATCAGGCGAGATTTAGAAAAGGTGGAAAGGGTCCAAGTGGATGCCCCTTCCTTTTTAGGGTGGGTCCTGCTGACTATCATAGGATTGCTTGTAAAAGTGGCCAGGGTCAGAGGAAAAGCTGCCAACACTTCTTAGCGTTCTCTATAGATGCAGCCATTTTCTGTGACTGTAATTTCGGCCTTTTCCCAGAAGTCTCTATTCTGCCTATGCAAATTAACAAAAGCAGTGCTTATTCCTCACTTGCTCAAATGTCCTTCCTGTCCAGAAAGCTCTGATTAAGCATGCTTATTTTCTTTTTCTGGGATATTTTAAATTGTTTCGCTGTCCAGTCTGTGGCAGTAGAAAGCTGCTTATGATGCCAGGTTTTGATGAATCCCCAAGGTACAAGTACAGAGGAATATATCAGTCTCTAGGATATGGAACTTTTAGCTAACACATCACAATATGTGATGCTTGCCAAGAAAACACTACATTCTGGAGCGCTGATGATCAGAACATTCTGCTCCTGAAGGATAGAAAAGACAGCTTGATTGAAATAAAGTCTGTTTATATTGACGCTCTCTCTCTCCCTATATATACATACATGCATACACACACACACACAGGTATGTCATGCATTTCTTCAGATTTGTTTCAACCATTTACCATTTATTGGAGAATCCCTACTTTTCAAGTGACTGCAAATGAAGTCATCTCTGGCACTTTTTGTGCAAAGTAAGAGACACACATGACACCTTTTTATAAAAGTCATCGGTTTCTTTGTTACTGTGTACTTTCAAAGCATGGGGCTTTCACACGTCAGGTAAACCTGATTACCACTACACAACAAAAGCAGATGCAGCTTTCTTATCTATGTCGTGATAGAACAGTTGTGAATTGAGTAGAAGAAGGGCCCTGATGTGATACTTATTACATGCAGCCTGTAAGATAGTCAAACATGCAGGCTAGGAAGGAAGATGCAAATATCAATGTATTAGAAAAACACCTAAAGGCGAGTGATATGCTTTCATTCATGCATGGCTAGGAAAAATCGCCATACTGTTGCAAACATTCTTACACCACCAACTGGAAATAAATGATTCTGACATTAAACGTAAAGGTGACAATGCATTTGTATCATCACCCTGAGAAGGATCATCTTGGAATTGAGCCGAGGGCCTCTGCACTCAAAGCCAGAAACACTCCACTAAAATAAGATTCCTGTTGGTGCCAACAATTCTCCATGTTAATGCTTGTTCTAGGTGAGCAGTGAACCGATTGCAGGGCTCTTTTGAAAGCAAGGTCTGAGAACCAACAGATACATCCACACGCCGATTACTTTAGTGTTTTGAGAGAATTCCCTTTCTTGGAACGAGATTGCATGAAATAATCTTCAGGGCTTGGACAATTCCATGGCAAAACGGCACCTATCAACATTGTAGCCAACACAATATAACAACTGTTTCTGCCCGGTTTCGAACCGGGGACCTTTCGCGTGTGAGGCGAACGTGATAACCACTACACTACAGAAACAGATACCTACAGTTGATTTTTCTGTAATGAAACTGCTCCGAACTGGCTATTCCATGGGCCTCTGGCTTTAGATTTCTTTCATGCAACCTGCCCGACATCCCTAGCTGAACGCTCGTACATGCCATGCAAGACCAGATGTTTGGTATTAGCTCAGACTGGGCAGGGCTGAAGCATGAGACTCTAGCAAAGAATTATCCACTACTGCAAAGAAAAAATTGATGTTGGTTTTGAAACGCAAACTTCAAAACAACTTGAAAAGAGTACCAAGAAAAGGGCTCGTCCGGGATTTGAACCCGGGACCTCTCGCACCCAAAGCGAGAATCATACCCCTAGACCAACGAGCCCTCAAAATCCTCTTACCTCTCAAAAGCTAATACCGGCTCTAAGCCCGCAATGAAGATCATGCTGGTATCTTTATGATGCTTGGTCTGTGAATACGCATGAAAGTCAGTCTCAACTTACCCTTTCTCAAACGATAGCACTATCATTTACAAGTGTCTCCTTTTATTCCGTCCCAGCTTTGGACACGTCTTACAGGAAGTCAGCCCTTATTTATATATTTCTTCAGTGGCTGAAGCTTAATGAGAAAGAGTAACAAGTTGTTCATAACAACATAAGAAACACATTGTGCATTTTCTCTCAAATACTCCTTCACTTTGTGCCAAAAGAAATACCAAGGTGAATACCTAGGCCACAGATTCAAGCTAAAGATCTTCCTGCTGAATGCAAGGCGCAATAAAAACTGCATATCGCTGGACTAAAGCATTCCTTGCATAGCCTCTAACATCATAACATAACTGAGCTGCTAGCAGCAAGCTAACCAATACCTTTCTGAAATGAGAATGACATGTGCTTATCTGCTCAATCAGTGCTCAATCAGGCTCGATCAGGCGAGATTTAGAAAAGGTGGAAAGGGTCCAAGTGGATGCCCCTTCCTTTTTAGGGTGGGTCCTGCTGACTATCATAGGATTGCTTGTAAAAGTGGCCAGGGTCAGAGGAAAAGCTGCCAACACTTCTTAGCGTTCTCTATAGATGCAGCCATTTTCTGTGACTGTAATTTCGGCCTTTTCCCAGAAGTCTCTATTCTGCCTATGCAAATTAACAAAAGCAGTGCTTATTCCTCACTTGCTCAAATGTCCTTCCTGTCCAGAAAGCTCTGATTAAGCATGCTTATTTTCTTTTTCTGGGATATTTTAAATTGTTTCGCTGTCCAGTCTGTGGCAGTAGAAAGCTGCTTATGATGCCAGGTTTTGATGAATCCCCAAGGTACAAGTACAGAGGAATATATCAGTCTCTAGGATATGGAACTTTTAGCTAACACATCACAATATGTGATGCTTGCCAAGAAAACACTACATTCTGGAGCGCTGATGATCAGAACATTCTGCTCCTGAAGGATAGAAAAGACAGCTTGATTGAAATAAAGTCTGTTTATATTGACGCTCTCTCTCTCCCTATATATACATACATGCATACACACACACACACAGGTATGTCATGCATTTCTTCAGATTTGTTTCAACCATTTACCATTTATTGGAGAATCCCTACTTTTCAAGTGACTGCAAATGAAGTCATCTCTGGCACTTTTTGTGCAAAGTAAGAGACACACATGACACCTTTTTATAAAAGTCATCGGTTTCTTTGTTACTGTGTACTTTCAAAGCATGGGGCTTTCACACGTCAGGTAAACCTGATTACCACTACACAACAAAAGCAGATGCAGCTTTCTTATCTATGTCGTGATAGAACAGTTGTGAATTGAGTAGAAGAAGGGCCCTGATGTGATACTTATTACATGCAGCCTGTAAGATAGTCAAACATGCAGGCTAGGAAGGAAGATGCAAATATCAATGTATTAGAAAAACACCTAAAGGCGAGTGATATGCTTTCATTCATGCATGGCTAGGAAAAATCGCCATACTGTTGCAAACATTCTTACACCACCAACTGGAAATAAATGATTCTGACATTAAACGTAAAGGTGACAATGCATTTGTATCATCACCCTGAGAAGGATCATCTTGGAATTGAGCCGAGGGCCTCTGCACTCAAAGCCAGAAACACTCCACTAAAATAAGATTCCTGTTGGTGCCAACAATTCTCCATGTTAATGCTTGTTCTAGGTGAGCAGTGAACCGATTGCAGGGCTCTTTTGAAAGCAAGGTCTGAGAACCAACAGATACATCCACACGCCGATTACTTTAGTGTTTTGAGAGAATTCCCTTTCTTGGAACGAGATTGCATGAAATAATCTTCAGGGCTTGGACAATTCCATGGCAAAACGGCACCTATCAACATTGTAGCCAACACAATATAACAACTGTTTCTGCCCGGTTTCGAACCGGGGACCTTTCGCGTGTGAGGCGAACGTGATAACCACTACACTACAGAAACAGATACCTACAGTTGATTTTTCTGTAATGAAACTGCTCCGAACTGGCTATTCCATGGGCCTCTGGCTTTAGATTTCTTTCATGCAACCTGCCCGACATCCCTAGCTGAACGCTCGTACATGCCATGCAAGACCAGATGTTTGGTATTAGCTCAGACTGGGCAGGGCTGAAGCATGAGACTCTAGCAAAGAATTATCCACTACTGCAAAGAAAAAATTGATGTTGGTTTTGAAACGCAAACTTCAAAACAACTTGAAAAGAGTACCAAGAAAAGGGCTCGTCCGGGATTTGAACCCGGGACCTCTCGCACCCAAAGCGAGAATCATACCCCTAGACCAACGAGCCCTCAAAATCCTCTTACCTCTCAAAAGCTAATACCGGCTCTAAGCCCGCAATGAAGATCATGCTGGTATCTTTATGATGCTTGGTCTGTGAATACGCATGAAAGTCAGTCTCAACTTACCCTTTCTCAAACGATAGCACTATCATTTACAAGTGTCTCCTTTTATTCTGTCCCAGCTTTGGACACGTCTTACAGGAAGTCAGCCCTTATTTATATATTTCTTCAGTGGCTGAAGCTTAATGAGAAAGAGTAACAAGTTGTTCATAACAACATAAGAAACACATTGTGCATTTTCTCTTAAATACTCCTTCACTTTGTGCCAAAAGAAATACCAAGGTGAATACCTAGGCCACAGATTCAAGCTAAAGATCTTCCTGCTGAATGCAAGGCGCATTAAAAACTGCATATCGCTGGACTAAAGCATTCCTTGCATAGCCTCTAACATCATAACATAACTGAGCTGCTAGCAGCAAGCTAACCAATACCTTTCTGAAATGAGAATGACATGTGCTTATCTGCTCAATCAGTGCTCAATCAGGCTCGATCAGGCGAGATTTAGAAAAGGTGGAAAGGGTCCAAGTGGATGCCCCTTCCTTTTTAGGGTGGGTCCTGCTGACTATCATAGGATTGCTTGTAAAAGTGGCCAGGGTCAGAGGAAAAGCTGCCAACACTTCTTAGCGTTCTCTATAGATGCAGCCATTTTCTGTGACTGTAATTTCGGCCTTTTCCCAGAAGTCTCTATTCTGCCTATGCAAATTAACAAAAGCAGTGCTTATTCCTCACTTGCTCAAATGTCCTTCCTGTCCAGAAAGCTCTGATTAAGCATGCTTATTTTCTTTTTCTGGGATATTTTAAATTGTTTCGCTGTCCAGTCTGTGGCAGTAGAAAGCTGCTTATGATGCCAGGTTTTGATGAATCCCCAAGGTACAAGTACAGAGGAATATATCAGTCTCTAGGATATGGAACTTTTAGCTAACACATCACAATATGTGATGCTTGCCAAGAAAACACTACATTCTGGAGCGCTGATGATCAGAACATTCTGCTCCTGAAGGATAGAAAAGACAGCTTGATTGAAATAAAGTCTGTTTATATTGACGCTCTCTCTCTCCCTATATATACATACATGCATACACACACACACACAGGTATGTCATGCATTTCTTCAGATTTGTTTCAACCATTTACCATTTATTGGAGAATCCCTACTTTTCAAGTGACTGCAAATGAAGTCATCTCTGGCACTTTTTGTGCAAAGTAAGAGACACACATGACACCTTTTTATAAAAGTCATCGGTTTCTTTGTTACTGTGTACTTTCAAAGCATGGGGCTTTCACACGTCAGGTAAACCTGATTACCACTACACAACAAAAGCAGATGCAGCTTTCTTATCTATGTCGTGATAGAACAGTTGTGAATTGAGTAGAAGAAGGGCCCTGATGTGATACTTATTACATGCAGCCTGTAAGATAGTCAAACATGCAGGCTAGGAAGGAAGATGCAAATATCAATGTATTAGAAAAACACCTAAAGGCGAGTGATATGCTTTCATTCATGCATGGCTAGGAAAAATCGCCATACTGTTGCAAACATTCTTACACCACCAACTGGAAATAAATGATTCTGACATTAAACGTAAAGGTGACAATGCATTTGTATCATCACCCTGAGAAGGATCATCTTGGAATTGAGCCGAGGGCCTCTGCACTCAAAGCCAGAAACACTCCACTAAAATAAGATTCCTGTTGGTGCCAACAATTCTCCATGTTAATGCTTGTTCTAGGTGAGCAGTGAACCGATTGCAGGGCTCTTTTGAAAGCAAGGTCTGAGAACCAACAGATACATCCACACGCCGATTACTTTAGTGTTTTGAGAGAATTCCCTTTCTTGGAACGAGATTGCATGAAATAATCTTCAGGGCTTGGACAATTCCATGGCAAAACGGCACCTATCAACATTGTAGCCAACACAATATAACAACTGTTTCTGCCCGGTTTCGAACCAGGGACCTTTCGCGTGTGAGGCGAACGTGATAACCACTACACTACAGAAACAGATACCTACAGTTGATTTTTCTGTAATGAAACTGCTCCGAACTGGCTATTCCATGGGCCTCTGGCTTTAGATTTCTTTCATGCAACCTGCCCGACATCCCTAGCTGAACGCTCGTACATGCCATGCAAGACCAGATGTTTGGTATTAGCTCAGACTGGGCAGGGCTGAAGCATGAGACTCTAGCAAAGAATTATCCACTACTGCAAAGAAAAAATTGATGTTGGTTTTGAAACGCAAACTTCAAAACAACTTGAAAAGAGTACCAAGAAAAGGGCTCGTCCGGGATTTGAACCCGGGACCTCTCGCACCCAAAGCGAGAATCATACCCCTCGACCAACGAGCCCTCAAAATCCTCTTACCTCTCAAAAGCTAATACCGGCTCTAAGCCCGCAATGAAGATCATGCTGGTATCTTTATGATGCTTGGTCTGTGAATACGCATGAAAGTCAGTCTCAACTTACCCTTTCTCAAACGATAGCACTATCATTTACAAGTGTCTCCTTTTATTCCGTCCCAGCTTTGGACACGTCTTACAGGAAGTCAGCCCTTATTTATATATTTCTTCAGTGGCTGAAGCTTAATGAGAAAGAGTAACAAGTTGTTCATAACAACATAAGAAACACATTGTGCATTTTCTCTTAAATACTCCTTCACTTTGTGCCAAAAGAAATACCAAGGTGAATACCTAGGCCACAGATTCAAGCTAAAGATCTTCCTGCTGAATGCAAGGCGCAATAAAAACTGCATATCGCTGGACTAAAGCATTCCTTGCATAGCCTCTAACATCATAACATAACTGAGCTGCTAGCAGCAAGCTAACCAATACCTTTCTGAAATGAGAATGACATGTGCTTATCTGCTCAATCAGTGCTCAATCAGGCTCGATCAGGCGAGATTTAGAAAAGGTGGAAAGGGTCCAAGTGGATGCCCCTTCCTTTTTAGGGTGGGTCCTGCTGACTATCATAGGATTGCTTGTAAAAGTGGCCAGGGTCAGAGGAAAAGCTGCCAACACTTCTTAGCGTTCTCTATAGATGCAGCCATTTTCTGTGACTGTAATTTCGGCCTTTTCCCAGAAGTCTCTATTCTGCCTATGCAAATTAACAAAAGCAGTGCTTATTCCTCACTTGCTCAAATGTCCTTCCTGTCCAGAAAGCTCTGATTAAGCATGCTTATTTTCTTTTTCTGGGATATTTTAAATTGTTTCGCTGTCCAGTCTGTGGCAGTAGAAAGCTGCTTATGATGCCAGGTTTTGATGAATCCCCAAGGTACAAGTACAGAGGAATATATCAGTCTCTAGGATATGGAACTTTTAGCTAACACATCACAATATGTGATGCTTGCCAAGAAAACACTACATTCTGGAGCGCTGATGATCAGAACATTCTGCTCCTGAAGGATAGAAAAGACAGCTTGATTGAAATAAAGTCTGTTTATATTGACGCTCTCTCTCTCCCTATATATACATACATGCATACACACACACACACAGGTATGTCATGCATTTCTTCAGATTTGTTTCAACCATTTACCATTTATTGGAGAATCCCTACTTTTCAAGTGACTGCAAATGAAGTCATCTCTGGCACTTTTTGTGCAAAGTAAGAGACACACATGACACCTTTTTATAAAAGTCATCGGTTTCTTTGTTACTGTGTACTTTCAAAGCATGGGGCTTTCACACGTCAGGTAAACCTGATTACCACTACACAACAAAAGCAGATGCAGCTTTCTTATCTATGTCGTGATAGAACAGTTGTGAATTGAGTAGAAGAAGGGCCCTGATGTGATACTTATTACATGCAGCCTGTAAGATAGTCAAACATGCAGGCTAGGAAGGAAGATGCAAATATCAATGTATTAGAAAAACACCTAAAGGCGAGTGATATGCTTTCATTCATGCATGGCTAGGAAAAATCGCCATACTGTTGCAAACATTCTTACACCACCAACTGGAAATAAATGATTCTGACATTAAACGTAAAGGTGACAATGCATTTGTATCATCACCCTGAGAAGGATCATCTTGGAATTGAGCCGAGGGCCTCTGCACTCAAAGCCAGAAACACTCCACTAAAATAAGATTCCTGTTGGTGCCAACAATTCTCCATGTTAATGCTTGTTC
This sequence comes from Triturus cristatus, assembly GCF_964204655.1. Lineage (NCBI taxonomy): Eukaryota > Metazoa > Chordata > Amphibia > Caudata > Salamandridae > Triturus > Triturus cristatus. The sequence goes on along the minus strand of NC_140591.1, from coordinate 735,065,870 downwards.
TAGGTGAGCAGTGAACCGATTGCAGGGCTCTTTTGAAAGCAAGGTCTGAGAACCAACAGATACATCCACACGCCGATTACTTTAGTGTTTTGAGAGAATTCCCTTTCTTGGAACGAGATTGCATGAAATAATCTTCAGGGCTTGGACAATTCCATGGCAAAACGGCACCTATCAACATTGTAGCCAACACAATATAACAACTGTTTCTGCCCGGTTTCGAACCGGGGACCTTTCGCGTGTGAGGCGAACGTGATAACCACTACACTACAGAAACAGATACCTACAGTTGATTTTTCTGTAATGAAACTGCTCCGAACTGGCTATTCCATGGGCCTCTGGCTTTAGATTTCTTTCATGCAACCTGCCCGACATCCCTAGCTGAACGCTCGTACATGCCATGCAAGACCAGATGTTTGGTATTAGCTCAGACTGGGCAGGGCTGAAGCATGAGACTCTAGCAAAGAATTATCCACTACTGCAAAGAAAAAATTGATGTTGGTTTTGAAACGCAAACTTCAAAACAACTTGAAAAGAGTACCAAGAAAAGGGCTCGTCCGGGATTTGAACCCGGGACCTCTCGCACCCAAAGCGAGAATCATACCCCTCGACCAACGAGCCCTCAAAATCCTCTTACCTCTCAAAAGCTAATACCGGCTCTAAGCCCGCAATGAAGATCATGCTGGTATCTTTATGATGCTTGGTCTGTGAATACGCATGAAAGTCAGTCTCAACTTACCCTTTCTCAAACGATAGCACTATCATTTACAAGTGTCTCCTTTTATTCCGTCCCAGCTTTGGACACGTCTTACAGGAAGTCAGCCCTTATTTATATATTTCTTCAGTGGCTGAAGCTTAATGAGAAAGAGTAACAAGTTGTTCATAACAACATAAGAAACACATTGTGCATTTTCTCTTAAATACTCCTTCACTTTGTGCCAAAAGAAATACCAAGGTGAATACCTAGGCCACAGATTCAAGCTAAAGATCTTCCTGCTGAATGCAAGGCGCAATAAAAACTGCATATCGCTGGACTAAAGCATTCCTTGCATAGCCTCTAACATCATAACATAACTGAGCTGCTAGCAGCAAGCTAACCAATACCTTTCTGAAATGAGAATGACATGTGCTTATCTGCTCAATCAGTGCTCAATCAGGCTCGATCAGGCGAGATTTAGAAAAGGTGGAAAGGGTCCAAGTGGATGCCCCTTCCTTTTTAGGGTGGGTCCTGCTGACTATCATAGGATTGCTTGTAAAAGTGGCCAGGGTCAGAGGAAAAGCTGCCAACACTTCTTAGCGTTCTCTATAGATGCAGCCATTTTCTGTGACTGTAATTTCGGCCTTTTCCCAGAAGTCTCTATTCTGCCTATGCAAATTAACAAAAGCAGTGCTTATTCCTCACTTGCTCAAATGTCCTTCCTGTCCAGAAAGCTCTGATTAAGCATGCTTATTTTCTTTTTCTGGGATATTTTAAATTGTTTCGCTGTCCAGTCTGTGGCAGTAGAAAGCTGCTTATGATGCCAGGTTTTGATGAATCCCCAAGGTACAAGTACAGAGGAATATATCAGTCTCTAGGATATGGAACTTTTAGCTAACACATCACAATATGTGATGCTTGCCAAGAAAACACTACATTCTGGAGCGCTGATGATCAGAACATTCTGCTCCTGAAGGATAGAAAAGACAGCTTGATTGAAATAAAGTCTGTTTATATTGACGCTCTCTCTCTCCCTATATATACATACATGCATACACACACACACACAGGTATGTCATGCATTTCTTCAGATTTGTTTCAACCATTTACCATTTATTGGAGAATCCCTACTTTTCAAGTGACTGCAAATGAAGTCATCTCTGGCACTTTTTGTGCAAAGTAAGAGACACACATGACACCTTTTTATAAAAGTCATCGGTTTCTTTGTTACTGTGTACTTTCAAAGCATGGGGCTTTCACACGTCAGGTAAACCTGATTACCACTACACAACAAAAGCAGATGCAGCTTTCTTATCTATGTCGTGATAGAACAGTTGTGAATTGAGTAGAAGAAGGGCCCTGATGTGATACTTATTACATGCAGCCTGTAAGATAGTCAAACATGCAGGCTAGGAAGGAAGATGCAAATATCAATGTATTAGAAAAACACCTAAAGGCGAGTGATATGCTTTCATTCATGCATGGCTAGGAAAAATCGCCATACTGTTGCAAACATTCTTACACCACCAACTGGAAATAAATGATTCTGACATTAAACGTAAAGGTGACAATGCATTTGTATCATCACCCTGAGAAGGATCATCTTGGAATTGAGCCGAGGGCCTCTGCACTCAAAGCCAGAAACACTCCACTAAAATAAGATTCCTGTTGGTGCCAACAATTCTCCATGTTAATGCTTGTTCTAGGTGAGCAGTGAACCGATTGCAGGGCTCTTTTGAAAGCAAGGTCTGAGAACCAACAGATACATCCACACGCCGATTACTTTAGTGTTTTGAGAGAATTCCCTTTCTTGGAACGAGATTGCATGAAATAATCTTCAGGGCTTGGACAATTCCATGGCAAAACGGCACCTATCAACATTGTAGCCAACACAATATAACAACTGTTTCTGCCCGGTTTCGAACCGGGGACCTTTCGCGTGTGAGGCGAACGTGATAACCACTACACTACAGAAACAGATACCTACAGTTGATTTTTCTGTAATGAAACTGCTCCGAACTGGCTATTCCATGGGCCTCTGGCTTTAGATTTCTTTCATGCAACCTGCCCGACATCCCTAGCTGAACGCTCGTACATGCCATGCAAGACCAGATGTTTGGTATTAGCTCAGACTGGGCAGGGCTGAAGCATGAGACTCTAGCAAAGAATTATCCACTACTGCAAAGAAAAAATTGATGTTGGTTTTGAAACGCAAACTTCAAAACAACTTGAAAAGAGTACCAAGAAAAGGGCTCGTCCGGGATTTGAACCCGGGACCTCTCGCACCCAAAGCGAGAATCATACCCCTAGACCAACGAGCCCTCAAAATCCTCTTACCTCTCAAAAGCTAATACCGGCTCTAAGCCCGCAATGAAGATCATGCTGGTATCTTTATGATGCTTGGTCTGTGAATACGCATGAAAGTCAGTCTCAACTTACCCTTTCTCAAACGATAGCACTATCATTTACAAGTGTCTCCTTTTATTCTGTCCCAGCTTTGGACACGTCTTACAGGAAGTCAGCCCTTATTTATATATTTCTTCAGTGGCTGAAGCTTAATGAGAAAGAGTAACAAGTTGTTCATAACAACATAAGAAACACATTGTGCATTTTCTCTTAAATACTCCTTCACTTTGTGCCAAAAGAAATACCAAGGTGAATACCTAGGCCACAGATTCAAGCTAAAGATCTTCCTGCTGAATGCAAGGCGCATTAAAAACTGCATATCGCTGGACTAAAGCATTCCTTGCATAGCCTCTAACATCATAACATAACTGAGCTGCTAGCAGCAAGCTAACCAATACCTTTCTGAAATGAGAATGACATGTGCTTATCTGCTCAATCAGTGCTCAATCAGGCTCGATCAGGCGAGATTTAGAAAAGGTGGAAAGGGTCCAAGTGGATGCCCCTTCCTTTTTAGGGTGGGTCCTGCTGACTATCATAGGATTGCTTGTAAAAGTGGCCAGGGTCAGAGGAAAAGCTGCCAACACTTCTTAGCGTTCTCTATAGATGCAGCCATTTTCTGTGACTGTAATTTCGGCCTTTTCCCAGAAGTCTCTATTCTGCCTATGCAAATTAACAAAAGCAGTGCTTATTCCTCACTTGCTCAAATGTCCTTCCTGTCCAGAAAGCTCTGATTAAGCATGCTTATTTTCTTTTTCTGGGATATTTTAAATTGTTTCGCTGTCCAGTCTGTGGCAGTAGAAAGCTGCTTATGATGCCAGGTTTTGATGAATCCCCAAGGTACAAGTACAGAGGAATATATCAGTCTCTAGGATATGGAACTTTTAGCTAACACATCACAATATGTGATGCTTGCCAAGAAAACACTACATTCTGGAGCGCTGATGATCAGAACATTCTGCTCCTGAAGGATAGAAAAGACAGCTTGATTGAAATAAAGTCTGTTTATATTGACGCTCTCTCTCTCCCTATATATACATACATGCATACACACACACACACAGGTATGTCATGCATTTCTTCAGATTTGTTTCAACCATTTACCATTTATTGGAGAATCCCTACTTTTCAAGTGACTGCAAATGAAGTCATCTCTGGCACTTTTTGTGCAAAGTAAGAGACACACATGACACCTTTTTATAAAAGTCATCGGTTTCTTTGTTACTGTGTACTTTCAAAGCATGGGGCTTTCACACGTCAGGTAAACCTGATTACCACTACACAACAAAAGCAGATGCAGCTTTCTTATCTATGTCGTGATAGAACAGTTGTGAATTGAGTAGAAGAAGGGCCCTGATGTGATACTTATTACATGCAGCCTGTAAGATAGTCAAACATGCAGGCTAGGAAGGAAGATGCAAATATCAATGTATTAGAAAAACACCTAAAGGCGAGTGATATGCTTTCATTCATGCATGGCTAGGAAAAATCGCCATACTGTTGCAAACATTCTTACACCACCAACTGGAAATAAATGATTCTGACATTAAACGTAAAGGTGACAATGCATTTGTATCATCACCCTGAGAAGGATCATCTTGGAATTGAGCCGAGGGCCTCTGCACTCAAAGCCAGAAACACTCCACTAAAATAAGATTCCTGTTGGTGCCAACAATTCTCCATGTTAATGCTTGTTCTAGGTGAGCAGTGAACCGATTGCAGGGCTCTTTTGAAAGCAAGGTCTGAGAACCAACAGATACATCCACACGCCGATTACTTTAGTGTTTTGAGAGAATTCCCTTTCTTGGAACGAGATTGCATGAAATAATCTTCAGGGCTTGGACAATTCCATGGCAAAACGGCACCTATCAACATTGTAGCCAACACAATATAACAACTGTTTCTGCCCGGTTTCGAACCGGGGACCTTTCGCGTGTGAGGCGAACGTGATAACCACTACACTACAGAAACAGATACCTACAGTTGATTTTTCTGTAATGAAACTGCTCCGAACTGGCTATTCCATGGGCCTCTGGCTTTAGATTTCTTTCATGCAACCTGCCCGACATCCCTAGCTGAACGCTCGTACATGCCATGCAAGACCAGATGTTTGGTATTAGCTCAGACTGGGCAGGGCTGAAGCATGAGACTCTAGCAAAGAATTATCCACTACTGCAAAGAAAAAATTGATGTTGGTTTTGAAACGCAAACTTCAAAACAACTTGAAAAGAGTACCAAGAAAAGGGCTCGTCCGGGATTTGAACCCGGGACCTCTCGCACCCAAAGCGAGAATCATACCCCTCGACCAACGAGCCCTCAAAATCCTCTTACCTCTCAAAAGCTAATACCGGCTCTAAGCCCGCAATGAAGATCATGCTGGTATCTTTATGATGCTTGGTCTGTGAATACGCATGAAAGTCAGTCTCAACTTACCCTTTCTCAAACGATAGCACTATCATTTACAAGTGTCTCCTTTTATTCCGTCCCAGCTTTGGACACGTCTTACAGGAAGTCAGCCCTTATTTATATATTTCTTCAGTGGCTGAAGCTTAATGAGAAAGAGTAACAAGTTGTTCATAACAACATAAGAAACACATTGTGCATTTTCTCTTAAATACTCCTTCACTTTGTGCCAAAAGAAATACCAAGGTGAATACCTAGGCCACAGATTCAAGCTAAAGATCTTCCTGCTGAATGCAAGGCGCAATAAAAACTGCATATCGCTGGACTAAAGCATTCCTTGCATAGCCTCTAACATCATAACATAACTGAGCTGCTAGCAGCAAGCTAACCAATACCTTTCTGAAATGAGAATGACATGTGCTTATCTGCTCAATCAGTGCTCAGTCAGGCTCGATCAGGCGAGATTTAGAAAAGGTGGAAAGGGTCCAAGTGGATGCCCCTTCCTTTTTAGGGTGGGTCCTGCTGACTATCATAGGATTGCTTGTAAAAGTGGCCAGGGTCAGAGGAAAAGCTGCCAACACTTCTTAGCGTTCTCTATAGATGCAGCCATTTTCTGTGACTGTAATTTCGGCCTTTTCCCAGAAGTCTCTATTCTGCCTATGCAAATTAACAAAAGCAGTGCTTATTCCTCACTTGCTCAAATGTCCTTCCTGTCCAGAAAGCTCTGATTAAGCATGCTTATTTTCTTTTTCTGGGATATTTTAAATTGTTTCGCTGTCCAGTCTGTGGCAGTAGAAAGCTGCTTATGATGCCAGGTTTTGATGAATCCCCAAGGTACAAGTACAGAGGAATATATCAGTCTCTAGGATATGGAACTTTTAGCTAACACATCACAATATGTGATGCTTGCCAAGAAAACACTACATTCTGGAGCGCTGATGATCAGAACATTCTGCTCCTGAAGGATAGAAAAGACAGCTTGATTGAAATAAAGTCTGTTTATATTGACGCTCTCTCTCTCCCTATATATACATACATGCATACACACACACACACAGGTATGTCATGCATTTCTTCAGATTTGTTTCAACCATTTACCATTTATTGGAGAATCCCTACTTTTCAAGTGACTGCAAATGAAGTCATCTCTGGCACTTTTTGTGCAAAGTAAGAGACACACATGACACCTTTTTATAAAAGTCATCGGTTTCTTTGTTACTGTGTACTTTCAAAGCATGGGGCTTTCACACGTCAGGTAAACCTGATTACCACTACACAACAAAAGCAGATGCAGCTTTTCTTATCTATGTCGTGATAGAAACAGTTGTGAATTGAGTAGAAGAAGGGCCCTGATGTGATACTTATTACATGCAGCCTGTAAGATAGTCAAACATGCAGGCTAGGAAGGAAGATGCAAATATCAATGTATTAGAAAAACACCTAAAGGCGAGTGATATGCTTTCATTCATGCATGGCTAGGAAAAATCGCCATACTGTTGCAAACATTCTTACACCACCAACTGGAAATAAAATGATTCTGACATTAAACGTAAAGGTGACAATGCATTTGTATCATCACCCTGAGAAGGATCATCTTGGAATTGAGCCGAGGGCCTCTGCACTCAAAGCCAGAAACACTCCACTAAAATAAGATTCTGTTGGTGCCAACAATTCTCCATGTTAATGCTTGTTCTAGGTGAGCAGTGAACCGATTGCAGGGCTCTTTTGAAAGCAAGGTCTGAGAACCAACAGATACATCCACACGCCGATTACTTTAGTGTTTTGAGAGAATTCCCTTTCTTGGAACGAGATTGCATGAAATAATCTTAAGGGCTTGGACAATTCCATGGCAAAACGGCACCTATCACATTGTAGCCAACACAATATAACAACTGTTTCTGCCCGGTTTCGAACCGGGACCTTTCGCGTGTGAGGCGAACGTGATAACCACTACACTACAGAAACAGATACCTACAGTTGATTTTTCTGTAATGAAACTGCTCCGAACTGGCTATTCATGGGCCTCTGGCTTTAGATTTCTTTCATGCAACCTGCCCGACATCCCTAGCTGAACGCTCGTACATGCCATGCAAGACCAGATGTTTGGTATTAGCTCAGACTGGGCAGGGCTGAAGCATGAGACTCTAGCAAAGAATTATCCACTACTGCAAAGAAAAAATTGATGTTGGTTTTGAAACGCAACTTCAAAAACAACTTGAAAAGAGTACCAAGAAAAGGGCTCCGTCCGGGATTTGAACCCGGGACCTCTCGCACCCAAAGCGAGAATCATACCCCTAGACCAACGAGCCCTCAAAATCCTCTTACCTCTCAAAAGCTAATACCGGCTCTAGCCCGCAATGAGATCATGCTGGTATCTTTATGATGCTTGGTCTGTGAATACGCATGAAAGTCAGTCTCAACTTACCCTTTCTCAAACGATAGCACTATCATTTACAAGTGTCTCCTTTTATTTCCGTCCCAGCTTTGGACACGTCTTACAGGAAGTCAGCCCTTATTTATATATTTCTTCAGTGGCTGAAGCTTAATGAGAAAGAGTAACAAGTTGTTCATAACAACATAAGAAACACATTGTGCATTTTCTCTTAAATACTCCTTCACTTTGTGCCAAAAGAAATACCAAGGGAATACCTAGGCACAGATCAAGCTAAAGATCTTCCTGCTGAATGCAAGGCGCATTAAAAACTGCATATCGCTGGATAAAGCATTCCTTGCATAGCCTCTAACATCATAACATAACTGAGCTGCTAGCAGCAAGCTAACCAATACCTTTCTGAAATGAGAATGACATGTGCTTATCTGCTCAATCAGTGCTCAATCAGGCTCGATCAGGCGAGATTTAGAAAAGGTGGAAAGGGTCCAAGTGGATGCCCTTCCTTTTTAGGGTGGGTCCTGCTGACTATCATAGGATTGCTTGTAAAAGTGGCCAGGGTCAGAGGAAAAGCTGCCAACAATTCTTAGCGTTCTCTATAGATGCAGCCATTTTCTGTGACTGTAATTTCGGCCTTTTCCCAGAAGTCTCTATTCTGCCTATGCAAATTAAACAAAAGCAGTGCTTATTCCTCACTTGCTCAAATGTCTTCCTGTCCAGAAAGCTCTGAATTAAGCATGCTTATTTTCTTTTTCTGGGATATTTTAAATTGTTTCGCTGTCCAGTCTGTGGCAGTAGAAAGCTGCTTATGATGCCAGGTTTTGATGAATCCCCAAGGTTACAAGTACAGAGGAATATATCAGTCTCTAGGATATGGAACTTTTAGCTAACACATCACAATATGTGATGCTTGCCAAGAAAACACTACATTCTGGAGCGCTGATGATCAAACATTCTGCTCCTGAAGGATAGAAAAGACAGCTTGATTGAAATAAAGTCTGTTTATATTGACGCTCTCTCTCTCCCTATATATACATACATGCATACACACACACACACAGGTATGTCATGCATTTCTTCAGATTTGTTTCAACCATTTACCATTTATTGGAGAATCCCTACTTTTCAAGTGACTGCAAATGAAGTCATCTCTGGCACTTTTTGTGCAAAGTAAGAGACACACATGACACCTTTTTATAAAAGTCATCGGTTTCTTTGTTACTGTGTACTTTCAAAGCATGGGGCTTTCACACGTCAGGTAAACTGATTACCACTACACAACAAAAGCAGATGCAGCTTTCTTATCTATGTCGTGATAGAACAGTTGTGAATTGAGTAGAAGAAGGGCCCTGATGTGATACTTATTACATGCCAGCCTGTAAGATAGTCAAACATGCAGGCTAGGAAGGAAGATGCAAATATCAATGTATTAGAAAAACACCTAAGGCGAGTGATATGCTTTCATTCATGCATGGCTAGAAAAATCGCCATACTGTTGCAAACATTCTTACACCACCAACTGGAAATAAATGATTCTGACATTAAACGTAAAGGTGACAATGCATTTGTATCATCACCCTGAGAAGGATCATCTTGGAATTGAGCCGAGGGCCTCTGCACTCAAAGCCAGAACACTCCACTAAAATAAGATTCCTGTTGGTGCCAACAATTCTCCATGTTAATGCCTGTTCTAGGTGAGCAGTGAACCGATTGCAGGGCTCTTTTGAAAGCAAGGTCTGAGAACCAACAGATACATCCACACGCCGATTACTTTAGTGTTTTGAGAGAAATTCCTTTCTTGGAACGAGATTGCATGAAATAATCTTCAGGGCTTGGACAATTCCATGGCAAACGGCACCTATCAACATTGTAGCCAACACAATATAACAACTGTTTCTGCCCGGTTTCGAACCGGGGACCTTTCGCGTGTGAGGCGAACGTGATAACCACTACACTACAGAAACAGATACCTACAGTTGATTTTTCTGTAATGAAACTGCTCCGAACTGGCCTATTCCATGGGCCTCTGGCTTTAGATTTCTTTCATGCAACCTGCCCGACATCCCTAGCTGAACGCTCGTACATGCCATGCAAGACCAGATGTTTGGTATTAGCTCAGACTGGGCAGGGCTGAAGCATGAGACTCTAGCAAAGAATTATCCACTACTGCAAAGAAAAATTGATGTTGGTTTTGAAACGCAAACTTCAAAACAACTTGAAAAGAGTACCAAGAAAAGGGCTCGTCCGGGATTTGAACCCGGGACCTCTCGCACCCAAAGCGAGAATCATACCCCTCGACCAACGAGCCCTCAAAATCCTCTTACCTCTCAAAGCTAATACCGGCTCTAAGCCCGCAATGAAGATCATGCTGGTATCTTTATGATGCTTGGTCTGTGAATACGCATGAAAGTCAGTCTCAACTTACCCTTTCTCAAACGATAGCACTATCATTTACAAGTGTCTCCTTTTATTCCGTCCCAGCTTTGGACACGTCTTACAGGAAGTCAGCCCTTATTTATATATTTCTTCAGTGGCTGAAGCTTAATGAGAAAGAGTAACAAGTTGTTCATAACAACATAAGAAACACATTGTGCATTTTCTCTTAAATACTCCTTCACTTTGTGCCAAAAGAAATACCAAGGTGAATACCTAGGCCACAGATTCAAGCTAAAGATCTTCCTGCTGAATGCAAGGCGCAATAAAAACTGCATATCGCTGGACTAAAGCATTCCTTGCATAGCCTCTAACATCATAACATAACTGAGCTGCTAGCAGCAAGCTAACCAATACCTTTCTGAAATGAGAATGACATGTGCTTATCTGCTCAATCAGTGCTCAATCAGGCTCGATCAGGCGAGATTTAGAAAAGTGGAAAGGGTCCAAGTGGATGCCCCTTCCTTTTTAGGGTGGGTCCTGCTGACTATCATAGGATTGCTTGTAAAAGTGGCCAGGGTCAGAGGAAAAGCTGCCAACACTTCTTAGCGTTCTCTATAGATGCAGCCATTTTCTGTGACTGTAATTTCGGCCTTTTCCCAGAAGTCTCTATTCTGCCTATGCAAATTAACAAAAGCAGTGCTTATTCCTCACTTGCTCAAATGTCCTTCCTGTCCAGAAAGCTCTGATTAAGCATGCTTATTTTCTTTTCTGGGATATTTTAAATTGTTTCGCTGTCCAGTCTGTGGCAGTAGAAAGCTGCTTATGATGCCAGGTTTTGATGAATCCCCAAGGTACAAGTACAGAGGAATATATCAGTCTCTAGGATATGGAACTTTTAGCTAACACATCACAATATGTGATGCTTGCCAAGAAAACACTACATTCTGGAGCGCTGATGATCAGAACATTCTGCTCCTGAAGGATAGAAAAGACAGCTTGATTGAAATAAAGTCTGTTTATATTGACGCTCTCTCTCTCCCTATATATACATACATGCATACACACACACACACAGGTATGTCATGCATTTCTTCAGATTTGTTTCAACCATTTACCATTTATTGGAGAATCCCTACTTTTCAAGTGACTGCAATGAAGTCATCTCTGGCACTTTTTGTGCAAAGTAAGAGACACACATGACACCTTTTATAAAAGTCATCGGTTTCTTTGTTACTGTGTACTTTCAAAGCATGGGCTTTCACACGTCAGGTAAACCTGATTACCACTACACAACAAAAGCAGATGCAGCTTTCTTATCTATGTCGTGATAGAACAGTTGTGAATTGAGTAGAAGAAGGGCCCTGATGTGATACTTATTACATGCAGCCTGTAAGATAGTCAAACATGCAGGCTAGGAAGGAAGATGCAAATATCAATGTATTAGAAAAACACCTAAAGGCGAGTGATATGCTTTCATTCATGCATGGCTAGGAAAAATCGCCATACTGTTGCAAACATTCTTACACCACCAACTGGAAATAAATGATTCTGACATTAAACGTAAAGGTGACAATGCATTTGTATCATCACCCTGAGAAGGATCATCTTGGAATTGAGCCGAGGGCCTCTGCACTCAAAGCCAGAAACACTCCACTAAAATAAGATTCCTGTTGGTGCCAACAATTCTCCATGTTAATGCTTGTTCTAGGTGAGCAGTGAACCGATTGCAGGGCTCTTTTGAAAGCAAGGTCTGAGAACCAACAGATACATCCACACGCCGATTACTTTAGTGTTTTGAGAGAATTCCCTTTCTTGGAACGAGATTGCATGAAATAATCTTCAGGGCTTGGACAATTCCATGGCAAAACGGCACCTATCAACATTGTAGCCAACACAATATAACAACTGTTTCTGCCCGGTTTCGAACCGGGGACCTTTCGCGTGTGAGGCGAACGTGATAACCACTACACTACAGAAACAGATACCTACAGTTGATTTTTCTGTAATGAAACTGCTCCGAACTGGCTATTCCATGGGCCTCTGGCTTTAGATTTCTTTCATGCAACCTGCCCGACATCCCTAGCTGAACGCTCGTACATGCCATGCAAGACCAGATGTTTGGTATTAGCTCAGACTGGGCAGGGCTGAAGCATGAGACTCTAGCAAAGAATTATCCACTACTGCAAAGAAAAAATTGATGTTGGTTTTGAAACGCAAACTTCAAAACAACTTGAAAAGAGTACCAAGAAAAGGGCTCGTCCGGGATTTGAACCCGGGACCTCTCGCACCCAAAGCGAGAATCATACCCTAGACCAACGAGCCCTCAAAATCCTCTTACCTCTCAAAAGCTAATACCGGCTCTAAGCCCGCAATGAAGATCATGCTGGTATCTTTATGATGCTTGGTCTGTGAATACGCATGAAAGTCAGTCTCAACTTACCCTTTCTCAAACGATAGCACTATCATTTACAAGTGTCTCCTTTTATTCCGTCCCAGCTTTGGACACGTCTTACAGGAAGTCAGCCCTTATTTATATATTTCTTCAGTGGCTGAAGCTTAATGAGAAAGAGTAACAAGTTGTTCATAACAACATAAGAAACACATTGTGCATTTTCTCTTAAATACTCCTTCACTTTGTGCCAAAAGAAATACCAAGGTGAATACCTAGGCCACAGATTCAAGCTAAAGATCTTCCTGCTGAATGCAAGGCGCATTAAAAACTGCATATCGCTGGACTAAAAGCATTCCTTGCATAGCCTCTAACATCATAACATAACTGAGCTGCTAGCAGCAAGCTAACCAATACCTTTCTGAAATGAGAATGACATGTGCTTATCTGCTCAATCAGTGCTCAATCAGGCTCGATCAGGCGAGATTTAGAAAAGGTGGAAAGGGTCCAAGTGGATGCCCCTTCCTTTTTAGGGTGGGTCCTGCTGACTATCATAGGATTGCTTGTAAAAGTGGCCAGGGTCAGAGGAAAAGCTGCCAACACTTCTTAGCGTTCTCTATAGATGCAGCCATTTTCTGTGACTGTAATTTCGGCCTTTTCCCAGAAGTCTCTATTCTGCCTATGCAAATTAACAAAAGCAGTGCTTATTCCTCACTTGCTCAAATGTCCTTCCTGTCCAGAAAGCTCTGATTAAGCATGCTTATTTTCTTTTTCTGGGATATTTTAAATTGTTTCGCTGTCCAGTCTGTGGCAGTAGAAAGCTGCTTATGATGCCAGGTTTTGATGAATCCCCAAGGTACAAGTACAGAGGAATATATCAGTCTCTAGGATATGGAACTTTTAGCTAACACATCACATATGTGATGCTTGCCAAGAAAACACTACATTCTGGAGCGCTGATGATCAGAACATTCTGCTCCTGAAGGATAGAAAAGACAGCTTGATTGAAATAAAGTCTGTTTATATTGACGCTCTCTCTCTCCCTATATATACATACATGCATACACACACACACACAGGTATGTCATGCATTTCTTCAGATTTTGTTTCAACCATTTACCATTTATTGGAGAATCCCTACTTTTCAAGTGACTGCAAATGAAGTCATCTCTGGCACTTTTTGTGCAAAGTAAGAGACACACATGACACCTTTTTATAAAAGTCATCGGTTTCTTGTTACTGTGTACTTTCAAAGCATGGGGCTTTCACACGTCAGGTAAACCTGATTACCACTACACAACAAAAGCAGATGCAGCTTTCTTATCTATGTCGTGATAGAACAGTTGTGAATTGAGTAGAAGAAGGGCCCTGATGTGATACTTATTACATGCAGCCTGTAAGATAGTCAAACATGCAGGCTAGGAAGGAAGATGCAAATATCAATGTATTAGAAAAACACCTAAAGGCGAGTGATATGCTTTCATTCATGCATGGCTAGGAAAAATCGCCATACTGTTGCAAACATTCTTACACCACCAACTGGAAATAAATGATTCTGACATTAAACGTAAAGGTGACAATGCATTTGTATCATCACCCTGAGAAGGATCATCTTGGAATTGAGCCGAGGGCCTCTGCACTCAAAGCCAGAAACACTCCACTAAAATAAGATTCCTGTTGGTGCCAACAATTCTCCATGTTAATGCTTGTTCTAGGTGAGCAGTGAACCGATTGCAGGGCTCTTTTGAAAGCAAGGTCTGAGAACCAACAGATACATCCACACGCCGATTACTTTAGTGTTTTGAGAGAATTCCCTTTCTTGGAACGAGATTGCATGAAATAATCTTCAGGGCTTGGACAATTCCATGGCAAAACGGCACCTATCAACATTGTAGCCAACACAATATAACAACTGTTTCTGCCCGGTTTCGAACCGGGACCTTTCGCGTGTGAGGCGAACGTGATAACCACTACACTACAGAAACAGATACCTACAGTTGATTTTTCTGTAATGAAACTGCTCCGAACTGGCTATTCCATGGGCCTCTGGCTTTAGATTTCTTTCATGCAACCTGCCCGACATCCCTAGCTGAACGCTCGTACATGCCATGCAAGACCAGATGTTTGGTATTAGCTCAGACTGGGCAGGGCTGAAGCATGAGACTCTAGCAAAGAATTATCCACTACTGCAAAGAAAAAATTGATGTTGGTTTTGAAACGCAAACTTCAAAACAACTTGAAAAGAGTACCAAGAAAAGGGCTCGTCCGGGATTTGAACCCGGGACCTCTCGCACCCAAAGCGAGAATCATACCCCTAGACCAACGAGCCCTCAAAATCCTCTTACCTCTCAAAAGCTAATACCGGCTCTAAGCCCGCAATGAAGATCATGCTGGTATCTTTATGATGCTTGGTCTGTGAATACGCATGAAAGTCAGTCTCAACTTACCCTTTCTCAAACGATAGCACTATCATTTACAAGTGTCTCCTTTTATTCCGTCCCAGCTTTGGACACGTCTTACAGGAAGTCAGCCCTTATTTATATATTTCTTCAGTGGCTGAAGCTTAATGAGAAAGAGTAACAAGTTGTTCATAACAACATAAGAAACACATTGTGCATTTTCTCTTAAATACTCCTTCACTTTGTGCCAAAAGAAATACCAAGGTGAATACCTAGGCCACAGATTCAAGCTAAAGATCTTCCTGCTGAATGCAAGGCGCATTAAAAACTGCATATCGCTGGACTAAAGCATTCCTTGCATAGCCTCTAACATCATAACATAACTGAGCTGCTAGCAGCAAGCTAACCAATACCTTTCTGAAATGAGAATGACATGTGCTTATCTGCTCAATCAGTGCTCAATCAGGCTCGATCAGGCGAGATTTAGAAAGGTGGAAAGGGTCCAAGTGGATGCCCCTTCCTTTTTAGGGTGGGTCCTGCTGACTATCATAGGATTGCTTGTAAAAGTGGCCAGGGTCAGAGGAAAAGCTGCCAACACTTCTTAGCGTTCTCTATAGATGCAGCCATTTTCTGTGACTGTAATTTCGGCCTTTTCCCAGAAGTCTCTATTCTGCCTATGCAAATTAACAAAAGCAGTGCTTATCCTCACTTGCTCAAATGTCCTTCCTGTCCAGAAAGCTCTGATTAAGCATGCTTATTTTCTTTTTCTGGGATATTTTAAATTGTTTCGCTGTCCAGTCTGTGGCAGTAGAAAGCTGGCTTATGATGCCAGGTTTTGATGAATCCCCAAGGTACAAGTACAGAGGAATATATCAGTCTCTAGGATATGGAACTTTTAGCTAACACATCACAATATGTGATGCTTGCCAAGAAAACACTACATTCTGGAGCGCTGATGATCAGAACATTCTGCTCCTGAAGGATAGAAAAGACAGCTTGATTGAAATAAAGTCTGTTTATATTGACGCTCTCTCTCTCCCTATATATACATACATGCATACACACACACACACAGGTATGTCATGCATTTCTTCAGATTTGTTTCAACCATTTACCATTTATTGGAGAATCCCTACTTTTCAAGTGACTGCAAATGAAGTCATCTCTGGCACTTTTTGTGCAAAGTAAGAGACACACATGACACCTTTTTATAAAAGTCATCGGTTTCTTTGTTACTGTGTACTTTCAAAGCATGGGGCTTTCACACGTCAGGTAAACCTGATTACCACTACACAACAAAAGCAGATGCAGCTTTCTTATCTATGTCGTGATAGAACAGTTGTGAATTGAGTAGAAGAAGGGCCCTGATGTGATACTTATTACATGCAGCCTGTAAGATAGTCAAACATGCAGGCTAGGAAGGAAGATGCAAATATCAATGTATTAGAAAAACACCTAAAGGCGAGTGATATGCTTTCATTCATGCATGGCTAGGAAAAATCGCCATACTGTTGCAAACATTCTTACACCACCAACTGGAAATAAATGATTCTGACATTAAACGTAAAGGTGACAATGCATTTGTATCATCACCCTGAGAAGGATCATCTTGGAATTGAGCCGAGGGCCTCTGCACTCAAAGCCAGAAACACTCCACTAAAATAAGATTCCTGTTGGTGCCAACAATTCTCCATGTTAATGCTTGTTCTAGGTGAGCAGTGAACCGATTGCAGGGCTCTTTTGAAAGCAAGGTCTGAGAACCAACAGATACATCCACACGCCGATTACTTTAGTGTTTTGAGAGAATTCCCTTTCTTGGAACGAGATTGCATGAAATAATCTTCAGGGCTTGGACAATTCCATGGCAAAACGGCACCTATCAACATTGTAGCCAACACAATATAACAACTGTTTCTGCCCGGTTTCGAACCGGGGACCTTTCGCGTGTGAGGCGAACGTGATAACCACTACACTACAGAAACAGATACCTACAGTTGATTTTTCTGTAATGAAACTGCTCCGAACTGGCTATTCCATGGGCCTCTGGCTTTAGATTTCTTTCATGCAACCTGCCCGACATCCCTAGCTGAACGCTCGTACATGCCATGCAAGACCAGATGTTTGGTATTAGCTCAGACTGGGCAGGGCTGAAGCATGAGACTCTAGCAAAGAATTATCCACTACTGCAAAGAAAAAATTGATGTTGGTTTTGAAACGCAAACTTCAAAACAACTTGAAAAGAGTACCAAGAAAAGGGCTCGTCCGGGATTTGAACCCGGGACCTCTCGCACCCAAAGCGAGAATCATACCCCTCGACCAACGAGCCCTCAAAATCCTCTTACCTCTCAAAAGCTAATACCGGCTCTAAGCCCGCAATGAAGATCATGCTGGTATCTTTATGATGCTTGGTCTGTGAATACGCATGAAAGTCAGTCTCAACTTACCCTTTCTCAAACGATAGCACTATCATTTACAAGTGTCTCCTTTTATTCCGTCCCAGCTTTGGACACGTCTTACAGGAAGTCAGCCCTTATTTATATATTTCTTCAGTGGCTGAAGCTTAATGAGAAAGAGTAACAAGTTTGTTCATAACAACATAAGAAACACATTGTGCATTTTCTCTTAAATACTCCTTCACTTTGTGCCAAAAGAAATACCAAGGTGAATACCTAGGCCACAGATTCAAGCTAAAGATCTTCCTGCTGAATGCAAGGCGCAATAAAAACTGCATATCGCTGGACTAAAGCATTCCTTGCATAGCCTCTAACATCATAACATAACTGAGCTGCTAGCAGCAAGCTAACCAATACCTTTCTGAAATGAGAATGACATGTGCTTATCTGCTCAATCAGTGCTCAATCAGGCTCGATCAGGCGAGATTTAGAAAAGGTGGAAAGGGTCCAAGTGGATGCCCCTTCCTTTTTTAGGGTGGGTCCTGCTGACTATCATAGGATTGCTTGTAAAAGTGGCCAGGGTCAGAGGAAAAGCTGCCAACACTTCTTAGCGTTCTCTATAGATGCAGCCATTTTCTGTGACTGTAATTTCGGCCTTTTCCCAGAAGTCTCTATTCTGCCTATGCAAATTAACAAAAGCAGTGCTTATTCCTCACTTGCTCAAATGTCCTTCCTGTCCAGAAAGCTCTGATTAAGCATGCTTATTTTCTTTTTCTGGGATATTTTAAATTGTTTCGCTGTCCAGTCTGTGGCAGTAGAAAGCTGCTTATGATGCCAGGTTTTGATGAATCCCCAAGGTACAAGTACAGAGGAATATATCAGTCTCTAGGATATGGAACTTTTAGCTAACACATCACAATATGTGATGCTTGCCAAGAAAACACTACATTCTGGAGCGCTGATGATCAGAACATTCTGCTCCTGAAGGATAGAAAAGACAGCTTGATTGAAATAAAGTCTGTTTATATTGACGCTCTCTCTCTCCCTATATATACATACATGCATACACACACACACACAGGTATGTCATGCATTTCTTCAGATTTGTTTCAACCATTTACCATTTATTGGAGAATCCCTACTTTTCAAGTGACTGCAAATGAAGTCATCTCTGGCACTTTTTGTGCAAAGTAAGAGACACACATGACACCTTTTTATAAAAGTCATCGGTTTCTTTGTTACTGTGTACTTTCAAAGCATGGGGCTTTCACACGTCAGGTAAACCTGATTACCACTACACAACAAAAGCAGATGCAGCTTTCTTATCTATGTCGTGATAGAACAGTTGTGAATTGAGTAGAAGAAGGGCCCTGATGTGATACTTATTACATGCAGCCTGTAAGATAGTCAAACATGCAGGCTAGGAAGGAAGATGCAAATATCAATGTATTAGAAAAACACCTAAAGGCGAGTGATATGCTTTCATTCATGCATGGCTAGGAAAAATCGCCATACTGTTGCAAACATTCTTACACCACCAACTGGAAATAAATGATTCTGACATTAAACGTAAAGGTGACAATGCATTTGTATCATCACCCTGAGAAGGATCATCTTGGAATTGAGCCGAGGGCCTCTGCACTCAAAGCCAGAAACACTCCACTAAAATAAGATTCCTGTTGGTGCCAACAATTCTCCATGTTAATGCTTGTTCTAGGTGAGCAGTGAACCGATTGCAGGGCTCTTTTGAAAGCAAGGTCTGAGAACCAACAGATACATCCACACGCCGATTACTTTAGTGTTTTGAGAGAATTCCCTTTCTTGGAACGAGATTGCATGAAATAATCTTCAGGGCTTGGACAATTCCATGGCAAAACGGCACCTATCAACATTGTAGCCAACACAATATAACAACTGTTTCTGCCCGGTTCGAACCGGGGACCTTTCGCGTGTGAGGCGAACGTGATAACCACTACACTACAGAAACAGATACCTACAGTTGATTTTTCTGTAATGAAACTGCTCCGAACTGGCTATTCCATGGGCCTCTGGCTTTAGATTTCTTTCATGCAACCTGCCCGACATCCCTAGCTGAACGCTCGTACATGCCATGCAAGACCAGATGTTTGGTATTAGCTCAGACTGGGCAGGGCTGAAGCATGAGACTCTAGCAAAGAATTATCCACTACTGCAAAGAAAAAATTGATGTTGGTTTTGAAACGCAAACTTCAAAACAACTTGAAAAGAGTACCAAGAAAAGGGCTCGTCCGGGATTTGAACCCGGGACCTCTCGCACCCAAAGCGAGAATCATACCCCTAGACCAACGAGCCCTCAAAATCCTCTTACCTCTCAAAAGCTAATACCGGCTCTAAGCCCGCAATGAAGATCATGCTGGTATCTTTATGATGCTTGGTCTGTGAATACGCATGAAAGTCAGTCTCAACTTACCCTTTCTCAAACGATAGCACTATCATTTACAAGTGTCTCCTTTTATTCCGTCCCAGCTTTGGACACGTCTTACAGGAAGTCAGCCCTTATTTATATATTTCTTCAGTGGCTGAAGCTTAATGAGAAAGAGTAACAAGTTGTTCATAACAACATAAGAAACACATTGTGCATTTTCTCTAAATACTCCTTCACTTTGTGCCAAAAGAAATACCAAGGTGAATACCTAGGCCACAGATTCAAGCTAAAGATCTTCCTGCTGAATGCAAGGCGCAATAAAAACTGCATATCGCTGGACTAAAGCATTCCTTGCATAGCCTCTAACATCATAACATAACTGAGCTGCTAGCAGCAAGCTAACCAATACCTTTCTGAAATGAGAATGACATGTGCTTATCTGCTCAATCAGTGCTCAATCAGGCTCGATCAGGCGAGATTTAGAAAAGGTGGAAAGGGTCCAAGTGGATGCCCCTTCCTTTTTAGGGTGGGTCCTGCTGACTATCATAGGATTGCTTGTAAAAGTGGCCAGGGTCAGAGGAAAAGCTGCCAACACTTCTTAGCGTTCTCTATAGATGCAGCCATTTTCTGTGACTGTAATTTCGGCCTTTTCCCAGAAGTCTCTATTCTGCCTATGCAAATTAACAAAAGCAGTGCTTATTCCTCACTTGCTCAAATGTCCTTCCTGTCCAGAAAGCTCTGATTAAGCATGCTTATTTCTTTTTCTGGGATATTTTTAAATTGTTTCGCTGTCCAGTCTGTGGCAGTAGAAAGCTGCTTATGATGCCAGGTTTTGATGAATCCCCAAGGTACAAGTACAGAGGATATATCAGTCTCTAGGATATGGAACTTTTAGCTAACACATCACAATATGTGATGCTTGCCAAGAAAACACTACATTCTGGAGCGCTGATGATCAGAACATTCTGCTCCTGAAGGATAGAAAAGACAGCTTGATTGAAATAAAGTCTGTTTATATTGACGCTCTCTCTCTCCCTATATATACATACATGCATACACACACACACACAGGTATGTCATGCATTTCTTCAGATTTGTTTCAACCATTTACCATTTATTGGAGAATCCCTACTTTTCAAGTGACTGCAAATGAAGTCATCTCTGGCACTTTTTGTGCAAAGTAAGAGACACACATGACACCTTTTTATAAAAGTCATCGGTTTCTTTGTTACTGTGTACTTTCAAAGCATGGGGCTTTCACACGTCAGGTAAACCTGATTACCACTACACAACAAAAGCAGATGCAGCTTTCTTATCTATGTCGTGATAGAACAGTTGTGAATTGAGTAGAAGAAGGGCCCTGATGTGATACTTATTACATGCAGCCTGTAAGATAGTCAAACATGCAGGCTAGGAAGGAAGATGCAAATATCAATGTATTAGAAAAACACCTAAAGGCGAGTGATATGCTTTCATTCATGCATGGCTAGGAAAAATCGCCATACTGTTGCAAACATTCTTACACCACCAACTGGAAATAAATGATTCTGACATTAAACGTAAAGGTGACAATGCATTTGTATCATCACCCTGAGAAGGATCATCTTGGAATTGAGCCGAGGGCCTCTGCACTCAAAGCCAGAAACACTCCACTAAAATAAGATTCCTGTTGGTGCCAACAATTCTCCATGTTAATGCTTGTTCTAGGTGAGCAGTGAACCGATTGCAGGGCTCTTTTGAAAGCAAGGTCTGAGAACCAACAGATACATCCACACGCCGATTACTTTAGTGTTTTGAGAGAATTCCCTTTCTTGGAACGAGATTGCATGAAATAATCTTCAGGGCTTGGACAATTCCATGGCAAAACGGCACCTATCAACATTGTAGCCACCACAATATAACAACTGTTTCTGCCCGGTTTCGAACCGGGGACCTTTCGCGTGTGAGGCGAACGTGATAACACTACACTACAGAAACAGATACCTACAGTTGATTTTTCTGTAATGAAACTGCTCCGAACTGGCTATTCCATGGGCCTCTGGCTTTAGATTTCTTTCATGCAACCTGCCCGACATCCCTAGCTGAACGCTCGTACATGCCATGCAAGACCAGATGTTTGGTATTAGCTTCAGACTGGGCAGGGCTGAAGCATGAGACTCTAGCAAAGAATTATCCACTACTGCAAAGAAAAAATTGATGTTGGTTTTGAAACGCAAACTTCAAAACAACTTGGAAAAGAGTACCAAGAAAAGGGCTCGTCGGGATTTGAACCCGGGACCTCTCGCACCCAAAGCGAGAATCATACCCCTAGACCAACGAGCCCTCAAAATCCTCTTACCTCTCAAAAGCTAATACCGGCTCTAAGCCCGCAATGAAGATCATGCTGGTATCTTTATGATGCTTGGTCTGTGAATACGCATGAAAGTCAGTCTCAACTTACCCTTTCTCAAACGATAGCACTATCATTTACAAGTGTCTCCTTTTATTCCGTCCCAGCTTTGGACACGTCTTACAGGAAGTCAGCCCTTATTTATATATTTCTTCAGTGGCTGAAGCTTAATGAGAAAGAGTAACAAGTTGTTCATAACAACATAAGAAACACATTGTGCATTTTCTCTTAAATACTCCTTCACTTTGTGCCAAAAGAAATACCAAGGTGAATACCTAGGCCACAGATTCAAGCTAAAGATCTTCCTGCTGAATGCAAGGCGCATTAAAAACTGCATATCGCTGGACTAAAGCATTCCTTGCATAGCCTCTAACATCATAACATAACTGAGCTGCTAGCAGCAAGCTAACCAATACCTTTCTGAAATGAGAATGACATGTGCTTATCTGCTCAATCAGTGCTCAATCAGGCTCGATCAGGCGAGATTTAGAAAAGGTGGAAAGGGTCCAGTGGATGCCCTCCTTTTTAGGGGGGTCCTGCTGACTATCATAGGATTGCTTGTAAAAGTGGCCAGGGTCAGAGGAAAAGCTGCCAACACTTCTTAGCGTTCTCTATAGATGCAGCCATTTTCTGTGACTGTAATTTCGGCCTTTTCCCAGAAGTCTCTATTCTGCCTATGCAAATTAACAAAAGCAGTGCTTATTCCTCACTTGCTCAAATGTCCTTCCTGTCCAGAAAGCTCTGATTAAGCATGCTTTTTTCTTTTTCTGGGATATTTTAAATTGTTTCGCTGTCCAGTCTGTGGCAGTAGAAAGCTGCTTATGATGCCAGGTTTTGATGAATCCCCAAGGTACAAGTACAGAGGAATATATCAGTCTCTAGGATATGGACTTTTAGCTAACACATCACAATATGTGATGCTTGCCAAGAAAACACTACATTCTGGAGCGCTGATGATCAGAACATTCTGCTCCTGAAGGATAGAAAAGACAGCTTGATTGAAATAAAGTCTGTTTATATTGACGCTCTCTCTCTCCCTATATATACATACATGCATACACACACACACACAGGTATGTCATGCATTTCTTCAGATTTGTTTCAACCATTTACCATTTATTGGAGAATCCCTACTTTTCAAGTGACTGCAAATGAAGTCATCTCTGGCACTTTTTGTGCAAAGTAAGAGACACACATGACACCTTTTTATAAAAGTCATCGGTTTCTTTGTTACTGTGTACTTTCAAAGCATGGGGCTTTCACACGTCAGGTAAACCTGATTACCACTACACAACAAAAGCAGATGCAGCTTTCTTATCTATGTCGTGATAGAACAGTTGTGAATTGAGTAGAAGAAGGGCCCTGATGTGATACTTATTACATGCAGCCTGTAAGATAGTCAAACATGCAGGCTAGGAAGGAAGATGCAAATATCAATGTATTAGAAAAACACCTAAAGGCGAGTGATATGCTTTCATTCATGCATGGCTAGGAAAAATCGCCATACTGTTGCAAACATTCTTACACCACCAACTGGAAATAAATGATTCTGACATTAAACGTAAAGGTGACAATGCATTTGTATCATCACCCTGAGAAGGATCATCTTGGAATTGAGCCGAGGGCCTCTGCACTCAAAGCCAGAAACACTCCACTAAAATAAGATTCCTGTTGGTGCCAACAATTCTCCATGTTAATGCTTGTTCTAGGTGAGCAGTGAACCGATTGCAGGGCTCTTTTGAAAGCAAGGTCTGAGAACCAACAGATACATCCACACGCCGATTACTTTAGTGTTTTGAGAGAATTCCCTTTCTTGGAACGAGATTGCATGAAATAATCTTCAGGGCTTGGACAATTCATGGCAAAACGGCACCTATCAACATTGTAGCCAACACAATATAACAACTGTTTCTGCCCGGTTTCGAACCGGGGACCTTTCGCGTGTGAGCGAACGTGATAACCACTACACTACAGAAACAGATACCTACAGTTGATTTTTCTGTAATGAAACTGCTCCGAACTGGCTATTCCATGGGCCTCTGGCTTTAGATTTCTTTCATGCAACCTGCCCGACATCCCTAGCTGAACGCTCGTACATGCCATGCAAGACCAGATGTTTGGTATTAGCTCAGACTGGGCAGGGCCTGAAGCATGAGACTCTAGCAAAGAATTATCCACTACTGCAAAGAAAAAATTGATGTTGGTTTTGAAACGCAAACTTCAAAACAACTTGAAAAGAGTACCAAGAAAAGGGCTCGTCCGGGATTTGAACCCGGGACCTCTCGCACCCAAAGCGAGAATCATACCCCTCGACCAACGAGCCCTCAAAATCCTCTTACCTCTCAAAAAGCTAATACCGGCTCTAAGCCGCAATGAAGATCATGCTGGTATCTTTATGATGCTTGGTCTGTGAATACGCATGAAAGTCAGTCTCAACTTACCCTTTCTCAAACGATAGCACTATCATTTACAAGTGTCTCCTTTTATTCCGTCCCAGCTTTGGACACGTCTTACAGGAAGTCAGCCTTATTTATATATTTCTTCAGTGGCTGAAGCTTAATGAGAAAGAGTAACAAGTTGTTCATAACAACATAAGAAACACATTGTGCATTTTCTCTTAAATACTCCTTCACTTTGTGCCAAAAGAAATACCAAGGTGAATACCTAGGCCACAGATTCAAGCTAAAGATCTTCCTGCTGAATGCAAGGCGCAATAAAAACTGCATATCGCTGACTAAAGCATTCCTTGCATAGCCTCTAACATCATAACATAACTGAGCTGCTAGCAGCAAGCTAACCAATACCTTTCTGAAATGAGAATGACATGTGCTTATCTGCTCAATCAGTGCTCAATCAGGCTCGATCAGGCGAGATTTAGAAAAGGTGGAAAGGGTCCAAGTGGATGCCCCTTCCTTTTTAGGGTGGGTCCTGCTGACTATCATAGGATTGCTTGTAAAGTGGCCAGGGTCAGAGGAAAAGCTGCCAACACTTCTTAGCGTTCTCTATAGATGCAGCCATTTTCTGTGACTGTAATTTCGGCCTTTTCCCAGAAGTCTCTATTCTGCCTATGCAAATTAACAAAAGCAGTGCTTATTCCTCACTTGCTCAAATGTCCTTCCTGTCCAGAAAGCTCTGATTAAGCATGCTTATTTTCTTTTTCTGGGATATTTTAAATTGTTTCGCTGTCCAGTCTGTGGCAGTAGAAAGCTGCTTATGATGCCAGGTTTTGATGAATCCCCAAGGTACAAGTACAGAGGAATATATCAGTCTCTAGGATATGGAACTTTTAGCTAACACATCACAATATGTGATGCTTGCCCAAGAAAACACTACATTCTGGAGCGCTGATGATCAGAACATTCTGCTCCTGAAGGATAGAAAAGACAGCTTGATTGAAATAAAGTCTGTTTATATTGACGCTCTCTCTCTCCCTATATATACATACATGCATACACACACACACACAGGTATGTCATGCATTCTTCAGATTTGTTTCAACCATTTACCATTTATTGGAGAATCCCTACTTTTCAAGTGACTGCAAATGAAGTCATCTCTGGCACTTTTTGTGCAAAGTAAGAGACACACATGACACCTTTTTATAAAAGTCATCGGTTTCTTTGTTACTGTGTACTTTCAAAGCATGGGGCTTTCACACGTCAGGTAAACCTGATTACCACTACACAACAAAAGCAGATGCAGCTTTCTTATCTATGTCGTGATAGAACAGTTGTGAATTGAGTAGAAGAAGGGCCCTGATGTGATACTTATTACATGCAGCCTGTAAGATAGTCAAACATGCAGGCTAGGAAGGAAGATGCAAATATCAATGTATTAGAAAACACCTAAAGGCGAGTGATATGCTTTCATTCATGCATGGCTAGGAAAAATCGCCATACTGTTGCAAACATTCTTACACCACCAACTGGAAATAAATGATTCTGACATTAAACGTAAAGGTGACAATGCATTTGTATCATCACCCTGAGAAGGATCATCTTGGAATTGAGCCGAGGGCCTCTGCACTCAAAGCCAGAAACACTCCACTAAAATAAGATTCCTGTTGGTGCCAACAATTCTCCATGTTAATGCTTGTTCTAGGTGAGCAGTGAACCGATTGCAGGGCTCTTTTGAAAGCAAGGTCTGAGAACCAACAGATACATCCACACGCCGATTACTTTAGTGTTTGAGAGAATTCCCTTTCTTGGAACGAGATTGCATGAAATAATCTTCAGGGCTTGGACAATTCCATGGCAAAACGGCACTATCAACATTGTAGCCAACACAATATAACAACTGTTTCTGCCCGGTTTCGAACCGGGGACCTTCGCGTGTGAGGCGAACGTGATAACCACTACACTACAGAAACAGATACTACAGTTGATTTTTCTGTAATGAAACTGCTCCGAACTGGCTATTCCATGGGCCTCTGGCTTTAGATTTCTTTCATGCAACCTGCCCGACATCCCTAGCTGAACGCTCGTACATGCCATGCAAGACCAGATGTTTGGTATTAGCTCAGACTGGGCAGGGCTGAAGCATGAGACTCTAGCAAAGAATTATCCACTACTGCAAAGAAAAAATTGATGTTGGTTTTGAAACGCAAACTTCAAAACAACTTGAAAAGAGTACCAAGAAAAGGGCTCGTCCGGGATTTGAACCCGGGACCTCTCGCACCCAAAGCGAGAATCATACCCCTAGACCAACGAGCCCTCAAAATCCTCTTACCTCTCAAAAGCTAATACCGGCTCTAAGCCGCAATGAAGATCATGCTGGTATCTTTATGATGCTTGGTCTGTGAATACGCATGAAAGTCAGTCTCACTTACCCTTTCTCAAACGATAGCACTATCATTTACAAGTGTCTCCTTTATTCCGTCCCAGCTTTGGACACGTCTTACAGGAAGTCAGCCTTATTTATATATTTCTTCAGTGGCTGAAGCTTAATGAGAAAGAGTAACAAGTTGTTCATAACAACATAAGAAACACATTGTGCATTTTCTCTTAAATACTCCTTCACTTTGTGCCAAAAGAAATACCAAGGTGAATACCTAGGCCACAGATTCAAGCTAAAGATCTTCCTGCTGAATGCAAGGCGCATTAAAAACTGCATATCGCTGGACTAAAGCATTCCTTGCATAGCCTCTAACATCATAACATAACTGAGCTGCTAGCAGCAAGCTAACCAATACCTTTCTGAAATGAGAATGACATGTGCTTATCTGCTCAATCAGTGCTCAATCAGGCTCGATCAGGCGAGATTTAGAAAAGGTGGAAAGGGTCCAAGTGGATGCCCCTTCCTTTTTAGGGTGGGTCCTGCTGACTATCATAGGATTGCTTGTAAAAGTGGCCAGGGTCAGAGGAAAAGCTGCCAACACTTCTTAGCGTTCTCTATAGATGCAGCCATTTTCTGTGACTGTAATTTCGGCCTTTTCCCAGAAGTCTCTATTCTGCCTATGCAAATTAACAAAAGCAGTGCTTATTCCTCACTTGCTCAAATGTCCTTCCTGTCCAGAAAGCTCTGATTAAGCATGCTTATTTTCTTTTTCTGGGATATTTTAAATTGTTTCGCTGTCCAGTCTGTGGCAGTAGAAAGCTGCTTATGATGCCAGGTTTTGATGAATCCCCAAGGTACAAGTACAGAGGAATATATCAGTCTCTAGGATATGGAACTTTTAGCTAACACATCACAATATGTGATGCTTGCCAAGAAAACACTACATTCTGGAGCGCTGATGATCAGAACATTCTGCTCCTGAAGGATAGAAAAGACAGCTTGATTGAAATAAAGTCTGTTTATATTGACGCTCTCTCTCTCCCTATATATACATACATGCATACACACACACACACAGGTATGTCATGCATTTCTTCAGATTTGTTTCAACCATTTACCATTTATTGGAGAATCCCTACTTTTCAAGTGACTGCAAATGAAGTCATCTCTGGCACTTTTTGTGCAAAGTAAGAGACACACATGACACCTTTTTATAAAAGTCATCGGTTTCTTTGTTACTGTGTACTTTCAAAGCATGGGGCTTTCACACGTCAGGTAAACCTGATTACCACTACACAACAAAAGCAGATGCAGCTTTCTTATCTATGTCGTGATAGAACAGTTGTGAATTGAGTAGAAGAAGGGCCCTGATGTGATACTTATTACATGCAGCCTGTAAGATAGTCAAACATGCAGGCTAGGAAGGAAGATGCAAATATCAATGTATTAGAAAAACACCTAAAGGCGAGTGATATGCTTTCATTCATGCATGGCTAGGAAAAATCGCCATACTGTTGCAAACATTCTTACACCACCAACTGGAAATAAATGATTCTGACATTAAACGTAAAGGTGACAATGCATTTGTATCATCACCCTGAGAAGGATCATCTTGGAATTGAGCCGAGGGCCTCTGCACTCAAAGCCAGAAACACTCCACTAAAATAAGATTCCTGTTGGTGCCAACAATTCTCCATGTTAATGCTTGTTCTAGGTGAGCAGTGAACCGATTGCAGGGCTCTTTTGAAAGCAAGGTCTGAGAACCAACAGATACATCCACACGCCGATTACTTTAGTGTTTTGAGAGAATTCCCTTTCTTGGAACGAGATTGCATGAAATAATCTTCAGGGCTTGGACAATTCCATGGCAAAACGGCACCTATCAACATTGTAGCCAACACAATATAACAACTGTTTCTGCCCGGTTTCGAACCGGGGACCTTTCGCGTGTGAGGCGAACGTGATAACCACTACACTACAGAAACAGATACCTACAGTTGATTTTTCTGTAATGAAACTGCTCCGAACTGGCTATTCCATGGGCCTCTGGCTTTAGATTTCTTTCATGCAACCTGCCCGACATCCCTAGCTGAACGCTCGTACATGCCATGCAAGACCAGATGTTTGGTATTAGCTCAGACTGGGCAGGGCTGAAGCATGAGACTCTAGCAAAGAATTATCCACTACTGCAAAGAAAAAATTGATGTTGGTTTTGAAACGCAAACTTCAAAACAACTTGAAAAGAGTACCAAGAAAAGGGCTCGTCTGGGATTTGAACCCGGGACCTCTCGCACCCAAAGCGAGAATCATACCCCTAGACCAACGAGCCCTCAAAATCCTCTTACCTCTCAAAAGCTAATACCGGCTCTAAGCCCGCAATGAAGATCATGCTGGTATCTTTATGATGCTTGGTCTGTGAATACGCATGAAAGTCAGTCTCAACTTACCCTTTCTCAAACGATAGCACTATCATTTACAAGTGTCTCCTTTTATTCCGTCCCAGCTTTGGACACGTCTTACAGGAAGTCAGCCCTTATTTATATATTTCTTCAGTGGCTGAAGCTTAATGAGAAAGAGTAACAAGTTGTTCATAACAACATAAGAAACACATTGTGCATTTTCTCTTAAATACTCCTTCACTTTGTGCCAAAAGAAATACCAAGGTGAATACCTAGGCCACAGATTCAAGCTAAAGATCTTCCTGCTGAATGCAAGGCGCATTAAAAACTGCATATCGCTGGACTAAAGCATTCCTTGCATAGCCTCTAACATCATAACATAACTGAGCTGCTAGCAGCAAGCTAACCAATACCTTTCTGAAATGAGAATGACATGTGCTTATCTGCTCAATCAGTGCTCAATCAGGCTCGATCAGGTGAGATTTAGAAAAGGTGGAAAGGGTCCAAGTGGATGCCCCTTCCTTTTTAGGGTGGGTCCTGCTGACTATCATAGGATTGCTTGTAAAAGTGGCCAGGGTCAGAGGAAAAGCTGCCAACACTTCTTAGCGTTCTCTATAGATGCAGCCATTTTCTGTGACTGTAATTTCGGCCTTTTCCCAGAAGTCTCTATTCTGCCTATGCAAATTAACAAAAGCAGTGCTTATTCCTCACTTGCTCAAATGTCCTTCCTGTCCAGAAAGCTCTGATTAAGCATGCTTATTTTCTTTTTCTGGGATATTTTAAATTGTTTCGCTGTCCAGTCTGTGGCAGTAGAAAGCTGCTTATGATGCCAGGTTTTGATGAATCCCCAAGGTACAAGTACAGAGGAATATATCAGTCTCTAGGATATGGAACTTTTAGCTAACACATCACAATATGTGATGCTTGCCAAGAAAACACTACATTCTGGAGCGCTGATGATCAGAACATTCTGCTCCTGAAGGATAGAAAAGACAGCTTGATTGAAATAAAGTCTGTTTATATTGACGCTCTCTCTCTCCCTATATATACATACATGCATACACACACACACACAGGTATGTCATGCATTTCTTCAGATTTGTTTCAACCATTTACCATTTATTGGAGAATCCCTACTTTTCAAGTGACTGCAAATGAAGTCATCTCTGGCACTTTTTGTGCAAAGTAAGAGACACACATGACACCTTTTTATAAAAGTCATCGGTTTCTTTGTTACTGTGTACTTTCAAAGCATGGGGCTTTCACACGTCAGGTAAACCTGATTACCACTACACAACAAAAGCAGATGCAGCTTTCTTATCTATGTCGTGATAGAACAGTTGTGAATTGAGTAGAAGAAGGGCCCTGATGTGATACTTATTACATGCAGCCTGTAAGATAGTCAAACATGCAGGCTAGGAAGGAAGATGCAAATATCAATGTATTAGAAAAACACCTAAAGGCGAGTGATATGCTTTCATTCATGCATGGCTAGGAAAAATCGCCATACTGTTGCAAACATTCTTACACCACCAACTGGAAATAAATGATTCTGACATTAAACGTAAAGGTGACAATGCATTTGTATCATCACCCTGAGAAGGATCATCTTGGAATTGAGCCGAGGGCCTCTGCACTCAAAGCCAGAAACACTCCACTAAAATAAGATTCCTGTTGGTGCCAACAATTCTCCATGTTAATGCTTGTTCTAGGTGAGCAGTGAACCGATTGCAGGGCTCTTTTGAAAGCAAGGTCTGAGAACCAACAGATACATCCACACGCCGATTACTTTAGTGTTTTGAGAGAATTCCCTTTCTTGGAACGAGATTGCATGAAATAATCTTCAGGGCATGGACAATTCCATGGCAAAACGGCACCTATCAACATTGTAGCCAACACAATATAACAACTGTTTCTGCCCGGTTTCGAACCGGGGACCTTTCGCGTGTGAGGCGAACGTGATAACCACTACACTACAGAAACAGATACCTACAGTTGATTTTTCTGTAATGAAACTGCTCCGAACTGGCTATTCCATGGGCCTCTGGCTTTAGATTTCTTTCATGCAACCTGCCCGACATCCCTAGCTGAACGCTCGTACATGCCATGCAAGACCAGATGTTTGGTATTAGCTCAGACTGGGCAGGGCTGAAGCATGAGACTCTAGCAAAGAATTATCCACTACTGCAAAGAAAAAATTGATGTTGGTTTTGAAACGCAAACTTCAAAACAACTTGAAAAGAGTACCAAGAAAAGGGCTCGTCCGGGATTTGAACCCGGGACCTCTCGCACCCAAAGCGAGAATCATACCCCTAGACCAACGAGCCCTCAAAATCCTCTTACCTCTCAAAAGCTAATACCGGCTCTAAGCCCGCAATGAAGATCATGCTGGTATCTTTATGATGCTTGGTCTGTGAATACGCATGAAAGTCAGTCTCAACTTACCCTTTCTCAAACGATAGCACTATCATTTACAAGTGTCTCCTTTTATTCCGTCCCAGCTTTGGACACGTCTTACAGGAAGTCAGCCCTTATTTATATATTTCTTCAGTGGCTGAAGCTTAATGAGAAAGAGTAACAAGTTGTTCATAACAACATAAGAAACACATTGTGCATTTTCTCTTAAATACTCCTTCACTTTGTGCCAAAAGAAATACCAAGGTGAATACCTAGGCCACAGATTCAAGCTAAAGATCTTCCTGCTGAATGCAAGGCGCAATAAAAACTGCATATCGCTGGACTAAAGCATTCCTTGCATAGCCTCTAACATCATAACATAACTGAGCTGCTAGCAGCAAGCTAACCAATACCTTTCTGAAATGAGAATGACATGTGCTTATCTGCTCAATCAGTGCTCAATCAGGCTCGATCAGGCGAGATTTAGAAAAGGTGGAAAGGGTCCAAGTGGATGCCCCTTCCTTTTTAGGGTGGGTCCTGCTGACTATCATAGGATTGCTTGTAAAAGTGGCCAGGGTCAGAGGAAAAGCTGCCACACTTCTTAGCGTTCTCTATAGATGCAGCCATTTTCTGTGACTGTAATTTCGGCCTTTTCCCAGAAGTCTCTATTCTGCCTATGCAAATTACAAAAGCAGTGCATATTCCTCACTTGCTCAAATGTCCTTCCTGTCCAGAAAGCTCTGATTAAGCATGCTTATTTTCTTTTTCTGGGATATTTTAAATTGTTTCGCTGTCCAGTCTGTGGCAGAGAAAGCTGCTTATGATGCCAGGTTTTGATGAATCCCAAGGTACAAGTACAGAGGAATATATCAGTCTCTAGGATATGGAACTTTTAGCTAACACATCACAATATGTGATGCTTGCCAAGAAAACACTACATTCTGGAGCGCTGATGATCAGAACATTCTGCTCCTGAAGGATAGAAAGACAGCTTGATTGAAATAAAGTCTGTTTATATTGACGCTCTCTCTCTCCCTATATATACATACATGCATACACACACACACACAGGTATGTCATGCATTTCTTCAGATTTGTTTCAACCATTTACCATTTATTGGAGAATCCTACTTTTCAAGTGACTGCAAATGAAGTCATCTCTGGCACTTTTTGTGCAAAGTAAGAGACACACATGACACCTTTTTATAAAAGTCATCGGTTTCTTTGTTACTGTGTACTTTTCAAAGCATGGGGCTTTCACACGTCAGGTAAACCTGATTACCACTACACAACAAAAGCAGATGCAGCTTTCTTATCTATGTCGTGATAGAACAGTTGTGAATTGAGTAGAAGAAGGCCCTGATGTGATACTTATTACATGCAGCCTGTAAGATAGTCAAACATGCAGGCTAGGAGGAAGATGCAAATATCAATGTATTAGAAAAACACCTAAAGGCGAGTGATATGCTTTCATTCATGCATGGCTAGGAAAAATCGCCATACTGTTGCAAACATTCTTACACCACCAACTGGAAATAAATGATTCTGACATTAAACGTAAGGTGACAATGCATTTGTATCATCACCCTGAGAAGGATCATCTTGGAATTGAGCCGAGGGCCTCTGCACTCAAGCCAGAAACACTCCACTAAAATAAGATTCCTGTTGGTGCCAACATTCTCCATGTTA